>NC_042617.1:221788111-222458046 GCF_901001135.1 Rhinatrema bivittatum | reverse complement strand
AAAGTGGCAAGCAGTGGAACAGGGTGATTGGTTAGCGTGATCAGACCAGCTTCCATTGATAAAGGTAAAGGAGAACAGCTTTTTAACTGACTCAGCAAGTAAATGCATATAAGTATTAGAAGTTATAGAACTGGAAAATGCTACAGAACACTTGTGATATCTTATTAAAATAAAACCTCTGTCATCATAGCAAGTATTGTTACCAAACATTTCCAATCCCATAGACACAAAATTAAAAATCAAAAGGGATACCAATGCAGCAGTGATCATTCCAAGAGTCACCAGCAGAGTAACCACATGGAATTTCATTCTTTCTGAATAAATGGACAAGGACGAATGTCTGTAAGATGGAAAAAAAGAACTTGAATCTTCTAGCTGAGCTGCAGTAGGGGTAAGTGTAGTCAGTTTATAAGGACCTAGATACATTGGATCTTTCCACGTATTGTGGGTTGAATTCTTGTAATAAAGCAGATCCCCTGGAGCATAGGTAGTACAATCTGGAGGTGGTGCCCAGTCAGTCTGCAACTGTCGGGACCTCAGCTCCCAAAGGACTTTCTGCAATCTAGAAACATAAATAAACAAAGAATCAGGATATTGGGCAGCAACAGGGGTGTACAAATGGTCCACAAGACGCATAGAGCGGCCAGTACAAAGTTTAAATGGGGACAACCCTGTTTGTTTCATTGGGGAATTTCTGAGAGCCAGTAATATAGCAGGCAAAGCCTACAGCCAAGTGCCATGTAAAATATTGAGGATTTTCCTCATTTGAGTTTTCAGCAGGCCGTTAAATCACGCAACCAGCCCGTTGGAAGAGGTAAACAGAGACAAATCTGCACTTGATACGGAGGTCCTGTGTTAATAGGGAAAGCAACTCATTGTGAAAATGTGAACCATTGTCTGTACAAATCCGGGCAGGAAGCCCAAAACGGGGTATTATCTGTGTTAACAGTATTTGTGCCATAACGTCTGCTGTCTCATGCTTGTAGGGGAAAAGCCTCCACCCAGTGGGAGAATGGGCAGATCAGTACTAATAAATATTGGTACCCCAGTTCAATAGCACCCATAATTAGTAAAATCTGCATACCATTCTAGAAAAAGACCTTGAGGTACACGAGGCCCTCACTTGGGGGTAGAAACATAGCATTGCACATAATTTTTCACAAACTCAGTATATTTCTGCTCTAACTTAAGGGCCCAAAGGTAAGTAGGCAGCTGCGAGTACATCACCACTGCTGACAAATGTTCAGGATAATGTAACGCATGCATAATAAGGTGTAATGCTGAATCAGGTGCACAAGGCAAACCTTCTGACGAATACCAGACATTACATTTCCCTCTGTGTTCACAGTCCCAGTGTCTGCCAAGCTGTAGTCTCACTAAACGGGGCAAGAGTCTGCATAGTAATGACTTCCTGAATGTCAGGCTGAGCTGCACTGTCAGCTAGAGTATTACAAAAAGAAGCTCAGTCCTGATTCTGTGAATGCATTCTTAACCAACAAACAGAAGTTTTAATCCCTTCTCATGTCTCTCCCCAGAGTAGTAATCCACAAAGGTAGAAAGGATATGGGTGATCGTCCGGCTCCCACAAAATCTCTTTTGTGCCATTTCCTAAGATGCTGTGTTAAAGAGGAAACTACATATTTTGAATCAATGTATATATTAATGTCCTGATCTTGAAAGAGAGACTGTGATAAAACCCAGTCTAGAGCTGACAGTTCCACACACTGAGCACTGTCCGTGCCTGGCAGGGAATGCTGTTCCTGATGAACAGGTTGGGAAGACCTGTTCATCAGGTCTTCCCAACCTGATGAACATGAGTAGGCAAGGGCAGCAAACCCTGCCTTTCTGTGTGTGCAGGACCCATCATGAATCAAGTCAGAGCTCCAGGTAGCGGGCTCGCTACTACTGCAAAGCCAAGAGGTAAAGGCAATTCAGCTGTACCAGAAACATGTTCTGGACTCCAAGGAACTGCTTGCAACATTTGAGACAGAAAAGCTTAAGGTGGTTTCTTAGGAAAGGGTTTCACTGTAACTCGAGAACTCATCAGTATCCTGCCCAGCCTAGGGGCTGAGAAACTGACTACAGAGTCTTTTAATAATTGCACAACCCTATGGAAGGCTGTCAGGGAAATCTCAACTCCTGGTATATAATTATGCAATTTTAAAACTGCTTATGCGCATGCCACAACCACTTGTTCACATTCAGTAAAAAAATCCTCAATTGCTGAAAAAGACCCAGAAAAGAATGCCAAGGGATTTTCAGATTCTCCCTGAGCAGCAACAGCTGCCCAACCTGCCTGCCCATGATATATCAACAACTCAACAGGTTGCCTCACCATATAAAATGATAAAAGTGGCGTGATCTTGATAGCCTGCACCAACTCGGAAATAATTTCCTGATCTTCCTGTGTAAGTGTAATGGGGTCTGAACCCTTAACATTTTCCTTAATATGTTTCTTCAGGGATTTTGAGTAAGCACTATAAGCTGGGATCCATAAACTGCAAAAATTCAAGAGCCTTAAAAGTTATCTCATCTGTGTCACAGTTTCAGGTACAGCCATTTTCTGAGCTTCCTTCTGCATTTCTTTATCTATTTCTTTTTCTCTGAACCAAGCCACATACCCAAAAACCTCACCCTAGGGAGGCAAATCTGGGCTTTGGCTCGGTTGACTTTAACTCCCCCATCGGCCAATAGTAGCAGTAATCACTCTGTCCACAAGAGCTTATCCCCCCTCCAAGTTTGTTTTCTCCCTGTTCAATGTACTTTTTTGTTACAAGTTATATGTAAACCGACATGATGTTCCCACGAATACCAGTATATAAAAAAGTTAAATAAATAAGTATACAGTAGCAACTGAGGGGCCGGTGAGAAGCAAGTCATCAACGTACTGTATGAGTGTTACATTGGATGGTAGCTGCACTTGGAAAGGCACCAGAGCCTTGGCCAAAACTGTGGAAAAGATAGATGGGCTCTCTGAATAACCTTGGGAAAGTCTGGTCCATTGAAATTTCTGCCCTTCATACTAGAAAGCAGTCAAGGGGTGCGAGGACTCATGGAGGGATACACAATAAAAGGCATTAGACAAATCCATGACAGTATGTACTTTACCCATGGTGTGGCGCAGCAAGAGGATGGTAGGGTTTTCTACACAGGATCAACCCGGTAATTAAGATGTCGAAGGTCATGGACCATATGCCAACGACCATTGTCTTTCAAAACAGGGTACAAGGGTGAATTGTATGGAGAACGTGACGGTTCTATGATCCCATGAGCTAATAATTCTGAAATTTCCCATCTAATTCCCCTAACTGCCTCCAGGGAAAGTTCATAGTGAGCCTTATTCCCTTTCGCAAATGTATCTCAACAGGCTGTGCTGATTTAACTAACCCAAATGGAGGTTCTGGGGAATCTGTCAACAAAGGAGGAACAAGAGAAGACTTGGCGGTTAGTTGTAATGTTTGCCATGGAAGTCATAATGCTGCATTCTCCTCATAGGGAAGAAAAGACAATTCAACATCTAGCTGGGTTAAAAGATCCCTGCCTAAAAGTTTAACTGGATACTGCAGGGAATACAGAAAAGGAACTATCAATCTCTGACCTAAGCATTCAATTTGGCATGGGAAAGTTAATCAAGTTTAGGTAGTATCCCCCTCAAACCCAGTAGTGAGTTTAGTTTTAGTAGACAAGAGAACACCAGGTGGTAAAGTTCTTAAAACACTGCTGGTGGCTCCTGTATCAATTAACATTTCAACAGGATAACCATTAATATACAATGTGACAAGTGACTCTTGGGTCCCTACATGCAAGCGTACTAACATCTGTCGTCATTGGGTTCTGAAGCCACGGTAATCTGGGAAGTCATGGGACAGTTCCCAAGTAGGAAACCCCCTTCACGTCTGTTACGATTGGGGAAACCCATTCCCTTGTCCATTCCCCTTTTGAGATCTGCATGAACGAGCACTTACCACAATTCCAGCAATCAACATTCTGATGAAAATTGCTATTCTGTCTCCCATGTCCTCTGGGGCCATGGCTCCCTCTACCATATCCCTGTCTTCCTTCTTGACCTTGCCATTGAATCAGTGTTGCTGGCCAGTTGTAAAGAGGGACAATTGCTCCTCATCAAATTCCCACAAATAATAAAAGTCAGGGTCCAGATCAGATTCCTCTGGTTGTGCAATGCCTGTACTTTTATCAGACTTTTTCTTCGCAGCTTCCTGCTCAGCAGCATAAGCTTCAGAGCACTCAAATGAAACTGCATTTTCACTAACTGTTCCTGTGACTTTTCCAAGTCAGCACTATACTGACGAACAAAATGTAAAATATGAGCCTAATTTCCTGCCATGTCTTCCCTTCCGTCCCCACAATACCATCTAAGCTTTTCTGCACTGGCTGTGAAAGTGTCTTTTTTACTGCTTGATAGAACAAGGGTAACATACCAGGCGCATCAAAGGGAGTCTCAGTCTGTCGGGACCACTCCTCCTGAAAGGATGATAAAAACACTAAAATGTCCTGGGAAGTATCCCAGTAACCGATGGGCCATTAAACCAGAAATATCCTTAACTGTGGGATAAACGTTTTGCATAGCCCGACAGATTTGAGCTCTGTGTTCGTTAAAGGGAACCCCATCAAAGTTAGACTGGGTCTGAGTGACAAGTGGCAGATTAGCCTCTCTAAAGAGATGATCAACATTAACTCCAGGCAAAGAAGCCAGGACAGCCTTAAATTCCCCAAGGCATAAACAGGCCGATACAGTACAGGTTTGGACGCGCTAGCTTTACCCCTTATACAGTAAGGGCTAGACTTGGTGGCTACAGGGGCTTACTTTTCCGGAGATGTCTGCGATGTGTCAGGCGACAAGGTCTCTGGCAGTGGGGTATAACCGTAAGCCACAGGCAAATTAGGATATAATGAGGTGGCTACAGGGGCTGAGGGACTGATTTCAGCAGAGCCCGGTGAATTATAAGGTGGGGGCTAAGTATCCCAAGTCCTTGCTGCAGCAGCTTGGCTTCATTCTGCACTACTGGAGAGGCTTGTAATTTAACTTCACTCTGCACTAGATCCCATACCCCTAAAATCTGCAAATGCTTGTCATGAGACAAATGTCCTGTTTATGTTCAGTAAGAAAGCTGCACAATCCAGCAAGAACAGAGCTAGTAAGGGAACCCTCTTCTGGCCATCTACCATAAGGGCTAGACTTGGTGGCTTTAAACCATTTCTTGTCAAAATTCCTGTATAAGTATCTTATTCAGAGAAAATGTAGCACAAACTAAATCTACAGGCAGTTTAGCAGTATAAGAGGATGTTGGGGAGGTACCCGTAATGGAGAAGGTTTTCATGGGTAATGATTCAGATGGACTGAATCAAATCACGGTGAACTTAGAAGATGTGGTAGGCCTGATTGACAATCTGAAGAGTAGTAAATCACCTGGACCGGATGGTATACACCCCAGAGTTCTGAAGGAACTAAAAAATGAAATTTCAGACCTATTAGTAAAAATTTGTAACCTATCATTAAAATCATCCGTTGTACCTGAAGACTGGAGGATAGCAAATGTAACCCCAATATTTAAAAAGGGCTCCAGGGGCGATCCGGGAAACTACAGACCGGTTAGCCTGACTTCAGTGCCAGGAAAAATAGTGGAAAGTATTCTAAACATCAAAATCACAGAACATATAGAAAGACATGGTTTAATGAAACAAAGTCAGCATGGCTTTACCCAGGGCAAGTCTTGCCTCACAAATCTGCTTCACTTTTTTGAAGGAGTTAATAAACATGTGGATAAAGGTGAACTGGTAGATATAGTATACTTGGATTTTCAGAAGGCGTTTGACAAAGTTCCTCATGAGAGGCTTCTAGGAAAAGTAAAAAGTCATGGGATAGGTGGCGATGTCCTTTTGTGGATTGCAAACTGGCTAAAAGACAGGAAACAGAGAGTAGGATTAAATGGACAATTTTCTCAGTGGAAGGGAGTGGACAGTGGAGTGCCTCAGGGATCTGTATTGGGACCCTTACTTTTCAATATATTTATAAATGATCTGGAAAGAAATACGACGAGTGAGATAATCAAATTTGCAGATGACACAAAATTGTTCAGAGTAGTTAAATCACAAGCAGATTGTGATAAATTGCAGGAAGACCTTGTGAGATTGGAAAATTGGGCATCCAAATGGCAGATGAAATTTAATGTGGATAAGTGCAAGATGATGCATATAGGGAAAAATAACCCATACTATAATTACACAATGTTGGGTTCCATATTAGGTGCTAGAACCCAAGAAAGAGATCTAGGCGTCATAGTGGATAAAACATTGAAATTGTCGGTTCAGTGTGCTGCGGCAGTCAAAAAAGCAAACAGAATGTTGGGAATTATTAGAAAGAGAATGGTGAATAAAACGGAAAATGTCATAATGCCTCTGTATCGCTCCATGGTGAAGACCGCACCTTGAATACTGTGTTCAATTCTGGTCGCCACATCTCAAAAAAGATATAATTGCGATGGAGAAGGTGCAGAGAAGGGCTACCAAAATGATAAGGGGAATGGAACAGCTCCCCTATGAGGAAAGACTAAAGAGGTTAGGACTTTTCAGCTTGGAGTAGAGACGGCTGAGGAGGGGATATGATAGAGGTGTTTAAAATCATGAGAGGTCTAGAACGGGTAGCTGTGAATCGGTTATTTACTCTCTCGGATAGTAGAAAGACTAGGGGGCACTCCATGAAGTTAGCATGGGGCACATTTAAAACTAATCGGAGAAAGTTCTTTTTTACTCAACGCACAATTAAACTCTGGAATTTGTTGCCAGAGGATGTGGTTAGTGCAGTTAGTATAGCTGTGTTTAAAAAAGGATTGGATAAGTTCTAGGAGGAGAAGTCCATTACCTACTATTAAGTTCACTTAGGGGTAGATTTTAAGAATTTGCGCGATCGCGTACTTTTGTTCGCGGACCAGGCGCGAACAAAAGTACGCTGGATTTTATAAGATACGCGCGTATCTTATAAAATCCGGGGTCGGCGCACGCAAGGGGGTGCACATTTGTGCAACCTGCGCGCGTCGAGCCCAGCGCGCGCTGCCTGTTCCCTCCGAGGCCGCTCCGATTTCGGAGCGGCCTCGAGGGAACTTTCCTTCGCCCTCCCCCCACCTTCCCCTCCCTAACCCACCCCCCCGGCCCTATCTAAACCCCCCCTTACCTCTGTTGCACGATTTACGCCTGCTAAAAGGAGACGTAAATCTGCGCGCGCCAGCAGGCTGCTGGCGCGCCTTCACCCAACCTGGGGGTTGGTCCAGAGGCCTCAACCATGCCCCCGGGTCGGCACCACGCCCCCGGGCCCGCCCCCATAACGCCGCGCCACACCCCCGAAACGCCGCATCATCTAGGACACGCCCCGACATGCCCCTTTTACAAAGCCCCGGGACTTATGCGCGTCCCGGGGCTCTGCGCGCGCCGGCGTGCGAGGGCCCTGCACGCGTAAATCGGCCAGATTTACGCGCGCAGGGCATTTAAAATCCGCCCCTTAAAGAATAGCAACTGCCATTAGCAATGGTAACATGGAATAGACTTAGATTTTGGGTACTTGCCAGGTTCTTATGGCCTGGATTGGCCACTGTTGGAAACAGGATGCTGGGCTTGATGGACCCTTGGTCTGACCCAGTAAGGCATTTTCTTATGTTCTTAATAGCACGTCGAAAACGCGCATCCAACCCCCCCGAAACTAATAGCACCCGCAACATGCCAATGCATGTTGATGGCCCTATTAGTTATTCCCGCGTGATACAGAAAGTAAAATGTGCAGCCAAGCCGCACATTTTTCTTTCAGAAATTAACGCCTGCTCAAAGGCTGGCGTTAATTTCTGCTGGCGCCGGGGAAGTGTACAGAAAAGCAGAAGATACCCTCCGACTTAATATCATAGCGGTATTAAGTTGGAGGCCCCAAAAGTTAAAAAAGAAAAATCGGCCCACGGGTCAGAAGACGGACGCTCAATTTTACCGTTTTCCAAACCCATGGCTGTCGGGTTTGAGAACCGACGCGGACAAATTGAGCGTCGGCTGTCAAACCCGCTAACAGCCGCTGCTCCTGTCAAAAAGGAGGCGCTAGGGACACACTAGTGTCCCTAGCGCCTCCTTTTACCGCGGGCCCTAATTTGCACAGGCCACCCTCCTGAATCTCGCGCCCAGGAGAGTGGCCTGTGCGTGCTCCAGGAAAGCGGGCGCTCTCCTGCTCCCCCGCGAGTTTTTCTCTATTGGCCTGCACTACTGGAGAGGCTTGTAATTTAACCTCACTCTAGCCGTGGCTTTCTCAAAGGCATCTATCCATGAACTAGCAGCCAGAGATAACGCTGGACGTTTGGCTACTAAATTATGCTAGGGAGCATAAGTAGGGACTGGCTGAGCCATATACCCATCAGGACGTTTAAATATCAAAGGAAGCAAGGTGGGGTAACAGTTTTCTCCCTCCTCTTCATATTTTTTCCATACTTTTAAGTCCTTTCTGCATATAATTCATATCTACTCAGGGTCTGCCAAAAAGGATTTAATCACATATCGGGCTATATTCATGTGAAAATGAGAAAAGGAACCTTCCCGAGGAAAAGGGGTAATTTGAGGAGCTAATGCCTCAATATGGCCAGCCTGGTTATCCACCCAGGGATTAAAATAATAACAGTTGTTACCCTCACTCTGAGCCATAATTTCCTTCGGAGTCAAGGTATTCTCGGATTTTAAAACAGTCACAGGAAATTGCTTTTGGGCACGGAGATTATAACCCCTACTCTTACTCCCCTCGCTTACAGGGGATTCCTCACCCTTTGTAATGTCCTCTACATAACTCTGGGCTGGGGCAGGGATTGATTCTTTCTCCTGAAAGGAAATCAGCTCAGAAGAATCCCCCTCTTTTGAACTACAAATCTGCTTCTCAAGAGAATCTGATTCTGACTTGTATAATTCTGACTTAGCATGGGACTGCAGCTTGCCTATAGCTCCCTTGGACTGTGGATCTTGAACTGGGGATGCTTGCACAAACCCATCTATCTTAAACTAAGCACAATTCTCAGGACCCTCCCCCAATAAACAGTCTCCTAGTTGGGGATCCTGATTCGGAGGATAAACCTTCTGAATTTGAGCAGGGGCTTACTTTTCCGGAGATGTTTGCAATGTATCAGGCGACAAGGTCTCAAGGAAGTGGGGTATACCCATAAGCCACAGGCAAATTAGGATATAATGAGGTGGCTACAGGGGCTGAGGGACTGATTTTAGCAGAGCCCGGTGAATTTAGAAGGTGGGGCTAAGTATCCCAAGTCCTTGCTGCAGCAGCTTGGCTTCATTCTGCACTACTGGAGAGGCTTGTAATTTAACCTCACTCTGCACTAGATCCCATAACCCTAAAATTTGCAAATGCTTGTCATGAGATTTACCTTGTTTATGTTCAGTAAGAAAGCTGCACAATCCAGCAAGAACAGAGCTAGCAAGGGAACCCTCTTCTGGCCAACTACCATAAGGGCTAGACTTGGTGGCTTTAAACCATTTCTTACAAAATTCCTGTATAAGTATCTTATTCAGAGAAAATGTAGCACAAACTAAATCTACAGGCAGCTTAGCAGTAAAGTCAGACATGATCAAATTTCAGTATATGCACACAAAAAAAAACAACTAAATCAATAGCACCCCCTTACCTACAAATAATTATGAGTATACACGTTATTTAAAGAAGTAAAAAGAAAAGAAATTATGCTTCCAATCTCCGATAGTATGGAGCTTCGTACGGAATCAAAATTATCACACTACCTCTCAGATGCTTCAGCCGAGGTACCAATGCACTTCCTGGGGTATCCAAGGTCCTTCACTTCCTCTCGGACACCTCAGCCTAGGTATCGCTGCACTTCCCATCTGCCTCAAGCGGGGTATTCAAGGTCTTTCCGGCCTGTGGAGAAAACAACTTTTACAGCCCTCCAGGCCACTTCTGGGTATCACGTCAGTGCTCACCAAAAATGTATGGTTCTTGCCCTCCTATGCCAGACACATGACTCAGAGAAAATTTAGTAAAATGTTTATTATAGGAAATAAATGATTGCTAATCACAGCATGTGTGTCTAGGAAGGAGAATACAGTGTCAGTAAAGAACACTGAACTCCTTGTAATTCCTTCTTCCCCATATCACAATCTTATAAGGCTTATATACATTTTTTCTAGTTACCTTTGCTCTCTACATCAGTGGTGGGGGTGGAAGGAAATTAGAACCAAAAAGTTACCAATAAGGGCTCTGACCTCAGCGGTCAGAGTAACAGATAAGTATGAGAAACATAAGTGTGAAAGCTTGCTGGGCAGACTGGCTGGGCCGTTTGGTCTTCTTCTGCCGTCATTTCTATATTTCTATATTGCATGAGTTATAATGATTCATGAAATACTTAGTTCTTGTTATTGTGTACGACTGTGAATACTTTCATGAAAAAATAGTTGTCTTTACAACTAGTATATCCGAAATTTCTTAAAAATAGTGTGAATATTATATCATATGCGGTATGAGATGTTACTTCTCCATGTACGTTGCCAAAGGATGCCAAATGAAAACTTTTCCATATCAAGAAACACAAATGTTGACAATTTTTCACTTCATATCTGCGTCAGGGCTCAAATCTGAAAAAGAAAAACAATAGTGCACTAAATAGTACTGTCTCTAAACATTATGAAAATTATTTGAAACTTTCATTTAATTCAAAAACACAGAATTTTTACTTGGCTGCTACCTTCATGGTATCTTTGATCAGATGTAGTGCTCTTTTAGTTAATGTAATATCTTGAGTTTTACAGATCTATCAGTGGATGACACGTCCTATTTTTCACCAATCAAATCAAAGAAAAAAATCAAAAAGGATAGGTTAAAATAAACTTCATTGATCATGAAACAATCATGAGCTTTGAACTGAAAAATTAAATTTGCATTCATAACAAAGTTCCCTATTCTATCCAGAAATTACCAAGCTGTTCAACTGTTCCAAATTAAAAAATCCAGCATTGTTCAAGTAAATACAATTGTTTGTCTTGATCACTTCTTCGAACATGTAATAGAACATGAGCTACTGAAAAACTTCAGAGTTCATCAAAATTGTTTATCAACACAATGTTCTACATGTGGAACCTCCGATTTGTAGTACTTTAAGCAGCTCTTATGTTCGATCAGTCGAGTTGTAAAAAAGCACTTGGTTTTGTCAATATAAAACATTTGACAAGGACAAATGATTACATATATTATATGCGTTGATAAGTATGTAGTAAAAAATCTCAACTTATGGATGGGATGAACAAACTGCTTGATTTGTAACATAACTAACATCTTTTCTGACCATCTGTTCTGACCATCTAAAATCTGTAAAGTTGTCCCTTCTGTCAATGGCAACAATGCTAGAGAAAATATTCAGAGGTTTTTACCATATTTAAATGCCATTTTGTCACTAAATACAGAAAGGGGCGGATTTTCAGAGCCCTGCTCGCGTAAATCCGCCCAAAACCGGGCGGATTTACGCGAGCAGGGCCCTGCGCGCCGGGAAGCCTATTTTACATAGGCCTCCCGGCGCGCGCAGAACCCCGGGACTCGCGTAAGTCCCGGGGTTTTCGGAGTGGGCGTGTCGGGAGGCGTGTCGGGGGGCGGGGGCCGGAGCGCGCGGCGTTGCGGGGGCGTGTCGGCAGCGTTTGGGGGGCGGGTACGGGGGCGCGGCTACGGCCCGGGGGCGTGGCCGCGCCCTTCGTACCCGCCCCCAGGTCGCAGCCCGGCGCGCAGGAGGCCCGCTGGCGCGCGGGGATTTACGCCTCCCGGAGGGAGGCGTAAATCCCCCGACAAAGGTAGGATGGGGGTTTAGACAGGGCCGGGCGGGTGGGTTAGGTAGGGGAAGGGAGGGGAAGGTGAGGGGAGGGCAAAGGAAAGTTCCCTTCTAGGCCGCTCCGATTTCGGAGCGGCCTAGGAGGGAACGGGGGTAGGCTGCGCGGCTCGGCGCGCGCAGGCTATACGAAATCGATAGCCTTGCGCGCGCCGATCCAGGATTTTAGTAGATACGCGCGACTACGCGCGTATCTACTAAAATCCAGCGTACTTTTGTTTGCGCCTGGAGCGCAAACAAAAGTAGGCTGTTCGCGCTCGTCTGAAAATCTACCCCAAAGTGTAGAAACAAAATGCCCGTGCTTTTGTACTATGTCAGAAATCTTCCAGGAGAGCAGAGAATATTGGGCAAAACACATAAAAACATTAGCAGTCTCTTCTTTCTTCTTTGGAATCAGCAACCACTGACTATTACACTGCAGAGCCCTTTTGTAAGCTTGTTTAATTTTGTTATAAGGATAACCACAGGCCAATAGCTTAGCTCCTCGCAATTTGAATTGTTCTTTAAAATCCTTGATTCCAGTACAGTTTCTTCTGATATGGAGAATTGAGAAACAGGTAGACCTTTCTTCAAAGCAATCGAGTGAGCACTTGAAAAATGCAAAAAACTATCATGATCCTTGGGCTTAAAAAGATTGGTTCTAAAATGCTTGCACTTAGTTTGTTCACAAATAAAACCAAAAAAAGAAATTACATTGTGATGAAAATTCAATGTAAATTTTATTTTTTCTTTGCATCTATTAAGCCAATTTAAAAAAGAAAAAAGGATATTCTCATTGCCTGATCACAACAAAAATGTCATTTATGACCGGGGTTCCCAACTTTTCAGTTCATGTGGAGATTTAATTTTGAAATCCTCGTGCACACTGCAAAACATGAGTGCAGACCCCTTTTCAGCCTCAAAATGTTTTGTGGACCCCCACACACTTCTCTTTAATTTTTGTATGCCATAACAAAAGAAATAAGGATATAAACACCAGAATCATTAAGCGTGTAGCAGATGGACTCATTACAAATGGGTATAGTGTGCTTGTGCTAGCAGTTGGACACGGATCTGACGTCAGCACGTGGTACATATACCCCTGCAGGAAGTGCAGGCGCTCAGTAATTTCCGTCTCCAAAGCAGTTTGGAGCTACCTCACGTTCGCTGAGCGTTTTTCCAAATTCTAACGACTAAATTCATAGAAGTCCTACCTGAAGACGAGCCCCGCACTCCTGCGGTGATACCATTGGGTCCCTCCCCCAGTTGAGTTTCCCGAGGTGATTTCCGTGGTCCCTCAGAGGTACGAGCCTCGGTCCGGTGGCCGATTCACGGCAGGGATCTAGCCCCCGAGTGAGAAGGGCTCGGGCACGGCATAGAGGCAGCCTCGGTCCCGATCCGTTCACGGTGAGGACTTGGCCCCCGAGCGAGACGAGTTCGGACGCGGCCTAGAGGCAGCGGGTGCACTTCCTCGAGCGCGGCGGTGACGGTAATCACCCTCTCCCCCCGCAGCCGGAGACCGCCCGGGTCGCAGCCGGGAAGCGCCGAAGATCAGGTAAGGCGTACATCTTTACTTTACTGGTCTCCGAGGAAGCGAGGATTAGCGGGGTCTGCCTGCGTAGCAACCCGCCTAGGAGGTCGCCATTTTGCCTGCCTGCTCGCCGTCACCATCTGCCCTGGTTTGCCGCCTCGCCCTAGCGCTCAGACTCAGAGCACAGGCGACGGGCGCGTAAGTTGGGCGCCCGAAAATAATTGGGCGCACATTGTTGATAGGCGCACGCTGCTAAGCGCACGTCGATAGGCACACGCTGCTAAGGGCACGACGTTTAGCACACGTTGCTAGGCGCACGTTGCTAGGTGCACGTTCGGCGCACGTTCGTCGGCGCATGTTGCTAAGCGCACGTTCATAGGCGCACGTTGATAAGCGCACTTTCATAGGCGCACGTTGATAGGCGCATGTTGATAAGCGCACGTTGACAGGCGCTCGTTGATAAGTGCACGTTGATAGGCGCACATCTTCGCGCATATTACAAAGCGCATAGAGATAACAGACGCGATGGAGCATATGAGAGCCCATGCGTCCGCAGAGCCGGCACCTCCAGAATCAGGCATAAGAACTCTAGGCCTCTGCTCAGCATGCCACCTCAGAGCCACACAGAGCGAGGAAGCAGACTCCCTATGTGCCCAATGTGAGGAGGCCCTGGGAGTTCCAGACCAGGGCCGGTCCCAGCCCAGCGTAATTGCTAGTTCTTCAGGCAGGCCACACCGAGCAGCCAGGGAACCCTAGAGACCTGGTGCCCCTAAGGCTAGAACCTGCTTCGCTCTCCTGGGTGGAATTATTCAAGGGGATCCACGCCTTTGTCCGGATGCAGTCTGATCCCCGAACGGTCCCATACGTACCAGATGACCCGGCCCCTGGACCCTCAAGACCTAGGCACGGCCACCCGGAAGCCCCACTTATGGGGATTCAGATTGCTCTGTGGAATACGAGGAACTCCCCAAGGAGGGAGAACTTCCCTCTGGGATAGAGCCGTAACGAACCGAGAGATGCTTCTTTCTTAGGGAGGATCTCCCAGACCTGGTCTCTCAATGCCTGTCGGAGCTGGCTATCCCGGGCCACGGCACCCCAGGGGAACCTACAATGAACCCCCTGCTGGAAGGTCTTCGTCAAACGGCCCACCACTTCCCCCTCCTACAAGCAGCACAGCAGCTAATCGATCTCGAGTAGAATGCGCCGGAGGCCTCATTCAAAGGGGGTCGGGCCTTGTCTGGCATGTACCCCCTGGACCCGGCAACCAAGGAGCTGCTGGCGTGCCCTAAGGTAGATGCCATAGTTTGCGCAATTGTGAAGCGCACCACCATTCCGGTGGAGGGAGGGGCGGCCCTCAAGGATGCACGTGACCGGCGCATGGACGCCATTCTGAAACAAGCCTTTGAGGTGGCAGCCATGTCCCTACGAATTGCGACCTGCTGCACTGTGGTGACGCGTTCCTGTTTATCACAAGCCAGGAACAACACCCCGGGAGAAGAAATGGAATCAGCACTCTCATTCCTCACTGACGCTGCCTCCGATCTAGTCCGTATGGCAGCCAAGGGAGTGTCATCCTCAGTGGCAGCCAGGAGACAGCTCTGGCTGCGAAATTGGTCAGCCGACTCTTCCTCCAAGACGCGCCTTACCAGAGTGCCCTTTAAGGGATCCCTCCTGTTCGGCAGTGACCTCGAGAAACTGGCTAACAAATGGGGCACCTCTCCATTGCCCCGTCTACCAGAAGACAAGTCAAGGAGGAACCAGCGCCCTTTTCCTAGGCCATCCAGAGGTAGAAGCTCTCAACGCTTCAACCCTTACAGGACTCACTACCAAGCACCTCGTTCTCAGACCAGGAACCAGTCCTTTCGGACTAGGCACAGCAAGTGGGGAACCGGCTCGGGTTCGGGTCCCGGCCGCACCCCACAATGAGAATCAGCCGACCCATCTGGGGGACAAAGCCATAGGGGGCAGGCTAACCCTATTCTACCGCAGGTGGGTCGAGATTATTACGGACCAGTGGGTCCTCGACATTGTCCGGGAAGGGTATTACCTGGACTTCCTTCACCTCCCTCCGGACAAGTTTGTGGAATCTCCTTGTCCGCCCCTCAAGAGGGCGGCGCTGGAAGCTACCCTGGGAAGGCTCCTGTCCCTAAAGGCCATAATCCCAGTGCCTGCATGGGAGATAAATTCTGGGCATTACTCCATTTATTTCATTGTACCCAAGAAGGAGGGCACCTTGCGATCCGTCCTGGACCTCAAGTTGGTCAACCGGCACTTAAGGGTCCCAGGATTTCGCATGGAAACTCTGCGGGCAGTCCGAAGTGCCATACAGCCAGGGGCGTATCTCACATCCCTGGATCTGTCAGAAGCTTACTTGCATATCCCAATCCATCGGGATCATCAGCGTAACATCAGCGCTGCTTATGCTTCAAAGTCCTGGGACAACACTTTCAGTTCCGGGCTCTACCCTTCGGGTTAGCCACCGCGCCACGGACCTTTACCAAGGTAATAGTAGTGGTGGCGGCATCACTCAGGAAGGAAGGAATTCTCGTCCATCCCTACCTAGACGATTGGCTGATCAGGGCAAAGTCACCAGAGGAGAGCCGCCGGGCAACCAACAGAGTTATATCTCTCCTGGAAAGCCTAGGATGGGTAGTTAACACAAACAAGAGTTCCCTACAGCCTTCACAGTCGCTGGAATACCTCGGAGTCCGATTCGACACCCAGGGAGACAAAGTCAGCCTGACCTCCAAGAGGAAATTAAAACTCCGGCATCGTTTGCAGACTTTGCTGAGCGCCACCCGGCCCACAGCTTGGGATTACTTACAGGTCCTCGGCCTAATGGCCTCCACTCTGGAAGTGGTACCATGGGCGCGGGCTCATATGAGACCGTTGCAACGCGCCCTATCTCGGTGGAGCCCATGATTACAGAACTACACCGTGCATCTACCTCTACCGGCCAGAGTACGGCATCAGTTACGGTGGTGGCTGCAGCCCGGCCACATGAGCCGGGGGTCAAAAATGTCCTCTCCAACCTGGACCCTGCTCACTACAGATGCCAGCCTGAGCGGCTGGGGAGCACACTGCAAAGAACTAACCGCCCAAGGGCGGTGGAACAGAGAAGAGTCGGGGTGGAACATCAACCGACTAGAGGCACGGGCAGTCAGGTTAGCATGCCTGCGGTTTGCCCACAGACTTCGCAACAGAGCAGTCAGAGTGATGTCGGACAATGCCACCATGGTGGCTAACATCAACCGACAGGGCGGAACCAGAAGCCGACAGGTATCCTTAGAAATAGCCCCCCTGATGGCATGGGCGGAAGCAAATCTCCAGGACATCTCCGCCGTCCACATCGCCAGGAAGGACAATGCCACAGCAGACTTCCTCAGCAGAGAAAGCCTAAACCCGGGGGAATGGCAGCTGTCGTCCACAGCCTTCCAGATGATCATGGATCAGTGGGGGACACCGGGCATGGACCTACTAGGGGACAGGTCCAACGCTCAAGTACCCAGATATTTCAGTCGCAGGCGAGATACTCTATCCCAGGGGATCGACGCCCTGGTACAGCCATGGCCTCCGGAGATCCTGCTATATGCCTTTCCCCCATGGCCCCTGCTGGGTGCCATTATACACAAGATTCAGCGGCACAGAGGCCTAGTTCTGGTGGCCCCGGACTGGCCAAGAAGACCCTAGTACGCAGACATGAGAAGGCTACTGGCAGGGGATCCTCTACCCCTGCCTCCTCACAGGGACCTGCTGCGGCAAGGTCCCATCCTCCACGAGGATCCAGCTCAATTCTCTCTTACGGTCTGGCCATTGAGAGGGCTAGACTGAAGAAAAGGGGATACCCGGGGCCGGTAATAGATACACTCCTCCGTGCACGCAAGTTCTCCACATCACTAACTTATATAAGGATCTGGAGAGTATTTGAAGCCTGGTGCGAAACTCGCAGCACCAATCCACATGCCGCTAAAATCCCCATCATTTTGGATTTCCTGCAAGATGGGCTCCAGAAGGGTCTGTCCCTCAATTCAATCAAGGTTCAGGTAGCTGCGCTATCCTGCTACGGCCCCAGGAGTGACGGCAACAGCCTTGCCACACACCCAGACGTTTCACGATTCCTGAAAGGAGTCAAACACATTCGCCAGCCGCTGAAGTGGCCAGTGCCCCTGTGGAACCTCAACCTAGTTTTGGAATTCCTAGCAGGACCTGCCTTCAGACCCCTCCGAGGCCTGTCCCTCCGTTTGTTAACCTTGAAGATGGTGTTCTTGCTGGCCGTGTGTTCAGCACGCGCAACTCAGAGCTACAAGCACTGTCCTGCCGCGATCCGTTTCTCAGGATCACCCCAGGGGCTATCAATCTTCGCACGGTTCCTTCCTTCTTACCCAAGGTAGTCTCGCACTTCCACCTCAACCAAACCATATCCTTGCCAACCACGGAAGGTTTGAAGAAATCAGAAGAAGGTCGAATACTGCGCCATCTCGACATCGGCAGGCTATTGTCCAGATACCTGGAAATGTTGGAAGCTGTACGAAAGACGGACCACCTGTTCGTCCTTCACAGCGGGAAGAGGCAAGGAGAAGCAGCCTCACGGGCCACAATTGCTCGCTGGATCAAAGAAGTTATCAAGGCGGCCTACGTAGAAGCGGGAAAACCACCACCTCTACGGGTCAAGGCTCACTCTACCAGAGCGCAAGCGGCCTCCTGGGCAGAAAATAGGATGCTGTCTCCTGCAGAGATATGCAGGGCGGCAACGTGGTCCTCCCTCCATACCTTCTCCAGATTTTACCGTCTGGACGTCCAGGCCAGGGAGGACATAGCATTTGCAAGGGCCATCCTAAACGGACCTCAGGCAGCCTCCCACCCAGTCCGGGAATAGCTTTTGTACATCCCATTTGTAATGAGTCCATCTGCTACACGCTAGGAAATGGAGAGATTACTTACCTGTTAATCTCGTTTTCCTTAGGGTATGCAGATGGACTCAGCATCCCGCCCGGCTGCCAGTAGACATGGGGATTCACCGACTCACGGTAAGCCATGTTTCCTTATATAGGGCTTCCACCCTGCCGGGTGTCGACGCCTACCGTTTGAGAACACTGGCGGTCTCCAGCTACTATCAATCGGTCAGGTTAATCCTGTTCATTTAATCGATCGGTCAGTTACACACATATCCATAAAGCTTTTGCAAGGAAGATTACTGAATTGCTGCACTTCCTGAGGGGGTATATGTACCCGTGCTGACATCAGATCCGTCTCCAACTGCTAGCATGAGCACACTATACCCTCTTGTTTTGAGTCCATCTGCATACACTAAGGAAAACGAGATTATCAGGTAAGTAATCTCTACAATTCAGTATCCATATAGATGGACATGGCTTAATGGTGAAGAGTCAACATGGCTTTACCAAAGGGAAGTCTTGCTTTACCAATCTTTTAGATTTTTTGAAGGTATAAATAAACATATAAAGATAAACCATATGATATAGTGTATTTGGATTTTCTGAAGGCATTTGACAAAGCCCCACATGAAAGACTACCTGAGGAAGTTACAAAGTCATGAGATAGAAGGCAGTGTCCTACTGTGGACTGGTAACTGGTTAAAAGACAGGAAACAGAGGATAGTACTAAATGGCCAATTTTACAAATGAAGAAAAAGGTCATTAGTGGAGTGCCACAGGAATCAGTATTAGGATGTGTGCTGTTTAACATTCATAAATTGATCAGGAAAAGGGAACAAGTGAGGGAATCAAATTTGAAGATGACACAAAATTATTCAAAGTTGTAAAAACAGCAGCCGATTGTGAGGTACTACAGAGGGATCTTGTGAGACTAGGAGACTGGGCAACTGAATGGTAGATTAAATTTAATGTGGAAAAATGCAAAGTGATGCACTTAGGGAAAAATAATCCCAACTACAGGTACACAATGCTGGATTCTGTCTTGAGAATCACAACCTAGGAAAAGGTCCTTGGCATCTTTGTGGACAAGATTTTGAAATTCTCAGCTCAGTGTACAGTGGTGTTGAAAAAAGCAAACAGAAAGTTAGGCATGATCTGAAAAGGAATGGAGAATAAAACAGATGATTTCATATTGTCATTGTATTGAGCCATTGTGCAACCAGACTTTGAGTACTGTGTGCGGTTCTGGTCATCCCATCTCAAGAAAGACATACCAGAACTAGAAAAGGTGCAGAGGAGGGTAACAAAAATAATAAAGGGAATGGAATGGCTCTCTTATGAAAAGAGGCTATGCAGGCTAGTGCTCCAGCCTGGAAAATAGACAGCTGAGGGGAAAATGAGAGAAGTTTCTAAAATCATGCATAGAGTAGAATGGGTAAATAAAGCATGGTTATTTACCCTTCAAGAAAGATTTATTGTATTAATTTCCTGGAACTATGGGCAGTAATGAACATTCTACAGATTTTCAAAGGTCAAGTAGACAACAAGATTTTCTTGGTATTGACAACCAGGTAGTAATATTCTACCTGAGTAGGCTCAGGAGACTCTGAGTGTGGAACTGGACTTCTCTTATGGTATAACTTTAAGAGCCACCTGGCAGAAAGAGAACACATCCTGGCAGACACTCAGTTGAATCCTGAACCCTCACAAGTGGCCCCTTGATCAGGTAGTGGCAAACAAGATATTTCTCAGGTGGGGAACACTCAAGATAAATCTGTTCTTAACCTCACTGAATGGGAAGGACCTGAACTTTTGTTCCAAGGGAAAGTCAGAAGACAGACTGGCATTAGGCACCTTAATTTAATTTAAAATTTATATTTTGCTTTCCTGGGGGAAGCCCATTTTCAAGGTGGATAACAGACAAAATTTTTATTACTGCAGACAAACCCCATAAATTTCCATCATGTTCTCCACAAATCATAATTCCCTTAAACATAGGTAATAGGGCTACAATAAAATAATGTAATTAGCAATAGGTCTTCATTGCAAAGATGTTAATACAACTCAGAAGGAACAGAGGAACTATAATTCTCGTAATTGCATTTTGGCTGAGTCAAGTTTACAAGTTTGGTTTCTGTTTTTTATGGGAGCTGCCTCTCAGGAAACTAATGAAGTTGGACATATTACAAACTCTGATTACACAGAATCATTGAACACATCTTCATCCCAAAATCCAGTATCTGGCTCTGACAATCACAGTGTTGAGAACAAAACTCATTTGTTCCCTTGAACCCTTCAGTGTATTGTCTCATATCTTCTTGGCTTCTAGAAAGGAATCCATCAGAAGATCTTGTGAGTTCAAAAAGAGGAGGTTTGCTATCTGGTGTGAGGGCAAGTTCTTTGATTCTCTTCTGTTGCTCCACACAAATACTTACACATCTTTCAGGGGTCAATCTCAAAACAAATTATTTTTTGAACTCAACTTAGTGCAGTTGGCACCAGTATATAAGGCAGTCCCAACTTCATACAGCCTTTAGTTGTCAGATTTTTACAGGGTTTGCTTCAAAGAAAACCTCCTTCCTAGCTACCTGCTGTATCATGGGATACATCTGATGAAAGCTCCCTTTAAACTGCTGAATGGTTGTGGGTTTAAGCTCTTGACCTAGGAGATCATAGTTTTGGTGGCAATTACTTCAGCCTGCAGAGCCAGACAGTTCCAGACAGGGTTAGATTTAGGATTTTGCTGCCCTCTTGAACTTTTGGTGCTTTCACACCGTGCCCTCTCCCCCCCCCCCCCCCCCCCCACCTCCTGTAAGGAGGAGGAGGATAGCAAAGGGCTCTTCTCTGCTAAATGAGATTCAGCAGAGCTAGAAGGCCACAAATCTTAGCCAGCCAGCCTGCTGCTCATAAATGTTTGCCGTCTTAGGCATAGGCATAATGGGGCTGGCTCCAGACCCTAGTGACTTATCCACCTTATCCTAAATTTTACCATAATAGGTTGGTGCTGCATACACAACCGTTTCCAGGGTGGTGTCAGATTTCTACCTTGACCAATTGTCCTGCCATCATTTTTACCAGGTGTCATGCCAGTGGCGTACCAAGGGTTACTGGTGCCTGAGGGCCATTGTATTTGTGTGCCTCTCCAGCACCTTCCCAATCCTTCTTGTACTAATGCTTAAGCTCACAGAAGATCAGTGATGTCTTTAGTCAGAAGAATTTGGAAAGGGGGGGAGGGCAAGCAAAAATGACATTTCCTCATATCACACTAACCTCCATAGCATGGCCCCCTGCTTTAAAATCTATATAAATAAAAATGTAAAATAGTTTGTACAAAATCGCTAATCTCAGAAACTACTGCACCGATTGCTTTCAAATTTGGACACAACCTTCCTTTCGCATACGGGAAGGCTATTCTATACTTACATTACATACATGTCACACCTGTGACAGGTATAAAAGGTTTAAACATTTTTGTCCAGAAAACAGCGCCATCTGTTGGACATAAACACCATCTGTTCCACGTTAACACAACACACAGTACACTCACAGTACACTCATGATTTCACCATTCCATATCAACGTTTCCCATTGCATTGTTACATTCCATTTTCACACATTTACATTTACCGTGTTTTTCGCTCCATAACACGCAGTGTTTTCCGACAGAAGTGGGGGGGGGGAAATGTCTGTGCATCCAACAATGGCGGCGGTAGCCCCTGTGACATAGTAAGGGCAAAGGGCTGTCGGCGCCATTTTGATCACTGGCAGCTGACGGCCCTTTGCCCTTAATATGTCACAGGAGCTACCGCTGCCATTGGTCGACCCCAGTGACATAGTAAGGGCAAAGGGCCGTCGGCGCCATTTTCATTGCTGGCAGCCGACGGCCCAAGTCCAGAAGATCGCTCCTGGACCGCTCCTCGACCCCCGCTGGACCACCACCGACTTTTGGCAGGTCTTGAGGGGTTGGGGTGTTGTACTAAATTCATTTGGCTGATCATGAGAAGGGGTCACGAGAGTGTGGGGTTGTATTTAATTATTTTGGCAGGTCTTGGGGCGGCAGGAGGGTGGGGGTTTGTATTTAATTAATTTCCCAGGTCTTGGGGGGGCAGGAGGGTGGGGGGTTATTATTTGATTTAAAGGGTTGGGATTGGGGGGCTTTTTTTGGATGGGGGGGGTTCCCACAGAAATAGAAAGATTAAAGTTTTCTAATCTGAAGGGTAGGCAGTAGGCGGAGGGAGGTGACAGTGAGGGGAGGGAGAATGAGGGGAGAGGTGAATGTGGGGGACAGGAGAGGGAAGGGGGGAGAAAGAATGAGGGGAGAGGTGAATGTGAGGGGAGAGAGTGGGGGACAGGAGAGGGAAGGGGGGGTGAGTGACCAAGGGGGAGGAGGATGAGTGACTGAGGTAAATGAGCAAGGGGAAGGGGGAGGAAGGGAAAAGAACCTGACTCAGCCACTGCAACGCGTGGCGGGGTACCGCTAGTTGACTATAAAAAAAATCACAGTAAGAAAGTCCAAAAGGTCTTCTGTGTAATTTTAAAAAGCTGGCTAGTTTCACACATCTAGTAAAAATAATATTAAAATTATTTGTTAGCCTCATTCAACTAATTCTATATGGTTATGAGAGTGAAGTCTGAAATGTATATAGGAAGGGACAGAATGTCAATGTAAAGCCTTCACCTCCAGTTCTGTAACACACTGTACATCCACAGAAATTCCTCCAGCAATGGAACATGGATATTTCCCTTACAACTCATCATACAGAAACATATTTTCAAATTCTGGTGTTAACTCACAGTAATAGCAGCAGAAACACCTTTCATGGCCAGACATATGAACTACAGAAAACCCTGAAAAAAGGATACTCAAAATCTATACAGCAAATCTATCATATCAAAACTGTAGTAACACCAAGGTCTCAAACAAGAACCCTACCTATGAAAAAGCACAGGTAAATATTACATTGGGTCCCAGAATACCAATATACCACTCGCAGGGGAAACAAAACAAACCCGATTGTTATAGATCCCTACCCACACGTTACATGCCAGCAGAATCTCTCACCTTGGTCACCCGCACAAAGGGGAGACATACTCTCACCAAATACAAAATAAAGGATCATAAATTAGAACCAGTAATATGCAGACAAAAACTGAACTGGAAACCCCCAGAAGCCAGACTCAGTGTGTAAAAATGGAAAAACAGAACCATAAAACAAAGTCAAGAAACATAAAGCATCAATTATAATAGCAAAGCCATACTAATGAAAGAATATTTTAAAATTACTGACAAATATAATAACTTCTATTGATTAAAATCATATACATTTTTTTTAAATTTCCCAAGCACCAATAAAATATTTCAAAACAGCACACATATCAAATAACACCTAATAATTAAAACCAATAAGGATTTTTTAAAAACCCATGCTGTCCATATCTGGGAACTCTTGATTTCCAGTCACCCTGAAATTGTTGAGGATTGGGGGGGTGGGTGTGGAATGACACAAACTTTGGCCCTCTCTCTCTCTCACACACATACTCGCATGTCCATTCTGTCTCACACATACACTATCACATACACACACACATACATGCTGTTATACTCAACTACAATGTCTTTCACAGACCCACACTCTCATGCACAGGTTCTAAGACTTTCTCCCCCCACACAAGTTCTTACTCACCTGAATTCTCTCATACACATATATGCTCTCAATCTCACTGACTCCCTCACAAACACACACCTAGGCAAGCTCCCATTCATTCTCACACAGGATACTTCACTTTCAATGCATATCCAGCATAACTCTCTGCTTCAACGGCAGGGGGAATGAAGAAAAGTAGATCTATATACAGACAACAACCAACAAGGTCTGAATTATTTAGTCTGGGTAAATAAATAAGCATGGGTGTAGCTTGCTTATTGCGGCAGTTACTACCCCTAACTAATTAAGCTAGATATTTCACTTAGAGGCAGTTCCAACAGTGCTCTCTACATTAATGGTGGGGGTGGAAGGGAAATAGAATCAAAGGGTTACTAAGAGCCAAGAGTAACAGAGAAGTATGAGAAAAAAAAAAAGTTCAAAACTTGCTGGGCAGACTGGATGGGCTGTTTGCTCTTCTTCTGCCATCATTTCTATATTTCTATGTAGGATCCCCAGGCAGGCTCCCTTTCATTCTCACATACACACCCCCAGGGAGGCACCTATTCTCACACAGTCAGACCCCAGGAAAGCACCCTTTCATTCTCATGTACAGATGCACCCCCCCAGGCAGACACCCTTGCATTCACCCCTCCCCCCACACCAGCAGATGCCCATACACACACTGAAGGCAAGCCCCCCTTTCTTTCTTTTTCCAGCAGCCTCAGAGCCTCTCTCTTTCCTTTGCTGTTGCTGTCACTGCTGCCATATGTCTATTGGGGAGGCGCCAATTGCTGCTACTAGCACTGATGCCCAAATTACTGCCTTCTCAGTAGGAGCACTGAGAGGAGAGTATCACCTTGCTGGTGGCTGAAAGGAATCAGAAAGTTTTTGCTTGGGACATTGTCTTTTTTAAAAGTATTGGGGCAAAGTTAACTATATGGTAATATTAGTTAGTGTGTTTGTACTTTAAATAGTCAGTAAGGCAGTGAATAAACAGAAGTTAGACTGTTTGTATTTTTAAATAGTAAGTCAGCTAGTAAGCAGTAGTTAATGTTTTTATTTTTAAAAGTCTGTAAGGCAACTAGTAAGCAGAAGTTAGTGTTTGTATATTAAAAAAAATTTTTTTTTTTAAAAAGTAGCCAGAAGCTAGAAATAAGCTAGGAGGGGGGAGAGGAGAAAGAGGAGCCTGAGGAGGTCTTCACTGCTTACCTGATCGCTTGATTGCTTGTGGACTGGGTCGCCGCCCATAACCTGAAAGTTGCGCTGTTGCCTAAAACGCTGACTGGACCCAAGCGAGGGGAGGAGGCCTCACAGCCGACGTCATCAGGGAGGGACCAGAAGGCTTTCAAAAGCCAGCCCCTCCTGTGGTGTGTAGGTGCCGCTGGCACGTTCGCCCAAGCCGCGCGCGCCTAAGGGGAGCGTGGCTTTGTTTTGAATTTCCTCAGCCTGCTAATTGTAAGTAAGACTCATATACCTAAATTTATAACGCTTCTCTTTCCCTGTATGCCCCCGAACCAGAGGAACATTAAGAATAATTACTGGAGGCACATAAAAGAAAGGGAGTTTGAACTTTACTTACAACTTTTCCTAATTAAACTCATGCCTCATACCAAGAGAAAGGCTCGCTTAACGGAGATGCAGACTTCATCTCCCTTATTAACACCTATGCAGCCTCAAATCTCCTCTTTCTTTAATGTTACAAATGGTAAAATGCCGGGTGAGGAAACCACAGTGTATGTGGCTTCTGAGCGAGAAGCAACCGCCTTGGTTAGTGACATCTCTTTGACCCCCGGAGCTCCTAAAACTCCCTCTCCACCATCAATAAAAGAAAAAATACTTGATAGACCTACAGAGGATGTAGGTATAGATTAAGTTCTTATATCATCTAAAGATGGAGAAAAGAGTGGAGACCTGGCTGAAGGGGGAGACTCTGAATCACAACCTGTCATGAATATACTTCTACCACAGAAACCTCTTGAGATCACTATGGACACGTTATGGACAGCTATAAAATCTTTGGAACTGGCTATAAATAAATTAACACAGATTACAGCTAACTCTCAACAAAAAATAATGAATGTGGAAAATATGGCTCTACTATCTCAGAATAATTTGGTTAAATGTGAAGGAAGATTAGAGAAAGTAGAAAATGTACAGAGAAATCTTATTAAATCTGATTTAATAAATCAAAAGAAGTTTGAATATGTAGAAAATCAATTGAAGTATACCAATTTAAGAGTCCTGAATTTCCCCAAACAAGATTTGATACCTCTCATAGACATGTTTAAGGAGTATATGATAAATATATTGAAAATACCTAGTCAAGTATTACCAACAATAGAGAAAGTTTATTACATCTCTCAGAACTCAGAAAGAGGAATACAGACGGGGAAGAAACAGCCAGAAACTTTAAATTTATCAGAAATAATCGAAACATAGTTAGATACGGATATAACACTTAGAGCCACATTAGTGGTATCATTTGTTTTTTCCAAAGAGAGAGATACCGTGCTACGTCTATTCTTTAGAAATAGACTAGAAAAATTTCATGGATATCAGGTCTGGATATATCCAGACCTAACAAGTTCTACCCAGAATAGACGAAAAGAATTTCTGAAATTAAAATCAGAGGTGGTATCTAGAGGAGCTGGATTTATCTTAAAATTTCCTTGTTGGTGTGAACTTAAATACTTGGAGCACAAATATGTTTTTTATGAAATATCTGAGTTACAGGCTTTTTTAGATTCACATCCCCCAAGTACAGTACCAGGTTAGGAGCATTTGAATAAGATACCAATTGTAATCTCTAGAATTAGGATTGAGAGGTGGGAGGATACTTTTTCTTCCCCGCTTGGATCGGCATGGAGCAGCAGGTCTGGCCTGAGGATGAGGGCAGACGGGCCTTGACATGAAGACATGACACCAAGGTTGATGCAACAGCATCACAGACCAGGGCTGATGCGAAGACATGACACCAGGGCTGATGCGAAAACATGACACCAGGGCTGATGCGAAGACATCACAGACCAGGGTCGATGCGACGGCATCTCAGACCAGGGTCGATGCGACGACATCAGAGACATGACGAGGAACTTGACAAAGTCCAGACAAGAAGCTGGGTAGGAGGACATTGGCACTGTCTCTCAGGGCGCCCTACTCAGCCCACCTTCACGGGTGGACCACCCTGTCCCACTGCGCACCCTACACAGCCCGAGGAGGCTGGTCACGGACCACGCAGAGAGCGTGACGAGCGCAGGGAAGAATCCAGTCAAGGTGGGACTCCGACAACAGAGCCAGATGTCGTCCGAAGGACAACAAGGCTGGCAGGACATGACAGCTCAGGAGCACAGGAGCGAATTCCACCTGCAGGCCACTCCAAGCTCGGGAAAGACGTCATCCGAGGGACCAAGGCTTGACAGGACCAGAAGGCTCAGGAGCGCTGAAGCGAACACCAAGAAGGGCAGGACACCAGGAGACGAAACACCAGGACACCTGGACGAGGACCTCAGGCACGAAGACATGGCATAACGAGGAACAGACGAGACGAGGAACTCCATGGAGAAGATAGAAGACTTGAAGGAGCTCTTGCAGGCAGGAGCCTCCAGAGTGAAGTAACTCTGATGCAAGGCAAGAAACAATGACAAGTCCAGCCCTTTTATATGGCTCAAGCAGGAAATCAGTCCATAGGTGGGGCCAGCAGCACTTCCTGTGGCTGGCCCTTTAAATACAGCAGAGAGGCGCAGCCGCGCGCCTAGGAAGAGGAAACGGGAACTGTGCAGGACCGAGGCCTGCACAGACTTCGATGCCGGAACAGCAGGGCTGAGCTAGAAAGCAGGCCTCGATGTCAGCAGCGGCTCCTGCTGCTGCAGGAAGCCCCAAGGGCGGCTCTAGCCGCTACTCCAGCCCGGGGCTTGCGGCCTTCAGCCCTGGAGGATGAAGATGATGTCAGCGGCAGCTCCGTGCCACATGGAAAGGCAGACAAGTCTGCAGCTCCGGCCGCGGTGAAGATCGATGCCAGGAGCGGCCTCCGGACCGCAAGAGAACTCAAGTCCGCGGCTCCAGCCACATCGGAAGGCCCGACATCGGCGGCGTCCGTGCCGCGTCTGGTGAAGAAGCAGCAAGGTGAGGAGTGCCTGCTTGCGGAGGTTAGCTCCGCGGCAGGTTCATAACAAAAGAAAAATAACCCATGCTATAGTTACACAGTGTTAGGTTCCATATTATGTGCTACAACCCAAGAAAGAGATCTAGGCGTCATAGTGCATAAAACTTTGAAATCGTCGGTTCGGTGTGCTGCGGCAGTCAAAAAAGCAAACAGAATGTTGGGAATTATTAGAAAGGGAATGGTGAATAAAACTGAAAATGTCATAATGCCTCTGTATCGCTCCATGGTGAGACTGCACCTTGAATACTGTGTACAATTCTGGTCGCCACATCTCAAAAAAATTATAGTTGCAATGGAGAAGGTACAGAGAAGGGTGACCAAAATGATAAGGGGAATGGAACATCTCCCCTATGAGGAAAGACTAAAGAGGTTAGGACTTTTCAGCTTGGAGAAGAGATGGCTGAGGGGGAATAAGATAGAGGTGTTTAAAATCATGAGAGGTCTAGAATGGGTAGATGTTAATCAGTTATTTACTCTTTCAGATAATAGAAATTCTAGGGGGCACTCCATGAAGTTAGCATGTGGCACATTTAAAACTAATTGGAGAAAGTTCTTTTTCACTCAACGCACAATTAAACTCTGGAATTTGTTGCCAGAGGATGTGGTTACTGCAGTTAGTATAGCTGTGTTTAAAAAAGGATTGGATAAGTTCTTGGAGAAGTCCATTACCTGCTATTAATTAAGTTGACTTAGAAAATAGCCACTACTATTACTAGCAACAGTAACATGGAATAGACTTAGTGTTTGGGTACTTGCCAGGTTCTTATGGCCCAGATTGGCCACTGTTGGAAACAGGATGCTGGGCTTGATGGACCCTTGGTCTGTCCCAGTATGGCATGTTCTTATGTTCTTTGTGCAGGCTTCGTAGTATTAAAAATGTGTAGGGCTTCCAGTTCCTCCATGTTGATCTTGTACATTGCAAGATCAGCATAAAGTGCTACTCTTGCACATTCCCAAAGATAATATATGCCAATCACTAGAAATTCTTTTATTTGTTTTTTTTTTTACCTTTGCTGTCTGATCTTAGTTTTCTAATCAGTTGGTCACAGACTTTTTTTTTCCATCTTCCCTTTTTTGGTCTTTTGCCAATTCCTTTTACAGGGTTTCTCTTTTTTCTGTTTCTTCTCTCTCCACCTGTCTTCTTCCCTCAAACACACACTCAGGCTCTCATTCTCATACTCTGTCTCTCTGCCCCACATATACATGCACACAGTTTTCTCATGCTGTCTCTCTTATACATACACACTGGCTCTCTCTTTCACATGCTGCCTCACTCTCTCACACACACACACAGGCTCTCATGCCCACATGCTGTTACTCACACACAGAGGCTCTAGCATGCTCTCTCCCCTAATATACATGCTTTCACTCCCTCTCACCTCTGGGCCTCCTCTTTGCAGGATGGACTCTGCGGCAGCCCTGATCTTCTCGAGCCACCACAAGTTGAGATCTGCAGAGCCCTGCTACTGGGCCTCCTCTTCTTGGGCCACTGCGAGATAGGAGCTACAGTGGCCCTGCCCCAAATGCTGCTCCTCTTCTGCATGCTCCTCCTCCTTCCAGCCCGTGTGGCTCCAGCATTGTTTTTGTTCTGGGGCTCCACAGGCAAGAAATGAGAAGGAGCACTTGAAGGTTTGGAGGTGACTTGTTTTCTTTGGGTCCTGGTGAGATGAGCTCCTCCACGGCCCTCCACTGATCTTCTTGCTGTGAGCAGTCGTGAGAAAAGTTGTGGTCACTTACGCAGCTTAGAGGGAACAGTGGCCGGCACACAGCATAAGAACAACATGCTTCCCTGCTCAACTGCCAGTGGGATGAGGTCCACCCTCAGCCGCACAGCCTGTCTTCCTGTTTTTAGGCCGCCTGTGGGATGGGATCCATTGGCAGCCGCATGGGCCTCCCTATGTTGTCCATCAGCTCCCGTCTATGGGCTTGCATCTGGGGACATTGGCTCTCCCTGCCCCCACCCCCCTCGGTATTCCATTGCATCATGCTTATAAACTTAAACAGACTCTGTGCGGTTTGGATTGCAAGGGTACCATTGCCTTCTACCTGGAGTGCATCAAAATCCATAGAAGGTCCACCCAACATTTTGTTTAGTTTGATCCCCTATAGACCATGGCTTGCTATAAGCATATGTACTGTTTGTGATTGGATAGCAGATTATGGCAGCTTCTATTATGCCCAAACACCTCTGATTTTACAAAGGCATGTTAAGGCTTATAATGTCGGAGCCATGTCTATGTTGGTAGCCCATCTAAAGCCAGGCTATATTGAGATTTGTAAGGCTGCAATGTGAACTCCTGTCTTCACATTTATTCCTATGATTGTTTAGAAATTGACTCCTAATGCAACAGTAGTTTGGGTTAATCTGTCCTCCAGGGTGTCTTTGAAAGTAGAATCCAAATCCATCCCTCCTTATGGGCCCATTCTTATTTTTTTGAGTTGTCATTCCTTTGCCCACAGAAGATATATTTTTCCCTGCGCATTGATTGTCTGGTTGTATTCCTCCTTCTAATCCCCTCTTTTTGCTTTGCATACTGTACAAATTGCTTATCTGTAATGGGTGTTATGAATGTTGTCCATGGATATCAGAATAATGTGCCACAAATTACCTTCCCATTCTCCTATGGAGTTGGCTTCTGTAAGTTGCTATATAAAAACGAGGGGACCCTGCATGCAGCATGCATGTCAGATAAAGCCAGCTAGGCTTTTTTTTAAATAGTTTTACAAAAATGCTTCCCAGTGGCATTGTCAGATGATGTTATCCACTTGAGTAGCAGATTTTCTTGCTGTCCAAGGAGAATAGTTTGTTTTTCAGTCAACTGATTTTTATGACACAATATTTAAGTATCAATACATAGCTGAAAGAAAAATCTGGTATAAACTGGTTGCACCAGAGAGTTTATAGTAACATATTAAATGACCTCAGATTAAAACTGGTCCATCCATTCTGTCCATTTCAGATATTTTTTCTGATTTTGTACCATTCTGAGTAAGTTAGCATACAAATTCCCATTCACAAACAAATATAGCTTCCTCTGCCCTACAGCATACCTTCCATCTGACCTCTCAAGTCCCGTCTCATTACTGCTCACACATCTGTCCCAAGCATGTTAAAAAATTTGCCACAGTGCTAGCCTTCATTAATTCCATTTGTGGCTATTTCACGCTCTGCCTTTCTCTTTGATTCTCTTTGCTGAGTTTTGTAATAATCCATATGGTCACCAAAATTAGGCTGTTGCCTAAAACATTGGCCCTCTCCATCTTCATTTATCTTTAAACATGGTCAGGCATTATAATTTACCTCAGCCTTCTTGGAAGCCTGATGCAGCCCAGCCACTATTGTTTAGGATTTTAATGGCTACTCATGCAGGTTACCCCAGTGTTTCTCTACTATCCTAGCTAGATGAGCATAGAAGATACCATATTTAATCCCACACTCCATGTCTTATCACCAGAATTTGTAATATGAGCCACTACTTAACACTAGTGAGCCTGTTGTTCTAAGATCTGCCTTATAGGTTCCTATGGACCTAGTGGACAGTACCAGTCTACCATCAACTTGCTGCTACAGTTTTTGGGGAATTGCAACTTGCTGGCAGTATCGCTGGGCTGCATTTCAGTTCTGTTCCCTTTATGTTTTGTCCTTATCACCTCTCCTATTACCTTTACTTTTGAGGGAGGCGTTTGTAATACTGTAACCTCCCAACCATATTCTTACCACTGTCATAGAATATGGCACAGTTCCATAGAATCCCAAATGATTTCTGGCTCTCCCCTAACCTCTTTGTCATTAGGGATCCTCTCTCCTTTTCCCATGCATCTTTAAATTCCATTATTTATAAATACAGGGGAGGCTAAGTGACTTGGTGAGTATTGCACACTAGATGTAATAATGGGTTTTTCCCATTTTGTGTCTATAGGGAAGAATGCATATGTCTGACACTAAATGAAGGCATAGAGCTTTTGAGATCTCTAGTTCTACATCCCAGTTGTGCTGTGCTGATCCATTTTATAATACCTTGAGACCTATAAGTGTTACATTGTTATATGTTATGAGTAGGGACCTTCATTTTCCATTTTGATTTTATTTTTTCCTGGTAATTTCAATGTTATAACAAAAAAAATTTGTGGAAAAAGGATTTTGTTATAACAAACAGGAGAAAAGTAAGTGGAAAAGTTATTTTTCCACTGAATTTTTTTTGTTATAACATTGAAATTTCTAGGAGAAATAAAAACTGAAAATGAAGGGAAAAAACTTAAAACCTGGTTATTCACTCAAGCCTTCCCCCAACTGGTGTGAACCATGAATAAAAGACTCTTAGGCAAATCCTCTATATAGATCCAGGCATCCCCCAGTTACCACATGTTAAGTTCTCCTCCTTTGTTTCTGTAGCCGCTTGCTACCTCAACGCCCAAGTTCACTCCACCTTGTTTATTGTAACTTTGCCTCCTGTTCAATGTTAAGTTAATGTTTACCCCGGTTCCATGTAAACCGACATGATATGATATCCATCATGAATGCTGGTATAGAAAAGCGTTAAATAAATAAATAAATAAATATGATTAACTTGTAGAAGTGGGAGACATTTTAATAATTTCAAATCCTTTTCTAGGTACGCAATAACAGTATGGTACTTTGATGCAGACGAAAGAGCACGAGCTAAAGAGAAATATCTAACAGCAGGTAATCCCTTATATAAGAATCTTCTAGCTTGCAAGGAAGTGGTATTTGCTAGAGATGTGCACTGTTTAGTTCTTTCGGTTCGGGCTTCGTTTTCAAGCCCCCGAGGGAAATTTAGATTTTCCTGCGGTTCATTTTTTTTTTTTTCGTGGGACCCGAAGTTCATGTTAGTGTTCGCTAATGGGAGTTAGTGCGCAGTAACACAAACTACAAATTTTTCGGAAATTTCAGAAAAATTCCATTCGTTTTTCGGTTCCCTCCGAACCATGACGAATTAGAAATTTCATTTAAATTGTCTAATTCGTGAAAAACTAATGCACATCTCTAGTAATTGCACAAGCAAAACTTTGATTTGAAAAAAAGTGGTTAAATTTACTGTACCATTATTACATAGAGATGACCTGAGCTGTATTGTCTTATCAGGGGAGATTGAGTGAATAATGTCAAATGGATTGATTTCATGAGTTAAGAGAATAAAGATTGAACAATTTTTATAAGCATTTTCTGAGAGTGGAAATTTAGAGTAATTGATAATTTCCTAGCGTGTAGCAGATGGACTCAAAACAAATGGGTATTTCCTAGCGTGTAGCCAGATGGACTCAGAACGAATGGGTATAGTACGCTCGTGCTAGCAGTTGGAGACGGATCTGACGTCAGCACAGGTATATATACCCCCACAGGAAGCATAGCAACTCAGTAATTTCCGAATCCAAAGCAGTTTGGAGAGCCTGCACGCTCGCTGAGCGTGTTTTCCAATACTACTTTCTACTTTCTCTATTCTACTTACTAAACTTTCTCCAGGAACATCGAGCCCGCACTCCTGCGGTGATACCCTAGGGTCCCTCCCCCAGTTGAGTTTCCCGGGGTGATTTCCGTGATCCCTCGGAGGTCTAGGCCTCGGTCCGGTGGCCGAATCGCGGCAGGGATCTAGCCCCCAAGCGTGAAAGGCTCAGGTCGGGCTGAGAGGCGCCTCGGTCCCGGCGTGGACTTAGCCCCAAGCGAGACGAGTTCAGCGGCTCAGAGGCAGCGGGTGAAAATCCTCAAGCGTGGCGGTGAAGGTACTTGCCCCTCTCCCCCCACAGCCGGAGACCGCCCGGGTTACAGCCGGGAAGCGCCGGGGATCAGGTAAGGCGTACATCTCTTGTTTTTTGGTCTCCGAGGGACGAGGATCGGCGGCGTGGCCTGAGGTGGCATGCCGTGGAGGGCGCCATTTTGTTGGCCTGTTCAGGTATTGAGCGCCCATGTTAGCCGTCTTTCTCTGACTAAGCACATATTGTATATCATTGTGCGTATATTGTTGACCGCATATGGATGAGCGCATATTGGATATAATTGACAGTATATTGCTGACCGCATATTGATGAGCGCATATTGGATATCATTTGAGCGTATATTGCTGACCGCATAGTAGTTAGTGCCTGTTGTATTAAGCACATATTGCTGCCGCGTATTATTGAGCGCCTGTTGTATTAAGCGCATATTGCTGCCGCATATTATTGAGCGCCTGTTCTATTAAGCGCCATTTTGGCTGCCGCATATTATTGAGCGCATATTGTACTGGGCGTATATTCCTCAGCGCTACTTTCCAAGCCGCAATGGAACAGAACGCCTCAGCGTCTTCAGCGGCGGTGCCTCCTGATTCCAGCATTAAAGCCCTCTGCCTCTGCTCAGCATGCCAGCTTAGAGCCACGCACAGCAAGGAGCCAGACTCCCTTTGTGCCCAATGTGAGGAGGCAGTGGGAGCCTCGGGCCAGGACCAGTCTCAACCGAGGTTTGCTGACAGTTCCCCAGGGGCTACCCCAGATCTAGCGGGCAGTCTCGACCAACCTGGAATCCCGGGGAACCTGGTACTCCGACGGCTAGAGACCGCTTCCATTTCCTGGGTGGATCTCTTTAAGGGAATTCATGCCTTTGTACAGATGCAATCAGCCTCCCGTCCAGGCCCGGCTGCTGCTGCTGCTGCTGTTGCTGCTCCAGCGGATCCTGTCCCGGGACTGTCGCGCCCTTATCGTGGGCAGGGCCTCCCGCCTCCAGACAGTCCGGTTCAGACGGACCCTGATGTTTCACCGGACGAGTCTGAACCCCCGGATGAGGGGGAACTTCCCTCAGGGATTGAGCCATACCGAACCATGAGGCGGTTCTTCCCTAAAGAGGATCTCTCCGACCTGGTATCTCAGTGCCTGGCGGAGTTGGCTATTACAGGTCCCAGCACTACGGTGCCCTCTACGCAGAACCCCCTGCTGGAAGGTCTTCGTCCTACAGCCCGCCATTTTCCTTTTTTGCAAGCAGCACAGCAACTGATAGATTTAGAATGGGCGGCACCAGCGGCCTCATTCAAAGGGGGTCAGGCCCTGACGGGCATGTACCCCCTGGAACCGGCTATCAAGGAGATGCTGGCGTGCCCTCAGGTGGACGCCTTGATTAGCGCTGTGGTCAAGCGCACTACCATTCCAGTTGAGGGGGGGGGGGGGCGGCCCTCAAGGAGCCTCATGACCGGCGACTGGACGCCATTCTGAAACAGACCTTTGAGGTGGCAGCTCTATCTTTGCGGATCGCAACCTGCTGCACGCTCCTGTTTGTCTCAGGTCAGGAACAATGCTCCAGCAGCAGACATGGAGTCAGCTCTCTCGTTCCTCACGGATGCTGCATCAGACCTAGTCCGTACAACAGCCAAGGGGGTCTCATCCTCCGTGGCCGCCAGGAGGCAGCTCTGGATCCGGAATTGGTCAGCCGATGCTCCTTCGAAGACACGCCTCACCAGAATGCCCTTTAGGAGTTCTTTTTTGTTCGGCAGCAACCTTGATAAACTGGCCAGCAGATGGGGCGCCTCCCCAGTACCTCGACTGCCGGAAGATCGGTTCAGAAGGAACCAGCGCGCCTTTCCGAGGCCCTCCAGAGGTAGAAGCTCCCAGCGCTTCACTCCCTATAGGAGTCGCTACCAGGCACCTCGTCCTCAAGCCAGGAACCAGTCCTTTCGGTCCAAGCAGCGCAAGAGGGGAGCCGGCTCGGGTTCAGGTCCCGGCCGCGTCTCACAATGAGAATCAGCCGATCCATCTGGAGGATGGAGCCATAGGGGGGCAGGTTAATCCTCTTCTACCTCAGATGGGTCGAGATTACGTCGGACCAGTGGGTCCTCGCCATCATCCGAGAGGGGTATTATCTGGACTTTCATCATCTCCCTCCGGACAAGTTTGTGGAATCTTCATGTCCCATACACAAGAAGGCAGCATTGGAAGCTACCCTGGCGAGGCTCCTGTCCTTGAAAGCCATCATCCCAGTACCTGCATGGGAAATTAATTCTGGACACTATTCCATTTATTTCATGGTACCCAAGAAAGAGGGCACTTTTCGGCCCGTATTGGACCTCAAGTCAGTCAATCGATACTTAAGGGTCCCGAGGTTTCGCATGGAGACTCTGCGCTCAGTCAAGACCGCAGTACAGCCAAGAGAATTCCTCATGGCCTTGGACTTGTCGGAAGCCTACCTGCATATCCCGATCCATCCGGATCATCAGCGCTACCTACGCTTCAAGGTTCTGGGACGCCACTTCCAATTCTGGGCTCTGCCCTTCGGGTTAGCCACAGCAGCGCGGACCTTCACCAAGGTGGTCGTTGTGGTAGCAGCGGCACTCAGACGGGAAGGAATCCTTGTCCATCCCTACCTAGACGATTGGCTGATCAGGGCGAAATCACGAGAGGAGAGCCATCGGGCAACCAACCGAGTGATCGCTCTTCTGGAAAGCCTGGGATGGGTAGTCAACCTCAACAAGAGTTGCCTACAGCCTTCCCAATCACTGGAATACCTGGGAGTACAGTTCGACACCCAGGCAGACAAAGTCAGTCTCACTACCAAGCGAAGGTTAAAACTTCAGACGCGTCTCCGGTACTTGATGGGAGCCAGCCGGCCCATAGCTTGGGATTATCTGCAGGTCCTCGGCCTTATGGCCTCCACCCTGGAAGTGGTACCTTGGGCAAGGGCCCATATGAGACCTCTACAACGCTCCCTGCTCTCTCGTTGGAGCCCCCGCTTTCGGAACTATTCCACGCACCTACCTCTGCCAGCCAGAGTGCGGACCCAGTTACGGTGGTGGTTGCAGTCCAACCACACGAGCAGGGGGTCAAAGATGTCCTCCCCCACGTGGATTCTGCTCACCACAGATGCCAGCCTGAGCGGATGGGGAACACACTGCGAAGACCTCACCGCACAAGTTCGGTGGAACAGAGAAGAGTCAGGGTGGAACATCAACCGTCTAGAGGCCCGGGCAGTCCGATTGGCATGCCTACGATTTGCTCACAGACTGAGGAACAGAGCAGTCAGAGTGATGTCCGACAACGCCACCATGGTGGCATACATCAACCGTCAGGGCGGAACCAGGAGCCAACAGGTATCTCTAGAGATAGCCCCGCTGATGGCTTGGGCAGAGGCGAATCTTCAGGACATCTCCGCCGTCCACATTGCCGGGAAGGACAACACCACGGCAGACTTCCTCAGCAGAGAAAGCCTAATTCCGGGAGAATGGCAGCTGTCCCCACAGCCTTCCAGATGATCGTGGATCAGTGGGGGATTCCGGACATGGACCTACTTGCGGACAGGTCCAATGCTCAGGTACCAAGATACTTCAGCCACAAGCGAGACCCGTTCTCTCACGGGATCGACGCCCTGGTTCAGCCATGGCCTCCAGGGACTCTGCTATACGCCTTTCCTCCGTGGACCCTGCTGGGCGCCCTCATACACAAGATTCAGAAGCACCGGGGCCTAGTTCTTCTAGTGGCACCAGACTGGCCAAGAAGACCCTGATACGCGGACATGAGAAGACTGCTGGCAGGGGAGCCTCTTCCCCTGCCTCCTCTCCGGGACCTTCTACGTCAAGGTCCCATCCTCCACAAGGATCCGGCTCAATTCTCTCTTACGGTCTGGCCATTGAGAGGGCTAGACTGAAGAAAAGAGGTTACTCGGAGCCCCTGATAGATACACTCCTCCGAGCTCGCAAGTTTTCCACATCCCTCACCTACGTAAGGATCTGGAGGGTATTTGAGGCCTGGTGCGACAATCATGGCACCAACCCACATGCAACCACAATTCCGACTGTTTTAGATTTCCTGCAGGATGGGCTTCAGAAGGGTCTCTCCCTCAGCTCCATCAAGGTTCAGGTGGCTGCGCTGTCTTGCTATGGTCCCAGGAGGGACGGCAAGACCATTGCCAAGCACCCAGATGTTTCTCGCTTCCTGAAAGGAGTCAAGCATATTCGTCCGCCACTGAAGTGGCCAGGGCCCCTATGGAACCTCAACCTTCTTTTGGATTTCCTCGCGGGATCCACTTTTAGACCCCTTCGGGGCTTGTCTCTCCGTTCTCTAACTTTGAAGATGGTGTTCTTGCTGGCGGTGTGTTCAGCACGCCGCATCTCAGAGCTACAAGCGCTGTCCTGCCGTGATCCCTTTCTCAGAATCACTCCGGAGGCTATCCATCTTCGCACGGTTCCCTCCTTTCTACCTAAAGTGGTCTCACAATTTCACCTTAACCAAACCATATCCTTGTCTACCACAGCGGGTTTGAAGAAATCAGAAGAAGGGCGTTTGCTACGCCATCTTGACATCGGCAGATTGCTGCCCAGATATCTGGAAATGACAGAAACAGTACGAAAGACGGACCATCTGTTCGTCCTTCACAGCGGGAAGAAACAAGGAGAAGCGGCCTCTCGGCCCACCATCGCCCGCTGGATTAAAGAAGTTATCCGAGCAGCACACGTAGAGGCTGGGAAGTCTCCGCCTCTACAAGTCAAGGCTCATTCTACCAGAGCACAAGCGGCATCTTGGGCAGAATCCAGGATGCTGTCGCCGGCAGAAATATGTAAAGCAGCGACATGGTCCTCCCTCCATACCTTCTCCAGGTTCTACCGCCTGGATGTCCAGGCCAGGGAGGATACAGCATTTGCGAGGGCAGTCCTCCGCGGTCCTCAGGCAGCCTCCCGCCCAGGCTGGGAGTAAAGCTTTTGTACATCCCATTCGTTCTGAGTCCATCTGGCTACACGCTAAGAAATGTTGAGATTACTTACCTGATAATCTCCTTTTCCTTAGTGTAGACAGATGGACTCAGCATCCCGCCCAGCTGCCAGTATACATGGGTTTCACAGATTCAAGGTAAGCCATGTCATTCTTCTTACATAAGAGCGTCCCCTTTGCCAGATGTCGATGCCTTCCAGTTGGGAATGCTGGCGGTCTCCCGCTACTATCAATCGGTCAGGGGAATCCTGTTTCACTATTTCACTGAGCGTCAGTCCACACAAATCCATAACAGCTTTTGCAAGGAAGATTACTGAGTTGCTACGCTTCCTGTGGGGGTATATATACCCGTGCTGACGTCAGATCTGTCTCCAACTGCTAGCACGAGCATACTATACCCATTCGTTCTGAGTCCATCTGTCTACACTAAGGAAAAGGAGATTATCAGGTAAGTAATCTCAACATTTGTGTGCGCGTGCTAGCAGTTGGAGACGGATCTGACGTCAGCACGGGTACATATACCCCCACAGGAAGTGTAGCTATTCAGTAATTTCTGTCTCCAAAGCAGTTTGGAGCTACCCCACGCTCGCTGAGCGTGTATCCAAATTCTAACGACTAAATTCATAGAAGAAACCTACTGAAGACGAGCCCCGCACTCCTGTGGTGATACCAGGCGGTCACTCACCCAGTTGAGTTTCCCGAGCTGACTTCCGTGGTCCCTCGGAGGTAAGAGCCTCGGTCCGGTGGCCGGTTCGCGGCAGGGACGCAGCCCCCGAGTGAGAAGGGCTCGGGCGCGGCCTAGAGGCAGCGGGTGCACTTCCTTAAGCCCGGCGGTGAAGGTATTCCCCTCTCCCCCCGTAGCCGGAGACCGCCCGGGTCGCAGCCGGGAAGCGCCGAAGACAAGGTAAGGCGTACATCTTTACTTGGTCTCCGAGGAAGTGTGGACTAACTGGGCCTGCCTATGAGGCCGCCCACCTGGGAGGTCGCCATTTTGCTTGCCTACTCATCTTTTCCAATTAAACGCACTTTGCTTGCTATGCGCTCGCGATGGGCGCACGTTGTTAGCGCACGTGATAGGCGCACGTTGTTAGCGCACGCTACTAGGATACACACTTTCTAAGATGCCTGTTTATAGGCGCACATTGATAAGACGCCCGTTATAGGCGCACATCTATAAGACGCCCGTTTATAGGTGCACATTTATGAGACGCCCGTTATAGGCGCACATTTATGAGATGCCCGTTATAGGCGCACATTTATAAGACGCCCATTCTAGGCGCATGCGGTTAAGCGCACATATTAGGCGCACATCGTTTGGCGACGCCGCATTTCAGGCGAATGGAGCATAAGAAAGCCCATGCGTCCGCAGAGCCGGCACCTCCAGAATCAGGCATGAACGCTCTAAGCCTCTGCTCAGCATGCAACCTCAGAGCCACACAGAGCGAGGAAGCAGACTCCCTATGTGCCCAATGTGAGGAAGCCATGGGAGTTCCAGGACAAGACCGGTCCCAGCCCAGCAGTTCCTCAGGGACCACACCGGACTTGGCAGGTCGCGGCGAGCAGCCAGGGAACCCAAGAGACCTGGTACCCCGGCGGCCAGATCCAGCTTCGCTTTCCTGGGTGGAATTATTTAAGGGAATTCACGCCTTTGTCCAGATGCAGTCTGCTCCTCGAATGGGTCCTCCCGTTCCGGCTGATCCGGTCCCTGGACCCTCGAGACCTAGGCGCAGCCACTCACCACCCGACAGCCCCGCTTATGGGGATTCGGATTATTCCCAGGTAAGTGAGGAGCCCCCCGAGGAGGGTGAACTTCCCTCGGAGATAGAACCATATCGGACCATGAGACGCTTCTTTCGGAAAGAAGATCTGCCAGGCCTGGTCTCACAATGCTTATCGGAGCTGGCCATTCCGGGCCAGGACCCCCCAGGGTACCCTATAAAGAACCCCCTGCTAGAGGGCCTGCGCCAAACGGCTCACCATTTTCCCCTACTACTAGCAGCACAGCAGCTAATCGAGCTGGAATGGAAGGCACCGGAGGCCTCATTCAAAGGGGGTCGGGCATGTACCCTCTGGATCCGGCATCCAAGGAGCTGCTGGCATGCCCCAGGGTAGACGCCATAGTTAGCGCAATTGTGAAGCGCACCACCATTCCGGTGGAGGGGGGAGCGGCCCTCAAGGATACGCATGACCGACGCATGGACACCATTCTGAAAAAAGCTTTTGAGGTAGCAGCCATGTCCCTTCGAATCGCGACTTGCTGCACCGTGGTGACGCGCTCCTGTTTATCACAGGCAAGAAACAACACCCCAGGAGAAGACATGGAGTCAGCTCTCGCATTTCTCACTGACGCAGCCTCCGACCTCGTCCGTACGGCAGCCAAGGGAGTGTCCTCCTCAGTGGCAGCCAGGAGACAGCTTTGGCTACACAATTGGGCGGCCGACTCGTCCTCCAAGACACACACGGCTCACAAGAATGCCCTTTAAGGGTTCCCTACTGTTCGGCAGCGACCTCGAGAACAGGGCTACTAAATGGGGTGCCTCTCCATTACCCCGTCTACCAGGTCAAGGAGGAGCCAGCGTTCTGTTTCAGGACCATCCAGAGGTAGAAACTCGCAGCGCTTCAACCCCTACAGGACTCGCTATCAAGCACCTCGTTCTCAGGCCAGGAACCAGCACTTTCGGACTAAGCACACCAAGAAGAGAACCGGCCCGGGTTATGGCCCCGGCCATAATCCAAAATGACAATCAGCCGACCCATCCGAGGGTAGCAGCCATAGGGGGCAGGCTAACCCTCTTCTACCGCAGGTGGGTCGAGATCGCTTCGGACCAGTGGGTCCTCACCATCATATGGGAAGGATATTACCTGGATTTCTTTCGGCTTCCACCGAACACGTTTGTGGAATCTCCTTGTTCACCTCTCAAGGCAGTGGCTCTAGAAGTGACCTTACAGAGGCTCCTGGCCCTAAAAGCCATAATCCCAGTACCTGCGGAAGAGGTAACTTCTGGGCATTATTCCATTTATTTCATAGTACCCAAGAAGGAGGGCACTTTCAGGCCCATCCTGGACCTCAAGTCAGTCAATCGACACCTACGCGTCCCCAGCTTTCGCATGGAAACTATTGTCTGTCAAGAATTCAGTACAGCCAGGGGAGTTTCTCACCTCCCTAGATCTGTCGGAAGCCTACCTACATATCCCAATCCATCGGGATCACCAGCGCTATTTACGCTTCAAAGTCCTGAATCAGCACTTCCAGTTCCGGGCTTTACCCTTTGGGTTAGCCACCGCGCCGCGGATCTCTACCAAGGTAATAGTAGTAGTGGCGGCGGCACTCAGGTAGGAAGGAATCCTCGTCCATCCCTACCTGGACGATTGGCTGATCAGGGCAAAGTCACCGAAGGAGAGTCATCGGGCAACCAACAGAGTTATAGCTCTTCTGGAAAGCCTAGGATGGGTAGTCAACATAAAGAAGAGTTCCCTACAGCCATCCCAGTTGCTGGAATACCTAGGGGTCCAATTCGACACCCAAGACGACAAGGTCAGTCTGACCTCCAAGAGACAGTCAAAACTCCGGAATCATCTGCAGGTCCTGCTGAGCGCCAGCCAGCCCACAGCTCGGGATTACCTACAAGTCCTCGGCCTCATGGCATCCACTGTGGAAGTGGTGCCTTGGGCGCGGGCTCATATGAGACCATTGCAACGCACCCTTCTATCTCGATGGAGTCAACGATCGCGGAACTACACCGTACGCCTACCTCTACCGGCTAGAGTGCGGTATCAGCTACGGTGGTGGTTGCAGCCCGGCCACATAAGCCGGGGGTTAAGAATGTCCTCCCCAACCTGGATTCTGCTCACCACAGATGCCAGCCTGAATGGATGGGGAGCACACTGCGAGGAACTCACCGCCCAAGGGCGGTAGACCAGAGAAGAGTCGAGGTGGAACATCAACCGACTAGAGGCACGGGCAGTCAGGCTAGCGTGCCTGCAATTTGCACACAGACTTCGCGATAGAGTAGTCAGAGTGATGTCAGACAATACCACCACGGTGGCATACATCAATCGTCAGGGCGGAACCAGAAGCCAACAAGTGTCCCTAGAAATAGCTCCCCTGATGATTTGGGCGGAAGCAAATCTCCAGGACATCTCCGCCGTCCACATTGCCAGGAAGGACAACACGACGGCAGACTTCCTCAGCAGAGAAAGCCTAAACCCGGGGGAGTGGCAGCTGTCACCCACAGTTTTTCAGATAATTGTGGATCGATGGGGGACGCCAGCCATGGACCTATTAGCGGACAGGTCCAACACTCAAGTTCCCAGATATTTCAGCTGCAGGCGGGATCCTCGGGCTCAGGGGATCGATGCACTGGTACAACCGTGGCCTCAGGGGATCCTGCTATACGCCTTTCCTCCATGGCCCCTGCTGGGCGCCATTGTTCACAGGATTCAGAGACACAGAGGCCTAGTTCTTCTAGTGGCCCCGGACTGGCCAAGAAGACCCTGATACGCAGACATGAGAAGACTACTGGCAGGGAACCCTCTACCCCTGCCTCCACACAGGGACCTGCTGCAGCAAGGTCCCATCTTCCATGGGGATCCGGCTCAATTCTCTCTTACGGTCTGGCCATTGAGAGGGCTCGACTGAAGAAACGGGGATACTCGGAGCCAGTTATAGATACATTCCTCCGAGCACGCAAATTCTCCACATCACTAACATATATCAGGATCTGGAGAGTTTTTGAAGCTTGGTGCGACTCTCACGGCACCAATTCACATACCGCGAAGATTCCTATCATTTTGGACTTCCTACAAGATGGACTTCAGAAGGGTCTGTCCCTCAGCTCCATCAAGGTTCAGGTAGCAGCGCTGTCTTGCTACGGTCCCAGGAGTGACGGCAACTCCATTGCCAAACACCCAGACGTTTCACGCTTCCTGAAAGGAGTTAAACACATTCGCCCGCCACTGAAGTGGCCAGTGCCCTTGTGGAACCTCAACCTAGTATTGGAATTTCTAGCGGGATCCGCCTTCAGGCCCCTTCGAGGCCTGTCCCTCCATTTGCTAACCTTGAAGATGGTGTTCTTACTGGCTGTGTGTTCAGCACACCGCATCTCAGAGCTACAAGCACTATCCTGTCGTGATCCATTTCTCAGAATCACTCCAGAGGCCATCCATCTTCGTACAGTTCCCTCCTTTTTACCCAAAGTGGTCTCACACTTTCACCTCAACCAAACCATATCCTTGCCTACCACGGAAGGTTTGAAGAAGTCGGAGGAAGGTCGAATGCTACGCCATCTCGATATCGGCAGACTGTTGCCCAGATACCTGGAAATGTCTGAAGCAGTACGAAAGACGGACCACCTGTTCGTCCTGCACAGCGGGAAGAAGCTAGGGGAAGCAGCCTCACGGCCAACCATCGCCCGCTGGATTAAAGAAGTTATCAAGGCAGCCTACACAGAGGCGGGAAAACCACCGCCTCTGCAGGTCAAGGCTCATTCTACCAGAGCACAGTCGGCTTCTTGGGCAGAAGCTAAGCTGCTGTCGCCTGCAGAGATATGCAAAGCGGCGACGTGGTCCTCCCTCCATACCTTCTCCAGATTCTACCGTCTGGACGTCCAGGCAAGGGAGGACACAGCATTTGCAAGGGCGATCCTACACTGTCCTCGGGCAGCCGCCCGCCCAGTACGGGAGTAGCTTTTGTACATCCCATTTGTTTTGAGTCCATCTGCTACACGCTAGGAAATGTTGAGATTACTTACCTGATAATCTCCTTTTCCTTAGTGTATGCAGATGGACTCAGCATCCCGCCCGGCTGCCGGTATACATGGGGATTCGCCGACTCACGGTAAGCCATGTTTTGCTTATAATAGGGCATCCACCCTGCCGGGTGTCGACGCCTTCCGGTTGAGAACACTGGCGGTCTCCAGCTACCATCAATTGGTCAGGGTAATCCTGTTCATTTAATCGATCGGTCAGTACACATATATCCATAAAAGCTTTGCAAGGAAGATTACTGATTTGCTTCACTTCCTGTGGGGGTATATGTACCCGTGCTGACGTCAGATCCGTCTCCAACTGCTAGCACGAGCACACAATACCCATTTGTTTTGAGTCCATCTGCATACACTAAGGAAAAGGAGATTATCAGGTAAGTAATCTCAACATTGGCTCTGTTCTCTGGATCTTCAAGACACCTACGCTCACATTCCAATATTCCGACATCACCACAAGTATCTGTGTTTCCTAGTGGGACATCAACACTTTCAGTACCGGGTCCTGCCTTTCGGACTTGCCTCGGCACCCCGTGCCTAGCAGTGGCTGCGGCCCATCTACGCAAACATAGCATACACGTCTTTCCTTACCTGGATGACTGGCTGATCAAGAGCCAATCCAAGCAAGGAGCTCTCTATGCTCTCAAGCTCACTATCAATCTGCTACACTCTTTGGGATTTCTCATCAACTACCAAAAACCCCACCTGACTCCATCTCACCTCCTTACTTTCATCGGAGCAGATTTGGACACCACAGTCGCAAAGGCCTACCTGCCCAATGACGGTGCAGTCACACTCTCCAAGCTAACTTTGTCTCTGCGCACAAAAGTAACAGCTTCAGCCCATCAATTCCTAATGTTGCTGGGCCACATGGCCTCCATGGTCCACATCACTCCTATGTCCAGGCTGGCTATGAGAATAACTCAGTGGTCTTTGAAATCTCAGTGGCTCCAAGCCAGTCAACCGCTTTCATCCCAGATTAAAGTAACCCACCAGTTACGTTTATCACTTCTCTGGTGGACAAACAAAGCCAACTTGCTAACAGGTCTACCCTTCCAGCAACCAGTTCCGCAAGTAATTTTAACCATAGATGCATCCAGCTTGGGTTGGGGAGCTCATGTGAACAATCTTCAAACTCAAGGTACTTGGACACGGCTCGAAGCAACTTTTCAGATCAACTTCCTAGAGCTTCGAGCTATTCGTTATGCTCTATTTATTTATTTATTTATTTATTTGAAGAGTTTTATATACCATTATTCGGAAAGCCATCATAACGGTTTACAAAGAGAATACATTTTATGGGCTGGATTTGAAAACATATGCGTGCGGCCTACATGTGCGTGTGTGACCTGGCATGCGCTGAGCCCTATCCGAGCCCCACTGCCTTCCCCTGTTCCCTCCCAGGCTCCGAAATCGGAGCGGCCTCTGAGGGAACTTCCCTACCCACCCCCCACCCTCCCTTCCCTCCCCCTACCTCCCTTCCCTCCCCCTACCTTTATTGCTTTCTTTTTTTGTTTTAAAACTTACTTCAGCCCTGGGGCTGAAGTAAGTTGCACGTGCCAGTCGACTGCTGGCGCACGATCCCTGGCCCAGCGACCACGCCCCCACCCCAGGACCTCCCCTTTTGTAAAGCCCCGGGACTTACACGCATCACTGGGCCTTTTGAAAATAGGCCCGGCGCACGTAAGTTCTCTGGATTTACGCGCGTAATCTTTTGAAACTCCGGCCCTATAAGCGTTCAAGGACTGCCTTTCACACAAGACTGTTCTCATACAAAAAAGACAACACAGTTGCAATGTGGTACTTGAACAAGTAGGGCAGCACAGGCTCTTATCTCCTCTGCCAAGAAGCCGTGCAGATCTGGGCCTGGGCCCTTACACACTCCATGTATCTCTGGGCCACTTATCTGGCAGGCATACAGAACGTAGTAGCAGAATGCCTCAGCCGACAGTTCCATCCCAACAAGTGGTCTCTGGATCCTGTGGTAACGACCAGAATCTTCCAACGCTGGGGTCAACCAACAATAGGCCTCTTTGCATCCGAACTGAATCACAGTTTTGTTATGGTTAACTTGTTTTGTTATGGTTAACTTGTTTTGTTATGGTTAACTTGTTTTGTTGCCTGTGCTCCCTGCACAGGCAACAAAACAAGTTAACCATGGATGCCTTCGCTCGCCCCTGGTACACAGGCTTCCTATACGCGTATCCCCTGATACCGCTGATAGCCAAAACTCTAGTGAAGCTACAACAGGACAAAGGGTCAATGATACTCATAGCCCCAAGTATGGTTTCCCATGCTTCTCGACCTCTCGATCAGACAACCCATTCGCCAGGGTACAGCGGCCACTCTCGTAACTCAGAACCAAGGCATGTTATGCCATCCGAACCTTCAGACCCTATCCCTCACAGCCTGGATGTTGAAAGCTTGATCCTGCAACTGCTCAATCTTTCAACTGATGTCTCTCAAGTGCTTGTATCCTCACGAAAGCCTTCCACACAAAAATCTTATCATTCTAAGTGGAATAGGTTTACAATATGGTGCACGCAAAAAGGTTTCGACCCCTTTTCCTGTCCCACTCCGTCTCTATTAGACTATCTCTGGCACCTTTCAGACTCTGGTTTCCAGACTTCTTCGGTGAGGGTACACATAAGTGCCATCTCAGCGTACCACAAGGGAGTTCGGGATGCCCCAGTAACAGCGCAACCCCTTGTGAGTAGGTTTATGAGGGGCCTACTACAACTCAAGTTCCCTCTACGGCCACCAGTCACTGAGTGGGACCTGAATGTAGTACTTACAAGGCTCATGCGCTCCCCGTTTGAGCCTTTGCACTCCTGCAATGTTAAATTTCTTACATGGAAAGTCCTCTTCTTAGCAGCCATTAAATCTGCTCGAAGGGATAGTAAGTTACAAGCACTTGTCACATACTCACCCTATATAAGGTTTCTACATGACCGAGTGGTCCTCCATACTCACCCTAAATTCCTTCCCAAGGTGGTTACTGACTTCCACTTGAATCAGTCTATAGTTTTGCCCACATTTTTCCCAAGGCCCCATTCTCACCAGGGCGAGAGGGTGTTACACACTTTGGACTGTAAACGTGCACTTGCATTTAACCTAGACCGCACTGCAGTCCATAGAAAATCCACCCAACTCTTTGTTTCTTTCGATAAAAACAAACTAGGAGTTGCAGTGGCAAACAAACTCTCTCCAACTGGCTAATAGACTGTATCGAATTCTGCTATGACAAAGCAGGCCTTCCTCTGTAGGGAATTGTGAAGGCGCACTCAGTAAGAGCCATAGCAACCTCAGTAGCACACTATCGTTCAGTACGATTGCTGAGATCTGGAAAGCTGCAACATGGAGCTCTCTTCACACCTTTGCAGCACATTACTGCCTGGACAAGGAAGGATGACAGGACTCTGCCTTTGGCCAATCCATCTTGAAGAACTTATTTCCAGTATAATCCCAACTCCTTCCACATCCATTCTGCTGTCATTTTCAGGCTGCCTCATTTTCCCAACAGTACGCCATTTGTTGTGCATGTTGCACAAGTTGTTCACTGTTGGTACAAACAAATATGAGTCAGCCTGTAGCTTGCTAATCACCCACATGTGAGGGCTACCATCCTGCTTGTCCTGGGCGAAAGCAGAGTTGCTTACCAGTAACAGGTGCTCTCCCAGGACCCACCTGCCACCCCATGGTGTTGGGTCCGAAGCGTTTTATTATTTTATTTTTTAGCTCGCACCTTTTGCTACAAACGAGGCTGAAGGAAGACCCCTGTGGCTACAGGGATTATGGCATGCTGGGCATGCTCAGTGTGCCAGTCAAAAGTTCTAGAAACTTTGACAGAAATGTTTTCTGTGATAGGGCTCCGACCAGTGATGTCAACCACATGTGAGGACCACATCCTGCTGTCCTGGGAGAACACCTGTTACAGGTAAGCAACTCTGCTGTCTCTCTCTCAGGTAAGAGTTATGGACTGTTGGGTTACTCAATTAAATGGTATAAGAAATGTTTGCCTCTGTTTTCTTCCATACTACTTAAATCTTTAATCATGTACACCCACACTGATGGGTAATCTCCTAGATGCTAACATTATAATCCTTCCAAAGAAAGACACTAAATTATTACACTGTTGCTCATATAAGCCCTTTTTTTTTCTTCTCAATTCAGACATTAAGATTTTAACAAAAATCTTATAGTTGAGGCTAGAGTCGCTTATCCCGTTCATACATCCAGATCAGTCAAGCTTTAAGGGTAGAGCGCTCACTGCTAATCTCATATGGTTATTAGTTAAGAACATAAATTGCCATGCTGGGTCAGACCAAGGGTCCATCAAGCCCAGCATCCTGTTTCCAACAGAGGCCAAAACCAGGCCACAAGAACCTGGCAATTACCCAAACACTAAGAAGAACCCATGCTACTGGTAAAATTGATTAATAGTCATTAATGGACTTATCCTCCAAGAACTTATCCAAACCTTTTTTGAACCCAGCTACATTAACTGCACTAACCACATCCTCTGGCAACAAATTCCAGAGCTTTATTGTGCGTTGAGTGAAAAAGAATTTTCTCCGATTAGTCTTAAATATGCTACTTGCTAACTTCATGGAATGCCCCCCCTAGTCCTTCTATTATTCGAAAGTGAAAATAACCGAGTCACATCTACTCATTCAAGACCTCTCATGATCTTAAAGACCTCTATCATATCCCCCCTCAGCCGTCTCTTCTCCAAGTTGGGCCAGGAAGCATAACGTTCCAGTTGTGATATTGTCACTTGATGATGAAAAGGCTTATAAACATGATTCTTGGCCTTTTATGTCTTAGTGTGCTGAAAAAGTACAGATTTCCACCAGAGTTTCTGTGTTCCAAACCTCAGGCCAGTGTGGTTGTTAACAGTTATTCATTCCCCTGGTTTTCTGTTCTGTGGGGCACTCATCAGGGATGTCTTTTATCTTTTTTATTATTTAATTTAGTGATTGAGCCTATGGCTCTGCTTCTTATACAATCTCATCTGGTTAAAGAGCATCCTTGTATGCAGACGATGTGCTTCTATTTGTCACCAAGTCTGGGCATTCTGTTCTCCAAATCTTGTCTATATTGAATGAGATATAAACCGAATCTTAATAAATCTGAGATTTTCCTGTGGGACCTACATCACCCATTTCTCCCTGTTTAGCAGTATTTAGTCTGGAAACTTCTAAGTTCAAATATTTGGGGATTAGAGTCACTAGGAATTTTAAGGCTTTATATTCAATCGTGTTTGATCCAGTTTTTTCCAACATTTTTTCCGACTTAAAATCTTGGAACAATTTACCTGTAGCATGATCTAGTTGAATTAATATACTTAAAATTAACATTCTGCCAAAGCTAATGTATTTATTTTAACATGTACGCTGTCAAGTCCCAAGGAGGACCTTTAAGGAACTAAATGGGTTAATTTCTAGTTTTTTTTTTAGCTCAAAAGCCAGCTCAGGCTTAATGCCCTTTGATTCTCCAAATTTAATGGGAGAATGGGCCTCCCCGATCTCCAGTTCTCCTACTGGGTGGCCAGGCTAGTGTCACTCTGTGACACGTTTTAAGGTTCAGGGACTGGAGGCTGGCTTTCCATTGAAAAGGCTTTTTCTCCAGACAGGGAATTTTTGCATTTAATAACCATGCTTTCCTCTCATCCTTTAGTTTGAAAGGTTTATAGAGGGCGTCAATCACAGCTCATTTGTTGTCGATCTGTTGCCAGGTTTGCAAGAAACTCTGAATCAGGAAGGAAAAAGTGTTTTGCCTCTCCTTTATTCATCATAATTAAGTTGTCATTGCACACCCTTTTTGATAACATGAGCACCCTGGATTCATTCTAAAAGTTTAAATTATTGGATAGGTTTGGGTCTCTGACCACGTGATCCCTTTTGAATACCTAGTGCGACAATTTCAGATCCCTGCAAGCACCCTAGCTATCTACAAGTAGGTGTGAAAGGCCTATATCAAACTTTGTGGGGATGGGCTCCCAGACTGCTGAACCTCTGTAGAGCATGCTGTATGGTAGACTAGCAGGGAGACTGGAGTTAATTTAAGAATTATATTAGGATCTGGTGAAACTCCTGGTCAGCAATTGTAAAGTGCATCCTTTAATTAGGAAAGCAGATTACATTCAGGTACTGTAAGTATTTCCCTATCCCTAGAGGGCTTGCAATCTAAGGCCTGGATTTTCTAACATAGTGTAGCTCTCTGAATTCGGTGGTAATGGGGGCGGGCCTGTGAAAGCCGGCAACGATTGCACCACTGCGGTGTTAGCGCTGCCGCCTTTTGCACCCAATAGCGCCATCATAAAAGGTGGTGATATTGGGTGCGCTACTGGCAGCGATAAGGGGTCTTACTTTTTTACCGCCAGCGAAGGCTCTGCAGCGCCCACCCCGACGTCACCCTACTCCTCCTCTTCCAGTGCCGATGCTGCCCCGACTCCTCCCCAATCTAGCTATTGCACGCGAAAAGGTTAGAAAATAACCCCCTAAGTTTGTACCTGAGGCAATGGAGGGTAAAGTGTCTTGCCTAAGATCACAAAGAGCAGCAGTGGGACTTGAACCCAGGTCTCCCCAGATTGTAGCCCGCTATTCTAACCACTAGTCTGTTACTCCTCTTGCATTTGAGTGAGGAAGATTGAGTGATATGAGTGATATTGCGGGAGAAAGCTCATTGTAGTTCAGTCTTTAAAGAAAAGACTGATCTCATATTTCTGCTCCTTTATCAAACATATTCTACCTTGTTCCGTAGATATAATTCCGTGTATCCTTTCATCAGCTGGAGTGAATGTGGGCAAAGAGGTTCACACTTGCACATGTCATGTACCTGTTCTCATGTGCAGGGTTGAGATGTTTGATGTGATCTTACAGATATCTGGTCAGGAATTTTGTTTCCCTTGAGTTGCTTGAGTTTCCCCTGACCAGATATCTTACAGATATCTGGTCAGGAACTTTGTTTCCCCTGAGTTGCCTTATTAGGATATTGGAAGCCCTGCTTGGTCTCAGGCACGTCTCAATCTTTGATAAATCAATTGCTACTTACTGCCAGATTTACCATTGTTGAATTCTGGAAGCAATCACACTTACTGGAGAGCTGGAATTCTCATACTTTCCCAGATTTTGTGAATTGAGAGGCTGACACAGGCATTTTGACTTGATTTGGAATGGAATCTCGTCATATGGGTTTGGTCACCACTAAATGTAAGTCTCTATGCTTGGTTTCCATAAGTAAGGGGCATTCACTGTACTGCTTCTGATATATTTATTTATTCTATTGTATTATTTTATGCCAAGGATCCATACAGGGCTTCCCAAACCTGTTCTGGGGACTCCACAGCAGGTCGAGTGTTCAGGATATCCACTATGAATATGCATGAGATAATTTTACATATCATGGAGACTTTGTATGCAAATTTATCTCATGCATATTCATTGTGGATATCCTGAAAAACCAACTGGCTGTGGGGTCCCCAGGATAGGTTTGGGAAGCCGTGATCCACATTTATCCTCCTAGGAATTACTGGCCTTTCATTGTCGTTTGTATACTTTTATTATTGGATCGATATCTATGCTGGATCTCATGTATTTGAAGCTTTGTATTTCTGCTTCTACCTTAAATAAAAAGTTACAAAAAAAAGAACCAAGGTGATAATTTTACAGCAAATAAAACAGGATCTAAATTGGTGGCTAGATCTCTACATCCTTTGAGAGGTCATCACTCTTTCTGTTTTCTTGTCAAGTTAGTGATGGATACCGTCACAAAAGGTTGGACACACAGGGTCCTTTCAAATTCATGGAATGTGGTCATTCATAGAAAGACTATTTCAAATCAACCTCCTAGAATTGAGAGTGTTCAGGTATGCTCTAGCAGAATTCATGTACTTCCTGCAGGAGAAGCACATTCTTTTTCAGTCAACAAACCTGTAGCTATTTCCTGTGTGAACAAATGAGGAGGCATAGGGTTCTGAACTCTTTTTGAAGAAGCAATTGTTACGCCTGTCGGTCGCAGATGGTTGTGACCTCTCATGCTCACCTCTTTTTTCCCCGCTCCAACCAGTCTGGGAAGAATGGCGGTGTCTACCAGTTCACGACGACCTCTCTGGCGTCCCCGGGCCAGCGTGGGCACTGCTGGCCGCCATCTTGGATCTGGAATTACCTAGGCACGTGCACGAAAGGGCCTTATTTGAATACGTCATGGCGGGAACCTCGGGGGCATCCCCACACGATGACGTCCACCCACTAGCAAATTTAATCGAACCAGCCCTTGCCTTCATCGAGTTAGCAAGGAGTTCGGACTTGCTGTGTTCTACTCGTTCAAGGACTTCCTGTTCCTGATTCAGCTTTGGCATTTGGACGCTCGGAGTACCCGCTCCTCGGGGGCTCCCTGGCATTCCCAGCTATCCGCTCCTCAGAGGGCCTTCCTGCCTGTCTGCTGCTGGATCTGCTTCTCAGATCTATTCTGCTCCAGGAACCATCAGTTGTGAGTACTTCTACAGACATCTTCATTGCTGCACTACACTGAGGAACCTACACGGTGTACCCCAATTCTCGGGCCACTACCACCTATCTTCAGTGAGTGCCTTTCATCCTTCCTGCTCTACAGTATTCCTGCTCACCATCTTCACAGAACTACTTTTGGGTTTGGCATCGCTACGCATAACAACTGTACAGAATTCCTTGGCGTACCCCGCTCCGCGGGCCACTACCTATTCTGTGTCCTGAGGTGCTTACTCTCACCAGAAGGGATCCACGGCATACCCCGTCCTACGGGCCACTACCGAATCTTCTCCACTGTGTCTCATTCTGGGTAATACCCATTGCCCAGGACTGTACTTCCATATTGCTAATACTGTGGACTTTGCTTCTTTCCTATATAATAAAGTCTCCTTCTTTAGCTGTGTGCCACGCCACTGAGACCACGCCTGCTGACGGTGAGGCTCACAGGGCTTCTCCCTGTGGGCGAAGTCATCGCTCATCTCAGCCCAGGGGTTCACATTCTTCCTTAAACATAACAGCAATAAAGATATGGGAATAGGCATGCAAGTATCAAGCTGTTTTGCAAGTGACCTTCCTTCCAGGGATCTCCAACATATTAGCAGATCACCTCAGCATAGATTTTCGACCACACAAATGGTCCCTATAGCAGTTTCTGGGGATTTCCAGCAATTGACCTCTTTGCATCAGAACAAAACAAAAAACTAGAAACGTTTTGCTCCATTTTTCCTAGCGAACTCAGTTTAGCTCAGGATGCTTTCTGTTCATTTGCAATGCAGATCTCATGTATGCTTTTCTAATAATTCCACTGATTCCACTGATAAACAGAATGGTGCAAAAAGTGCTGAAAGAACCAGGCCTGTCCGATTCTCATAGCTCCAGCGTGGCCCAGACAAGTTTGGTTTGCGTATCTAGTACAACTGTCCAGATCTCTTAAGTCAGATCTGTCCTTATTAACTCAGTAAGAGGGAGGTCTTTTTCATCTGAACCTTCTTTCCCTCAACTTGATGGCCTAGATGTTGAGTGCTCAATGATTGCCTAATTCTCCTTACCCAGGGAGGTCAAAAACCATTAACTAGAAGAGCCTACATTTTTAAATGGAAGAGATTCTCCACATGGTGTCAATACAATTCTATGAATCCATTCGCATGTGAACCCAAATAATTATTGTGCTATTTATTCACTTTCTGCTTTAGAACTTAGCACTTCATCAGTAAGAGCACATCTCAGTGCCATAACAGCTTACCATGCTCAAACTGAGGGTAAGCCTATCTCCACTCATTTATTAGTTTTCCAGTTCATGAAAGGCTTATGATAAACTAAACCTCCAGTTGTTAAATCACCTGTGGTTCTGGCACAACTGAAGAAATTTCCATTTGAATCATTAGAGTCTTCTTTGCTTGTTTTGAACATGGAAAGAACTATTCCTTGTAGTGATAATGTCAGCCAGAAGAGTCAATGAACTTCAGGCTTTTGGTCATTATCCACTTTATCTGTAATTCTTCCAGAATAGGGTGGTGTTCTACAGCCACAACGAAGTTTCTGCCAAAAGTAGTTTTGACTTTCCATATTAATTAGGCCATTGTGCTACCTACATTCTTCCCAAGGCCGCGTGTACATAAAGATGAAAAAGCCCTTCATACCCTAGATAGTAAAAGAGCCTTGTCTTATTATAAAGGAAAGACTCTACCCCGTCAACAGGCTTCACATTATTTATCTATTACGATCCTAACGACTGGACATAGCAGTGACCAAACATACATTGTCAAACTGCCTAACAGACTGTTTTGCACACTGCTGTGTTTTAGCAGGCCGATAAGTTACAGACACTATTGAGGATGATCAAGTTAGAGGCGTGGCTGCATTAATGGCTCATCTCCAAACTGTACTTCTCAAAGACATTTTGCAAAGCTGCAACATGGTCATCAGTACATAACTTTGCAACCCAATACTGTCTGGCAATCTTTCAAGGAGCATCAGTAAATTCATACTTGCAGTTTTGCATAGGCTATTCACCCAGTGGTCTACTGTCCACAGTAGGGTCCTGGTTGATTATTCAGTAAACACTTCACTGCAAACTTCACCAGCTTCTCCAAATTCTGTCTCTTTATGGCATCCTTTTAATTTGATCCAAATCACCAAATCCAAGCCCAAAACTTAAAGCAATCTGGGGGCTTTTATAATCAACCACAAATCCAACAATAAGTCACCCAGTAATAATTTTAACCGGTTATATATGTGCACTATTATTTTTTCATTATTATAATTTGTAGGACCTCCAAGTCCACAGTCTATATAAATCCACACTGTTTCTATGTATAAGACCAACTTAATTTTATTGTATTAATTCTTCTTTAAAACTGTACTCCAACTTAGGGGATTTTCAATTTTCTCATTCAGTTTTTCTATATTATCGGAAGTCACTATCAGAACAGTCTTAATCAGTAACAGTCTTAACAACGAGAGCATAAAAATATACCACTTATCGCAATGTTATCATCATTTCCACCATCTTCGGTCAGTTCCTGCTACCCTGTCCTCGGTTCCTGCAGGCCACCAACTGTTTTCGCAGCCCCTTTTTTGCATCATGGCGATGGGCTTTAGAAAATGCCTGGAGTGTCCGCGTACCATGTCAGTTACTGACCTGCATGATATCTGTGTGTTGTGCCTCGGCTCATCACACGATGTCCGTCGATGCCCTAGCTGTGCTCAAATGACCCCGAAGGGCAGGTGTGCCCGCCTGGCAAGATGGAGTCCCTTTTCAAGATAAAGTTAACTCCATTGACGTCCATCCAGTCGTCACCGGCAGGAACATTGACAAAATCCATCGACAAACCTCACCGGGAGCAGCAAGGCAGGGGTGACTGTCCGTCACTGACAACATCCAGGGCATCGGCATAGTCTTCCTCGGTGCCGGAGGAAGACTGGACCAAGCACCAAGGGAAACACCGGCACCGGCACTGACACTATTCCACACCCGTGCCAGCACCGACACAGCATCGGCTTCAATGGCTATCGAGCCGATTGCGAAGAGGTCACAGGTAGCGGAGCCTCCAACCTCCTCTCTACCGAGACACCGAGGCGATCCCCACCGATATCTGTGCCAGGTACTGAGCCCCCACAGATTCCTGTGGAGGTGTCAGAAGCGCCTAGCTTATTTATTTATTTATTTAAAGTTTTTCTATACCGGCATTCGCGATGGGTATCGCATCATGTCGGTTTACAATTAACAAGTGAAGAGGTAACAAGAAGTCATAAATAACAATAAATAACATAAATTATAAAGGTAGTAGTAATAGTAAACAATATACAAGTGAAAGTTAAGGGTTGCAGTTACAATAAAACAAGGGAGTAATATAACTTGGAACAGAGAAAAGAAGCAGGGGTTTTAACTAGATACATATGATACATATATGCCTATCAATGCATTTGAGGTAATAACGAATTGCCCTAATGCTGTGGAGTTAATTGCTATATTAAGGTAAAGTCAGAGTGACTAGTCAAGGACTGATTAAGGTTCAGTTTAGGTCAGGAAATGCTTTCATAAAAAGCCACGTTTTGAGTCTTTTCCTGAATGTGGGGAGGCAGGGTTCCTGTCGCAAATCTGGTGGGATGGAGTTCCACAGTTTTGGTCCTGCGGTGGAAAACGCCCTGTCTCTGGTTGTTATGTGTCGCATGGTTTTGGAATGTGGTACTTGTAAGGATTCTTTGTAGGACTCTCTGATTGGTCTATTGGAAGTAAATTTTTTGAGAGGAATTTGAAGGTTGAGCTGAGAGTGTTGATGTATGGTTTTGTAAATAATGGTTATGGACTTATATATAATTCTGTAGTGAATTGGCAGCCAATGTAAGTCTTTGAGAATTGGTGATATGTGGTCTCTTCTCCGAGTGTTTGTTAATATTCTTGCAGCCGTGTTTTGAACCATCTGAAGGGGTTTAGTGTGAGAAGAGGGAAGACCTAATAGTAAAGAGTTGCAGTAATCTAGTTTAGCAAATATTATTGATTGAAGAATTAATCTGTAGTCTTGAAAGTGAAACAGTGGTCTTATTCTTTTTAAGACTTGGAGTCTTAAAAAGCTTGCCTCCCCCTGCAGCTGTGTTACCTACACCAGCTTTCAGGGAGGAGCTGGACATACTTGTCTGACAGGCGGTCCTCGATGCCCTCCGGAACCTTCAACCATCAATGCCAGCCCCCATACCGACACCGGAGCCATTGATCTTCACACTGTTTCTCGACTGCTTGGATACACTCAGCAGTGCCCTTCCGACCCAGCCTGGGCCATCGGTATCAAGACAACCTACTGAGTCTCCAAAACCCCTGATACCCATTCCGGGGTCCTCGGAAGACGAAGGCATGGACTCCAGTCCTCTTCCAGCTCGCTTCCACCAATGCCGGAACCGGTTCCTGGTCCGTTGGGGCTCTCAGGATCGAGGCGCCCACAATTACCCTCAATGCCATCGATGCCGCCTCAGTCTCCATTGGTGCTGCCGCATCCTTCGTCGAGACCATCGAAGGATCCGCCAATGCCAACACGTCCTGGAGTAGCAGGATTTTTCCCTCCCTCGGGATCTCAGCCTGAGACCCTGTATGATAATTGGGAGGATGTTGACACTGACACTTCTACAGAGGACATACTCTCAGAGCCATCTCCTCCAGAAGAAAGGAGACTGTCTTCTCCAGAAGTCCTCTCCTTTCCTAATTTTATAAAGGAAATGTCAGAGACCATCCCTTTTGACTTAGTCACCGAGGAGGACACGTCACAAGACATTGGAAGTCCTTCAATTTGTAGATGCCCCCAAAGAAATTATGGCCATTCCAGTCCACGAAGTGCTCTTGGATCTGCAACATCGCCTATGGGAGCATCCTTGTACTGTTCAACCAGTTAATAGAAAGACAAATGCAACTTATCTAGTTCAGCACACTCCAGGGTTTCAGAAGCCATGGCTACCTCACCAGTCAATGGTAGTGGAATCTGCGCAGAAGAAGGCCAAGAGGCTGCGCCCCTATTCTTCAGCTCCCCCTGGAAAGGACCAAAAATTCTTGGATGGTTTGGGCTGGAAGGTCTTTCAGGGTTCTATGTTAGTGTCACACATAGATGCCTATCAATTATACATGACACAATACTAGAGGAACCTGTGGAAGCAGGTCCAAGGGATAGTGGACTCTCTGCCTCAACAACAGCAAGAAAACCTCACTGCCATTCTCCAGAAAGGCCTCGAGGCAGGAAAACATGAGGTCAGAGCTGCATATGATTCCTTTGAGACAGTGTCTTGCTTATCAGCAACAGGAATCAGTGCCAGAAGATGGGCCTGGCTTAAAGCATCTGACTTGCAAACAGACGTTCAAGACAAGCTTGCTGATCTCTCCTGCACCGGAGATAATCGCTTTGGTGACAAGATTCAGGACACAGTGGCTCAATTAAAAGATCACAAAAATCTGCCCTGTGTACAAAAATGTATTCCAGAGACTGTTGGTAGTCACAAAACGTAATTAGATTAGTCTACTGGTATATCCTTCAAAACTCTTTCTTAACACGTATAGCCGCAATTATTTCATACAAATATATATTTTTTCATATTTTTTATATTTTATATTATTCTATATTATTTATGTAAGACCCACACTTCAGGAGTTTGTATATCAATCAAACCCAAATTAGTACTAGGTTGCTTTACTTTATTAATAATATTTCATCAATTTTCCTGAATTTTTCTAACAATGTCTCTCAACATGCTGATGAACTCCGATATCAGTGATCAATTTTAACAATCATGAATTAGTAAATACTCATCTCTGCACAGCTAGCATTAGTCCAATTAAAAGATCAACATGAGACCCTGCGTCAGCTCTCCTCAATCTCCACGGAACCTCCTTCTTCAGCTCGTAAAACCACCAGAAGGGATGCCAGAAGACCCTTTTATCGCTCACGCAAGTACTACCCCACCTACATCTCGCATGAGACCAGCCAGACCACCACAAAGGGGACAGCCATGTCAGACCAAGCCGTCCAGATCTCAGCCAGCCCCACAAACAGGCCCAGCCTCTGGATTTTGAAACTTATATAGAGAACAGTGGCCACATCTGAATCCAAGAACAGACTTGCTGGTAGGAGGTCAGCTTCACCACTTTATAACCAACTGGCACAGCATTACCACAGACCAATGGGTTATATCAATCATAACCCAAGGATACCATCTAAACTTTCTCATGGTACCCCGGATTCACCACCCAATCCACTGTGGATGCAAAAAGATCACACAACCCTTCTAGAGTCAGAACTGTCCACCCTATGAGCGCCAGGGCTGTGGAACCCGTTCCCCGGGCACAGCAGGACAGAGGGTTCTACTCCGACTATTTTCTCATTCCAAAGAAATCAGGCAGCCTCCGCCCGATCCTAGACCTCCGCAATCCCTGGGCACCATGCTTCCCCTTCTGCAAAAAGGAGATTGGCTCTGTTCTCTGGATCTTCAAGATACTTATGCTCACATTCCAATATCCCCACATCACCACAAATAACTGTGCTTTATAGTGGGACATCAACATTTTCAGTTTCAGGTTCTGCCTTTCGGATTCGCCTTGGCATCCTGTGTATTTACAAAGTGCCTAGCAGTGGCTGCGGCCCATCTACGCAAACACTGCATACACGTCTTTCCTTACTTGGACGACTGGCTAATCAAGAGCCAATTCAAACAAGGAGCTCAACGCTCTCAAGCTCACTATCAATCTACTACACTCGTTGGGCTTTCTCATCAATTACCAGAAATCCCACTTGATTCCATCTCATCTCCTTACTTTCATCGGAGCAGATTTGGATACCACGATCGCAAAGGCCTTCCTGCCCAACGAACGCGCAGACACTCTCGCCAATCTAGCTACATCTCTGTGCACAAAACAAACAGCCTCAGCCCATCAATTCCTCACGTTGCTAGGCCACATGGCTTCCACGGTCCACATTACTCCTATGGCCAGGCTGGCCATGAGGATAACTCATTGCATTTGAAATCTCAGTGGCTCCAAGCCATTCAACCTCTTTCATCCCAGATCCATGTAACCCACCAGCTGTGTCTATCACTTCTATGGTGGACAAACAAAGCTAACTTGTTGACAGGTCTACCCTTCCAGCAACCAGTTCCTCAAGTGACCTTAACCACAAACATAGAAACATAGAAATGACAGCAGAAGAAGACCAAACGGCCCATCCAGTCTGCCCAGCAAGCCACGCAGTTCATCCATTTATTTATTTATTTATTTATTTATTTCCCACCCTTTTTCTCCCTCCCACCCATCACTATTGGCTTCCAGCACCCTCCGGCCCCAACTCCCTTCCACCCCTCCACCATGCAGAGAGAAGCGCCGTATCCGCATCCCAGTGAACATCCAGCTCAATCAGGGGTAGCAACCGCTGCAACAAGCAGGCCACACCCCTGCCCCATACTCTTACCCACCCCTGCTTTGTTTGTTTGTTTCTTGTTTGTTTGGTTTTTTTTTTGGAGATGGCAGCCCTCCGTGAAGGCGGAACACCAACCACTGGCCACTGGCATCCCGCTCCGTGAATGCCTCTGTGGCTACTGCCGCTCCGTGCAGTGTTTTGCTGCCTGAAGGTGGAACCCCAACTACTGGCCACTGGCATCCCGCTCCGTGAATGCCTCTGTGGCTACTGCTGCTCCGTGCAGTGTTTTGCTGCCTGAAGGTGGAACACCAACTACTGGCCACTGGCATCCCGCTCCGTGAATGCCTCTGTGGCTACTGCTGCTCCGTGCAGTGTTTTGCTGCCTGAAGGTGGAACACAGACTACTGGCCACTGGCATCCCGCTCCGTGAATGCCTCTGTGGCTACTGCCGCTCCGTGCAGTGTTTTGCTGCCTGAAGGTGGAACCCCAACTACTGGCCACTGGCATCCCGCTTCGTGAATGCCTCTGTGGCTACTGCCGCTCCGTGCAGTGTTTTGCTGCCTGAAGGCGGAACACCAACCACTGGCCACTGGCATCCCACTCCATGAATGCCTCTGTGGCTACTGCCGCTCCGTGCAGTGTTTTGCTGCCTGAAGGTGGAACCCCAACTACTGGCCACTGGCATCCCGCTCCGTGAATGCCTCTGTGGCTACTGCTGCTCTGTGCAGTGTTTTGCTGCCTGAAGGTGGAACACCAACTGCCTCTCCGTGCAGTGTTTGCTGCCTGAAGGCGGAACACCAACCACTGGCCACTGGCATCCCACTCCGTGAATGCCTCTGTGGCTACTGCCGCTCCGTGCAGTGTTTTGCTGCCTGAAGGTGGAACCCCAACTACTGGCCACTGGCATCCCGCTCCGTGAATGCCTCTGTGGCTACTGCTGCTCTGTGCAGTGTTTTGCTGCCTGAAGGTGGAACACCAACTGCTGGCCACTGGCATCCCGCTCCGTGAATGCCTCTGTGGCTACTGCCGCTCCGTGCAGTGTTTTGCTGCCTGAAGGTGGAACACCGACTACTGGCCACTGGCATCCCGCTCCGTGAATGCCTCTGTGGCTACTGCCGCTCCGTGCAGTGTTTTGCTGCTTCCTCTATATTTACGCCCACTAGACTTGATGGATCCACAGTGTTTATCCCACGCCCCTTTGAAGTCCTTCACAATCCAACATGGATTGGGGAGCTCATGTGAACAACCTTCAAACTCAAGGTATTTTGACACAACTCGAAGCAAAGTTTCAAATCAACTTCCTAGAGCTTCGAGCCATACACTATTTGCATTCAAAGACTGCCTTTCACACAAGACTGTTCTCATACAACAGACAAAACAGTTGCAATGTGGTACTTGAACAAACATAGATATAGTATACTTGGATTTTCAGAAGGCGTTTGACAAAGTTCCTCATGAGAGGCTTCTAGGAAAAGTAAAAAGTCATGGGATAGGTGGCGATGTCCTTTCGTGGATTGCAAACTGGCTAAAAGACAGGAAACAGAGAGTAGGATTAAATGGGCAATTTTCTCAGTGGAAGGGAGTGGACAGTGGAGTGCCTCAGGGATCTGTATTTGGGACCCTTACTGTTCAATATATTTATAAATGATCTGGAAAGAAATACGACGAGTGAGATAATCAAATTTGCAGATGACACAAAATTGTTCAGAGTAGTTAAATCACAAGCAGATTGTGATAAATTGCAGGAAGACCTTGTGAGACTGGAAAATTGGGCATCCAAATGGCAGATGAAATTTAATGTGGATAAGTGCAAGGTGATGCATATAGGGAAAAATAACCCATGCTATAATTACACAATGTTGGGTTCCATATTAGGTGCTACAAACCAAGAAGGAGATCTAGGTGTCATAGTGGATAACACATTGAAATCGTTGGTGCAGTGTGCTGCGGCAGTCAAAAAAGCAAACAGAATGTTGGGAATTATTAGAAAAGGAATGGTGAATAAAACGGAAAATGTCATAATGCCTCTGTATCGTTCCATGGTGAGACCACACCTTGAATACTGTGTACAATTCTGGTCGCCGCATCTCAAAAAAGATATAATTGCGATGGAGAAGGTACAGAGAAGGGCTACCAAAATGATAAGGGGAATGGAACAACTCCCCTATGAGGAAAGACTAAAGAGGTTAGGACTTTTCAGCTTGGAGAAGAGACGACTGAGGGGGGATATGATAGAGGTGTTTAAAATCATGAGAGGTCTAGAATGGGTAGATGTGAATCGGTTATTTACTCTTTCGGATAGTAGAAAGACTAGGGGGCACTCCATGAAGTTAGCATGGGGCACATTTAAAACTAATCGGAGAAAGTTCTTTTTTACTCAATGCACAATTAAACTCTGGAATTTGTTGCCAGAGAATGTGGTTAGTACAGTTAGTATAGCTGTGTTTAAAAAAGGACTGGATAAGTTCTTGGAGGAGAAGTCCATTGCCTGCTATTAAGTTCACTTAGAGAATAGCCACTGCCATTAGCAATGGTTACATGGAATAAACTTAGTTTTTGGGTATTTGCCAGGTTCTTATGGCCTGGATTGGCCACTGTTGGAAACAGGATGCTGGGCTTGATGGACCCTTGGTCTGACCCAGTATGGAAAAAAAAAAAACAAAAACAGGGAGGCACAGGCTCTTATCTCCTCTGCCAAGAAGCTGTGCAGATTTGGGTCTGAGCCCTTGCACACTCCATGCATCTCAGGGCCACTTATTTGGCAGGCATACAGAACGTAGATTTGACAAAGCTGTATACATGAAGCTTTCAATATAGCTCTGGGAGAAAACAGACGTTTTTGATTATTTGGTGAGATGTTACCTCTGATGAAGGATTAATTTTGAAACCTAGCTACGTCGGGAAAGAGTGTTACCAAGTAATTTTTTCAGCATCCTATCCAGCTAAATTTCATCAGCGTTTATTCAGCTAAGTGTCACTTCTTCTACTTTAATAGTTTAAACAACAGGAGAAAGTCTCACGAAGCAATTTTCATCAAGTAATGTTACAGGGTCTATTTGGCTAAGCTTTATTAATTTGTGTATGCATAACCATGGGACATTTTGGCATTATCATCTATCTCGATATAAGTAAGCATTGCTGAGCCTATGTTGACACTATGGTGTGGACAATTCCCATTTCTTTATAAAAACAATTAAATTTAAGCACATTGAATTAAGTTTTACTTTTTGAATTTTGAAAAAATACTTAAAAAAAAAACAAAAAAAACCCAATAAGGGGGAGATGGTATGTTCATGATTAGAAAAAGAATGTGGGAAACCAGGATTGTACCCTTTGATTCAATTTTATGAAACAACCACCACTCTCTTAAAAGATTTTTCTTCGATAAAAAGTTGCCTTGAATTAATTTTGATTCACAGAAGGGTTGAACAATTAAATAACACATTTTTTGATAAATTAGAATTTGTAGTAATGTGGGTTTTTTGAAAATCAAATACAGAACGTAGTAGCAGATCGCCTCAGTCGACAGTTCCATCCCCATGAGTGGTCACTGGATCCAGTGGTAATGAACAAAATCTTCCAATGCTGGGGTCAACCAACAATAGACCTCTTTGCATCCGAACTGAATCACAAAGTGGACAAATTCTGCTCCCTGCAGAAGCAGCAAAACAGATTAGCCATGGACACTTTTGCTTGCGCCTGGAACACAGGCCTCCGATACCACTGATAGCCAAAACTCTCGTGAAGCTAAAACAGGACAAAGGGTCAGTGATACTCATAGCCCCATATTGGCCTCAACAAGTATGGTTTCCCATGCATCTCGACCTCTCGATCCAAGCACCCATTCACTTGGGCACAGCGCCCAATCTCATAACTCAGAACCAAGGCATGCTGCGCCATCCGAACCTTCAAACCCTATCCCTCACAGCCTTGATGTTGAAAGCTTGATCCTACAACCACTCAACCTTTCAACTGATATCTCTCAAGTTCTTGTAGCTTCACGAAAGCCTTCCACATGAAAATCCTATCATTCTAAGTGGAATAGATTTACCACATGGTGCACGCAAAAAGGTATCTATCCCTTTTCCTGCCCCACTCCATCTCTATTAGACTATCTCTGGCACCTTTCAGACTCTGGTCTCCAGACTTCCTCGGTGAGGGTACACCTCAGTGCCATGTCAGCGTACCACAAGGGAGATGGGGATGCCCCAATAACGGCGCAACCCCTTGTAAGTCGGTTTATGAGGGGCCTGCTACAACTTAAGCCCCCTCTATGGCCACCAGTTACCGAATGGGACCTAAACATAGTACTTACAAGGCTCACGCGTTCCCAGTTTGAGCCTTTGCACTCCTGTGATAAGTTTCTTACATGGAAAGTTCTCTTCCTAGTAGCCATTACATCTGCTCGAAAGGCTATTGAGTTACAAGCACTTGTCACATACTCACCTTATACACGGTTCCTACATGACCAGGTGGTCCTCCGTACTCGCCCTAAATTCCTTCCCAAGCTGGTGACGGACTTTCACTTGAATCAATCTATAATCTTGCCCACCTTTTTCCCAAGGCCTCACTCTCACCAGGGCGAGAGAGTTTTACACACCTTGGATTGTAAACGTGTTAGGGAGCGCTGGGAGAGTGGTCCCAACATGTGGAGATAGTGAGCCCTTAGGTCTCGGCACGACCCCAGAGGACTCCAAGGCAGCACCGAGGTAGGCAAGACGTGCCCCAGCATGGATGGAAACGGACGGTCTGACCCTCTGCCGGACCTGCATGCTTCTGGAGACAATGCAAAGCGGGCTCTAGACGAGGTGTGGATTAGATGAAAACTGGAACATGGCGAAGATTCGGTAAAAGCCTGTATCAAGGCGCACCCTACTCAGCCCATCCTAGGCTGGTCGCGACCACACTGGAATGGCACAGGTTCAGTCAGAGTCTTTGGCATGGACGGACGCAATGCAAGGAACTCCAAAGACCGGGACGAAAGCAAGCAAGGATTCAAAGACAACACAGGACTGAAGCAGAAGTCTTCTGGAGGCTTGTACTGCGCAGGTGAAGATGGCCTTGTACCATGAGCACCCTACACAGCCACTACCCATGGGCTGGTCACAGACCATGACATGCCACACCAGGAAAGGAGGCGACGAGAAACCTGGGGTACAGGACATCAGGAACAGGCGAGGAACATCAGGACGGGATCACTAACATCAAGATGAGACATGGAGCTCCAACGAAGAACGAAGGCCTGACGGAGCGCTGGAAGACTAGACATGCAAGGCAAGGCAAAGCAGAACTGAAAGAGACATCCTTTTATAGAGCAGGAAGCAGGCAACTCCCTGGGAGGAGTTTAGATGGGCCACACCCGCTGGCCCTATAACTAAAGAGAACAGCTGTGGGCCGACCTCTTAGGAAGAAGGGGCGAGGCCCAAACCAGAAAGACAAGGAGGAAGCAGAGTTGGCCTCAGGTAGGCCCAGATGGCAACGGCGGCCTCCCAGGCCATGGAGCAAAACCGGGATAGACTGTCCAGGCAAGGCCCCGGCTTCGGTGCGGCCTCCAGAGAAAAGGTGAGAGGCCTCCCATGGCACAGCTACGGGAGAAATCGTAACAAAACGTGTACTTGCATTTTACCTAGACCACACTGCAGTCCATAAGAAATCCACCCAAATCTTTGTTTCTTTTGAGAAAAACAAGCCAGGAGCTGCAGTGGGCAAACAAACTCTCTCCAACTGGCTAGCAGACTATATCAAATTCTGCTATGGAAAAGCAGGCCTTCCCCTCCAGGGACGAGTGAAGGCGCACTCAGTAAGAGCCATGGCAACATCAGTAGCACACTATCGTTCAGTACTGATTGCTGAGATTTGTAAAGCTGCAACATGGAGTTCTCTTCACACATTTGCAGCACATTACTGCCTGGACAAGGAAGGATGACAGGACTCTGCCTTTGGCCAATCCGTCTTAAAGAACTTAATTCCAGTATAATCCCAACTCCTTCCACATCCATCTGCTGTGATTTTCAAGCCACTTCATTTTTCCCAACAGTGCACCAGTTGTTGTGCCTGTTGCACAAGTTGTATGCTGTTGGTCCAAATTAAATATGAATCAGCCTGTAGCTTGCTAATCACCCACATGTGAGGACTACCAACCTGCTTGTCCTGGGAGAAAGCAGAGTTGCTTACCTGTAACAGGTGTTCTCCCAGGACAGCAGGATGATGTCCTCACAAAACCCACCCGCTACCCCGTGGAGTTGGGTCTGAAATTGTTTTATTATTTTATTTTTTCACTCGCTCCTTTTGCTACAAACGAGACTGAAGGGAGACCCCTCTGGCTACAGGGATTATGGCATGCTGGGCATGCTCAGTTTGCCAGTCAAAAGATCTAGAAACTTTGACAGAAAAGTTTTCTGTGATAGGGCTCCATCTGCTGACGTCACCCACATGTGAGGACTACATCCTGCTGTCCTGGGAGAACACCTGTTACAGGTACGCAACTCTGCTTTACTTGTAGACAAGTCCCCGTGGCCTATCATTTTAATTTTTGCTCCCTAGTTTCTTATACATAATTATGGAAAAAGATTAAGAACATAAGAAATTGCCATGCTGGGTCAGACCACGGGTCCATCAGGCCCAGCATTCTGTTTCCAACAGAGGCCAAACCAGGCCACAAGAACCTGGCAATTACCCAAACACTAAGAAGATCCCATGCTACTGATGCAATTAATAGCAGTGGCTATTCCCTAAGTAAACTTAATTAATAGCCGTTAATGGACTTCTCCTCCAAGAACTTATCTAAACCTTTTTTGAACCCAGCTACACTAACTACACCAAACACTTCCTCTGGCAACAAATTCCAGAGCTCTACTGTGCGTTAAGTGAAAAAGAATGTTCTCAGATTAGTCTTAAATGTGCTACTTGCTAACTTCATGGAATGCCCCCTAGTCCTTCTATTACTCGAAAGTGTAAATAACTGAGTCACATCTACTCCTTCAAGACCTCTCATGATCTTAAAGACCTCTATCATATCCCCCCTAAGCCGTCTCTTCTCCAAGCTGAACAGATCTAACCTCTTCAGCCTTTCCTCATAGGAGAGCTGTTCCATCCCCTTTATCATTTTGGTTGCCCTTCTCTATACCTTCTCCATCGCAACTATATCTTTTTTGAGATGTGGCGACCAGAATTGTACACAGTATTCAAGGTGTGGTCTCACCATGGAGCGATATAGAAGCATTATGACATTTTCCGTTTTATTAACCATTCCCTTCCTAATAATTCCTAACATTCTGTTTGCTTTTTTGACTGCTGCAGCACACTGAGCCGACGATTTTAAAGTATTTTCCACTATGATGCCTAGATCTTATTCCTGGGTGGTATCTCCTAATATGGAACCTAACATCATGTAACTACAGCAAGAGTTATTTTTCCCTATGTGCAACACCTTGCACTTGTCCACATTAAATTTCATCTGCTATTTGGATGCCCAATCTTCCAGTCTTGCAAGGTCCTCCTGTAATGTATCACAGTCCGCTTGTGATTTAACTATTCTGAACAATTTTGTATCATCCGCAAGTTTGATAATCTCACTCGTCTTATTCCTTTCCAGATCATTCATATATATATATATATATATATATATATATATATATATATATATATATATACTGTACTTGGATATATATATATATATATATATATATATATATATATAATATTGAAAAGTACCGATCCAAGTACAGATCCCTGAGGTTTTGTTATTTTATAAAAATGTGATATTTTTGAATTGGATATTCCTTCTTTGTTTCACCTTTATGGCTATGTGTTTATAGACTGGAATTCAGTCTATGTGCACATAGACTTAAAGGTAAAGACAGAGAGGAAGCTGGAGCTGGGAGGCTTTTATCCAGTTTAGCCACAAAGTAAGTCCTCAGAACAAGCTTACCATGCAGTAAGGGAACATATTAAGGCTCTACAGGAGCCAGAAACCAGGCACTTAGGAATTAGAGAGGAATCATTGTCAAAGGTCATCAGTGCAGCACACAACTGTCCTAAAGAACAATGTTCATCCCCGTTAGAAATGAAGAGAACTGCCTGTTGTAAGTTTATCAGCTATATCCCTGGGAAAGAAGAGATGTTCGCTGTCTGCTACAATGGTCTAAAATGACTAGAAAGACAGCAAACTAAAACTACAATTGGGTGCTACAAAAAGGCCTATTTCAATAGCAATTCTTATTTTTTAACAGGAACATTCAGTCAACATTCAGGGTCTTCTTACAGGAAAAAAGACCAATGCAGTTATATATCCTGGCTAGTTTGTTATAGAAGTTGAGAAGATGTGGACCCTTACGCCGAGGAGGAGTTGGCGCTACCTGAGGAGACGGCTCCTGGGGTTCCCCTGTCGGGTAGCGAGGCTGAATCGAAGCAGGAACCGGTTGGATCTTTCCCACTGGAAGCGTCTAAGCTCAAAATCAGCGCATCCTCCAGAGAGTGGTAGCTCAGCGCCGCAATAAGTCGCCTAACGTTACGTACGCCCTGGCGCCCCCTAACAAACCCGGTCTGGTCCTCTCCAATTAGTGTGGGTAAAATAAGATTTAGCCTGGCCGCAAGCACTGCTGCTAGGATTTTTAGATCCACATTCAGCAGAGAGATAGGTCGGTAAGATCCCACATCGGCTAAGTCCTTGCCTTTTTTAGGCAGAACCACAGTAACCGACTGGTTCATCCCCTCGGGCAAGGCCTGAGTTAATACCAATTCATTGTAAAATTTAGACATCGGTGCCAGAAAGTGAAATTTGAGTATTTTGTAATATTCCGCCCCCAGCCCATCCGGCCCCGCAGCCTTCCCCTGCTTCAAACCCTGGATCACCGAGTACACCTCCTGCTCTGTAATAGATTGATTTAAGGACAACTGCTGATCAGGGGACAGTCGAGGCCAAGGCATATTTTGGAAAAACTGAGCTGAGATGTCAGGATTGTGCCCCTTCTGCCTATATAATTCCATATAATACTCCAGAAATCTACTTTCGATCGCAGCCTGGGAAGTCACATAATGCCCTCCACGGTCGTTAAGCCCCACAATGACCGTCCTCTGATTTCTAGGCCTTATCAAATGCGCCATCATTATACCAGGCCGATTGCCCTGCTTATATAATTGGTACTTATAATAGCGTAGGGATTTAGAGGCTCTTTGGTACAGGCGGGTATTGAGGGCCTCCCGTAGCTGCCCAACCTGTTCTTTACTAGATGGGGACAAATCAGACATATGCCGTCGCTGAGTGCTTTTAAGCTCGGCCGTGAGGCGTAAAATCTCAGCGTTCCTCTGCCGATTCACCTTGGCAGTATAAGCAATGATATGCCCTCTCATAACCGCCTTCCCCGCCTCCCAGAGCGTTGTGGGCGTAACATCCGGTGATTCATTAAATCCCACATACTCTTTCCAGCACGCCTGTAGATGGGTATGAAACGCTGCATCACAGTACAAATCAGGTCACATGCGCCATGAGAAAGCCCCTCTCCTTTTCCCACCAAGGGACACCTGTACATGGATGGGGGCGTGATCGGACACGTCTATGGCCCCAATAATTGCCTCCTCCACCGCTGAAAACATGGTATCAGCAACTAAAAAATAGTCTAAGCGGGAATATGACTGATGGGGATTGGAGAAAAAAGTATAATCCCTCTCCGAGGGGTGTAATACCCTCCAAACGTCTAGCAGCTGGAGCTCTCGACATAAGAAAGGAACCCCCTGAGTCCCATCCAGCGCTGAAACCCTTCTAGCGGGGTTGCAGTCTATCTGCTTGTCAGCGACGACATTAAAGTCACCGCCCACAATAAGGGTATACCCAGTCAAAGTACTCAGCAGCTTTACTAGCTGAGTGAAAAAACCGTGAGAATACTGATTAGGCGCATAAATATTACAAAATGCGATGTGCTGCTGATTTAGGATGCCTGTGACTATCACATACCTCCCTTCTGAATCATGATAAGTACGGGTCAGCTGGAAGGCTAATTGTTTGTGCATTAAGATGGCTACACCCCTCTTGCGCGGGGAATATGATGAAAACCAGCAATGCCCCACCCACCCCCTTTTCAGCTTCCCATGCTCCGCATCGTTTAAATGCGTTTCCTGTAAAAAAAACAACTTGTGACTTAGTTCTCTGAAACATCGTTAGCAATTTTTTCCGCTTAATGGGCGAGTGAATCCCGTCTACATTAAGGGAAGTTACCTTAACCCGCTCCATTACTAACCAGATAGGAAAGATGTCTCGAGGCCCCACTCAGGGCTCCGACCCCTATACCACGTAATGGTCTGGAGCCTCCCAGCCGTAGCCCCAGACCCTCCTTAACTAGAAAGAAATCGTCCCATTCCATGGTCTCAATCCCCGAACTGCCCCCCCCAACCCCTCCCCTGAACCAACCCGCTCCGAACACCCCCACTCCCAACCCCCCCCCCCACATCCCTACCAACATCCACACTGTCACAGTCATTTCAAGTAGCCCCAAGAAGCAAGGGGCCCCTCGCCCCGCCCCTCCCACTCCTAGGCGTGCCAGGGCCCCCTTCTCTCCAGCCCCCTCCCCCCCCACTTCCCGACCAGCAACCAAAACAGTGAGAACTGAAACAGGATGAACAAATACAACAATACAACAATAACCAGGGGCACCCCGCTGTGTGTCGCCAGCACCAAACCAAACTTCAGCAGGGGCGAAACAGAACCAGGCCCATCTGGTATTAGCGGGAATCTGCAGTGTCTGAGAGACTCCATTAAGCCATGGACCCCAGAGCCGAAGTGTCCACAGGCCCCCTTAACCGGCCCGTAAAAGTACCATAAAGAAAACACTCGGCTCCAAAAGCAGAAAACGTTTTAGCTTGAAAAAGTCACCAGGGCCAGTAGATGATAGAGTCAGACGGCATCCGCCCGCGGCAACGTGGCTAGAAAGGCCGACGCCTCCGCTTTGGTATGGAGGAAAAGCACCTTGTTGTCGTGTTGTACCCGTAATTTTGCGGGATATAGAAGGGCGAAACGAATTCCTCTCTTATGTAACTCCGTGCAGGATGGTGTCATCTCTTTTCGAAGCGCCGTGGTGGCCGCCGAGAAATCATTAAAGAGCAGCACACGCTGTCCTTGATATTCCACCGACGACTCCTTCTGAAAGGCTCGAAGTAACTGCACTTTGTGCGCCCAATTCAGGATGCGAGCCATCACCGGCCGAGGCCGCTTCTGCGGTGCCCTGGGAGGTCCAATACGGTGGATCCGTTCACAGCGCAGATGGTCCCCCGGTAACTGCAGGCCCAGGTGGTCCGGAAGCCAGGTCTCCACAAAGTGCATGAGATCTTCCTCCTTTAATGTTTCAGGTAGTCCAATAATTTTAATATTATTTCTGCGACTCCTGTCTTCCTGGTCCTCCAATTTAGCCAACAGAGTGGCCTGGTTAGCCTGCAGTTCCGCCACTCGTCGCTCCGCCTCCAGCAGCCGGTCCCCCTGATCGGATAACGCCTGCTCAGCACCCTCCAGCCGCCGAGTCTGCCCTTCCAGAGTCTCCCTGATACCATCCATGGAGGTTTGGATCTTCAGCAAGCTCACCTCCAGCGCCGCTGACACGCTGCCTGTAATCTGTTTAATAATGTCCTCGGATATGGTGGCTTGCACCTTGGGGCTCTCCGCTGCGGTGGCCATTTTGGGTGTTCTGGGACATGGGGTGGAAACGGCCCGATGGCTGCGCTGTCGCATCCCCCGTCCAGAAATCGCTGTGATGGGTAGCAGCCCCGGTTCCGGAGGGCAGGCACGGGCTCCCTTTTAAAGAAAATCGCCGCCGGCGAAAGCAACTCACTGCCGGAACGGATCGTGGCCGCAGGGGACCTCGTGGCCAAGGCCGCGCGCCGGCTCCTCCCGTCTGCCGGATCGGCGATGTCAGCGGCCATGCACTACTCCGCTGGCAGTCAGTCCCCCGGATGCCTCCCGACCCCGCGGACCCTCCGGTGTAACTGGGACGGGGTTTCGCCGCTTAAAGCTTCATTCGTGGCCGGTTTAGAGGGGAGAGGGCTGCGGAGCTCAAATCCAGCGCTGCAGCTCGGCTGACGTCATCACCGGAAGTCCTGTTTAGCACATTTTCAATGGTGTCTCCACTTTTTCAGGTTATTTTGTGTCTCTTTTGTATCCGTACATGCTGTTAACCTTCTTTGTTATGGCCTGAAAACCTTTCTCTTCCAGTAGGCATTGTATTTATGAGATGTTGCATGAAAAAGCCATTTCGTGTCTCCAGACCTCAGCTAGAGGAAGGAAAAGATGGACTTCTGCAGGAGATGGTCCTTGCTTGAAGGCACATAGATGAACACTGTATTCAGAAATGTATGTGCCTTCTAGTGTAGTATGCTTTTGATACTGAGAAAACAATGCATCGACCTGACAATTGGACTCAGACAATTTACATGTTAAAATTGAAAATATGGCATTATTTATTTTATTTAAAAAAAAATTTCTATACCGTCGTTAAGTTAAATACCATCACAACGGTTTACAGAAGGGCACGATAAAGAATGCATAAAGGGCACGATACAGAATGCATAAAGGTGTATGCATTCTGCTAATAGGTTTGGGCCACAGATAAAGTGCAAGCACAGTATACGATGGGTGCATTTCAACCTGTTTTAGCTAGCAGTTTCCTCAGTAGAGCTGGGTGAGCATGGGGGGACCTTTGTGCACATGCTTTGGGATTTTCTGGGAGGGAAGTGGCCTAGTTGCCGGAAGAAAGGATTGCCAAAGAGGTAACAAAACATTTTTCAGTACATCAGTGAAAGGAGAAAAGTTCAAAGTGGTATAGTGAAATTGAAAGGTGAAAAGGATCAATGTGTGGAGAGAAACGAAGAAATGGCAGAAATATTAAATGAATACTTCAGTTCTGTGTTCACTAAAGAGGACCCTGGAGAAGGACCGTCGCTAGTTAACAAGAAACTGGAGGGGAATGGAGTAGATGTAACACCATTTACAGTAGAGAATGTATGGGAAGAGCTGTGGAAACTGAAAGTGGACAAAGCCATGGGGCCTAATGAGGTTCATCCCAGGATACTGAGGGAGCTCAGAGATGTGCTGGCGGGTCCGTGTGTGACCTGTTCAATAGATCCCTAGAAACGGGAGTGGTGCCGAGTGATTAGAGAAGAGCGGTGGTGGTCCCGCTTCACAAGAGTGGAAACAGGGAAGAGGCAGGTAACTACAGACCGGTTAACCTCACCTCGGTGGTGGGAAAATTAATGGAGTCGCTGTTGAAAGAAAGAATAGTGAACTATCTAGAGTCAGAAGAATTGCTGGACCAGAGGCAGTATGGATTCACCAGGGGAAGATCCTGTCAGACAAATCTGATTGACTTTTTTGACTGGGTAACCAAGGAATTGGATTGAGGAAGAGCACTCGATGTCATCTACTTGGACTTCAGCTAAGCTTTTGATACGGTTCCACACAGGAGACTGGTGAATAAAATGAGAAGCTTAGGAGTGAGTGCCGAGGTGGTGGCCTGGATTGCAAACTGGTTGACGGACAGATGACAGGAGTGAGGCACGCGCCTAGCCTTAGGAAGTTGGGAGAGAGCAGGATCCACTGGTGGAGTCCTCAGCCACATGGAGGACCCAGGCTGGAAGAGGAACGGACTGCAGGAGTGGCTCCATGCCGCAAGGAAAGCCAGGAGAAGCGCAGGCAGGCTGCGGTAGCAGCCCTGCCATGAAGCTGGAGGAAGGCTGACACTGCTCCCCCCGAATGCGGCCAGTCGGGCCGCTGATGCCTTGTCCCCATCGCGGCACAGGAGCCGCGTTCTTCTCCTGCCCTTTGCAGCAGGGCTGAATGCTGGGAGAGTCTCTTCGCGCTGAAGCCGCCACAGCCACTCCTGCTTCCATCCAAGGTCCTCGGACGGCAGGGAAGCCGTCCTTGCCGATGCTGGGGTCTTCAGCCGGCAGGGAAGCCATCCTTGCTGGTGCCTGCAGCCTGCCTTCCTTCTTTGCGGCAAGGAGCCTCTCCTGCAGCCTGCCTTCCTTCAGCTTCACGGCAGGGCTGCTTCAGCAGCCTGCCTGTGCTTCTCCTGGCTTTCCTTGCGGCATGGAGCCGCTCCTGCAGCCTGGTCCTCTTCTAGCCTGGGTCCTCCACGTGGCTGAGGACGCCACCAGTGGATCCTGCTATCTCCCAGCTTCCTAAGGCGCAGGTGCGTGCCTCACTCCTGTATTTTGAAGGGCCAGCCAGGTGTGGCCCCTGCTAGCTCCTCCCAGGATGTAGTCCTCTTCAGCCCTACAAAAGGGTCCAGCATTCATTCCAGCTTTGCCTTCGCAAGGAGTTAGATGCTCCTGGATATTCCTATTCTTTGCTCCAGGAGTTTTCTCTGTTCCAGCTCTTCTTCAAGGTCCTGTGTTCTTTGTTTCCTGTTGGAGCTCCATGTCTCGTCCTGAAGTCTGTGATCCATTCCTGATGTCCTTGATCCACTCCAAATGTCTGTCTTCCGCTCCTGATGTCCGTAATCCAGTCTAGGTGTCCGTCCTCCGTTCCTGATGTCCGTCCTCCGTTCCTGATGTCTGTGATCCAGCGCTGATGTCCGTCTCCTGTTCCTGATGTCCATGATCCAGTCCAGATGTCCCATACCTCTGGTTCCTAGTCGCCACCTTTCCTGGCGTGCCATGTCGTGGTCCGCGACCATCCCCATGGGCGGGCTGAGTAGGGCGCTTCATGGTACAATGCCTTCTTCACTACCGCAGCACAAGCCTCCTAAGGGTAATCCTTGCTTGAAGCCAAGTCCTGTCTTGGTCCTGTGTCCTGAACCTTGCTGGCCCTTGGATTCCCTTGTCTGCTCTGTCTTTGCCAAAGACTGTGCCAGAACCTGTGCCATCCCAGCGTGGTCCGTGACCAGCCACTGGCGGCTTTGAAGGGCGTGCTCCGGTGCAGGCCTCTTCAGTTTCTGAGACATGCTCCTATCAGTTATTCCATTATCTTGTCTAGTCTACGTCGGTCCCAGCATGGTCCGCGACCAGCCCCGCAGATGGGCTGTGTAGGGCGCGCTGCGTCACAGTCTCAACCCAGCTCTTGAACCTCGCTCCTGACTCCTAGTCTTCAGAACCTCGCTCCTGTCTCCTAGTCTTCAGAACCTCCTTCCTGAGTCTTTGTCCAAGTACCTATGTCTTCGCCTGAGTCTTCTTCTGAATCTATATGTTCCGGGCTTCTTTTGCCTCTGGCCTCCGTCTGACCTGCCGCTTCTCGCCGTTACCCAGCGGCAGGTCCGAAAGAGCTTGGAATGGTTGGAGGACTGTTCATAAGACCACCATTGCATTGTTCGTCTTCCCGAAGCGTGCAGGTCCAGTGGAGGGTCAGTTCCTTCAGTCATCCTTGTCTTCGCTCCAGCCTTGTTCCTGCTCCGGATTCCATCGCCTGTCTTCACTCCAGCCTCGCTCCTGCCAGCCCATGCTCGGGCAGGCTTCGCCTGCCTCGACACCTCTTCGGAGCTCCTCTGGGGTCGAGCCACGGCCCAAGGACACACAATCCCCTGGAAAGTGGAACCACTCTCCTAGCACTTCCATAACAGTCATCTTTAGTTGAATGCAGGTTCAGTCGTCACATCCCCAGCTCTAAGGCAGACACCTTTTCTATAAGCCTCTGAGAGACTAGGTCCTGGCTACTTCATCTCCTGCCTGGTGTTTGTCCTAGGTGAAAAGAAGAATAAAATAGCAGTGGGGATAATATACCATCCACCTGGCCAACATGCACAGACAATGAAATGCTAAAAGAAATTAGGGAAGCTAACAAAATCAGCAGCACAGTAATAATGGATGATTTCAACTTCCCCAGTATTGATTGGGTGAATGTCACATCAGGACATGCTAAAGAGGCAAAGTTCCTAGATAAAATAAATAATTGCTTCATGGAGTAGTTGGTACAAAAACCAACAAGAGGAGAAACTGTTCTAGACCTATTCCTTGGTGGAACACAGGATTTGGTGAGATGTAACAGTGTTGGAGCCACTTGGAAATAGTGATCATAATATGATCAAATGTGACTTAATAACCAGAGGGAGGACACTAAAGAAATCTCCGGCAACAGCATTTAAGTTTCAAAAAGGTGACTATGATAAAATGATGAAAATATTTAGAAAAAAGCTGAAAGGAGTAGCTGCAAAGGTTAAGAGTTTACATCAGTCATGAATGTTGTTCAAAAATATCATTTTGGAAGCCTAGACCAGATGTATTCCACACATTGGAAAAGGTGGAAGGAAGGCTAAATGACTACCAGCATGGTTAAAAGGTTAGGTGAGAGAGGCTATAATAGCTAAAAGGACATCTTTCAAGAAATGGAAAAAGGATATGATTGAAGAAAATATGAAACAGCATATGCACTGGCAATATAGTTGCAAAGCATTGATAAGGAAGGCAAAGAGAGAATTTGAAATGAAACTGCCGTGGAAGCAAAAACTCATAATAAAAACTTTTTCAGATACATTTGAAGTAAGTAGCCTGTGAGGGAGTCAGTTGGACCATTACATGATCAAGGGGTAAAAGAGGCACTTAGGGTTGACAAAACCATAGCAGAGAGACTATTTATTTTTATTTATTTATTTAAAAACTTTTTTTATACCGTCGTTTAGTGATATACCATCACAATGGTTTACAGATAGGCACGTAAATAAGTTAGGTTTGGATTATAATTTATCTAGTAGGTGCCAATAAAATTTTTCAGTTACATGATTCAAATAATATATGCTATATATAATGTGGATTGTAATTCCATTTATGGAATATTCATACATGAGATATACTGTCCTTTGGTCTTCACTGGGTCTTCCTTTGGTCTTCACTAAGGAAGAATATCATACCAGAAATGATATTCAAAGTTGATAACTGAAACAAATCTCAGTGAACCTGCAAGATGTACTAGGCCAAATTGGTAAAGAGTAGTAAATCATTTGGACTAGATGGCAAACATCCTAGAGTGCTGAAATAACTGAAAAATTAAATTGAAGACCTTTATTAGTAATGTATACACTATTATTAAAATCATCTATGGTAGTTGAAGACTGGAGGGTTGCTAATGTAATGCCAATTTTTTAAAAGGGCTCAGAGAGTGAGCCAGGAAACTACAGACCAGTGAGTTTGACATGTGTGCCAGGCAAAATGGTAGAAACTATCATAAAGAACAAATTACTGAACATATAGATAGGCATAGTTCAGTGGACAAGCCAACACAGATTTAGCCAAAGAAAGTATTGCCTCACCAATCTGCTTCATTTTTTGAGGGTGTAAATAAACGTGGATAAAGGTGGTTGTTTTTAGTTTATAATATTGTTTTTATGTATGTTATTTTGAAATCCACACTGAACAAAATGGATTTTGTGGAATATTAGATGCAGTAATAAATAAAGTGAAGCCAGTTGATATAGTGTTTCTGGATTTCCAGAAAGTATTTGACAAAGTCCCTCATGAGAGACTTCTTAGAAAATTAAAAAGTCATGGTTTAGGGGGAAGTATCTTATTGTGGATCGCAAACTGGTTAAAAGAGAGAAAACTGAGAGTAGGGCTAAATGGTACATTTTCCCACTGGAGAAAAGTGAATAGTGGAGTGCCCTAGGGATCTTTTCTGAGACCATTGCTTTTTAATATATTTATAAATGACCTAGAAATAGGAACAAAGAGTGAAGTGATCAAATTTGCTGATGACACCAAATTATTCAAAGTTGTTACATCATAAGAAGATTGTGAGAAATTGAAGAGGACCTTGCAAAACTGGGAGACTGGGCATGCAAAAGGCAAATAAAATTTAATGTGGACAACTGCAAAGTGATGCACTTTGGGAAGCGTAACCCAATGTATAGCTGCACAATGCAAGGTTCCACATTAGGAGTCACCATTCAGGAAAAGGATCTAGGTGCCATCGTTAACATATTGAAATCTTCTGCTTAGTGTGCAGCAGCAGCCAAAAAAGCAAATAAAATGCTAGGAATTATTAGGAAAGGAATGGAAATTAAAACAGAGAATATCATAATGCCTGTGTATTACTTCATAGTGCGACCTCATCTTGAATATTGTGTGTCACCACATCTCAAAATGCAATATAGCAGAATTAGAAAGCTTCAGAGAAGGGCAACCAAAATGATAAAGGGAATGGAACAATTAAGAGGTTAGGTCTCTCTAGCTTGGAGAAGAGTGGGCTGAGGGGAGATATGATAGAAATCTGTAAAATAATGAGTGGAGAATGAGTAAATATTAATCAGTTGTTTACTCTTTCAAAGAGTACAAAGACTAGGGGACACACAATTAAGTTACTAACTGATACATTTTAAATGAATAAGGGAAATTTTTTTTACCCAACGCATAATTAAGCTCTGGAATTCATTGCCAGAGGATGTGATGAAAGCTTCTTTTAAAAAAAGATTTGGACCAGTTCCTGAAGAATAAGTCCAAAAACAATTATAAGGTGGACTTGGGGAAAGCCACTGCTTGTCCCTAGGATAAGCAGCATGGAATCTATCTACCCCCTTGAAATCCTGCCAGGTACTTGCGACCTGGATTGACCACTGTTGAAAACAGGATACTGGGCTTGATGGACCTATGGTCTGACCCAGTATGGAGTCTTATATTATGTTTTAACCTGTTAGTCATTTCTAAAGAAAAGGCTGCTCATTTTCCTGTGCCCGCCTAAAAGGGTTTTTTTTTAAATTCTTTGCTCCTTCCCCAGAGGTCGCTGATCTTGGGGCCTATGGGCTCAAGGTCCATATAACAGTAATCTGGCAAACCCCAAAGTAATCCAGGTGAAGGACAAGTCTTCCCAGAAGATGTAAAAAAGCCATTTCCTCCCTCCCAAGATATTGAAATTTATGGCCTGGTTGAAGATCCTGCCTTCTCCCACCCACACCTTTCTGCTCCTCCTGGAGCCTTCTCAGAACTTCAGGTTTGGCCAGACTCTTCTACTCTGGTCTTGGGATTTTGAGGGGTTCTGGGTGAGTAAGGAAAGGGAGGGTGCCTACAGCTAGGCCATGAATCTAAATATCTTGGGGGGAGTGCCTTTGGGTCACTACCACGTGAGACTTTTTAAAATTAATTTGGGAGGCTGGGGAATTGAACACTCATTGCCAATAATTTTGTACCTTATTTTGGGAGTGGGGGTTGAGGGATCGGCACTTCTTGTTTTGAGGGATTTTTTTTTAGTTTTTTAAACAGACCCTATTATATTCTGATTTATAGCTATGTAGATTTATATTTAACCAGGTTCACATATTCAGAACTGCTCTAACTCATGAGCAGAGTTATCCAGGTCAATGGCATACTAAGAGAAGGCAGAAGAGATCTGAGATAGATCCGTAGCCTTAGGTAGAAAATACTTTGGGGCAGATTTTCAAAGGGGTACGCGCGTACCCCCCGAAAACCTGTCCCAAGCTCCCCCTGCGCGCGCCGAGCCTATGTTGCATAGGCTGCAGGCGCGCAAAGCCCCGGGGACGTGCGTAAGTCCCGGGGCTTTCCTGGGGGGACGTGTCAGGGGGGCGTGTTGCGGCCAGCGCGTCATCAGGGGCGTTCTGGGGGCGTGGCTGCGGCCTCCGGACCGGACCATGGCGTGCTGGCAGCTGACCCGGTGTGCGCAAGTTACGCCTGCCTTGCGTAGGCGTAACTTTCGCGATAAAGGTAGGGGGGGAATTAGTTAGGGCTGGGGGCGGGTTAGTTAGGGGAAGAGAGTTGTAGGTGCGGGGGGTGGACGGAAAGTTCCCTCCGAGGCCGCTCCGATTTCGGAGCGGTCTCGGAGGGAATGAAGGCTGCGCGGCTCGACGCGCGCAGGCTGCCGATTTTGGGCAGCCTTGCGCACGCTGATCCTGGATTTTAAAAGATACGCGCGGCTACGCGCTTATCTATTAAAATCCGGCGTACATTTGTTTGCGCCTGGTGTGCGAACAAACGTACGCGTGGGCGTACTTTTATAAAATCTACCCTTTTATTTGCACATTCGCTAAAAGAGCCCAACTCTGGCCAAGTTTCTCACAAGTGGCTGCATCAGGGGCAGAAATATATTAAAAATTAGGACAGTAAAAATAAAACGCAATTAAATTAATAAATACATAGAATCATCACAATATACAGGATACATAAAATAAACATTAAAATGAGCATATTAAAAGCAAATGGAGTAAATAATAAATACATAGAACATATATAAGTACATAAAAAATGCACATATAAAAACAATACCAAAAAAGGGTAAATCGAGAATCTGGAGATTTCAGAAGGTACCTTGTATGATGAAATGCTTCTAATAATATACAAGCCATTTTGTAACCAAATGAGGAAAATCAATAAACAGCATCTAAATAATAAACAAATTAAGGGGGTAGAAAATACTTTGGGGCAGATTTTCAAAGGGGTACGCGTGCGATAGCATGCTGGTGGTGGAGTCGGGGCGGTAAGGATGTGGACTCGGCGGTGTCTTCGCTGACTGCGATAAGGTTAGTATCGTTATCGTCGCCAGTAGCACGCCTAATAACACCACCTTTCACGGTGGCGCTATTGGGTGCGAAAGCCGGCAGCGAAAACACCACAGTGGTGCCAAGGCTGCCGGCTTTCGGAGGCTCACCCCCTCATTTTCGCTGGATTCACCATTCTGCGATAGAATGGTGAATCCAGGCCTATATCCGTAAAAAAAAAAAATAACCATATACAAATACATGAATATTACATAAAAATATTACAAACAACCACATAGAAATTAACTGGAGGTAACATAGATATAAACAGAAAAGGAGGCAATAAAGATATATATAAAAATCCTTTGTTGTATATATATGATATAATATCAGGTTGGATATTGGTGGACAGCGTCTAGATATTGAACAAATCAAGTCAATAACTTAATAAAAACAAAATCGATATTACAGTGCCCAAAAATTGTGAAAGCAAGATCACACTGACCAACAAGCAAAATTGTGACAAGGTGTCCATGATAACAACACAGCGAATAAACAAAAGCCTTAACAACTAAAAAATATGTGAAAGTTGAGATTAATAAAATCCATGACAAGTACTGTGTCTATGGCAGCAGTTAGGATATTGGTAAGAATAGCAAGTCCTGCGGCAAGAATAGGTAGTGACAATCTGGGATTAAAAACAAAATTAGAAACTACCCATAGTAGAAACAACGTGAATAGAATTAAATCAAAGTATTTATGAGCGATACAGATATTCTTGCTATATTCGCCGCAAACAACTTCACCGGTATTGCTCTGTAAACGCTTTGAGGACGCACTTCACCCAGAAGCAAATTATATAGAGTTCCGTGTGTAGGTCAATGAATGACAGCAGCATGAAGCCCAGTCTTCCGATGTTGTGACAAAGTGAAAAATATGGCTAATTCCTAAAGATTATAGTGCAATAATTTTTGATGAATAAAAAATATTTGATGAATAAAAAATACTTGGATCATAGATGCTTAGAAAAAACATAACCAACACTGTTCTAAGGGACAAGTGGTCGCATGCATTACACATTGTGACGGAATACCAGTGACATGGGGGTGAATGTGATATATTAATAAAAATGCTCAATCGAAAAAGATGGGGGATGCGGGTGGGAGGGAAGGAAGGGGAGGGGAAGAAAGGGGCGGGGAAGGGTGGGAAGGAATAGGAAGAGGGAGAAGGGCGGTGAAGGGGGATCAAGGATGGTGGGGTGGGAAGGGAGGGGAAAAGGAGTGGGTGGGGAAAAGAGGGGCTAGAGGAAGGAGGGGGAGGGGTAGGAAAATAGAAGAAGGGAGGGCACCAGAAGGAGTGTATAAATCAATATTAAAGTGTCGGGCACTTAATATTAATGTATTCACCCCTTCTCTTATTGCCTATTGGTCCCTTTCACTGACATTTGTCAGTGAAAGGACCAATCCCCTTTCAGGACAGCCTTCTGAAAGGTGATTGGTTCTTTCACTGACATGTGACAATAAAGGAACCAATCGGCAATAAGTGAAGGAATGAATAAATTAATATTAAGGGCCTATACTTTAATATTGATTTATTAACTCCTTCTGGTGCCCTAGTCAGATTCGAAGAATGGATGCTGAATTTATCAGCGTCCATTTTCCTAACCCCTGCATGTGCGCTGGTTAGGAAAACGGGACGCTGATAAATTCAGCATCCATTTTCTTAACTGGCGGACAGCCACCGACAGTGGACCTCTCTCCCGCTCGTGTTGTCAAGGAGGCGCTAGGGGCACGCAATCGCCCCTAGCGCCTCCTATCAGCACGAGCCCTAATTTAAATATTGCATCACGCCCCCAGGAGAGGTGCCTAGGGGCGCGTTAAGAAAGTGGGCACTGAACACACAGCGCCCGCTTTCAGCGCAACGTTTTTGAATCGGCCCCTAAATGGTCTGTTTTGCTTATATAAAATTTGTTACACGGACAACATGCAGCATACACCACGCAGCTACTTTTACAGTTGGTAAAACAAGTAAGTTGAAGTGGTTTAACATTAATGGTAATGAGGTCTGTTTTCAAATTGACTCTACACACCGAAAAAGACCCTCAAGGACGGTGTTCCGGAGGTCTGTTATCTATTTTGTTTTGGTTTTTTTTATTTATTTTTTATTGCATTTACAATAAGATATCCATAATTACATTTTAATTATTTCAATCAGGAAAATAGGCGACTACATTTCTCTTACAGAAAAAAAATCTCAAAAGGAAAACATAATTGCCAATTAAGAAAACAGGCAGAGGGGGCAGCCTTATAAACAGCAATATACATTGAAATATGTAAAAAGAAAAATTATGGTAAGTAAGCATACACCCCAATATTCATTTTTTGCGTAAACCTTCAGAGCATATTAGGCGTGCGTGTCTAAAAAGACCCGTAATTGTGTAGGCTCAAAAAAGAGATATTTAGCATTCCCCAACTTAATGTTACATTTACAAGGATATCTACATTATAAATGGGCTCTGACCAAAGGCCCGCAAATGCGCAGTAGAGAGCAGCTCTACCGCACATGTGCGGACCATAGAGCTCTGTGCAACTTGCTGGGTGTCACAGATGGGAGGAGGAAAGGGCAGACGAACCGCCGCTCCAAGAAATGGCTCAGCCCATGCCACCGGGGAAGGGGGGAGGGAGTAGGGACTGCCGGACCATTATGCATAGAAGGAGGAAAGGGCAGAAGAGTCGCCGAGCCAGTCTGTCCACCACCGGGGAAGGGGGGAGGGAGTTGGGACAGCCGGAGCAGAGCAAATGCAGTAAAGAGCGGTTGTGAAGAGATCACAAGCAGCAGCAGCCAAAGTGCAAAGAGCTGAACAGAGAACAACTCGCCCTCCTCCCCCACCCCCTGAGTCCCGCAGATAAGGAGAAGCCAAGTAAATATCCCGCAACTGCAGGGGAGGGGGAGCAGTGCTGGCAACCCGCCCGTGGGTCTCCGCCACCAGGGGAAGAGTTTACATGGGCATCGCTCCACCCCCACTCCCAGCAAAGCAGAGCGACAAAAGTGAAAGCCAGAGCCTTGCTCCCTCCTCCCTCTCAAGCCCCCCCAATCGGATTTCTTAAAGGCACAGGTCTCCCAGAAAGAGCAAAGCAAGCCAGGCAACATGTCCTAAATCTGTTGCAGCTCCTGCCCCGCTGCCTCCTGCTCTTTGCAGGAGGGTAGCAGCGGAGTGTTTTCGTCACTCTCCCATACACAATAGGCGTGGGAACTTTGCAAGCTCTTGCGAGAGCAGAGCAAAGACTTAGGTGGAGAGGGGACAAAAATCTCGCCCATTTTAACTGTGTGAGAGAGATGTATGGTAATGTGCGCTGAAGGCGAGTATGAGTGCCAGAGAGAGAGGGAGCCTAAGGGAGGGATTGTGTATGTGTGTGAGAGGGATTGGGCATGCGTGCATGAGGGACAGAGGGAGAGTGTATGTGCAAGAGAGAGAGAGGAAGCCTATGTAGGGCTGTATGAGAGAGAGATTCTCTACCCCCCCCCCCTCAGCGCTCCACTTAGAGATTAGAATGTAAGGGGTTGAGTGTAGAGGGGAACGGGAGAGCTAATGGAGAGCAAAGGAGTTGGGGCCTGTAAGGATAGAGTGAAAGGGATCTGAGCCTGTCCCACCACCACCGGGGAAGGGGGAGGGAGTTGGGATAGCAGGACTGTTACGCCTTGCGAGATCCCCCTCAGCCGCCGCTGCAGCTCCTACCACTGCCGCCATCTCTGGCCCTTCATGGTGCTGGAGGGGGGCGGAGGAGCTGAGCAGAGCAAAGATGTAGGAGGAGAGGGGACACAAATCTCTCCCGTTTTTAACGGGTTTAATGGCTTGTTGTGTATAAAATGTAACCCTTTAGATGTAACCTCATCACGCATTGATAGAAATTTTTTCCTCCAAAGTTGTGTTTGCCTCATCACATCTGGAAAAATCCACAATTTTTGACCATAAAACATTAAATCTCGATTACGGAAGAAAAACCGTAGAATGGTATTTCAATCAGAAAGAAATGCAAATGAAACCAGTAAAGTTCCTCTTCTAGTAACTACCACTCATGCAACACTTCCAATATTTAGGTTAAATTTAGTGAGGCCTCTTCTGGAGAATTATTCAATACTGACCCCTCAGACTTAGGTAGAAAATAAATGTTAGTAACCACCAGCATAATGGATTCAGGCATTTTTCAAAACCTGAGATAGGTAACTTAAATAGATCCATAATAGGTAAAGTCTTTATAACAGGAAAATTTACCACACGGACATTACAACTCCTCAAAGTGTTTTCAGTATTTTTCAACCTTTTAGTTGTAATTAAATCTGACTGAACCATATTAGATTGTACTTGCTCAAGTTCAGTAAACTTTGATTCCAAAATATTTCTTAGACCCACACTGAGAAATAGAGTTCTCATTAGCAGAAACCTTTATATTTGTATCCACGAAAACTTTTGTAAGGTTGGAAATAGATATTTCTAAGGATGTAATACCTGCCAAAGTACTTCCAATGTTATTTCAGGGGGTTTAGTAAACTCCAAGTTGGGGAGTGTTGCCATCCAATCTGTACCACCTCCGCTCCTTATTCCGCCCTCAAGCTGAGCTTTCCGTGTCGAAGATCTACTCTCCATGACTTCTGCGACTAGGCTCACTCCTCCTGCTGCTCCCAAAATGGGCCCATGCTCCTCAGCACTTACGCCCTCCATAGACCCCACCGTTGCATCAGCTCAGTACCTCTCCTTCATGAGTAGGTGACTAACATGCTCATTTCTAGGAGGGGAAGGCGTTTTAGGCGCCCTGGGAATCATCAATATTTCTTCGATCAGCGGTGATGATGTTTGCTCAGTGTTGATACTGCATGCGATCTCTTCCGGAGGTCTAATTGAGGTGGGTGAGAAAAAGCACTCTATCCGCATCTGCAGGCCTCCCAAAGTCGGGGAGCTATCAATAGCCCCCCGCAGTTTGGCCTTGCGCTTCGTATGCGGCATCAGGAAGCAATCAGGAAATGAGAAAAAAAGGAAAAAGAATAACGCAGCTGAGGAGCTCTTCTCAGCTTTCCTCACTGTAGGCCATCTTGGCTTTACACCCCCCCCCCCCCCCCCCCCCCCCCCCCCCCGCTTTCTATTTTGATTTGTCGTGGCAGGGCGGATGGAGCTAACATATCCTTTAGATTGTTGCTAAGTTCGCGGGCTATCATTATATCAAAATCTTTAAAGCAGGGAAGGCCCTGTGAACGATCTCCCAATGTTTCTTTAGAATGATACTAATATCACGAGACCTCCTAGTAAAGGTAAGAGGACAGATGATTTTATTAATTTTCTTTTTTTAGGATTTAAGAAATCTTTGATTTTTACTTAAGGCATGTACATACGCACTATCTACAAATTTTTTGGGATAATTCTTTTCAATGAAGCGCGCCCATTTCTTTGGCTCTTTTCCGAAAAATATCTTCATTGGTGCAAAGCTTGCGTAGTCTCAAAAACTGAGAATATGGCAAGTTATTAACTAAAGCCCTGTTGTGACAGCTATTGTAATCAAGTAATTTGCTTGTATCAGTGGGTTTCCAATAAATATCTGTAGTGAACTCACCTTGTGAAAAAGTGATCTGTATATCTAAAAATGGTATTGTATGTGTATCAAAATTAATACTAAATTTAAGGTTAGGATCAAGATTATTAAGCCAAATGTGAAATAATTTCAATCTGTCAATATCTCCTTTCCAAATGATCAGGATGTCATTGATATACCTGCGCCAAAGTAAAATATCAGAAAAATCATGTTGTCAGAGAAATCTTTCCTCAAAGTTACCTAAATATAGATTAGCAATAGACTGTGCCATAGCAGCACCCATTGCGACACCTTTGGTTTGATTATAAATAATATTATCAAATTTAAAAACTTTTTAGTTAAAGCGATATTGGCCAGTTCTAAAATGAAGCAAGTAGGGATACGAGTGTGCATATTCCTGTTTTGGAGTGATCTTTTAATAATCTCAAATGCAGCATCCTGTGGTATATTAGTATCCAATGATTCAATATCAAATGTCACAAGTACAATGTCTTCATTTTTACAGTCAAGATCTTGCAAAATAGTTATCTGTGCAGAATCTCAAATATACGACGGGGATAGTAATTATGAGTGCTCTAAGGAACTGGTCTACAAAAATGGAAAGAGGTTCAAGGAGTAACCTATAGCCAAAATAATTGGTCTCCCAGGAGGGGAATCAATAGATTTATGGAACTTGGGAAATATATATATCATGGGCATAATAGGATACTGAACCGTGAGAAATTCATACTCTTTGTTGGTAATGAACTAGGTGGATTTGGCTAATGAGAGAATAGAATCTATTTCTGATTTGATGTCATTAGTAGGATCATAATCTAGTTTGGTGTAAAAAGTGGTATCTGAAAGCTATCTATAAATCTTATTCATGTACTTGGTCTTATCCATAATGATGACTGCACCTTCCAAGCAGCGTCCAAAGCGCGTCAATGAAGCGGTAGGCGTTCGCAATCCATTTTACTGTATAGAGCGGTATGCAGCGCCTATACAGTATCCAGGGTGCGCTGGTACCTGTCATTTCAAATGTCATTCCACCAGGTAAGTGGATGGTTTTTTTCTACAGACCCCGCTGCCTTGAGCGCCCAGCCAGACGTCCAAGCCGCGACCTTGGACGTCCAGCCGGGCGCTCAAGGCAGCAGTGCCTCCGATCATGGACCTTTCCCACCTGTAGGCCCCGCTTCCTTGAGTGCCCAGCCGGACGTCCAAGTTTCCCAGTACATACATAAATATGCCACACTGTGGATTCTCTGGTGTACAGTTTGACTGGCAGCACATAAAAATTATTTAACAGTACATACATGGATCTGCAACACTGTATTCTCAACTCAGCTATGCGTTCTTATTTTAGCGTTTACTACAGACTTATTCTAGACACAGGAGGAAGACTCTGTAGAGGCGTCCATGTCTCCGCTGGACCCCGGAGCCTCAGGACGCCTAGCGGATGCCCATCTCTCCGGTGGCCATAGAGGCGTCCATGTCCGGAGCCTCAGACGTACAGTTTAACCCTAGCCTGGCGCGGCTCCCTTCTAATGCCAGGGACAGGGTAGGCGGTAAATATTCAAGTTAAAGACGCGGTAAATAAGCTGGTTAACAGGGCGATAATTTGGGCGCAAGTTACTGTATCGGAGGGTATAGCTAATCCAATCATTAACATGTCATATACATGCGGCAGGTGAAAAGGGATATGCGTCCTTTTCAGCAAGCAGTAAGGACGTGTAAAAACCGATACTGAATCGCGGGTATGCCTTACGCGTCCAAAACGTGCATACAAAGTGGGTTAAAAACCGGGTAACCACCGCCGAGCTTTACTGTATCGGCTTGTTTGTCTGATAACTTGAGATTGGTGAGAAATTCAAATCCCCAGGTCGGTTCAGTGTGCTGCGGCAGTCAAAAAAAACAAACAGAATGTTGGGAATTATTAGAAAAGGAATGGTAAATAAAACGGAAAATGTCATAATGCCTCTGTATTGCTCCATGGTGAGACTGCACCTTGAATACTGTGTACAATTCTGGTCGCTGCATCTCAAAAAAGATATAGTTGCGATGGAGAAGGTACAGAGAAGGACGACCAAAATGATAAGGGGAATGGAACAGCTCCCCTATGAGGAAAGACTAAAGAGCTTAGGACTTTTCAGCTTGGAGAAGAGATGGCTGAGGGGGGATATGATAGAGGTGTTTAAAATCATGAGAGTTCTAGAATGGGTAGATGTGAATTGGTTACTTACTCTTTCAGATAATAGACTAGGAGGCACTCCATGAAGTTAGCATGTGGCACATTTAAAACTAATCGGAGAAAGTTCTTTTTCACTCAACGCACAATTAAACTCTGGAATTTGTTGCGAGAGGATGTGGTTAGTGCAGTTAGTATAGCTGTGTTTAAAAAAGGATTAGATAAGTTCTTGGAGGAGAAGTCCATTACCTGCAATTAATTAAGTTGACTTAGAAAATAGCCACTGCTATTACTAGCAACATTAACATGGAATAGACTTAGTTTTTGGGTACTTGCCAGGTTCTTATTGCCCGGATTGGCCACGGTTGGAAACAGGATGCTGGGCTTGATGAACCCTTGGTCTGACCCAGTATGGCATGTTCTTATGTTCTCTGTGCAGGCTTCGTAGTATTAAAAATTTGTGTGGCTTCCAATTCCTCCATGCTGATCTCGCACATTGCAAGATCAGCATAAAGTGCTACTCTTGCACATTCCCAAAGATAATATATGCCAATCACTAGAAATTCTTTTATTTGTTTTGTTTTTTTTTACCTTTGCTGTCTGATCTTAGTTTTCTAATCAGTTGGTCACAGACTTTTTTTTTTCCATCTTCCCTTTTTTGGTCTTTTGCCAATTCCTTTTACAGGGTTTCTCTTTTCTCTGTTTCTTCTCTCTCCACCTGTCTTCTTCCCTCAAACACTCACTCAGGCTCTCATTCTCATACCTTTTCTCCACGGGATCGGCGGTGAACTGGGCCCGCGCGGCCGGCGCTGAAAGCCCGTCGGGGTAAGGCCTCTTTGTTCCGCCTACCCCAATCGGGCCCCCACGCCGGCCGCTGGCCTTCGACCCCGGCCAGACTTACCTGCTGGGCCTCGAGCACTCACTCCGATCCGGCTCCACGGCAACGTGTTCCGCCCGCTGGGCCTTTGAGCCCCCACCAGAACCGCCGCACCAAGATCCGCCCCACAGGTCGCAGGGGTGACGTCATCGACATGAGACAAACAGGATTTAAATTCCCCTGCACTCCCCGGCGTCTTCCTTTTCTCCACGGGATCGGCGGTGAACTGGGCCCGCGCAGCCGGTGCTGAAAGCCCGTCGGGGTAAGGCCTCTTTGTTCCGCCTACCCCAATCGGGCCCCCACGCCAGCCGCCGGCCTTCGACCCCGGCCAGACTTACCTGCTGGGCCTCGAGCACTCACTCCGATCCGGCTCCACGGCAACGTGTTCCGCCCGCTGGGCCTTTGAGCCCCCACCAGAACCGCCGCACCGAGATCCGCCCCACAGGTCGCAGGGGTGACATCATCGACACGAGACAAACAGGATTTAAATTCCACTGCACTCCCCGGCGTCTTCCTTTTCTCCACGGGATCGGCGGTGAACTGGGCCCGCGCAGCCGGCGCTGAAAGCCCGTAGGGGGAGGGCCTCTTTGTTCCGCCTACCCCAATCGGGCCCCCACGCCGGCCTTCGACCCCGGCCAGACTTACCTGCTGGGCCTCGAGCACTCACTCCGATCCGGCTCCACGGCAACGTGTTCCGCCCGCTGGGCCTTTGAGCCCCCACCCCCACCAGAACCGCCGCACCGAGATCCGCCCCACAGGTCGCAGGGGTGATGACATCGACACGAGACAAACAGGATTTAAATTCCCCTGCACTCCCCGGCGTCGCGCGCCGAAGGGGTGCAACAAAAGGGCCCACCCCTTTGTGCGCCCCTTCGTGTCACACCATAGTGCCGCACCTAAGCCCACCCTCCACCGCCACCGACATCCTCCATACGCAGTGACTCGAAGCAGCTCTGCCCTCTGCTTCCTGTTTGCGGCCTTTTCTTTACCAGGGTCGAGCCCTTGCCCCCCTTGCCCCCCCCACCTTGACACACAGCCTGAGAGAGAGCGAGAGAGACGCCGATCGGGAGAAACAAAGAAACAAGCTCCCGCAGAGAAAGTTTTTCGCAGTCACAAACTGAACAACGTGCAACGGGACCATCTTCCTCACAATCTCCTCCTTCTACTGTCACTCAACACGGACACTCGCCACTCGGTGAGCAACTCAAAGTGCTTTCTACTCTGTTCTTCATTCCTGTTTGCTATTTGTACCCTATTTCACTGACTGTAACTTGCTGATATTCAGATTGTTGAAACTTGCTGATATACAGATTGCTGCACTGCATATCTTCTACTATTCCATAGTGCACCCTCCCCATCTACTCTACTCCCTGTTCACCCCCCTTATCCCCCTACACCTCCCTACCTACCTGACTATTAGGGTCCCAATATGGCTGCTTACCCAATCCCTCGCATCCACCACCCACTCTCCAGACTACCTCCCCCTCCCCTCCTTCCCCGCCACCCCTCCCCCCGCCGCAAATCCCTTATCCCCATCCTCACCTCACCTCTGACTCAATTCCTCGGTCTCACCACCCTCTCCATTATACTCATGAATGCTCAATCCATATCCAAAAAGACACCAATCCTCAATGACCTACTCGCGGACTGCACTCCAGACATTTGTGCAGTCACTGAAACATGGCTCAAAGAATCAGATACCGTCCTCATAAACCAACTCCCATCTTCCCTTTATGACATCTTCCCCATCCACCGACCCAAAAAAAGAGGAGGAGGACTACTCCTAGCAGCCAAGAAACACCTTAACCTTAAACCCATCAGCATAGCCGCCCCACCGAAACTTGAAATAGGTCTCTTTAGGGCAGCTACCCTGCAAATTTGTCTAGTTTATGCCCCCCCTACCATCCTTGAGTCCAACCCCTCCCCCCTAATTGAATTTGTTGTAGAATGGATAAAAACCGATACCCCTTCCATCATCCTTGGAGATTTTAATCTTCATGTTGATTCACTCCCCCCCACTGCATCATGCGAAACCTTCATTCAATCCCTCCTTGCCATAGGCTTCCGACAAATCATAGCATCTCCAACTCACAAAGCTGGTCATACGTTGGACCTGATGTTTATTAACTCTAGCTTCCAGACCACCAACTCACCCACCTGCACCCCAGTGCCTTGGTCCGACCACTACCTCATTGAAAGCCGACTTTCCACGAAGAAACCCCTCCCAATTAACCATGCTCACACTACCATTATATCCAGAAAAACGTGCCCCAGCAACAAAGTAACAGACGCATTAGCCTCTTCCCTACTAAGACTAATCTGCTCAGACCCAGACACAGCCTTACCGTCCTGGAATAGCCTTACAGAAGACATTGCCAATAAGCTATTCCCACTCTCCGAACGAATCATAAATACTGCAGCGAAACCCTCCAAGCCCTGGTACACCCAAGAGCTAAAAACCCTAACAAGCAATCTCAGACAAAAAGAGAGAAAATGGCGCAAGGACCCAACCCCGCAACATTCCTCCAGCTACAAAACAGCCTTACACATATACAGACTGTCTACCCTCAAACACAAGCGAGACTTCTATGCCAAAAAAATCCATGACTATAAATTCAACCCTAAAGTTATTTTCTATGTCGCTAGCCTCACCACCCCTATCCCACCTACCATTCCAGACTCTGAGGCTGCTGCCAAATGTGAAGAACTGGCCAACTACTTCCAAAGTAAAATCTCCAACCTGCTCTCCAGATTTCCCCTCGCCAATCTCTGTTCCCCCACGAACCAACCCTCGATCCCCTCTTCTTCCCAACCTTCAATGGCCACAATTGACTTTACTTCCTCTAAAGAAATCATAAGCCTCCTTCGAAAACGTAAGCCAACCTCTCACCCCAATGACACCATCCCTACCAAAGCTCTAATAGCCATCCCTAACAGCATAGCCAGTACCATAGCAGATATTATCAACTGCTCCCTCATCCATGGGATAGTCCCAGATTCACTCAAACACGCTGTTGTCAAACCCCTCCTCAAGAAACCCTCCCTAGACCCAAAAGACCCCTCCAACTTCCGCCCCATTTCCAACCTCCCTTTTATTTCCAAACTAATGGAAAAGGTGGTTAATTCACAATTCATGGATTACCTCGAAAATCATGATATCCTCCATGTTTCCCAATTTGGCTTCAGGAAACACTTTAATACTGAATCCTTACTCCTCTCCCTCACCGACTATCTCCTCAGAGGTTTGGGCAAGGCCACAGCTACCTCCTTGCCCTTCTCGATATTTCTGCGGCTTTTGATACCATCAGCCACCACCACCTCCTGACACGGCTAGAAAGCATCGGCATCTCAGGAATAGCTCTCGCCTGGTTCAAATCTCTCTAACAGAAAGTTCTCTGTTAAAATTGGAAACAACCTATCTGCCTCACACCCCCTACAACAAGGAGTCCCGCAAGGCTCATCACTTTCTTCTACCCTCTTCAATGTTTACCTCACCCCTCTCTGCCAACTCCTCTCCGACCTTAAACTCAAATTCTATCTCTATGCTGATGATGTTCAGATCATCATTCCCATTCAGAATTCTATATCTGACGCCCTGGAGCACTGGGAAAATTGCCTTGCAGCCATCAACTCCCTCCTCACCAACCTTCAGCTTGCACTCAACACGAACAAAACGGAACTCCTCCACATCTCCTCGCATCCCCCTGACCTCCTGCCTAATGACCCTAAACTTAACCTCCTCACAGCTCAACCCTCCGTTAGGGACCTCGGAGTTCTTCTTGATCCCAATCTTAGTATGAAACCTCCCATCAATTCTATCCTCAAAGCAGGCTTCTTCAAACTCAATGTTCTAAAGAAACTTTGACCCCCTGCTTTACACCCAAGATCTCCGCACAGTGATTCAAGCCATCCTCACCTCCAAACTAGATTACTGTAATGCCCTCCTCTTAGGGCTCCCCTTGTCTTCGATAAAAACCTCTTCAACTATTGCAAAATGCTACTGCAAGACTCATCACTAACACACGTAAACACGAACATATTACCCCCATCCTCAAGGATTTACATTGGCTCCCCATCCTGTCCCGTATACACTACAAAACTGACCATAATACACAAGTCTATCCACACCCACAACTCCAACTGGCTCGACCTCCCCTACACTGCCCCCCTGTCCACCCGAGCTACCAGATCTACCAACAAAGGTACCCTACATGTTCCTTCCTTGAAAACAGCTCATCTCTCTTCCACCCGTGACCGTGCCATCTCCATTGCCGGTCCGGCTCTCTGGAACTCCCTACCTGTCCACATGCGCCTTGAACCTTGTGCAATCAAATTCAAAAAGAAACTAAAAACACTTCTGTTCAACCATGCCTACATAGAATAGCTCTTCCCTTCCCCTCCTCAGTCCGCTCCCCCCCTCCAGGTGACCGCCCTCTCCTTATATTAAGGAGATAATCACTTTGTAAATTGTTATTTTCTTGTTATGACTTCTTGTTTTTCTATTCTTCCTACTGCCTTCTGGTTAACCCCCCGCCCAGTTTTACACTCTCCCTGTTGAAATGTATTTTCCAAACTTTCAGTTAATATGTGAACCGGTATGATGTCCCCACTAATACCGGTATATAAAAGTTTCTAAATAAATAAATAAATAAATACTCTGTCTCTCTGTCACACATATAGTATACACAGCTTTCACTCTCTCATGCTGTCTCTCTTATACATACACACTGGCTCTCTCTTTCACATGCTGCCTCACTCTCACACACACACACACACAGGCTCTCACGCCCACATGCTGTCTCTCACTCACACACAGAGGCTCTAGCATGCTCTCTCCCCGAACATACATGCTTTCTCTCCCTCTCACCTCTGGGCTTCTTTGCGGGTCACTGCAGGATGGACTCTGCGGCAGCACTGATCTTCTCGAGCCACCACAAGTTGAGATCTGCAGAGCCCTGCTACTGGGCCTCCTCTTCTTGGGCCGCCGCGAGGTAGGAGCCACAGTGGCCCTGCCCCAAATGCTGCTCCTCTTCTGCATGCGGGTTGATGCTCCTCCTCCTTCCAGCCGCGTGGCTCCAGCATTGTTTTTGTTCTGGGGCCACACTGGCAAGAAATGAGAAGGAGCACTTGAAGGTTTGGAGGTGACTTGCTTTCTTCGGGTCCTGGTGAGATGAGCTCCTCCACGGCCCCACTGATCTTCTTGCTGTGCGCGGCCATGAGAAAAGTTGTGCTCACTCACGCAGCTTAGAGGGAAAGGTGGCCAGCACACAGCATAATAACAACATGCTTCCCTGCTCAACTGCTGGTGGGATGAGGACCCAGTATGGCATGTTCTTATGTTCTTTTAGGGTATTTGGATACATTTTAACATCATCATTTTCCTTCGGGCAATATCAGAGATGACACATATCAAAGGCTGCCTGGGCAAGAACTAAGAGACGAGGTGTCCAGATGAGTGAGGAAGGATATCCCTGATAATCTGCTGGATTTTGCCCAAAAGGGCTTTGGGGAGCCCAAGAAAAGACATTTATTTTATTTATTTAAACATTTTATGTTTTATGTGAAGATCACAACAGTCTACAAATGAAACATACATAGCTGTGAGTCAACAATTAAAAATGGGTTAGCAGGTAGTATTCATAAGTAGGCATCAAATGAAATGTTCATTCCATATTACCTAAATATCTAGGACATAGGCAAAAAGTACATAAATCTTTAATATTACAAATGTAAATATTAGTATGTTGTGCTGAGGTTCTTATATACTCATTAGATTTATTCTTCATTCATCAATTCTTATCTTTTGTCATTCTTATTACTAGGTTCTTTACTTTCTGTTGTTTTTAAGTTAGGTTATATGCGTTTTTGAATAGCCATGTTTTTAGCTCACATTTAAATCTTTCTTTCTGGTATCAAATGTAACTTCTCAGGTAGTGAATTCCAGAGTTTGGACCCGCTATGGAAAACACACGATCTCTTATTTGCGACAGATGTGTGCTCCATATTGTAGGTACAGTCAATAGTCCTTTATTTTGAGATCTTAGTGTTCGCTGAGGTGTGTATGATTGTAAAGTCACTCCTGTCATACAGGTGTTCTTGGAGTGAATGATTTTGAATATTAGTTTTAATACCTTGAAATAGATTCAAGCTTGTACTGGTAACCAGTGAAGTGAAATCAGCAAGAGTGTGATGTGATCAAATTCCCTAGTTCCTACCAAAATTCGTGCTGTGGTGTTTTGTAGTAATTGTAATGGTTTTAGGGTACTAGCAGGAAGACTGAGTAATAGGGAGTTACAGTAATCTAGGTTTGAGAAAATTAGGGTTTGCAATACTATATGGAAGGCCTCGAAAGTCAGTAATGGTTTTAACGCTGTTTGGCGTATCCTGTATTCATTAATTTATTGATGTGCTTTTTCATGGTAAGGTTCTCATCTAGCTGGATACCTAAATCCTGTAATTGATTTGAGGGAGTAATTTGAAAATTACCCAGGTCTATAGCCAGTGGTTTAACTATTGAAGCGTTTCTACTTAACCAAATGATTTCAGTCTTTTGGAAATTTAATGTTAGTTTAAGTTGTGATAGTTCCTGCTGTGTTGCTTTCATATATGTTGATAGCATCGATACTGTATTTCCAAATGATTTGGAGAATGGAATATAGATGTTGCGTCCGTCGGTCTCAGACGGATGCGACCGCTCTGCCTTACCTCTTTTCTGTCCTTTTCCTCCTCCTTGGGAAAGATGGCTGCCTCCGGTGCCGAAACCCTCGGCGTCTCCAACTCAGCATGGGAGTCCCAGTCCACCATGCTCCTTCCTGTGGCCTCCTAGGGCGCACGGAGGCATGTTGCCTACGCTTATGTACACATCATGGCTGGAACCTCGGGGGCGTCCCCACCACATGACGTCAATACATCCGGGTATTTAAGCCTCCGCTATGCTACCTACTTTGAGTTAGCTAGGACTTCGGTTTAGCTACTCTGACCGCTCTAAGCTGCTCACTTAGACTCCTCGCTAGCCTCCGGGGAATCTCACTCCTGACGAAACTCTAGGCACCCGCTCCTCGGGGGCCTCTCGCTTCCAACAACCCTTCGGGGTTTCTACTAACTAGACAACTGCTCCTCGGGGGTTTCTCTCTTTATTTCAGGATCTTCTGTACTATTGGGTCCTCGCGCCTCGAGGGCCTACCAGTCCAGTGTATCCTGCACCACGGATCTTTGGTCCCACCATCTCCTTTGCCAGGAAAACGCCTGCACTACGCTTCAGTGAGAACCTTTATGATCCAGTTCTCCAACTATACCCACCAGGCTCGGCTTATCCTGCACCACTGGTTCCTATCTATCTTGAACATCTGGGTGAGACTTCTACATCTGAGATTGTCTTGAATGTATTGGCACCTTGCCGGACTTCAGTGCCTTTCCTTCCTGCCTCATACCATCTATCTACAGCAGTACAATAAAGCTTTCCACCTACAAGTGTCTGCTCTCTGCGTTTAGCCTATCGCTGTGGTTCCCCATGGGAGGAATCATCAGCATACAAGAAGAAAGTAATTCCTAAATCTGGTAGTAATTTACACAGTGGGAGCATATAAATGTTGACTAGTGTTGTTGAGAGGGCTGAGCTTTGAAGTACACCTGTATCAGTATGGAAAGCGTTAGATGTGTGATTGCCCAATTTGACTTAGAATGTTCTCTTAGATAGAAAGGAGGAGAACCATATGTGAACACTACCATCATCCCAATGTTGATCAAATGATGGCACAAAAGGGTATGGTCCACTGTGTCAAAGGTGGCTGTTAAGTCGATTAGCACAAGAAAATAAGATTCATCAGTATCAAACCCTCTTAAAACCGAGTCTGTTAAGGAGAGAAGTAATGTTTCAGTTGAACGATGTTTCCTAAAACCAAATTGATTTGGGAAAAGAATATCATTCCTGAGATGTTCAACAGCAGTCTTTTTCACCATCAAAACAGGTCAAAAAATGGGAGGAGGAAAAGTCAGCAGAGGCAAGGAGTTTCTGGAGGGAGTTGGGACACCAGACCAGATCACTGTGGGAGAAAGGCAAATACAGTAAGATTAACAAGTCCTGTAAGAGCTCTGCAGCATCCGTGCCAGCTATCCTGTTCTGAGTCACCATCTGTGTCAGATTTCAACAGTGCAGGAAGTGATGTGGGAATATCAGATCATACCTCAGTTGCCTGCCTCTTACTCCTCTTCCCTATCTGCTTTATTCAAATAGTACTCGGTGAGCTACTTGATAGACCCTTCATCTGTCCTACTCCAGGAATGGCACCAGCATGCTGTAGAGGCATCAGAAAGCAATGGTGCATCTGAGCAGGCCAAACTTTTCCAAAGTGCTACGTTGTGGCAGAAGAGAATGAGAATCGTAGGGAAAGGGCTTGGGAAAGGAAAAAAAATTCTGAGCCCATACACAAGTTATAGTTTTATATATAACTGTAAATAAAATACATATGTTACACTTAGAAATGTTGCATGAATAATCTATTTCTAAGGTATACAGCAGTCTTGTTACTATAATCTTATCCAGATTCTCATCAGCCTCAATTGGTATCATTTGACTCATCACTGTCCCCCTGAGGTGTAAATAATTTGTTGCATAATTGTGTTGAGAATACAGCATGCAAGGAACTTACAACAGGCTTTATGTGGAGTAGAGGAGTAGCCTAATGGTTAGAACAGCAGGCTGAAAACAAGTGTTTAAAATCCCACTTCTTCAACTGATTCTTGTTTTGACCTGGGAAAGTCACTTCGTCATCTATTTCCTTAGATACCAAATTAGATTGTAAGCCCTTTCGTGATAGGGAAATATCAAATGTATCTGAATGTAGCTTCCCTTGTGCTACTAATGAAAATGTGTGAGCTATATCTATTATTTTTCTTATATGGTAATATAACATCTTATCAATCGAGGTATCTAAAATAGGATTTAAGATGCCAAGGTATCCTTTTAATGATGGATCTGGTGTGCCTCTACGTTCATCAGATCCATCATTAATGTTAGTCTGCTAGAATTAGAAGATAAAAATGGGAATCATTGGCCAGGTCCCAAGTGGGTCGCTTCAAGCATTTGTGAGGAAAGCAGGTGTACAAGCTTTAGGTCAGTTAGACTAGAGGGTGGTAGTAAAAACAGGTGGATAAACTTCAGTGAGATGAATGGGAAACAGGTTGACAGCTAACAAGCCCATTAACACATTTAAGTTGGAGAAGGTAGACAAAGCATTGGGGAATGGCCTATTGACTGACATCACAAAGAAAACATAAATAACCTAGCAACCATCTGACTCTAATTTAAACACACTCAGATGCTGAAAGACTGACTCAGAGGATGAAGGAATCATAGCAGGAGTCTGGATACTTTGCTACATCAATTCTGAAATGTTTGGCAATGCTGGTCACCTACATATTAAGAGAGTGGGAGGACTTTCTGTTCCTCTAGCTCAGTGGTTCTCAACCTTTCTAATGCCGTGACCCCGTAATACAGTTCCTCATGTTGCGGTGACCCCTCGCCCCGCCCTCGCCCTGCGAGGGCGGGACGAGGGTGGGGCTTTGGTCATATGGGGGCGGGGTTATGGATGGGGTTGGATTTTAGTGCATACTTATTTATTATGACATTTATAAACAGAACCACCATTCCTCATAAAACAATAAAATTAAGAAACATAAAGCATCAGTTATAATAGTAAAACCATACTAATAAAAGAATATTTTAAAATTACTGATAAATAGAATTTCTATTAATTAAAATCATATACATTTTTATAATTTCCCAAACACCAATAAAATATTTCAAAACAGCACATATATCAAATAACACACAATAATTAAAACTAATAAGGATTTTAAAAAGCCCCTGCTGTCCATACATGGGAGCTCTTGATTTCCAGTCACCCTGATATTGTCGAGGATTAGGAGGTTATCCTCTCTCTCTCACACATACTCTCACATGTCCATTCTCTCTCATACATACACTGTCACATACATACACATTCATGCTCTTATACCCACCATAACCTCTCGCTCTCACAGACACTGATACACTCTCAGGGTGTAAGACACTCTCCCCCCCCCACTCACACACACTCTTACTCCCCTGGATTTTCTCATACACACTCATGCTCTCACTCTTACTGGCTCCCTCACAACCTCAGAGCCTCTCAGATAAAACTCTATGCAGCAGAAATAATGCTGAATGTTGAGAATTGTGTTATGCCGACTAATCTGGAAAATGCACTAATTTCTACATGAGTCATAATGAATCAGTCCTCAGCTGCAGGCTTCAATTGATTATCCTGGCTCCCTTTAATTTAATGTTTGCCAAATACAGTTCATGTGTAACAGCAATCCTAATTCTCCACCAGATCAAGCTGATTTCACATCCCACTTCATACTTTGTCATCTCCAGCTGAGTCAAACAATTAATCTAATTACTGCCACTGCTGCCACGTGGCTATTGGGGAGGCGCTGATTGCTGCTATTGGCACTGAAGCCCATTCTGCTGCCTCCTCTGTGCAGGCCCCCTGGGTTTCCACTTCCTCCATGTTGATCTCGTACATTGTGAGATCCGCCATAGAGAAAGTGCTACTCTTGCACATTCCCAAAGATTACATGTACCAATCAGTAAAAAGTAATTTTTTTTTTTTTACATCTGCTTCCCTTTATTTTTTTGCCATTTCCTTTTATATTGCCTTTTTTTCTGTTTCTTTTCTCTCCACCTGTCTTCTTCCCTCAAACACACAGTCAGGTTCTCATTCTCACATGCATTTCTCTCACACACACACAGGATCTCACTGTCACATGCTCTTTCTGTCATGCAATCATTCATACACACAGTCTCTCACTGGCACAGGCTGTCTGAGTCTCACACACAGGCTCTCTCACACCCCCACATGCTGCCTTGCTCAAGCACAGGCTCTCACTGTCACATGCTGTCTCTTTCACACACACAGAGGCTCTCACATGCTGTCTCTGCAAACTCACACAGTCTCTCAATTCACTCTCACACACAATCTCTCAACTCATCTCATACTCGCACACACCTCTCTCTCACCTCTGGGCCTCTTCTTTACGGGTTGCCACAGGATGGGCTCTGCAGCGGCCCTAGTCTTCCCGCCCCGCTGCTCCTCTTCTGCACGCGGCTGACGCGCCTCCTCCTTCCTGCCCGTGCGGCTCCGGCAACATTTGTCTTCCGGGGCAGGGCGGGCAGGAAGTACCGTATTTTTCGCTCCATAAGACGCACCTGACCATAAGACGCACCTAGGATTCAGAGGGGGAAAATTAAAAAAAAAAAAAAAATTGTGCTAAACCGGCTCTGCGTCTGGGCGTCTTATGGAGCAAATTAGGGGAGTGCATAGCTTATTTTTTTCTCCCCATTTTGTTTTCGGGTCTGGGGAGGGCCATTTCGGTCCACTCCCCAGATCAAAAAACTTTTTTCTCTGAGAACCCCTCCCCCCCCCAAAAAAAACCCCCATCCCACACTTTAAATTAACAACCCCCACCCTCCTGACTCCCCCAAGACCTGCCGACTTAATTTACCACAACCCCCCACCCTCCTGACCCCCCCCAAGACCTGCCGACTTAATTTACCGCACCCCCCCACCCTCCTGACCCCCCCCAAGACCTGCCGACTTAATTTACCGTAACCCCCCACCCTCCTGACCCCCCCAAGACCTGCCGACTTAATTTACCGCAACCCCCCACCCTCCTGACCCCCCCAAGACCTGCCAAACGTCCCTGGTGGTCCAGCGGGGGTCCAGGAGCGGTCCGGGAACGATCTCCTGGGCGAGGGCCGTCGGCTGCCAGTAATCAAAATGGCGCCGACGGCCCTTTGCCCTCACTATGTCACTGAGACCGACCAATAGCAGCAGTCGGTCCCAGTGACATAGACGCGCTCCCTTTTGGGGTTGGAGGAGGCAGGTCTCCAGCTTCGCCCCACCTCCCCGCAGCAGCCGCGGCGCTGCGGACCGGCAAAAAACCCCAACGGCCCGGTACTGGTCTGCGGACCGGGCTGTTGGGGTCGGTCCGCAGACCAGTTTTGGTCGAACGCCTGTGTTTTGGTCGTTCGACCCCCGCCGGGGTCGCGACCCACAGGTTGAGAACCGCTGCTCTAGCTTCTTTCAGTAGCAGCAAATGGTCTGATTGTAATGCTATTATTGCTGTCCAAACTGATAGAAAGTTAGTAACTCTGTGAAAGTTTCTTATGGTTTTTCTGTTGGTTCTTTGCTTCTCAAGGAAAAAAAATTAATTATCCTGAGAACAGCATCAATAAACTGAGTAAATACAGTGAGAAGTAGCCAACTGGTGAATGCCTCTGCTGTGTCCCAGAATGGTCTGGAAAGGTGTCTGTGAGTAGGAAGCCTAGGGGAATGGTGCCTTTTAAATCCTTAGAGGGTGGGGGGGGGGGGGGGGGGGTTAATGGCTTTTCTGGGTTGGATGCTCAAATACCCTTTCAATTTTGGCAGAGATGTAAAATAATTTTTGGCCAAGCTAAATCAGATGAACACATTCTCATCAGATAACCTTAAAAACCTGACTCTGGGCTGACAGATCATTTCTGCAGGATATCCTCTCTGCTCCCTCTGTCTGATGTAGTTTAGGATCCACAGAGAAAAAGAACTCATTGTGGGAATAGGCAAAGAACTAAACTAATCACCAGGTCACCAAGAACAAACACTGCTTTCTCTTCCAGTCTTTTGTGCCCGTTGGTCGCAGATGGCTGTGACCTCTGATGCTCACCTCTTTTTTCCCTGTACCAGTGACTCTTGGAAGACTGGCAGTCTCCGTCTGCAGACGCTGCCTTCCCCGGCATCCCTGGGACGGCGTGGATGATCCTGTCGGCCATCTTGAATCAGGGATTACCTAGGGCACGCGCACACGTGCCAGGCCCTCTCTTAAACACGTCATGGCGGGAACCTCGGGGGCGTCCCCTCCGCATGATGTCAACCACCAGTGTATTGAAGCTATTCGGACTTTGCTTCCTACGAGTTAGCAAGGACTTCCTTCCTGCTGAATTCCACTGTTTTGGAGATACTTCGCTATTCGCTACTCTGAACTTGTTCCTGCACTCTGGGCTTGAACGCCTTAGGTACCCGCTCCTCGGGGGTCTTGTCATGTTCTGGCTATCCGCTCCTCAGAGGGCCTTCCTGCCTGGAGAAGCCATCTACTCTGATTGGGACCCAGCCTTGTTCAGCCTTGAGTGCGCTACCCGTTTGCTATCATCTTTCTGACGGACCCTCCGATGTATCCCGTGCCTCGGGCCACTACCGTGCTCTCCTCAGCATACCTGCTTCTAGACTTCGGAGTGAGTAACCTCATCTATTCTGCTCTACCGACCTCCTATACTTTGCTACTTTCATCTGTGTGGATTCTCAGCATATCCTGCGCTCCTGCGCTGCAGGCCACTACTGGATCTACCTCTGAAAAGTGTTCCTGGGAGGAAGAGTTCCCTGGTGAACCCCGCTCCGTGGGCCACTACCAGGGATATCATCACTGAGCCACATTACTACTCTGGACTGTGTCTTTTTGCCCACTCGGTGGGTACTTCACCTACGTTCCAGTCTAATAAAGTCTCATTACTAACTGTGTCCGTCTTAGCTGAGACCACGCCTATCATGGTGAGTCCTCACAGGGCGCCTCCCTGTGGGTGGAGTCAGCTCTCACTACGATTCAGGATCCACATCCACACCAAATTATAACACAGTCTTAAATAGCTGGAGCAGAATATGTGCTGTCTTATGTTGGTGCCGGTACATGCTGAAAATACAAAGTATGCACAAGCCTCCAAAATGCCTCATTACTATACTCAGTAAATCATCAGCCATGTGGAAGTATGTGCATTATTTCTTCCTGCTAAAAATTCAAGATAGGCATGTTGGGTATTTGTGTTTTTGATTATAACATGGACTATTAACTGGTATGGTTTCCTATTTAGCCAACATCTTGTTATATTTGTTTTTCAAGAGTTTATTCTTGGTGTAATTTTTCAAAATTAATAAATTAAAAAATATTCAAGATTGGCATGTTTGCATATAAGTATACCAAAACCACAAGTAATGGAACCAGGAAAATGCACTCCAATTATTCAATATTCAATGCCAAAGGAGATGCAAAGCAACTTAGTTGGTCCAACAATTTTTAAGATTCAAAAAGAAAATCTCTTTATTTTTCAATGCGGCAACTCCATTGCTCAATAATCAAACATGAACAGTTCTCTTTAGGGTCCCCCGACATGTACCCATGTTTCGCTCGAAGGCTGCGTCGGGAGGGATGAAATGCACACTTTAAAACTAAAATATAAACAATACATATATCAGGTTACTTGTAGGGACCAACAGCTAATGGTAAATAACTTCAAGAAATTTTTGCTAATGAAACATACCTTGGATGCAGCGTTACATTCATAGAGTAGACAAAGCAAGGAGGGCGAACAGTAAAGACAGGACCCAGCGTTTAAAAGGAGAAATTTTGGTGCGAAGCGGGCAGCATGTAAACAGAATCCAGAATGGTCCAAGGTCAAGATGGGCAACAAGCAGGCAGGAGCAGCATCTGGAACCAGGCACACAGCAAGCAAGGCAGGATTGTTGCCAGAGGATGTGGTTAGTGCAGTTAGAATAGCTGTGTTTAAAATAGGATTGGATAAGTTCTTGGAGGAAAAGTCCATTACCTGCTATTAATTAAGTTGACTTAGAAAATAGCCACTGCTTTTACTAGCAACAGTAACATGGGATAGACTTAGTTTTTGGGCACTTGCCAGGTTCTTATGGCCTGGATTGGCCACTGTTGGAAACAGGATGCTGGGCTTGATGGACCCTTAGTCTGACCCAGTATGGCATGTTCTTATGAAACAGGAACAGGCCAAGGGCCCTGTTGCCAAGGCAAGGAGTCCAGGTCTAGGCAGGTTAAGTAGTCTTAAGCATGTGACATCATCAGTGGGGTGATTACCCGTTCTCTTGCCAGGGTGTGCACAATTGTGCGCACAGATCTGCATGCATGCCCTATGTATCTCTTCGCCATGTCCTAGTAATACACAAGTCAGAATGTGCAATGGCGACTCCTTGCCGCACGGTGAGTATCCGAAGTTGAGGAGTCTGGGAAGGCGGATGAATTCTAGTAGTGCTCCCTCTCCAAAGTCTCCTCCCCAATTTCCTGGACCTGGGTTTTCTTGGGTATCAATGGTGAAATTCTCTGAGCAATTGGGGGCCTGTAGATTAGAAGCTAGATCCCACGAATTTTCGTCAGGACCATAACCCTTCCAAGCAACAAGATACTGTAGTCTATTGCAGACTCTTCTTGAGTCCAAAATCTCTGCAAGTTCGTAATGTGCCTGTTTTTCTAATGGGATCTCCTGCAGCCGGGGATGCAGTTTGGAGGGCCATGAAAGTACTGCAGGTTTCAGCAGAGATGTGTGAAACACATTGTGAATATGTAGCGAAGGCGATAGTTTAAGATTATAGGCTACCTGGCCTCTAGGATGGATCACTGGAAAGGGTCCAATGAAGTGAGTAGCAAACTTAACGGATGGCATATGGAGCCTCAAGGTGCGAGGGCTCAGCCAGAATAAGTCTCCAGGTTGAAACAGATGAGCCGGCCGACATTTCATATCCGCTTGTATTTTGAAATGTATTGCGGCCTGTTTCAGGAGCTTATGGGTTGAGCGCCAGAGGTCTAGTAATTCCTTGATTTTGGCAACTGGCCATTCCATGGTGATGGTCAGTAGTACCGGAATCTGCGGGTGGTATCCATATACTAGGAAGAAGGAGGACGAGCCGGTACATTTATTGATGTAGTTATTATGGCAGGCCTCCACCCAGGGAAGGAGGGAGGACCAGTTATCCTGTCTTTGGATGATGTAGGACAATAAAAAGGCTTTGTGAGATTGATTAATCCGTTCAGTTTGTCCATTTGTCTGTGGGTGAATCGTAGAAGAAAAGGTCAAGGTAATCCAAAATTTGCTGCATAGAGTCTGCCAATAACGAGCAGTGAACTGCACCCCACAATCAGACAGGTTATGGGTAGATAGGCCGTGTAACCGAAACATGTGCTGAATAAACAGACAAGCTAGTTCAGGAGTAGATGGTAGCGCTGGAAGTGGAATGAAATGAGCTATTTTCGAAAACCAGTCCAAAATCACCCAGATGGGAGTGTTGCCGTCCCAAAGGCACAGTTAAGCTCTGGAATTCATTGCCAGATGATGTGGTTAAGGCAGTTAGTGTTGCTGGGTTTTAAAAAGGTTTGGACAAGTTCCTCGAAGGGAAGTCCATAAATTGCTATTAATCAAGCTGATTTAGGGACACATCGATTTTATAACATGTACGTGTCAGCACATGCATGTTATAAAATCCTTTAGCCGTGCGTGCAAGGGGGGGGATGAAATTTTGCAAAGTCTGCATGGCGATGCAATTGGACTTTGCCTAACCCCCCACCTAACCTTCCTTCCCCTTTCCCTCTCCTTCCCTCCACCTAAATCTAACCTATCTTTCCTCAATTTTTTTGTTTTATTACTTACTGCTCCTCTGCCTCTTTTTCACGGCCCAGCACTTGTGCACATATCGGTATTTACACACGTGGCAGGGCCCTTTTGAAAATCCGTGCAGAGTGTGCAGGGCTCAGCCACACGCGTAAATACTGATTTTTATGCGCGCCAGGCATTTAAAATTTGGCTGTATTTGTATATTTGAGGTGTTTGAATGTTTTCATCATATTTACTCTATCCTCTTCAGGATATTTTGGTTCTTAGGTAGGGCATATGATACAGATTCTATATCATTTTGGTAATTCTATGTTTTATATCTCTTTGAATATATGGCAATATTTGAGCAAATACGATTGAGTTGCCTTATGCTTATTTGTATTACTTTTTCCTCCAATAAGCATAGAAATATGATGACTGAAAAAAGACCATATGGTCTATTTAGTCTGCCCATCCTCGTAATTCGTTCTTGGATTTATTTTAGTATAACCTTAAATGTAGGTCATATTAGTATTTTAATCCTTGGTAACATTCTCTGCCTCCATTGAAACTGTCTGGTGGCAGTGGGCTAGGTAATTCATCTTTGGGCCAGGTTTTCAATTGCCTGTGCCTGGGCTCTGTCTAGAGGAGCTGATTCTGTTGCAGCAGCTCTTGATTTTGCTTCTATGTAGCCATTGTAAGGGGCTATGTACAAGTACACAGTCCGTGAAGGCAAGCTGGCTTTGTTCAGTTTACTGGGGAGAAAGTGCTATCCATCTTTCTCTTTCTGGTAGAATGCAAAACAAGGAATCGGGTCTAGGTTGCACACTGGGTTTGTAACATGATCTTGAAAAGAACATACATTGTAGGGTATGACACTGTTAGGACAGAGGATGGAAGTCAAAATGATGCTTGTTCCCAGCACCTGGTAAAGTCCCTCCATTTTCCTGAAAGAAACATCAAAGAAAAGCCTAACACAATTTCGGAGTGCTAGCTAACTGAAAACAAAATTTTTCTGTCAGAGACAGAGCCACCATCTTTGCATCATCTCATCACCATCTGTGTGTGTGTGTGTGTACACCTGTGTGTGTATCTTCTGCAGATCTGTCCATCTTTTTATTTTTTTAGCATTCAGTAAGAATGTCAGGAATGTAAATCACATTTGTGTAGAGATCCGATCACATAGCAGGAAAAGTAGAGACCAGTTTTCTCTGGTTCTTGAGATGGAGGAGAAGATGGAAAGATAGAACTCGTTTTTACTGGCTCAAACTGGAAATGGGTTTCCTTGCATGTAAGCTGGTCATCTGCTGGCTGTATCAAGTGACATACCCAGAAATTTCCAGATGAATTACAGTAGGGGTTATCAGTACTTAGTTTTAAGTTATTGTCAAGAAAGATGCAATGCACAGCAGGAAGAGTGGTCTATCTTGGTAAAAGCCCAGGCCCTTTGTGTTTAGGTAAATAACTTTTATCTTGTTTGGGTCTTTATGTGCCTGGTGCCCCTTCTCAGAAACTCTTCTTTCAGTATTCAGTTCTCCAACTGACAGGCTCCTTTGGGTGGGGAAATGTTATAGTATCATATAGGTTTTCATTGTTCAGCATTCTTAATTTCTTCAGCTATTTATTCACATTCAGAGCATCAATATCCCTCCACCAGTTTTATTAATAATTCAGCAGAAAATTCATCACTCATCCTACTCAGCTATGCAAGATGCTTTGACAACATCCTCCAACAATAAATTCCATATTAGGAGTTACCACCCAGGAAAAATCTCTAGGCATCATAGTAGATAATACATTGAAATTGTCAGTTCAATGTGCTGCGGCAGTCAAAAAAGCAAACAGAATGTTAGGAGTTATTAGGAAGGGAATGGTGAATAAAACAATAAATGTCATAATGCCTCTGTATTGCATCATGGTGAGACCGCACCTTGAGTACATACAGTTCTGGTCACTGCATCTCAAAAAAGATATCTTTGCCCTGGAGAAGGTACAGAGAAGGGCGACCAACATGATAAAGGGGATGGAATGGCTCCCCTATAAGGAAAGGCTAAAGCAGTTAGGACTGTTCAGCTTGGAGAAGAGACGGCTGAGGGGGGATATGATAGAGGACTCTAAAATCATGAGAGGTCTAGAACAGGTAGATTTGACTAGGTTATTTACTCTTTCGTTTATATAATAGGACTAGGGGGCACTCCATGAAGTTAGCAAGTAGCACATTTAAAACTAAATGGAGAAAAAGTTTTTAAGCTCTGGAATTTGTTGCCAGAGGATGTGGTTAGTGCAGTTAGTGGAACTGGGTTTAAAAAGGTTTGGATACGTTCTTGGAGGAGAAGTCCATTAACGGCTATTAATCAAGTTGACATATGGATTAGCCACTGCTATTACTGGCATCAGTAGCATGAGATCTAGTGTTTTGGTACTTGCCAGGTACTTGTAGCCTGGATTGGCCACTGTTGGAAACAGGATACTGGGCTTGATGGACCCTTGGTCTGACCCAGTATGGCAATTTCTTATGTTCTTATGTTCTTAATTGTATATTGAGTGAAACAAAAAAACTTTCTCCATGGACAAACAGGAACAAACAGCCACACAATTGGTTGGTATCATCTGATGACACTATGGCAAAATATGCTGTCTCTGAGCACAGAAAAAGAGAGAAAACTTTCTAAGCATGTGCAGGAGTTCTGTGCTACAACTGCTGCATGAGTCTCTTCAGTCTATTTGTCTGCTTTGTGTACAGTGCAGATTTTGTCTTTCTTGCTGCTGCTGCGATTGTTTTGGTGTTGCTTTTTTTGTTTTAAGTTTACTTCATAGTTTCTTCAGTTTTTCCTTTCAGGTTTATGTCCAGTTACCAGCTAGGTCCTGCCCAACTCCCTATTTAGATAGCCTGTATGTCCCTTACTTGTCCCAGAGCCCTTAAACCCCTCAGATCTCGCTATTTTTTCAAAAGAAATTTTAAACTTTCCTAGCGTGTAGCCAGATGGACTCAGAACAAGTGGGTATAGTGTGCTCATGCTAGCAGTTGGAGACGGATCTGACGTCAGCACGGGTACATATACCCCCACAGGAAGTGAAGCACTTCAGTAATTTCCATCTCCAAAGCAGTTTGGAGAGCCTGCACGCTCGCTGAGCGTGTTTCCAATCTACTTTCTACTTTCTACTTGCTAAACTTCTACAGAACAACGAGCCCCGCAAACTTCTACAGAACAACGAGCCCCGCACTCCTGCGGTGATACCCTCGGGTCCCTCCCCCAGTTGAGTTTCCCGGGGTGATTTCCGCGATCCCTCGGAGGTTTAGGCCTCGGACCGGTGGCCGAATCGCGGCAGGGACCTAGCCCCCGAGCGAGAAGGGCTTGGGTCGGGCTGAGAGGCGCCTCGGTCCCAGCGTGGACCTAGAGGCAGCGGGTGCATTTCCTCAAGCGCGGCGGTGAAGGTATTTCCCCTCTCCCCCCGCAGCCGGAGACCGCCCGGGTTCCAGCCGGGAAGCGCCGAGGATCAGGTAAGGCGTACATCTCTTACTTTTGGTCTCCGAGGTACGAGGATCGGCGGCGTTGCCTGTAGGCGGCACGCCGCGGAGGTCGCCATTTTGTCGGCCTTGTTAAGGTATTGAGCGCCCATGATAGGCGCCTGTATCGTATTGAGCGCATATTTGCTGACCGCTTCTTATTGAGCGTATATTGTATATCATTTAGCGTATATTACTGACCGCATATTATTGAGCACATATTGTATTGAGTGTATATTGCTGAGCGCATATTGTATTGAGCGTATATTACTGACCGCATATTATTGAGCGCATATTGTATTAAGCGTATATTGTTGACCGCATATTATTGAGCGCATGTTGTATTAAGCGTATATTGCTGACCGCATATTATTGAGCGCATATTGTATTGAGCGTATATAGCTGCCGCTTATTAATTAGCGCATATTGTATTGAGCGCATATTGTAATGAGCGAATATTGCTGACCGCATATTATTGAGCGCATATTCTTCAGCGCGCAATGGAACATTCGAACGCCCCGGCATCTCCGGCGGCGGCTCCTCCTGATTCCGGCGTGAAAGCTCTCGGCCTCTGCTCAGCATGCCAACTTAGGGCCACGCACAGCGAGGAGCCAGACTCCCTTTGTGCCCAATGTGAGGAGGCAGTGGGAGCCTCGGGCCAGGACCAGTCTCAACCGAGGTTTGCTGTCAGTTCCCCAGGGGCCACCCCGGATCTAGCGGGCAGTCTCGAACAACCTGGGATCCCGGGGGACCTGGTACCCCGACGACTTGAGACCGCTTCCATTTCCTGGGTGGATCTCTTTAAGGGGATCCATGCCTTTGTACAGATGCAATCAGCTTCCCGTCCAGGCCCTGCTGCTGCTGCTGTTGCTGTTGCTGCTTCAGCGGATCCTGCCCCTGGACCTTCGCGCCCTTATCGTGGGCAGGAACACCCGCCTCCGGGCAGTTCGGTTCAGGCGGACCCTGATGTCTCAGAGGACGAGTCCGAACCCTCCAAGGAGGGGGAACTTCCCTCGGGGATTGAGCCATTTAGAACCATGAGGCGGTTCTTTCCCAAGGAAGATCTCTCCGACCTGGTATCTCAGTGCCTGGCGGAGTTGGCTATTACAGGCCCCAGCACTACGGTGCCATCTACATAGAACCCTCTACTGGAAGGTCTTCGTCCTACAGCCCGCCATTTTCCCTTCTTGCAAGCCGCACAGCAACTGATAGATTTGGAATGGGCTGCACCAGCGGCCTCATTCAAAGGGGTCGGGCCCTGATGGGCATGTGTCCCCTGGATCCGGCAATCAAGGAGATGCTGGCGTGCCCTCAGGTGGACGCCTTGGTTAGCGCGGTGGTCAAGCGCACTACCATTCCAGTTGAGGGGGGGGGGGCGGCCCTAAAGGAACCTTATGACCGGTGACTGGACGCCATCCTGAAACAGACCTTTGAGGTGGAAGCTCTGTCTTTGCGAATCGCAACCTGCTGCACAGTGGTGACGCGTTCCTGTTTGTCACAGGTCAGGAACAATGCTCCAGCAGCGGACATGGAGTCCGCTCTCTCGTTCCTCACGGATGCTGCATCCGACCTAGTCCGTACAACAGCCAAGGGGATCTCATCTTCTGTAGCTGCCAGCAGGCAGCTCTGGATACGGAATTGGTCAGCCGATGCTCCTTCGAAGACACGCCTCACCAGAATGCCCTTTAGGGGTTCTCTCCTGTTCGGCAGCGACCTTGATAAACTGGCCAGCACATGGGGTGCCTCTCCAATACCTCGCCTGCCGGAAGATAGGCTCAAGAGGAACCAGCGCGCCTTTCCAAGGCCTTCCAGAGGCAGAAGCTCTCAACGCTTCACTCCCTATAGGAGTCGCTACCAGGCACCCTGTCCTCAGGCCAGGAACCAGTCCTTTCGGACCAAGCAGCATAAGAGGGGAGCCGGCTCGGGTTCAGGGCCCGGCCGCGCCTCCCAATGAGAATCAGCCGATCCATCCAGGGGACGGAGCCATAGGGAGCAGGTTAACCCTCTTCTACCCCAGATGGGTCGAGATTACGTCGGACCAGTGGGTCCTCACCATTATCCGAGAGGGGTATTATCTGGACTTCCATCATCTCCCTCCGGACAGGTTTGTGGAATCTCCGTGTCCAATCCACAAGAAGGCAGCATTGGACGCTACCCTGGCGAGGCTCCTGTCCTTGAAAGCCATAGTCCCAGTACCTGCATGGGAGATGGATTCTGGACATTATTCCATTTATTTCATGGTACCCAAGAAAGAGGGCACTTTCCGGCCCGTACTGGACCTCAAGTCAGTCAACCGATACTTAAGGGTCCCGAGGTTTCGCATGGAAACTCTGCGCTCAGTCAAAACCGCAGAACAGCCAGGAGAATTCCTCACGGCCTTAGACTTGTCAGAAGCCTACCTGCATATCCCGATCCATCCAGATCATCAGCACTACCTATGCTTCAAGGTTCTGGGACGCCACTTCCAATTCCGGGCTTTGCCCTTCAGGCTAGCCACGGCGCCGCGGACCTTCACCACGGTGATCGTAGTGGTAGCAGCGGCGCTCAGACGGGAAGGAATCCTGGTCCATCCCTACCTAGACGATTGGCTGATCAGGGTGAAATCACGAGAGGAGAGCCATCGGGCAACCAACAGCGTGATTGCCCTTCTGGAAAGCCTGGGATGGGTAGTCAACCTAAACAAGAGTTGCCTACAGCCTTCCCAATCACTGGAATACCTGGGAGTCCAGTTCGACACCCAGGCAGACAAAGTCAGTCTCACCACCAAGAGATGGTTAAAACTTCAGACGCGTCTCCGGTCCTTGATGGGAGCCAGCCGGCCCATAGCTTGGGATTATCTGCAGGTTCTCGGCCTCATGGCATCCACCCTGGAAGTGGTACCCTGGGCAAGGGCCCATATGAGACCTCTACAACACTCCCTGCTCTCTCGCTGGAGCCCCCGCTTCCGGAATTACTCCGTGCATCTCCCTCTACCAGCCAGAGTGTGGACCCAGCTACGATGGTGGTTGCAGTCCAACCACACGAGCAGGGGGTCGAAGATGTCCTCCCCCACGTGGATTCTGCTCACCACAGATGCCAGCCTGAGTGGATGGGGAGCACACTGTGAAGAACTCACCGCCCAACGGCGGTGGAACAGAGAAGAAGCAAGGTGGAACATCAACCGTCTAGAAGCACGGGCAGTCCGGTTAGCCTGCCTGCAATTTGTTCACAGACTGCGGAACAGGGCAGTCAGAATGATGTCCGACAATGCCACCACTGTGGCATACATCAAACGTCAGGGCGGAACCAGAAGCCGACAGGTGTCCCTAGAGATAGCCCAGCTGATGGCTTGGGCAGAGGCGAATCTTCAGGACATCTCCGCCGTCCACATTGCTGGGAGGGACAACACCACGGCAGACTTCCTCAGCAGAGAAAGCCTAAATCCGGGGGAATGGCAGCTGTCGCCCACAGCCTTCCAGATGATTGTGGATCACTGGGGGATTCCGGACATGTCCTTACTAGCGGACAGGTCCAATGCTCAAGTACCCAGATACTTCAGCCGCAAGCAAGATCCGTTCTCTCACGGGATCGACGCCCTGGTTCAGCCATGGCCTCCAGGGACCCTGCTATATGCCTTTCCTCCATGGCCCCTGCTGGGCACCCTTATCCACAAGATTCAGAAGCACTGGGGCCTAGTTCTTCTAGAGGCACCAGATTGGCCAAGAAGACCCTGGTACGCAGACATGAGAAGACTACTGGCAGGGGAGCCTCTTCCCCTGCCTCCGCTCAGGGACCTGCTACGTCAAGGTCCCATCCTTCACGAGGATCCAGCTCAATTCTCTCTTACGGTCTGGCCATTGAGAGGGCTAGACTGAAGGAAAGAGGTTACTCGGAGCCGGTGATAGATACACTCCTCCGAGCTCACAAGTTTTCCACATCCCTCACCTACATAAGGATCTGGAGAGTATTTGAAGCCTGGTGCGACACTCATGGCACCGATCCACATGCGACCACAATCCCTATTGTTCTGGATTTCCTGCAGGATGGGCTTCAGAAGGGTCTCTCCCTCAGCTCCATCAAAGTTCAGGTGGCTGCGCTGTCTTGCTACGGTCCCAGGAGGGATGGCAAGACCATTGCCACGCACCCAGATGTTTCTCGCTTTCTGAAAGGAGTCAAGCACATTCGTCCGCCACTGAAGTGGCTAGTGCCCCTGTGGAACCTCAACATTGTTTTGGATTTCTTCGCGGGATCCACCTTCAGACCCCTTTGGGGCCTGTCTCTCCGTTCTCTAACTTTGAAGATGGTGTTCCTGCTGGCAGTGTGTTCAGCACGCCGCATTTCGGAACTACAAGCACTGTCCTGCCGTGATCCCTTTCTCAGAATCACTCCAGAGGCTATCCATCTTCGCACGGTTCCCTCCTTCTTGCCTAAGGTAGTCTCACAATTTCACCTCAACCAGACCATATCCTTGCCAACCACGGCAGGTCTGAAGAAATCAGAAGAAGGGCGTTTGCTACGCCATCTCGACATCGGCAGATTGCTGCCCAGATATCTGGAAATGACAGAAGAAGTACGAAAGACGGACCATCTGTTCGTCCTTCACAGCGGGAAGAGGCAAGGAGAAGTGGCCTCTCGGCCCATCATCGCCCGCTGGATTAAAGAAGTTATCAGAGCGGCCTACGTAGAGGCCGGGAAGTCACCGCCTCTTCAAGTCAAGGCTCATTCTACCAGAGCCCAAGCAGCATCATGGGCTGAATCTAGGATGCTGTCGCCTGCAGAAATATGTAAAATGGCGACATGGTCCTCCCTCCATACCTTCTCCAGGTTCTATCGTCTGGATGTCCAAGCCAGGGAGGCACAGCATTTGCGAGGGCGGTCTTACGCGGTCCTGAGGCAGCCTCCCACCCAGTCCGGGAGTAAAGCTTTTGTACATCCCACTTGTTCTGAGTCCATCTGGCTACACGCTAGGAAATGTTGAGATTACTTACCTGATAATCTCGTTTTCCTTAGTGTAGACAGATGGACTCAACATCCCGCCTAGCTGCCAGTATACATGGGTTTCACCGATTCAAGGTAAGCCATGTCATGTTCTTACATAAGAGCTTCCCCTTTGTCAGGTGTCGACGCCTTTCGGTTGGGAATGCTGGCGGTCTCCAGCTAATATCAATCGGTCAGGGGAATCCTGTTTTCACTATTTCATTGATCGTCAGTACACATATATCCATAACAGCTTTTGCAAGGAAGATTACTGAAGAGCTTCACTTCCTGTGGGGGTATATGTACCCGTGCTGACGTCAGATCCATCTCCAACTGCTAGCACAAGCACACTATACCCACTTGTTCTGAGTCCATCTGTCTACACTAAGGAAAACAAGATTATCAGGTAAGTAATCTCAACATTATATCTGGTTCCTAGCAGAAGTAAAGATACATGATCATCTCTCAGCCTGCCCTAGAATGCCTATGGCCTGGAATGCCCATGCCCAGACTACACCTACAGCATGCCTCTTTTTGGGAACTTATGAGATGTTTGCACTGCAGGAAATACGCATGTATCTCGGCAGGATTTCAAATCTGCTTGGCACGCACGAGCCTGACATATTTGCACATCCCCCAATTAATGCGTCCACCTGGCTTTTAAAATTCACCTTTAAATGTATAAATGATGCTCAAGAATCAAGCCTTTAACAATGGAACCAGAGGTCATGATCTGAAACTCCAAGAGGATAGACTCAGGAACAATGTCAGGAAATATTTCTTCACCAAAAGGCTAGTAGATGCATGGAATGCTCTCCCGAAAGAGGAGGTGAAGACAAGAGTGATAATGGAATTCAGAAGGGCTAGAGGATGGAAATGAAAGGGGTAATCATTGTTAACTTTAGGTTAACTTTCTGCATGGGAGTAACCAGCATAGACTGGCAGTTACTAACAGAAGGCATGGGGTGATGGAGGGTAACTCACATGGAACAGCAGTCACCAGTCTTTAAAAAAAAAAAAAAAAGATAAATAATTAGGCAGACTGGAAGGATCATTGAGTCTTTATCTGCCGGAAATATACTATAGATATATATAAAATGGCCTATTGCTAGGAAAAATATAGCTTTTCTTGCTGGCACTTTTTCATGTTGTATTTTCTCCTTTTTTTGTTTAAGGCAACTTTTAACTAGGGATTCCCTCTTTTGAGGACTCTACCATCCTGCTTGTCCTCAGAGAAAAGGACACAGTTACTTATAGTAGGTATTCTCAGAGTACAGCAGCATGTAAGTCCTCACAGAACTCACCTGCTTTTGATATCTATGCCAAGAATCCTGTATATAAAACTAAAGCATATGCAAAAATGGAATATATGAAAGGGAAAACTGTAAAATGCAACAGATGACAATGTAAGATTTTTAATGGGGAAAATTATAAAATGGGAATATGTAAGTGATGACATTTTAAAAGAGCTGAAAAATGAGGCTGAATGAGAGCTAGCAAGAGAAGGAGATCAGGCAAGGAATTCAAGGACAGAGGTGTAAGAACATAAGAAATTGCCATGCTGGGTCAGACCAAGGGTCCATCAAGCCCAGCATCCTGTTTCCAACAGAGGCCAAACCAGGCCACAAGAACCTGGCAATTACCCAAACACTAAGAAGATCCCATGCTACTGATGCAATTAATAGCAGTGGCTATTCCCTAAGTAAACTTGATTAATAGCAGTTAATGGACTTCTCCTCCAAGAACTTATCCAAACCTTTTTTAAACCCAGCTACGCTAACTGCACTAACCACATCCTCTGGCAACAAATTCTAGAATTTTCTCCGATTAGTCTTAAATGTGCTACTTGCTAACTTCATGGAATGCCCCCTAGTCCTCCTATTATTTGAAAGTGTAAATAACCGATTCACAGCTACTCGTTCAAGACCTCTCATGATTTTAAAGACCTCTGTCATATCCCCCCCCCCTCAGCTGTCTCTTCTCCAAGCTGAACAGCCCTAACCTCTTCAGCCTTTCCTCATAGGGGAGTTGTTCCATCCCCTTTATCATTTTGGTTGCCCTTCTCTGTACCTTCTCCATCGCAACTATATCTTTTTTGAGATGCAGCGACCAGAATTGTACACAGAATTCAAGGTGCGGTCTCGCCATGGAGCGATATAGAGGCATTATGACATTTTCCGTTTTATTAACCATTCCCATCCTAATAATTCCTAACATTCTGTTTGCTTTTTTGACTGCTGCAGCATACTGAGCCGACGATTTTAAAATATTATCCACTATGATGCCTAGATTTTTTCCTGGGTGGTAGCTCCTAATATGGAACCTAACATCGTGTAACTACAGCAAGGGTTATTTTTCCCTATATGCAACACCTTGCACTTGTCCACATTAAATTTCATCTGTCATTTGCATGTCCAATCTTCCAGTCTTGCAAGGTCCTCCTGTAAGATCAGGCACCAGAACAAAGGTGCCGAAGCAGCAGAATTACAATAAAGATGGCCATACATACACTCTACATATTACAGTCATCTTCATATGTTACACCACATATATATGTTTCCATTTTATATGTCAGATTTTTAAATATGTGTCTTTTATGATTTGTATTTGTTTTTAAGTGTGATTTATTTGTTTGTATGTTGTAGCCCCTGACGCAGCCCCATTGTAAGAGGGCGAAACTCGGCCTGAGTCAGGCTTCCCTAAAGATATTTGTCTCTGTCCAATAAAGAATCCAGATCGGACATTTGGCTTCTAATTCCTTATTGTTGCCTCCACGGCTTGGTTAAACAGCCTTCCTTGTTGTTTCAGCAGCCCACATTCGGGTAGATTTTAAAAGCCTTGCGTGTGCAAAAATGACCACATCTGTGCATAAGTGGGCTGTGCGGGAGCTACGCAAATTTAAAATAGCTGGGAAGGTCTGTATGCGCGTCCAGAAAAAGTAGGCAGAAAAGGGGCAGTGCATGGGTGTTCCAGAGGCAGGGCCACACTGGCATGCATAACCCTTAATTTTCCTCAGCCAGCATGTGTATGTTATGCACGTAACTCAGTAGGCGCAGGAGTCCAGTGAACATTGGGGTGGGGGGGGGGGGTGGAGAGAGAGACTTTTTATAGGACTTAGCCTGATACTCAATATATGCACCCATTATAAGGGGGAACTTTGATTCGGGGTGAGTTTTCGTGAGGTGGGTTGGGATTTTGAGGGTGGTGGTACAGAAACATTCAGAGGTATTCATTGTAAAATTGACATCATTAAAGAATTTTAGACCTTATAGGCGATGCAAATTCTTACAGGAGTTGATTTGTACACTGCAGCCTCTGCTAGCTGCATTGTACAAATCAACTCCTTTTCATCGCTTATAAGGACACAACAGAGAAGCAGAATGTCTTCCCAGCATAAAGGAAAGTATAGAAAATGCAAACATCAAAACTATGGAATGTTTAAACAATAGAATTGAAAAATAAGTTTAAAAAGATTGAAAGTGCCCGTGCTCTGGCTGTGATGGAATGGCCAATTTTTGGCAAAAATATATAACTTCTCTCCACCAAGACCTAGCTAATTGCAAGAACCAATTGGTCAGACAGCCAGAATTAATTCCACAATGGTTAATAACAAGAAGAACACATCTTCCAAAGGGAGACTCAAATACTCCCCAAAACTTATCAGCTAATAACTTGCCAGCCTACAATAGAAGCATACTGAATATATGATCATAATTTTAATAACTATTGACAACAGAACAGTAGCGTAACAAAAAAAGAGCATATGGAACCAAAGAGAAGTTGATTCTGAATAAAGCCGTTATGAACAATTTTGTAAATAGTTGAAATCTTACAAGTAGATTTTAAAAGCGTTGCTCTTGCAGAAATAGCCCCAAACACACATATGTGGGCCACGTGCGAGCAATGCAAATTTAAGAAGCCGAGAAGTTTTGCACGGACATACCTGTGCGCGTATCAATAATAAGGAGGCAGAAAAGTGGTGGGGCATGGGCGTTCTGGGGTGGGGCCATGACGTAAGTGTGTAACCCCCAAATTTTGTAAAGCTGAACATGGCAACATGCGCCATGTTACTTGCATAACTTTACTACTGGTCCTGATGAAGTGCAAGTCTGGAGATTTTGGGCCAGATGGATCCTGAACACCAGATTGGGGGGGTGGGGAAGAGAGAGAGAAACAATCTGATACTCTATATATTTCCCACTGTAAGAGAGGCACTTTCAACTCAGGGTGGGTTTTGGGGGAAGGGCTGTGTTACATTGGTCTGCCTAGGGCGCAAGGATCTGTAGACCCTTGTAACTGCCCCCCCTCCCCAAACCCATCCTGCACTGAAAGTGCCCCTCTTACAGTGGGAGATATATAAAGTTATGCGCTTTTAAGGGTGCATGTGTACTACTTTTAAAATTATTTCTGTTAGTATAGCATCCCACACTCTTGGATAATAAATTGTCTTGAAATGAATAAATTGAAATATGTATTGATCGAGTACATCAAGTCCACCATGAAAATATGGCAGACTATTGTCAATTTGAATCATGATGATGGACCATGCATCATCCCAAAAATTAAGATCCAGCAAGGAATATTTCATATTCCTGTCACATTCTTTTGTTTGGTATTAAACCCATTGAGTACTCCAACTCTGTGAATTATGGAATTAGCTTTAATCATAGAGCTATCAATTCCCAACCAATGACATCTCACCTACTGTTTATAGATGACTTTGAAACCTTATAGCTACTATGATGGTCACTTAGCAAAACAACTCCGAGTAGTGAAGAATTTCTCAGGTGACATCAGGATGTCATTTGTCTTGGAGAAATGTACAAAGGCGACCTTTCTTAGAGGAAATCTAAGCAAAACTAAAAAAAATTGCTCTCACTGAAGATTGTAATATAAAGGAATTAGAGCAGGAAATTGGAAATATTAGCCATAAGGGAAAAGATCAGTAAAGAAGAGACTGAAACTGATATGGAAAATGCCTTAATATTATAGAATAAGATAGAAGGTACTAATCAGCTTGCAATCTTGCACTCTCATACAGTTTTGTTGTAGTGACCTGGCCCCATAAATCTGTTGAACAATTAGATGTAAAAATAAGAAAGCTCCTCCATCAGAACCATCATATGCTGAGACTGTATATCCCCAGAGCAGAAGGTGGTATATTACTATTGCAGAGTCACCATAATAGGCATCAGGCCTATTAATCAGCAGACCCAAATACCCAAAAATGGTGAAATACAAAAATGAACAAGCATCGTTGGTGATTGTTCTTAAGCTTGGACAATCATTCCAGCGAATAGAAAGGATGACTGAGAATCCACCAGCACACAAGGGGAAAGAAGTATCAGAATTTACAAAACAAGAGAAAAAAACTCTTTAAAGAATCAAACCAGCAAATAAGGAATGATAACTTTCAGAAGCACAAATAAAGTGGAAGATACAAAAAGCAATAGCTAAGGAGAGGTGAACTGGATGATAGATTGATAACTGCTTCACAGGATAGTGGACTATGGACAAGATGGTTCACTGCCAGCATAGAAAAAATGGTAAAACAGACAAATGTAGATTCTGTAAAGCAGAACTGGAAATATTTACATATCTCATAGCTGGATGTAACTTGCTGATATCATATGGCCTGTATACAAAAAGGCATCCATTGGAAACTGTATAAACATTATGGGGCAGATTTTCAAAGGGTTCACGCGTAACCCCCGAATAGCTGCCCCTGCGTGCGCTAAGCCTATCTTGCATAGGCTCAGCGGCGCGCACAAGCCCCGGGACGTGCATATGTCCCGGGGTTTGCAAAAAGGAGTGGGTTAGGTAGGGGAAGGTGCAGGGGGGGGCGGAAGGAAAGTTCCCTCCGAGGCCGCTCCAATTTTGGAGGCAGGCTGAGCGGCTCGGCACGCACATGTTGCACAATTGTGCACCCCCTTGCGTGCGCCGACCCTGGATTTTATAACATGCGCATGGCTGCGCATGCATGTTATAATATCGGGCATAGATTTGTTCGCGCGAACAAATCTGTGCCCGTGCGCAGGTTTTAAAATCTGCCCCTATAATAATGATTTTTTACTATATGTGCCTTTTTGTAAACCGTTATGATGGTAAATATCTTAATGACGGTATAGAAAAGATTTTAAATAAAATAAATAAATAAATATCACTGTACCAGAAAAACACTAGGAGTTCAGTCCTAACAGAATTAAAGAAAACAAGGACGATGTGATCATATGGCACATTCCTAATCCAACTGATAAGATCTATGCTAGAAAACGGAGGAGAATGTGGATCCCCTTGCCCGAGGAGGAGTTGGCGCTACCTGTGAGGGTAAACCCCCACAGGTCCCTTTTGTTGGGAGGCGAGGCTGAGCTGATGCAGGGGTCGGCTGGAGCTTCGCCAATACCAACCCCGTTCCCCGCGGGTTGAGCCTTTGGGTGCTTGGGGCCGGCTGGTCTTAGTTAGACCCCTGTGACAATGGTGGAATCGCAGCTGGAAGCAGTGATGATGATCAGCCCAAGGTCAGAAGCCAGAGATTCGCCGATAGCCAGTCCAGAGTCCAAAGCCAGAGAATCACCGATAGCCAGTCCAAGGTCAGAAGCCAGAAGAGTGCCTAAGCCAGTCAGAAGCCAGAAGAGTCACCGAAGCCAGTCCGAGGTCAGAAGCCAGAAGATCCGTCCGGAGGAACTGGAGGATGGGAACCGGATCAGGAGCAGGACTTGGAAGGCAGGAGCAAGAACCACGAAGCAAAGCAGACCTCACCAAAGTGAGCAGACTCATTGCCAAGTCATGGAAGAGTCGGAGAGGCGAACCTAAATAGGCCTAGGTCAATGATGTCATCAGGGAGAGGTCCCGGAAGTTCCTGCTGCTGGCCCTTTAAGGATCGGCAGGAGGCACGGCCGAGCACCTAAGGATGCCCTGACCGGGAGCAGGCTGCTGATAGTGTCGGAAGAACCACAAATCTTCCCCACAGCCGTGTAGCTTGGTGCAAGGCTGGCGGTAGGAGCCGCGAACACGGAGGAGGCAGAACACTTGTGGAGAGAGCGTCTCCCTGCTGCCGCACAGCCTCTGATGATTGCTCTGGCGCCGGAAACGGAGGTGAGGGGGGGCCGGCCGTGGCCACCTGCGGCCGGAGCGTCTAACAGTACCCCCCCCTTTAGGGCGCCCCCTCGGGGGTTTTAGGTTTGGAAGGGTGAGTCATATGAAACTGTGCGAGGAGGTTCCTGTCCAGGATATTGGACGATGGTTTCCAGGAGTTTTCTTCGGACCCAAAACCCTCCCAGGAGAGGAGGTATTCCCAGCGTTGCCCACGTTTCCTGACATCAAGGATATCATGGTCATCGTCGGAAGAGATGGGTTGAGGTTCCGGCGGCTTGCTAGAAGGCCAGGACAATACCAGTGGCTTGAGGAGTGATTTCATGAAAGGAAATATGACTTTTTTTTTTAATTTATCAGCTTTACATACAATTAAACAAAGAACTTTCTTTGCCATGAAACAAGAAAGAAAAATATCTTTTACCAAATTTCTACTTATATATAGTTCCAATACAGATCCATATATAATTCTTTAAACTTAATCATATTATCTCTTTCTTACTTTTCACAGTTAATATTGCGGGGGGAAAGCGATAACTGAGGAGAATTATAGGAAATACATTACAGTGTAATAATTACCTTCCAGTTCCATAATTTTAGATCCCCCTTGCAGACCATTATGCCCTTCCATTTAGAAAAGACCACAACTGTTCTGGGAGAAAAAAGATATATGTATTACCAGCATAATTTACTACACACTTACACGGATATCGTAAGCGGAAATTAGCACCTAAGGCCAAAACCTCTGATCTCAATGTAAGAAACTGTTTACGTCTAAGTTGCATAGCTCTTGATAAATCTGGATACATACGAATTTGACCTCCCAAAAATGAGATATTTAAATTCCTGAATACATTTTTCATCAATAAACTCACATCATATTCAGAGTGAAGAGCTATAAAAAAAACCCTGCTCTTTCTGTTACCTCTACATTCAAATTCTCAAGGTATTCTGTAAGTTTAGCTAAATCAATCCCTTCAATATTACCTGTTTCTATAGCAGGCCTCTTACTTGGAAGAAACAATTATTTTTTTAATAGCTGGGATTGATTCCTCTGGAATTTTAAGTATTTCTTTCATATATCTTGTAAACGTAATTAATGGTAGTTCTCCTAAAATATTTGGAAAACTTAAATGTCTCAAGTTCAGGTGCCTCAAATAGTTCTCCATGGATTCGAGTCTTCTTAATGAAGATCTTCTTTCACTCACAATATTTCTATTGGAGTCCTTTAGATCTTTAATATCCTTGGAAATTTCTTGTATAGATCTTGAATGATCCTGTAATACGGGTATAATCTCCTCTTCAACCTTTTCAATTTTACTCTCCACTTCTCCCAGGCGTCTGGCCTGTTTTCCAAAAGTTTGAGCCATGCCTGCTATCAAGTCCCACAGTGACTAAAGTTATTACCGCTGGTTTCATAATCTCCTGGGGTTCAAAGTTGTCCCTGGCTCCCCCATTCAGACCTCCTTCTTCTAGGGCTCCCAGTCGCACTGCCTGTACCAGAAGAGAAGACCCAGCTGTCCCAGCCTTGGCAAGTCTACTTCGCTGGGTTTGTCCCGGAGCTTCCTCTTCCAACAGCCCTGCCCTGCCGATCTGGAACAGGGGAGAAGCTCTCAGCGGCAATCTGGGATCTGGCTGACTCAACGATGTTTCCCCTGGCGAAAACAGGACTCCTCTCTCCGTCTCGCCTGTGGGGCTAGATGCCACAAATCCAGAGGTAGGACCGCATACTGTGATATTAATCGCTGTCCTGAAGGGCTAGTAGGGTCCGGTAGAAAGAACCTCACTTTCCCCTTCCTTTTGTGTGGCATTTATCTACTATTGCAAAGGAAATATGATAGTTCAGAAATGAGGAAAACGGAGCTGCATTCAGTAGCGTCCTCTAGTCAACCAATATTGTGTCCCGTACCCCCCCCCCCCCCCCCCCCCGAGGAATTATGAATTTTGAGGGCTGGAAGCAATCGAAGCTGATAGGAGACCGAGCCCAGGTGGCGTAGCACAACAAAGGGGCCAGTGTAGGAGGGAGCCAGGTGCATGGAAGGGAGCTTCAGATGGATGAACCGCATGCTAAGCCACACTTTTTCGCCTGGCTTAAATTGTGGGCTAGGTCTATGGCAGGCATCTGCGAACCTTTTAGTGGTCTGACCTGCCTTGCCCAAAAGTTGTCTAGTAAGGATCCAGAGTTGATGAAGTTCCTTTGCTGTCAACTGAGCCGTGGGTGAGGGAACCGTGATGGGCAGAGGGAGGGGCGGGAGCGGCTGTTTGCCGTAGACCCACTGGAATGGGGATGACCTGTTTCCGGACGATAGGTGGAAGTTGAGGGCAAATTCTGCTCAAGGAAGCAGTTCTGCCCAGTTGTCTTGCTTGATGTTAATATAAGTGTTAGGAGTTAGCAAACAGATAGGGATATTTGTGGGTGGATCCTTGGGCCGGTGGCAGATGACCACGCCCCTGGGGGTAGATCCCGAGAGGGACCACCGGTCAGGCTCAGAGTTTGGAGACAGACACACACTAGATCTTTTATTAAACCATATAAGGAACCACCAGAGGTGGCAGTAGTGAGCTGGAGTGCCCGGCAGGGCCGTAGTCCCTCAGGTACTGGAACAGCGATCCCTAGATGGCTGAGCTGTTGAGAAACTGAATATAGTGAGTAGGCAGGATTTGCAGAGTTCAGGTAAGGAACCTTGATAGAACACTCACACAATGGTCTCATAGAAGCCCAGGAGCTGGAATGAATAGGCCCTTGAGGAGCGAGTACTTGGTTCCAGGGAAAGCTCTGAGAGAGCGATGGTAACTCACTGATGTAGTTGGCAGTGATGACTTCCAGGCAGAAGTGGGGCTCCTCGCTCCTCGAGGGCCCTTGTTCCCAAGTCTGGGAACAAGGGCCCTCGAGGAGCGAGGAGCGAGTACCGGTTCCAGACGGTCACCTGAAAAACAAAGGAGAGAGCGAGGCCCCTGAGGAGCGGGTACCCCTGATAAGTCCGAAGAGGCAGAGTAGCTTGGAATCCGAAGCGAGTCCGTTCCATTCCTTGCTAACTCAATGTGTTAGCAAATTCTAAGATCTTATATATCCGTCGCGGGTGACGTCAACTCAGGGGGATGCCCCTGAGGTTCACGCCATTGCCGGTACTTATGTCGGGGCTGCGCCGCGCGCCCCTAGGCCTCCAGGAAACATGGCGGGTCACAGCATCTATTCGGTCCGGGGAAGCCGGAGGACTTCGGCAGAAGGACGCCGCGGCAGCCAATCTTCCCGCGGGCGAAGAGGGAGTCACCAAAGAGGGTAAGGAGGGTGGAGACAGGGCGTCGGGAACCAACGGACACAACAATAAGATCTTAGGAATTGCTTGAGAGTTCAGTTTGTTCTCTCGGCCAATCCGTTGGTCTGGGGGTGATAGGCAGTGGTGAACTGGAGGGAAATGCCGAACTTCCTACACAGAGATTTCCAATATTTGGCGATAAATTGGGATTCTCGAGCCAAAAGGATGTATTTGGAAAGGCCATGTAGCTGGAAGACATGGTGAACAAACAGTCTAGCTAGCTGTAGAAGAGATGGGAGAGCAGGCAAGGCGACAAAATGAGCCATTTTTGAGAATCGATCTATCATCACCCAGATGGTAATGTTGACCTTGGAAGGAGGGAGATCCATGATAAAATCGGTTGAGATGTGGGTCTAGGATTCCTTAGGAGTAGGTAGTGGGTGGAGCAGCCCCCACGGGCGACCAGTGGGGTGCTTCTGTCGGGTGCAGGTATGACATGATTCGACATAGTTTTGGACGTCCTTTTTCATGGTGGACCACCAATAGTATCTTTGGAGGAGCACCAAGGTCCGTGATTGACCGGGATGGCCAGCGATCCGCGAGTCGAGGGCTCAGTGGAGGATCCTGTTCCGGAGTCGGAGGGGAACCAAAGTCCTCCCCGGTGGGACCGGTAAGGTGGCAGCCAAGAGATTCGATTACGTGTTGAGGCGGCTCTGGTTTGTCATCGACGTTGAAGGAGCGAGAAAGAGCATCGGCTCATATGTTTTTACAGGCCGGCAGATAGTGAAGCACGAAATCGAATCTTGTGAAGAAAAAGGCCCAACTTGCTTGTCGCGGATTAAGGCGTTGAGCACGATTTAAATACTCTAAATTCTTATGGTCCATGTAGACAGTGATTTGGTGTTGTGCCCCCTCCAACCATGGGCGCCATTCTTCAAAGGCCATCTTGATGGCTAGCAACTCTTTATCGCCGATGGTATAATTCTGTTGTGCCGGGAAGAATTGTCTTGAAAAAAAGGAGCAGGGGTGGAGTGTGTTGGTAGCAGAGTACTGGCTTAGGACGGCTCCTACCCCTTCAGAGGAGGCATCTACTTCGATGATGAAGGGCCGTCTGGGGTCGGGATGGCGAAGGCACTGTTCTGGAGAAATGCGGTTTTCAGGTTGAGGAAGGCCGTAACCGCCTCAGGTGACCATTGTCTGAGGTTGGCCCCTTTACGGGTAAGGGCAGTAAGTGGAGACACCAATGTGGAGTAGTTCTGGATAAAGGATCTGTAGTAATTTGCGAAGCCTAAGAACCGTTGTAGCGGGCAGAGTCCAGTAGGCTGGGGCCAGTCTTGGATGGCTTTGAGCTTCTCAGGGTCCTTGCTAAATCCCTGATTAGAGATGATATACCCTAGAAATGGAAGGGCCTTTTGCTCGAAAACGCATTTGTCAAGTTTCACAAAAAGTTGGTTTTCGTGAAGATGTGGAGTACCTGGTAGATGTCCCTATGAAGGGCTTGCAGAGATCGGGAAAATATCAAAATATCGTCTAGGTATATGTACCTATCAAGGACCGCTACCCCCTAGACCGCTACCTACCTAGATGATATTTTGATATTTTTCCAGTCTCTGCAAGCCCATCATATTGTACCAGTCCGTCATAACGATGGACTGGTACAATAAATCTCGGAAGATTTAATTCATAAGATTCTGGAAGACAGCCGGGGCATTACAAAGTCTGAAGGGCATAACTAGATATTCATAGTGCCCATCTCTGATGTTGAAGGCCGTCGTCCACTCGTTGCCTTCCTTGATCTGGATTAGATTATATGCTCCCCTAAGATCCAGCTTGGTAAAGAATTGCGCCCCCTGGAGCCGATCAAAGAGCTCAGAGATCAGTGGAAGGGGGTAGTAGTCCTTGATAGTGATTGTGTTGAGACCACGGTAATCAATGCAGGGGCGGAGTGTTCCATCCATTTTGCCCACGAAAAAGAACCCTGCTCCGGCTGGAGAGGTGGACTGGCGAATGAAGCCTCTATCCAGGTTTTCTTGGATATGGTTAGACATGGCCTGGGTCTCCGCCTAAGAGAGAGGGTAGGCGGCTCCGAGCTGGGTAACAAATTGATTGCACAGTCAAACGACCAGTGAGGTAGCAGGATCTCGGCCCCTGACTTGGAGAACACATCTGCAAATGAGGCATATTGTGGTGGTAATCCTGGCGGGAAGCGTGGTCGTGGCCAAGTATCGTCCAGAAGAGACCGGTTCCAAGCAGGTATCTTGACAAGTGGGACCCCAGGGGAATGTGCTTGCAGCCAGGGGAGTCCTAGCACAATGGGGTGTATGGCCCGATCAAGAATGTGGAAGGTTAAATATTCCTTGTGGAGCACCCCTGTGCGGACTAGGATAGGTGCGGTGACATGGGTGACTCAACCCAGTAAGGGCTCGCCCTGGATGGATGAGAGCACCAGTGGGACCGGGGAGCGATGAAGCGGAAGTCAGAGCTGTTCCACCAAGCTCTTCATAATGAAGTTGCCCCCGGTTCCTGAGTCCACCAGGGCCAAGGTGTGGAAGTTGAGGGATTCTGTTTCCAAAGTAACTGGTAATGTTAATGGAGGAGCGGGTGATGCAAGGCCCAGGAAGAGTCCTCCTTCAGAACCTAAGCTTGGATGTTTTCCGGACACACCAGGCAGGACGCCAAGAGATGCCCGGCATTGCTGCAGTAGAGGCAGAGGCCACCTTGTCGACGTCTAAGGCGTTCCCGAGGGGATAGCTTGCCTTGGTCCAGTTGCATGGGTTCTTCTGTTGGGGTTCCTGGAGAGCTTGGATCAATTGTGCACCCCCTTGCACACGCCAAGGTGTGGAAGTTGAGGGATTCTCAATTGTGAACTGTCTAAAGACACCGGACGCTTTCCTTGAGAACTGGACCTCCCGGGAACATTCTTGGAGGTGTCTTATCGATGTGCCCGGTCAAGTCAATGAGGGCGTCCAGGGACTCCGGTAACTCGCAGGCTGTGAGTTCATCCTTAGTTTTAGGGCTCAGCCCTTCCAGAAAGATGGCCCTGAAACAACTGGCATCCCATTGAAGCTCAGAGGACAAAGTTCGGAACTCAATCACAAATTCAGCTAGAGTCCAGGAACCTTAGCGCAACTGTAGAAAAGTCGCCCCCGAGGCCGCCTGCCAAGTGGGGTCGTCGAAGACTGTATAGAAGAGAGCCAGGAACTCGCACAGGTTCCGCAAACAGGGTTGCTGCGTTCCCACAAGGGAGATGCCCAGGCTAGGGCCCTTCCATTGAGGAGAGATAAGATGTAGGGTTGTCTTTGTGATGTCCTCAGGAAAGAGGGTTGGCTGTAAACAAAAGTGCATACTACACTGGTTAATAAAGCCCCTGCAGGACTGTGGATCCCCCATGAAGCGGGGAGGAGCAGGTAAAGGAATCACCGAGCGAGCACTGGGTGTCGGAGGTGAGGCAGTAGGCATCGGTGGTAAGATGGGGTTCGTGGGAACGGCGGAGTCCAAACGCTGACTTAGGCTTCCTACCGCTGAGGCGAGAGACTCCAGGGCCTTCTGTTGGTCCAGAATGCGTTGAGCTAGGCCCGGAATGGCTTGGAGAGCAGAAGCCTCTGCAGGGTCCATGGACTTGACAAATTGTTATGTTGAAGGAGGAGAATGTGGACCCCCTTGCCCGAGGAGGAGTTGGTGCTACCTGTGAGGGTAAACCCCCACAGGTCCCTACCGTCAGGAGGCGAGGCAGAGCTGATGCAGGGGCCGGCTGGAGCTTCGCCAATACCAACCCCATTCCCCGCGGGTTGAGCCCTTGGGTGTATGGGAGCGTCTGGTCTTAAGTGGACCCCTGTGACGATGGTGGAATCGCAGCTGGAAGCAGTGATGATGATCAGCCCAAGGTCGGAAGCAAGAGAGTTGCCGATAGCCAGTCCAGAGTCCAAAACCAGAGAATCGCCAATAGCCAGTCCGAGGTCAGAAGCCAGAAGAGTCACTGAAGCCAGTCTGAGATCTGGAGGAACTGGAGGATGGGAACCAGAGCAGGAGCAGGACTCGGAAGGCAGGAAAAGGAACCACGAAGCAAAGCAGACCTCACCGAAGCGAGCAGACTCGTTGCCAAGTCATGGAAGAGTAAGAGAGGCAGGCCTAGATAGGCCTGGGTCGATGATGTCATCAGGGAGAGGTCCCGGAAGTTCCTGCTGCTGGCCCTTTAAGGATCGACAAGAGGCGCGGCCGAGCGCCTACGGAGGCCCCAACCGGGAGCAAGCTGCTGATGGCGTCGACGCTGTGATGGAGGAACTGGAAGTCTTCCCCACGGCCGTGGAGCCCGGTGCAAGGCTGGCGGCAGGAGCCACAAATACGCAAGCATCCTGCCTCCTCCGGAGAGAGCGTCTCCCTGCTGCCACGCGGCCTCTGATGATTGCTCCAGCGCCGGAAACAGAGGTGAAGGGGGCTGGCTGCGACCACCCGCGGCTGGAGTGCCTAACATAAATTGTCTCCACAGCAAAATATTAGACCAGAAAGTGGAACAACAAACATGAGATTCTTTAGATTTAGGGCAATTCCTACCTACAACCACTGGGGAAGGGGGAGAGAGATGGACTCTCAACCTGGGTAACATCAAGCTAGGTTGAGAGAACATTGTACAAATCTCATCTTTATGTGAGTTTCCTCACTCCGAAGGGTCATCAAATCTTCAAAAGAGTGAACTAGTCTGTTCGTACGTCTCACTCTGAATGTCAAAGTGGCCCCTAACCTCTACACTACTATCTAAACCTCACCTCGAGTTACTAGGTGGGCCTCATTTAGAGTATAAATACCTAACTACTATAAGGGCCTTATAGCTAGTCAGTCTCTCTCTCTCTCATGCTATTTGCAAAATGATTGCTTCATGAACTGTGAAGCCAACCCACTTGGACAGAAATCCTGCTCCAAACTCCTCCCCCTTTTCCAAATTAGCATCGCACCATGTGTTATGGTGCTTTTCACATGCGTTAAGGCGATTTTCGCATGTGAAAAGGCCATAATGCGACTTGGAAAATAACCCCCTTAGATACATAGACACATACTAGGGAGGGAGCCATGGTGGCTCCCATGGCTGTACCTTGCACTTGCTGGTAAAAATGATTATCAAAGCCAAAAATATTGTCTTTTAGCACAATGGTTGCCAAATCAATTACAAAATCTACAAAACCAATTGTAAAATCATATGTTCCCAGCAGCACCTGTCGAATATTTAATAGCGATTGATCTTGAGGAATATTCGTGTAAAATGAGACAATATCTGCCATCACTAAAAGATAAAATATCTATTCCCAAATTCAAGAATCAATAGTTTGGATAAAATGGGTCGAATCAGGAATATATGAGTGATCTGATGGTACTGTAGGACAAAGAAAATAGTCAATATACTGCGATAATGGTTCCATTAAATATCCTATTCCAGATACCATTGGTCTGCTGGGTGGTGATATTATTGATTTATGTATTTTGTGTAATAAATAAAAAATTGGTAAATGATGGAATGGTTCAAACAAAAAATTGTATTCAGATGTACTAATACATTTTTAGCAAAGGCCATATTGCAATATAAACTGTATACGGGCTTGTAAATCAACCATGGGATCTATTTCAATAAGATTATAAAAATTAGTATCAGATAACTAGGGGCTAGCTTCTGCATAATGGGCCGGATTTTAAAAGCCCTACGCACACCAGGCCTATTTTATAAAGGCCCCAGAGCTTTTCAAAAGGTAGCAGGGCAAGAGTGGGGCCAGAGGCATCCGGCACAGCGGCCATTTGCCGCTGTGTCGGAAGATTGCATGCCCGGAGGCAGGCGCAAAAGGTAAGATAAAGGCCAGGGGAGGATAGAACAGGGCTGGGGGGAAAAGTTAGGGGAAGGGGTGGGAAGGTTAGAATGGGGGGAATGGGTGGGGGAGGGTTGTAAGGATGTTTCTTCCGAGGCTGCTCTGATTTCGGAGCGGCCTGGGAGGGAACAGGGGAAGGCAGTGGGTCTCTGAGCGGGCTCGGCGTGTACAATTGTGCACCCCCGTGCACGCGCCAACCCTGGATATTATAACATGCGCGCGCGTATTATAAAATCGGGCGTACATGTGCACGCGCCAGGTAGCACGCTAATGTTATAAAATCTACCCCGGGACAGATTTTATAAAACTACGCGCGCGTGTACTTTTGTTCACACACCAGGCGCAAACAAAAGTACGCCAGATTTCAATAGATATGTGCGTAGCCACGCATATCTGTTAAAATTCGGGGTCGGCACGCGCAAGGCTGCCCAAAATCGGCAGCCTGCGTGCGCCGAGCCGCGCAGCCTGCCTCCGTTCCCTTCCACCCCCCCGCATCTTCCCCTCCCTTCTCCTACCTAATCCACCCACCCCCCCCCGGCCCTATCTAATCCCCCCACTACCTTTGTTGCAGAAGTTACGCCTGACCGAGGCAGGCGTAACTTGCGCACGCCGGGCTGGCCACCAGCGCGCCATGGTCCGGTCCAGGGGCTGGTCTGGAGGCCGCGGCCATGCCCCCGATGACGCGCCGGCCGCGACACGCCCCCGATGACACCTTAACATAAAACAGTTCAAAAACTTATATAAAAGCATCAGATCCTTGTAATGAAATAAATCAAAGATTTCACAATGTTATCACAACTTTATAATAATCATAATAATCACATCATATTATTTAAACATATTAATGTGCATTCACACAACATATGCCAACAGAAACTAATACACTGACAAATTAAAACTGTGGTACATTTGTTTGATGGTCAATTAAAAAACACCTATGAACATGGTATTCATCCTGGAGGTGATGTCAAAATGCCCCGACAAGGCCCTTGTTTCGCCACGTATGGCTTCCTCAGGAGGAAACACAAGATGAACACCAAAATATCTCATAAGGTTCCCCTCCTGTCATAGTAAGGAGAACATAAAATATAACTCGATTTAAAGTGCGAATTGGCTTATTAAATCAATTGAGGCTATTATCCTCCTTAATAACTTTTTGCATCTCTTCAATATGAATGGAGCACAGGAAGTAATGAATTCAAATGTGTTGTTGAAAAAGTAAACTTCACAGTGTAACCACAGATGAAGAAAGAAAACTTTGTATCAATCACTTGAAACTTAAAGCAGTTTTTGTATTATGCGGATGGAAACAATGCTTGGCTAAATAAAGTATGGAAAAGCCTCTCACTACGGCCGCTTTGTGTGGCTGGTCCCGAATCGGGTCAAGCTTCAAATTAAGTCACTCATAACGTCTTGCTCCCGTGCTGTACACGCTTGAAAGGATTTTGCAAATGGCGCAATTTGCAAACAAGACCCAATACCCTTCTTTACAAATATTCTATAAATTCAAAATCACAATTAGAAAAATCAAACATCATATATGCATATAAAAATATTATTGAGATCTCAACCTCCTAAAAATCATATGTATGTATCCACACCACTCATTCACACACATATACACATCCTAATCAATTAAAAAGCTAGTATTTGCTATAGTGAAACAATGTATCAAAACTTCTGTAATAATGAAACAAAATATCCTACTCTTATTAATAACCCAAAATCTATATATTAGATGTGTGTGTGTGTATTTATAGTGGAAATGTATATCCAACTATAAACAGAGAGAAAGCGTCTAGACTTTTCTCTTTCCAAACCTTCCATTTCATCTCTATCATTTCTTAACTCTCAGCACCTTCATCCACCTCTTCTACAACTTATTCGAGACTCTGGAATCAAGGAAGTGAAAAAATTCTTCACCCTTTTTCTGCACATTGTCCATCCCCTGCCTCATGCCCTTGCTGCTGTAATTAAAACATTAACAATATTTATTTGTTTATTCATTTATTTATTTATTTATTAAGGCGTTTTATATACCATCTTCCAAAATAAGATCACAACGGTTTACAAAATCTGCATATTAAAATTCTTGGTCGACATTCACATACTTTGTCAACATTCCTGTTCTAGGTCAAAATTACAGCAAATGCATATTCTAGTTCATATCCATATATATTCTAGGTCAGCACTACACCACATCGGCAAATATGTAATCTAGTACATATTCATATAGGGGTAGATTTTAAAAGGTGCGCACGCTACCCGGCACGCACACATGTACGCCCGATTTTATAACATGCAGGCGCGCGCATGTTATAAAATCAGGGGTTGGCATGCGCAAGGGGGTGCACAATTGTGCACCTTGCGCGCACCGAGCCGTGCTGCCTTCCCCCATTCCCTCCCCCTAGCCTGACCTTCCCACCCCTTCCCCTAACCTTTCTCCCCATAGCCCTACTCTAACCTCCCCCGACCTTTGTCTTACCTTTTGCGCCTGCCGGCAGCTTACCAACACACAATCCTCCAACACAGTGGCAAATGGCCGCTATGTCTGAGGCCTCTGGCCCCGCCTCCACTCCACCCTGGACCTCCCCGCCCCCAGACCGCCCCTTTTTGCAAGCCCCGAGACTTACATGTGTCCCGGGGCTTTCTGCGTATCGCCGAGCCTTTTTAAAATAGGCCCGGTGTGCGTAAACCCCTCCCCGCCCCCACGCGCGTAAGGTTTTTAAAATCCGGCCCATATTTTCTAGGTCAACACAGCAGCAAATACAAATTCTAATTCTACTAACAATATAATTTACGTTGTTTGGCCCTTATTGCTCGCTTCATTAACATTATCACTGGTATTTACATTGAAGTTATCAGCATATTGATAATTTACGTTAAATTGTGTGCATTTCTAAAGAGCCATGTGTTTAGCTCACACTTGAATCTTTTTATTTCTGTTATTTGATGTAATGACTCTGGCAGACAGTTCCATAACTTGGGTCCCGCTATGGAAAACACACGTTCTCTTATTTGTGTTTTGTGTATGGTCCAAATAGATGGTATCTTTAGAAGTCCTTTGTTTTGTGATCCCAATTGTTTTTCTTTTTTCTTAACAATCCTCAAAATGCCATCTTTCTTCTTCTTTCTGGTGTGTTCTGTCTTCTGATCTATTCTCAACTTCTGATATTTTCTCTGTTGACAAGCAGATTTGAATTAGCCAGGACTCGTGGGTGAAGTCATCCAACGCCACCGAGTGGGCCCATCTCTCATAGTTTAAGAAACTTTTATTTATTTATTTTATTTATTTATTTATAACTTTTTTTATACCGAAGTTCAGGTAACAGAATTACTTATCACTCCGGTTTACATTATAACAAGTAGAAAACAATGACAACGTATGTCTTACAATGAACAAGGGAGTGAACAACTTGGATAATATAACATAACATAACTAGGAACAGTAGCAGTATGCACTATTAGAGCGAAACTAGCGCATGGGGAGGGAGGTTTGCTAATGGGGGGGAGGGGGAAGGAAGGTTGTTCGTGGAGGGGGGGAGGAGGGGGAAATTTCTTATTGATGAGTAAAAACATGAGCATAGGTTCTGGACGTCCACAGTATGAAAACAGTCTATGGGAGCTGTGGAAGACTAAGTAAGTTAAGGGAATGCTTGATCGAATAGCCATGTCTTGAGTCTTTTTTTGAACGTGTTGGGGCAACGTATCAGCCTTAGCTCCGGAGGAAGCAGATTCCACTGTTTGGGGCCTGCTGTGGATAGAGCTCTTTTACTTAAAGATGTTTTCATGGGAGGTGCATGTAGAGTTCCTCTTTGTGCTAATCTTAGCGGTCGGGAAGAGGTGTGAAGCTGAAGAGGGATTCTGAGGTCCAGTGGAGTGTTGTTGAATATGGCTTTGTGGGTGATTGATAGAAGTTTAAACAGGATTCGAGATTTGACTGGGAGCCAGTGGAGCTTCTTTAGAATTGGTGTTATATGATCTCTTTTGTTGGATTTAGTGAGACACCTTGCTGTAGCGTTCTGTAACAGTTGAAGAGGCTTTAGGGTGTAGACTGGGAGACCGTGAAGCAGTGAATTACAGTAGTCCATTTTCGAGAAGATGATGGATTGTAACACTGACCTGAAATCATAAAAATGAAGGAGGGGAAACCGGGGAGATCACGTGATGTGGTGAGCTGGGAGGACGCTTTCCTCACCTGCTCCAGGGCCCACTCCACCAATCGCGCTTCATCCTGGCGGGATAGCAGTGCTAGAGACACCACCAATATACGGACGCAGAGGGCAAATGTCCATCATTAATTATATGAATCGTACAACACCACCAATGACAACTAAAGGGAGAAAACGCGACAGAGAGAAGCCTAAGGTTCCAGCTCCAAAAATGGCGGCTGTCAGGGATGGTGAGTCCCCCTCCCCCACCTCTGGGGCGCTCACTCTTATGGACATTAAAGCGGCGATCCGAGAGGCACTTGATGAAAAGCTTGATCACATTACGGCGCAGTTAGGGGAAGTCCAAGAATCTCTCAAGGAGCTGACCCCCCGTATAGAACAAGCCGAGAATCGGATTTCAAGTGTGGAAGATGAGGCCTTACAAACGGAGCAAAAAATGGCCGCCACGAATAAGCAGTTAAAACTCTTAGAAGATAAAATTGATGAGCTTGAGAATCGGGCGCGGAGGGATAATTTACGCTTCCTGGGTTTCCCAGAGAGTATTGAGGAGAGATCGTTATGTGCGCTCCTGGAAGAATGGCTCCCCACGTCCCTCACGTTGCCGCACTTACAAGGCAAATTGGTAGTCGAAAGGGCCCACAGGCTCGGCGGGAAGAGAGACCATTACACTCGCCCGCGGCTGGTAATCGCGAAAATTCTAAATTCTGCCCACAAAGCGGAACTGTGGAGGGCTTCAAGAGGTAAGCGGGATTTAACTTACCAAGGCAACGAGATCCGCATCTTTCAAGATTTTTCGGCCGCGGTCTCTGAAGCCCGACGAGCTTTTTCAGCCGTTTGCTCTACACTGCACAGCCGCGGAATAAAATTTACCCTGCTCTTTCCTGCGCGCCTTTGCGTCTGGCACGAGGACCGAGCACGAGTTTTCGAGACGCCATCCGCCGCACAGGCATTTCTCGCCGAGTTGAATACTAGCTCGGGGAGTTAAGGTTTGAGAAGCAGGGGATAAGGACGGTGTCTCTGGGCACGGCGCACCTCGACAGTGCTGGAATGCGGATAATAAGCCAGACTTCGACCGGTTTGTAGTGGTGGGGATCGCAACAGGTACCCTGTGCATGTGTTCTATTTTTAAGTTACAGAGTTGATAGGGGGCACGTTAGCCACCTTTTATGTCGATAGTTATAGGCCGCGGCAGAGACTTTTACCATGGCGGTGCCCCGGGGCCCGGCGGGAAAAACAGCGTGGCGATGGCGATGTTGGGGGGGAGGATGGTGGATCAGCAATACACACCAACAGTCATGTAATTAGTTAAACGCGTGGAAATGGAAGTAGAAAAAGACTGACAGCCTTAGGACCCCCCCCCGATTCACGGACAGACAGGCTACTGGGAAGATCTTATGTACGGAACTTAAGCAGGGACAGCTACGAATTGAGGTAAGATACTCCCCAGAGGAGGGCATTCCAGGCGACCCAGAAATTATGGGTGATCGAAACACTAACCAGGAAATGGAGCAGTGTTCACCCCCACTCCGGTATCTCTTTTTTTTCGGACCTGGGTCCAATTGGACATACAAAACAAAGCTTTATTTCACAAAAAATAATAACAAAATACAGTAGGGGTTTAAAAACATATCTCTGCGCTAGGGTGTAGTTTTTTTTTTCTTTTCGCGTGGGATTCCCTGTATCGTCCCTGCAGGAGACCCCTTGCTGGGCTGGCTCAAAACTCGCGGGGAGAGATATGGTGCTCGACCGGTAACTCTTGCAAACTGCCAGCTGGTTAAGTGCAATCCCCAGGCAGGGATAAGAAGACTGGGGCAAGTGAGAGAGAGAAGGGCCGGTTGAGCATATCCGCTCGAAGAGCTGTCGTTTCCTTCCTCTCCCCCTAGGATACAACAAAGGACCTAACACGCTTTTCGCCATTGCCCATGTGGAGGGGCAAGACATGGACTGGCTTCTTAAAGGCCTTGCTATGGTTCGGAACTGGGCACTTTTTGGGAATGGATCTGATAAGACGCACTAGAGGACTGTTGCCAGCAAACGTGGCTAGGGAAGGGTCCCGTGCTCTTTGGATCCTCCGCTATTTGTATTTGTTCATCCTTGCCAGAGGATCTGGTCTTGGACTAGCACCCCCACTTGGTGGAGTGGGGCACCTGGACACATTTAGGAGATCTCCATGCCTCCGAACAGTTTTGGAGGTGTTAAAGCTTATGGTTTTTCTGGGGTTAAGGTGGGGATGGGATGGGGAGGGGGAAGGGGGAGGTTGCAAAGGGAGGAGGGAGGGGGGAGGGGGGGAGGGAAAACGGGAACTGTTTCTTTGGCCTAGGGATAGGGGGAGGAATTCCGGGAGGCGAGCGGAGGGGTGGCTAGGCTGGGGGCCACCCTCTGCGTCAGATGGCATCGGGAGACATAATAGCGTTCTCTATAACAGCTCAGGGGAATGTCTAAATTAATATCCTGGAATGTGAATGGACTGGGAACACCAGTGAAGCGGAAAAAAGTCCTGGCCTATCTTAAGCGATTGAAGGCTGATGTAGCTGGCATCCAGGAAACGCACTTAACAGCACCGGAAAGCCAAAAGCTGCAAAGGGTTTGGGTAGGGGTTTGTTTATATGCGGCGGCGGTGCATAGGAAGGGAGGGGTTGCCATTTTGATTAATAAAACGGCAAACCTGCAGGTTTCCCGGTCCATTTCAGATCCGGAGGGCCGATACATTATCATCTTGGGAACTTGGAATGGCAGACCAGTGACCATCTGCAACGTCTACGCCCCGAATGATTATAACCATAAATTTTATGTGAATCTGTGTAATTTACTACAAACAAACACACAGGGAACCTTGTATGTCTTAGGGGATTTCAAATGTGTACACGATGTGTTACTTGACAAAAGTGCTCCGCTAAACAAAAGGGCGGGGGGTGGGGGCAACAGCCCCAAACAAGGTATAGCTTTTTTGTGTCATCATCTAGCTCTCCTAGATGTGTGGCGAACACTCCATCCCCTAGAGCGGGACTATACGCACATATCACGTTCTCACAATACACTCTCCAGGATCGATTACATTCTCGCTCCTAAGGATGAGCTTTCCGCTATACAAACTGCAGAGATTGAGGTATTAGCTGTTTCAGATTATGCCCCGGTTTCTATCCGCTTACAGACACCGATTTCTATACCTCAATCACGTTTGTGGCGCTTCCCTTCTTTCCTTAAGGCGGACTCCCACTTTCAGGAGTTTTTAAAACACAAATGGAAAGATTATGCACAAAATAACAAACAGCACACTGATACACCGCAGCTGTACTGGGAGACAGCGAAAGTGGTTCTCCGGGGAGACATAATAGCCTATGTACATGCCCGAAACAAAAGAATAAACCAGTCTATTGTAGACCTTGAGGGCCTATTACAGCGTGCGAAGACGGCACTGAAAAGCCATAACTCAGACGCTAACCGGAATGAGTTTTATAGTATTCTAGGTCGTTTAAACACACTCCTGGACATTAGGGCGCAGTCATATCTGTGGAAAGGGCAGCAGAGTTTCTTTAAATATCGCAACAAACCTAGCAGGTTGCTGGCCAACTTAATAAAAATCCGACGGCGAAAAGCGGCTATTGCAAATTTACGTACTTCCACGGATAACCTTACCAATAAGGACCAAGAAATACGAGAAATCTTTCGTCAATTTTATGGCTCGCTATACACAGCGGAGCCTGGAGGGGAAGGGGTAGTGGAAGACCACTTCTTCTCTGATGTGGCTATCCCTTCACTCTCGGGGTCCCAACTCTTATTTTTGAACCGCCCAATCCAGGAATTTGAAATTGCCCAAGTTATAGCAGCTGCAAACCCCGGAAAGTCTCCAGGCCCAGATGGATTCTCCTATGATTTTTACAAAATCCTGGAGTCCTTCATTAGTTCGCCCCTGACGGAATATTTTAGGGAAGGCCTTCGGCTACAGCTTTTTCCTGCACAATTCAACGAAGCGCACATTATAGTTTTGCCCAAGCCCGAGAAGGATCCGCTCAGCCCCTCTTCTTACCGACCAATCTCTTTACTAAATTGCGATTTAAAGATTTTAGCGAAAGTCTTAGCGGAGAGACTCAAAGTTCTCCTTCCCAGTCTCATCTCCCACCACCAGACAGGCTTTGTCAGAGGGTGCAAACCCAATGCGAATATTATCAAATTACTCACGGCCATGACCATGTGTCAAGAGCAGGATATCCCATCCCTTGTGATTGGATTTGATTCGGAAAAGGCTTTCGATCGGGTGGCCTGGCCCTATCTTTTTTCCACTTTACAAAGATTCGGGATTCGAGGTGATTTTCTAAACTATATTTTCTTATTATATCAGAACCCCACATCACGAGTCCTGGTGAATAATGGCATTTCAGAGGTTGTGGACATCCAGCGTGGGGTTCGACAGGGCTGTCCTTTGTCCCCTTTACTGTATATATTATGCTTGGATCCGCTGTTGCGGAAAATTGATGGGTGTAGGGGGGTGAAAGGCTTTGGAGGTCCACAGCACATTTTTAAAATTGCCGCTTTTGCGGACGATCTGCTAGTCTACTTAACGCAACCCCGTTTTTCCCTACCGAATGTGTTGGGTCTTCTGGAGCAATATGGCCAATTTGCGGGATTGAGGATCAACTATACCAAGTCTGAGGCCTTAGCGATCACTGAGTCTACACGCGCGTACTGGCAGGCCGATTTCCCTCTTATATGGGCGACGGATAAGTTAAAATACTTGGGCCTATATATTCCTCAAGATATGAGGCATTTTTACAGGGTGAACATTCAACCCCTTTTAAAAAAATCACAGGACACTATGAATAGATGGACCTCCCTCCCTTTATCATTGATGGGTCGCATACAGCTTTTTCAAATGGTTTTGCTCCCGAAGTGGCTCTATATCCTCCAACTGGCCCCTTTATGGATAACTCCGCGAGATCACTCTCAGTTCCAACGAACTTTGCGCTCCTTTTTATGGAAGGGACGAAAATCTCGTATACCTTTGGCGACGCTTATGAGGCCCAAGGACGGGGGAGGTTTGGGGTGTCCCAATTTGATTTGGTATAATTTAGCGTGTAGTATGCGTTACGTCAAGGATTGGCTTTTCGGGCTGGCCTCTACCACCCCATATGCAGATCTTTTGGAATGGTATGGGGTCTTCTCTTTAAACCCTTTGTTACAACTCCCGGCGCATATGATTTCCAACCCCATCAAAACGCAAGGACTATGGCAGGTGTGTCGGAAAGCATGGCAGTTTTTCTGTAAGTTGGGACAAGTCCCAAAGCCCCTTACGCCATTACTTACTATCACGGGCCACCCCCTCTTTATACCAGGGAAAACTAGCCGGGTATTTCAGAGATGGAAGACGTCAGGGTTAATATACATCTATGAGCTTTACGATGAACGGACAGGAGATGTATCCCCCTTTTCGGTTCTTCAACAAAGGTACTCTCTCCCAGAGGGAGATGTGTTTGCCTACAATCAAGTTAGACACTTTCTTCGATCAGGGACACACTCCTTTAAAGATACTATAGCAACTAAAAAGGTGAGGGAAGTGGTCCGGGTGGGACGAGGTCAACGGGCCTCGGTTTCTTACTTTTATAAAGAGTTTATGGGGTTCTTGGATACACGACCGCTTCATGCTCTGTACACTAGATGGCAATCTTGGCCTTTGCTTTCTTTAACTTATGAGGAGTTCATGCAATGTTTTCGAGAACTGACTGACTTATCTGAGAATGCGCTGTTGCAGGAAACCCAGTACAGATTTCTTTGGCAGTGTCATATCTCCCCCCAGAGAGCCTATCAAATTAAAATTGCACAGACTCCACAATGTCCCAAATGTACCACCATAGAGGGTACATATCTGCATTGTTTCTGGGACTGTATAGAGATAACCAAATTTTGGAAACAGCTGCGTATTACCTGTCAAAAAATTCTGAAAAGAAAGTTGCCACCAGACCCCAATCTCTGGTTTTTCGGGATGGACAATTCACTGTCTGCCCCGCTATCCCAGTCGGAAAGGTTTTTTCTTTTAAGGGCGGGCCTACTAGGTAAACAAGTAATTCTGTCACAGTGGCTAGCCACAGACCCCCCAAACCATGAATACTGGTTTAAGAAGATGGTCTGATTGTGCTCTATGGAACATGCCATTTTGACAAAGACAGAACCAAAGAGATCTGTACGCACATCACTAACTTGGCAAGCTTTTACGATATATTTAAGTCCTAGGGTTAGACAACGAGAGGATCCGTGGGCTTCAGGGCCGGTTTCAATCGCACCTACAAATCGCTGTGGAACACCGCCAGGAGTGTGAGTTCCGTGGTTCAGAGGGCAGAGATATTCCCCGATCAACACAGGGATCCACCTGCTATTTCCTATGGCCAATCAATGAAAGAGACTGCAAATACGTCTACAGGGGAGGGGGGGGGACGGGAAGAGGGGGTGGAAGGTTTGGTTCCTTTACAAGAAACTTGTTCATATGAGTGTTGTATGTTATTGAAAATTCTTTAATAAAAATAATTTAAAAAAATAAATAAAAAATGGAGGGGTCGAAGCCTTTTTAGAACTTGGAGTTTGTAGTAGCACTCTTTAACCGTAGTGTTGATGAAATCAGAAAAGCTCAGATGGTTATCCATGACCCCCCCCCCCCAAGGTTTCTGACCCGTGGGGAGAGAACTGGGAGCGGCGTAAGGTGAGAGCTATTCAATGGAAGGGTGCCATCTTGAGTGATCAGGAGGAATTCTGTCTTGTCAGTGTTGAGTATCAGGTTAAGGTTAGACAGGAGTTTGTTAATGGAGAGGAGGCAGGAGTTCAAAAAAAGTACGGTCTTTTGAAGTGATTCGGTGATAGGAATAAGGATTTGGACGTCATCTGCATATAAGTAATGGGTTAACTTTAGATTGGAAAGGAGATGACAAAGCGGGAGAAGATAGATATTGAATAACGTAGGGGATAGCGAAGAGCCTTGAGGGACCCCTAATGTGGAACTTGAACGGTGGTGACTCTTTTTCTATTGATCTTAACTTTGTAGTATCTGTTCTGAAGGAAAGATTTGAACCAGTTATTTTACTAAACATACAGAAGAGTTCTTGCATATGCGCTGCCTCATGAGCACCTCAGTATTTTTGTCTGAGCTATCCTCTGTTCTTGAGATAGTTTTTACATTTTTACTGCCTTGTTGCAGTTTTTGTCTCTACCTGCTGCCTCGGTAGCCCCCCAACAGCACTTTTAAGTGGTAGGTATCAAAAAAAAAAAGTAAAAGCACACTTTATAACTTTAGTGATGTCTATGGAAAAGTCAAAGGCCAAGAAGCCTGCCATTAGTGGCTTCAAGGTCTACTTTTGTGGGCACCAAATGTCCATTACCCACTCACATGAGGTATGCTACAATTACCTGACCCTGGATCATGATATGACAAGCCTCTACAACTGTGACTGCATATCTTCCAGGGTGCAGCAGTCTAGGATTTGGAAAATGCGGGATTTAAGAATAGTGCATGTCCATCCACATGATGTTTTTTTTTATTTTATTTATTTTTATTTAAGTTCTTTTAATATACCGATGCTCAAGACAAGTCTTATCGAACCGGTTTACAATGAACAGGGGAGAAACCAATTAACAGCAAGGCGTATAAAAGTTACAATAAAACAGGGAGTGCGTAACTTGGTCATTAGAAAAAGAGGGATAGATTAAACAGTAAGAAACAGTAAAATAACAATGAGTAGAGAGCTATTGATTAGATAATAAAGCTTGTACATTCATGTAGTGGTTCATTTAGTTCATTTAGTGGTTTTAGTGGAGTTGGTCGAACAGTTCTATAGTTAGGGGGGGACGACAGAGGGAGAGACAGGAAGGGAAGGAGGGAGGGTGAGGGGGCAAGGAAGGGAGGTAATAGGAAGAGGGGAGATAGACTGTGCTGGAAGAAGACAGTATCTTCAGCGGTATGCTTGAGTGAATAGCCAGGTTTTCAGTTTTTTTCTGAAGGAGAGCTGGCATTTTTCGTCACGTAGATCAGGGGGGAGTGAGTTCCAGTGATGTGGTCCGGCCGTGGAAAGAGTTCGTTTTTTAATGGAGTTATGTATAGTGAATTTGTTAGGGGGGACCTGAAGGGTGTCTCTGTAAGTGGATCTGATTGGTCTTGATGAGGCATGGAGATCAAGAGGAATGGTAAGTTGAAGTGAAGATTGCTGATATATAGTTTTGTGAATGATGGTCAGTGTCTTGAAGAGTATTCTGTAGTGGATGGGTAGCCAGTGTAGAGATTTTAAGATCGGAGTGATGTGGTCTCTGCGACGGATATTTGTGAGGATCCTGGCTGCTGCGTTTTGCAGCATCTGTAGAGGTTTAGTGGAGGAGGCAGGGAGACTGAGTGGTAGCGCGTTGCAGTAATCGATCTTTGAGAACAATATGGCTTGAAGGACTGCACGGTAGTCATGAAAGTGTAGGAGGGGTCTAATCTGTTTTAGGACCTGTAGCTTGAAGAAGCCTTCTTTAGTGGTGGCGTTGATGAATTTTTTGAAGCTCATTCTAGAGTCCAGGATGGTCCCCAGGTCTCTCACCTGGTTTGTTATTGGTATTATGGCGGTGCTGGTGATATGGTTATTATCGTTGGGGGAAATGACCAGGAGTTCGGTTTTTGACGTATTGAGAATCAGATCGAGACTGGTGAGAAGGAGATTGATAGCGTAAAGGCAGCTGTTCCAAAAGTTTATGGTGTTGGAGATGGTGTCCTTGATGGGAATAAGGATCTGCACGTCGTCGGCGTATATAAAGTGGGTAAGGTTGAGGTTATTGAGTAATTGGCATAGGGGGAGTAGATATATGTTAAATAAGGTAGGGGAAAGGGAGGAACCTTGAGGTACTCCTTGTTTGGATGGAACGGGGGGGGGGGGGGGGATTCTTCGATATTTTTACTTTGTAGTGTCTGTTGCTTAGGAAGGATTTTAGCCAGAGGAGTGCAGAGCCTGAGATGCCAATATCCATCAGGCGGTTGATGAGGATAGTGTGATTTACAGTGTCGAATGCCGCGGAAATGTCGAGCAGAGCTAGCAGGTAAGATTTTCCATTGTCTAGTCCCATTAGGATGTTTTCAGTTAACAAGAGTAGGAGAGATTCTGTGTTTCGTCCTTTTCTGAATCCGAATTGGGAAGGAAAAAGAATGTCGTGGGTGTCAAGGTAGTCTGTGAGTCGAGTGTTTACTAGTTTTTCCATTAGCTTGGCTACGAAAGGTAAGTTGGCAATGGGCTGGAAATTTATAGGGTTAGCCGAGTCCAAGTTTGGTTTTTTCAGTAAGGGTTTTATAGAAGCGGTTTTTAATGCATCCGGGACCGATCCTTGAATGAGAGAACAGTTTATGATATCTGCCAGCGGTTTGGCAATGGTGTTCGGGATTGTGAGCAGGAGTTTAGTAGGTATTTGGTCTATAGGGTGTGAAGAAGGCTTCATTTTCTTGATAATAGACTCAATTTCCAAGGATGAGGTGAGATCAAAAGATTCTAGAGATTGATTGTGGATCTTAGGAGAGTAGTTTTGGCTATTTGGAGGCTGGGTGTTTGGAGTGGCGTTGGATGATGTCAGAAGCGTAAGTAGGTTTTTTATTTTGTTGTCAAAGAAGGCTGCCAGCTCTGAGGATTTGTTTAGTGCTTCTTCTTCCGGGATGATTGGAGGAACAGGGGAGGTAAGAGCTGCTACATAGGAGAAGAGTGTTTTAGGGTCGTATAGGAAGCCGTGTATTTTTTGGCGTACAAATCCTTTTTTGTGTGGTGAATGGAGGTCCTATATAGGCTCATTGCTGTTTTGTATGAGGCCTGTGTGGTAGGGGATGGATCCTTCCGCCAGCGTTGTTCTTTGTGTTGCAGTTCTAGTTTGAGTTTCTTTAATTCTGTTGTGAACCAGGGTTTTTTGTTGGTACGATCTGGGGCATATGTTATCAGCTACTGAGTGTGTGATATTTAACCATGAATTCATAGCAGTGTCAGCATTAGTGAGGTCCAGGTTGGTTAGGTCCTTGGAGAGGTTGTTGCTGAGGGCATCCATGGAGCCAGGTTTTCTGAATTGGAATGATGATTTAGGGATGGTGGGAGACGGTTTTTTTCTTTATAGATAGTTCTGTCGTTATCAATGAATGATCAGACCAGGGAATGGGGGTGCAAGTAGGGGTAAAAGATGGTGAGATGTGTTCATTTATGAAAATAAGGTCTATAGTGTGACCAGCTTTGTGTGTAGGTTTATTTATAATTTGTTTGAAACCCATGGCTTGGAGTGAGGATAGGAGGGCTTTGCAGTTGGCGGAGGGGGAAGGGGAATCGAAATGGATGTTGAAATCTCCTAACAGGATAGCTGGTGAGTTTGTATTGATGTGTTTGGCTACCATTTCTATGAGGGGGGACGGGTCTGATTCTAGGAGTCCAGGGGGGGGGGCGTAGATGAGACAGATTTGAAGCTGGGTGGATTTGAATAATCTGATTTCAAGTTTGGTGGTCGAGTTGATGACTTGCTGTGAAAGACTCAGTTCTTTTTTTGCGGCCAGCAGTAATCCTCCCCCTCTTTTTTTTTGCTCTGGGGATAGAGTAAAAGTCATACAGTTGTATTGGTAGTTGGTTGATTAGGGCTATATCAGCGTTTTTCAGCCAGGTTTCAGTTATTGCACATATGATGTTGCCAGGCTCCCATTGTGTGAATGGACATCATTAGGCTAATAGAATTCCTGTAACCACCAAGAGACTTGGCAGTGATTTTGGTACATAAGCTGCTGCAGGATCTCCAGACAAAGATGTGGCAATCTCCCACTTGATGTCTGCCAGTGGCCGGTAAGCCTGACTTAAAGCCAGTAAGCTGCCCCTAGTTTTGGAGTTGTCTAGCTTCCTCTCCATTTGATGTTGGTAGCAGTGTCAACTTGCAGATTTGCATGCAAATCTATCTCATGCGTATTTATTGTGGCTGAGAACCTCTGCTCCAAAGCTTGTAAATATCTTTGAAAAAGTTCCATGTTAAGTGTGCAGATTGCGGCTCCCCAAGTGTATATGGTGCAGTTCCTATATGCGTACATTAATAAGTTGAAGCTCTTGTCAGATTCATCAGACCAGGAGCATACTGGTAGAGGATGCAGAAAATTATGTAAAACCTCTGATCCACTTGGTGTATGAAGCATTTAATTCTGCGATCAGCACTTCAGTGGTAACCTTGAGGCATGAAAACTGACTACAAGCTAGTAGTCTATGTGCTTCTTACGAATGTCCCTGGTACTGAGATAATCTGTTTGGAGAAAAAGTCAAGGAAACAGTGGCTCGAATTAGAGAGTATCAAGTCATGATACAATCAGAGGAAGAGATCAGCTACTTCTAACCAGACATCAGCTCTTCCCTTTTAAAGGTCCATTTTTTCAGAAATACCCCTTGTGTTTATACAAGCGTTGAGTTCCTTCTACTTTGCAGTACTAGCAGGTTCTTGCTAGGAAATGCCAAAGGTAAAGGCATCAAGGAAAGATTCAACAGCAGACACAATCAAAACTAGGTCTGTATTTTTGAAGGAGCTAAAATGTATCTCCCCCCCCCCCTCCACTGGTGTAAAGAAGGGTCCAATCTTTCCTTCATATTGGCAGAAGATAAGCAAGCGGGTTCCTGAAGATTGTGGAGTATGGCTACCACTTGCATTTTTCTTATCTTCTTCTGAACCAGCATATTTCAGCCTTCCATTCAGACCTATCTCAATCAGCCCAGCTGCAGCTGGAAGTGGAGTACCGTATTTTTCGCTCCATAAGACGCACTTTTTTCCCCCAAAAGTGGGGGGAAAATGTCTGTGCGTCTTATGGAGCAAATATAAAAAAAAAATTAAAAATTTAACAAAACCCCCGCCCTCTCTTGACCACCCCCCTCCAGACCTTCCAAATGAATTCACTATAACCCCCCACCCTCCTGACCCCCCTCCCCAAAATCTGCCATAAGTCCCTGGTGACCCAGGAGCGGTCCGGGAGCGATCTCCTGGACTTGGGCTGTCGGCTGCCAGCAATCAAAATGGCACCGACGGCCCTTTGCCCTTACTATGTCACTGGGGTCGACCAATGCCAGCGGTAGCCCCTGTGACATAGTAAGGGCAAAGGGCCGTCGGCGCCATTTTGATTACTGGCAGCCGCCGGCCCAAGTCCAGGAGATCGCTCCCGGACCGCTCCTGGACCACCAGGGACTTTTGGCAAGTCTTGGGGGGGTTGTTAATTAATTTAAAGGGTTGGGATGGGGGTTTCTTTTTTTTGGGGGGGGTTCCCACAGAATTAGAAAAGTTTTCTGATCTGGGGAATGGACCGAAATGGCCCTCCCCAAACCCGAAAACAAAATGGGGAGAAAAAAATGTTATGCACTCCCCTAATTTGCTCCATAAGACGCACAGATACCTGAGGACAGAGCCAGTTTAGCACAAATTTATTTTTTTTTTTATTTTCCCCCTCTGAATCCTAGGTGCGTCTTATGGAGCGAAAAATACGGTAATTTCTTCAGCAGAAAGCAATGAAAATAATGCTTTCCAGGAGCATGGTCAAGGATTCTGTTCCCAGTATTTCCTCATTCCCAAGAGAACTGGGAGATTGAAAATCTATTCTGGATTTAAGAAGGCTGAATAATTTCTCTTGTACAAGAGAAATTAAAGATGAACTCCTGCCACACAAAACTTCATTTTATTTAACCAGAGAATTAGATGTGCGTCTTTAATCTCAAGGATGCTTATGCAAATTTCCCCTAGGACAAGCAGGATGGTAGTCCTCACACATGGGTGATATCATCAGATGGAGCCCAGTATGGAAAACTTAGATACACTGAGCATGCCCAGCATGCCACAATCCATGCATCCACATGGGATCCCTCTTCAGTCTCTTCTTTTCTGCAGATCTATTATTTTCCGGTTGTGGAGCTCTGCTCTTTTTTCAGTATTTTCAAGTAATTTCCAGGTTGGTTCCGACTTTTCCTGTGCCAGGGTCCCTCTTTTTCCTACTGGCTTAGTCAGTAGGGTGGCGCAGTAAGATTTCTCCCTTCTGTGCGGTCGATTCTCGGTGGTGTCTCACTCTCTGTGGCTGCTGGGCACCAACCGTTCCCCGGATCTTTTTTGAAATGGTGTCATTGAGTTTTCGACGATGCCCCCAGTGTCCACAGACCATGTCCCTCACGGATCCGCATGAGGTTTGTATCCTCTGCCTGGGGGCATTGTACAATGTCAGGGTGTGACGTTTTTGTGACCAGGTGACTCCCAAAGGCCATTGCGTCCGTCTATATAAAATGGAGAAGCTCTTTGGTTCCAAAAAATCTGAACCTTTGACTCCGGCGATGGGGGCATCAACTCTGAGAGGCCGTGGGGAACCGATGGACACCAAGCCTTCGCTGTCCATTCCCCCACCAGGGCCTCTTCTGGAGAGAGGGGCAGGAGATCGGCCACCATCGGAGTCTTCGCGCTCCAGAACGACAGGATCGTCTTCATCCTCCTTGGCACTGGGGAAAGACCAGACTGAGGAAAGTCCAGGAAGCATCGCCATGGGTCAGCGGCACCGGGATTGGGTCGGCAGCTGTGATGCCCCCAAAGTGACTCCACGGAGAGGAAGCGTCATCCTCCATCGAACCCGAGAGTCCCAGGCATTCCCCACCAATGCCAGTGCTGGGCACCGATCTCCCTTGGGGCTCTGAGGGCAATCTGATGATGCCTCCCCCTCCTCCATCCATCTTGTCCTTGGTGGACTTTCAAGAGGAGTTGGACCGCAGGGTGCAATTGGTGGTGGTCCGAGCCTTGCAGAGCATCAAGCCACCAGCCCTGCCAGTGCGTCCACCGGTGTCAGAGATTGCACCCTCGATGTTGGCACCACTGCTGGAGTGCCTTGATGTCCTTAGTGTCCTCCCCATGCAGCCACTGCTGGTGCCCAGGGGTCCATCAATATCCCGGCGGCCACCATTGCCTCCTCTGTCCAATGCGATTCCCATTGTGAGTTCCTCTGAGGAGGAAGGCCTAGCACAGCCGTGGCACCACCGAGACCCTTGGTTCCATGACTGACATTCCTTGGTCCAGTTCCGGGTCCTGCTGGGGGCTTGGTGCCCAAGCCAAGGGGCCTGGGTAGGGACCCCCCACTGGTTTCTCAGTATGATCTTAAGAAGATACTCCGTATGACCCGTGGCAGGTTGATATCTCAGTCTCCTCATCCGAAGACTCGGAGGATCTTCCCTCAGACCCATCTCCTCCGGAGGAGATGTGCCAGTCCTCAGTGAGGATTTGACCTTTGTGGGGTTTGTCCGGACCATGGCAGAAACCATTCCATTTCAGCTTCTGATGGAAGAGGATGCCAAAAATAAGATGCTGGAGCTTCTCCAGTTTGTCGATGCCCCAAAGGAAGTGGTGGCTGTTCCCGTTCATGAGATCTTCAAGGAGTTACTCCTTAAATTTGGGAACACCCCATCTTCCTGCCTCCATTAAATAGGAAAGCTGATGCTGTCTGTCTGATAAAGAAGGCCTTGGGGTTTGAGTGGCGTCAACTTCCACATCAGTCTGTTGTGGTGGAGTCTGCTCTCAGGAAGGCCAAGCGTTTTCGTACCAATACCTTCAGTTCTTCCACAATAGAGTGATTCTATGTGTTCAGCCTAAATTTTTGTCAAAAGTGCTGTTGGCTTTTCATAGTAAGCAAGCTGTTATGCTGCCAACATTCTTTCCACATGCCCATAAAGGAGAAAAAGGCTCTTCATTTTTTGGACCGCAAAAGAGTCCTAGGATATTAAGGAAAGAATCAACCCCATTGTCAAACCTATTAGCTGTTTGTATCCTGTGCCCTCGGTATATTGTGAATGGTTAGTAGAGCTCTCTCCAGTTGGCTAGCAATCTGGAGAGAGTTATGTTCTGTTATGTTCTGGCTGGCTTACAGATTATAGACGTTGTCTCATCAAGTGAGTGCCATGGCAGCTTCAGTGGCTTACCTCAGGGCTGCTACCATTGAAGAGATTTGCAAAACAGACATAGAGATTTAATGGAGGATATTCACAGAATTGCTCTGAAAGGGGCAGTGACATAACCATGGGTGGGCCTGGGTGAGCATTGGTTCTTCCAGATTGCTTTCAGGCCCTCCCAACCAGGGCTGTCTGACACTGGAAGTGACCTGCTGGAGCAATGCTTTCGTGGGCTCCCATCCCCATAACGGCGAAGAAGAGGACCTCAGAAGCAAGGCTGTCGTAGAATCCCATCCCCACAACAGTGAAGAAAAGGGCCATAGCTGCAGTGCTGTCACATGATCCTATCCCTGCGATGGTGAAGAAGAGGGCTGGAGCTGCAATGCCATCGTGGGATCCCATCCCCATGATGACGAAAAAGGCCTGAGCAGCAATGCCATCGCGGAATACCATCCCCATAGCGGTGGCCGTAGAAGTAGGACTTTGGCTGTGCCTAATGAAAAGGCCTTGTTTGTATGTCGGTGAGAATGGGAGCCTGTATATGTGTGTGTGTGAGTGAGAATGGGAACTTGGGTAAATGTGCAGATTAGAATGGGAGCCTGGGTGTGTGTGTTGGGGGGATGTGTGTGAGAATGGGAGCCTGGGTGTGCATCTATCTAAGAAGGGGAGCCTAGGTGAATGTCTGTGTGTGTGTATAAGAGTGGAAACCTGGGTGTGCCTCTGTGTATGTGAGAATGAGAGTCTGAAGGGGTGGGGTGAAAGTGAGAGTTTGTATATGTGTCTGTGGTAGAGCATGTTAGAGTGAGAGTTTATGTATGTGTGTGTGTGTATGTGTGTGTGTGTAGAGAATGTGAGAGTGAGAGTTTGTGTGTGTGGGGGAAGGGCATATGAGAGAGAGCGTGTGTGTGTGAGGGAGTCTAAGAGAGAAAGCATGAGCCTTTGTGTGTGTGAGAGGGAAGAAGACAGTAGGAGATGAGACAGAATGAGAAGTCAAACCCGGAAAAGGCATTAGGAAATGACCGATAAGAGAAAAGTGGGGGAAAAATAGACCGCGGGACCAACTGATTAGAAAAATACAAAGAGCAGACAACAAAGGTTAAAAAAAAATTTTGAGAGTTTAGCAATTATGTTTTGGAATGTGCATTTCTTATATTTTTGTATTTTGCTCTTTCTTCAGTATTCTGTTTCTAATTTGAAGTTTCATTTCTATATTAGGTAAGAGTCAGTCTCTGTTTTGCCTTTGTGTGACTGAAGTGTATTTTTTCTGCTAGTGTGTAGTTTCTCTGTAGCAGTCCAGCTTGTTCTGTTACTCCAGTAGATCATGTATTAATGTTCTAGGGCCTGGTGTAGTATTTGCATTGTTGCTTTTTCATACGGTTGCTATTAGAGTCCTGAGAGTAAGTGCTGTGACTATATGGTATGGCAAGTTTCTAGTCATCTCTTTTTTTTCCGGGAGTTTGTGTTACTTCACAAAATGTTTATCAGTGGAGGGATATTTTTTGCTGAAGTGACACCAGAATTTGTATATTTTTTTTCATGTTGGTTGTCCTGTGAATTGTCCTAACTCTGCTCTGCACCTATGCTGATGATTAATGCTATTTTATTGTAGTTATGATGATTTCTAGCTTTCTGCAAAGACAATTCATGAAAGAATACATTGAATTTTGCATTATTAGATGATTGACTGGTCTATTTGTTTTCTTTGCTTTTTACGTGATTATACATGATTTAAACTGCAATAAATCTAAAATAAATTAATACAGATTAATAAGGACATTTTAATGTTGAAATAATTGAGGTAAAAAGTTTTAAAGTTTCACGCATGATGCATAATGGCTGTTGAAAACTACTTAGAATGCCATTGTAGGATGCGATATATGGCAATATTTATCAATAAGAATACAAACTAGCAGGTCTCAAATCTGCATGCCTATAGCCGACCCATGTTTATTTTGTGCCCACCCAAAAAATCAGTTCTGGCTATGCCACTGGAAAGGGAAGTTGCTGCTGCTAAGTGATTTTAATCTTCCAGATATTGATTGGGACATCCCAACTGGAGCATCTTCTAGAACGGACGTGGGCAATTCCTGTCCTCGAGGGCCGCAAGCACTGAGGCAGAGTACATGCAGATCTCTCTCATACATATTCATTAGGGATATCCTGAAAACCCGACTGGTTTGCGGCCCTTGAGGACCAGAATTGCCCACCCCTGTTCTAGAAGCAGGGAGGTTCTGGATTTTCTGAATGGAGAAATGTTCTGTCAACTAGTAAAGGAACCCACACGGGATGGGGTGATACTGGACTCGGTGCTTACCAATGAGGACAGTATTTCTGATGGTGTGGATGATCATCTGGGAACCAGTGACCCCCAGATCAAGTGGTTCAATATTAGGACAAAAGAGATGAAGTTTCATTTTAAGGCAAGGGTCCTAGACTTCAGGAAAACTAATTATCTCAAAATAGGGGAGTACCTCAAAGAATTGTTAGCTGGATGGGAAAATGCAGGGGAAGTAGAAAGGCAGTGGGCAAAACTAAAAGGAGATGATATAAGGGCAACTAATCTTTTTCAGGCCGATACAGTAACGTGCGCTCCAACGGAGCGCACTGTTAACCTGCCCTTGGACGTGCGTTTTCCCTTACCCCTTATTCAGTAAGGGGCGGAAAACGCGCGTCCAACCCACGGCACCTAATAGAGCCCTCAACATGCAAATGCATGTTGACGGCTCTATTAGGTATGCGCGCGGGATACAGTAAGTAAAATGTGCAGCCAAGCCGCACATTTTACTCTAAGAAATTAGTGCCTACCCAAAGGTAGGCGCTAGTTTCTGCCGGCACCGGGAAAGTGTACAGAAAAGCAGTTTTTACTGCACCCTCCGACTTAATATCATAGCGATATTAAGTCAGAGGTCCCGAAGGGTGTAAAAAGTGAAAAAAAAAAGAAAAAAAATTTTAAATTGGGCCGGCGGCTGTCGGGCCGAAAACCAGACGCTCAATTTTGCCGGCGTCCGGTTTCTGAGCCTGTGGTTGTCAGCGGGCTCGAGAACAGACGCCGGCAAAATTGAGCGTCGGCTGTCAAACCCACTGACAGCCGCCGCTCCGGGTCAAAAGGAGGCGCTTGGGACGCGCTAGTGTCCCTAGCGCCTCCTTTTGCTCGTTTCTACCACACCACCTAATTTACATACTGAATCGCGCGCACCGGGTACGGGCGTTCGTCCGCTCTCCCGCGTTTTTACTGAATCAGCCCCATTTGTTAGGAATGTAAAAGGAAGAGGAAAAAGAGACTTATGTTTTTCTAAAGAAGTAGCTGAAAAGATGAAGGAGAAAAGGTTATCATTCATAAACTACAAGAGATCACAGAAAGTGGAAGACAGGTGACAATATCTGGAAAAATTAATAGATGCTGGGAAAGTAGTCAGGAATGTGAAAATTCAAATAAAGGAAAAAATATCAAATATAGCAAAACAGGGGGACAAAACTTTTTTTTTTTTTTTAAAGATATGTTAGTGATAGAAGGAATTGCAGAAGTGGCATTGTGAGACTCAAAGGTGAACGGGAGGAATATGTAGAGGCTGATGAGAAAAAAGCAAAATAGCTTAAATATTTCTGTTCGGTGTTCACTGTGGAAGGTCTGGACCACATAAAACAAATACAAATAACATTGGAAGTGAGGTAAACCTTAATCGATTTTCAGAACAGTATGTTATTGAGGAGCTAACTAATCTTAAAATAGATAAGGCGATGGAGCTGGATGGGATACTTTCAAGTGTACTAAGGGATCTTAGAGATGTCCTGGGAACTCCGCTGACTGACCTTTTCAATGCTTCCTTAGAGTCTGGAATAATTCCAGAGGACTGGAAAAGGGCAGATATGGTTCCTATTCATAGAAGTGGAAGTAAGGAGGAGGCTGGGAACTATAGGCCAGTTAGTCTGACCTCTGTGGTGAGCACACTAATGGAATCACTGCTAAAACAGAAAATAGTGCAATTTTTGGAATCCATTGGATTGCAAGATCCAAGGCAGCATGGTTTTACCAGAGGTAAATCTTGTCAGATGAGCCTGATCAATTTCTTTGATTGGGTGACCAGAGAGTTGGATCAAGGGAGATCCCTAGACATGCTGAGGTAGATTTTAAAAACATATGCGCGCGCATGCGAACAAAAGTACGCTGGATTTTATAGGATATGCGTGTAGCCGTGCGTATCTTATAAAATCCGGGGTCGGCGCGCACAAGGGGGTGCACATTTGTGCAACTTGCGCGCGCTGAGCCCTGCGCGCGCTGCCCGTTCCCTCCAAAGCCGCTCCGAAATCAGAGCGGCCTCGGAGGGAACTTTTTTTCTACCCCCCGCACCTTCCCTTCCCTTCCCCTACCTAACCCACCCCCCCTACCTTTATCAGAGTAGTTACTACTGCCTCCGGGCAGTAGTAACTTACGCGAGCCGGTGCGGCAAGCCCCGACATAGGCCACGCCCCCGGACCACCCACACGCCCCAGATCCCTAACTGCGCCCCTGGCCACACCCCCGACCGCCCCTTTTTGCAAGCCCCGGGACTTACGCGCGCCGCCAAGCCTATGCAAAATAGGCTCGGCGCACGCAGGGGGGGTTTGGGGTAGGTTTTCGGGGGGTACGCGCGTATCCCTTTGAAAATCTACCCCAATGTACTTAGATTTCAGAGCTCTTGGTATGGATCCTAGAATGACTGACTGAGTTAGAAACTGATTTTGGAGGTGAAAAGGGTAAATGGAGTTTTCTTTGAGGAGGGGGTTATTACTAGTGGTGTGCCTCAGGGTTCAGTCCTTGGACCAGTTCTTTTCATCATTTTAATGAGCGACATAACAGGATTGTCGGGAAAGGTTTGCCTTTTTGCCAAGGATGATAAAATCTGTAATAGGGTGGACAGCCAGGAAGGAGTGGAAAACATGAGGAGGGATCTAGTGAAACTCAAGCAGTGGTCTAAGGTCTAAAAGCTAAGATCTAATACTAAAAAATGCAGAGTAATGCAATTAAGATGCAAAATTCCAAGGGAACAGTACAGTTGAAGGTGAAATTCTTCTAAGCACAAAGGAAGAGCGGGATCTGGGGGTAATTGTATTTGATGATCTTAAGGCGGCCAGTCAGTTGGATAAAGGATGGTAAAAGCCAGAAAGATGCTTGGCTACATAGGGAGAGGAATGGTCAGCAGAAAAGGGAGGTGATATTGCCTCTGTATAGGTCTTGGTGAGATCTCACTTGGAATTCCATGTACAATTCTGGAGAATGCACCTTCAAAAGAAATAAACAGGATGGAGTCTGTCCAGAGGTTGTCTACTAAAATGGTCAGTGGTCTTTGTTCTAAAGCGTATCGGGATAATTATCTAAGCATATATACCCCAGAGGAAAGGCGAGATAGGGGAGATATGATAATTACATTATATAAGAACATAAGAAATTGCCATGCTGGTCAGACCAAGGGTCCATCAAGCCCAGCATCCTGTTTCCAACAGAGGCCAAAACCAGGCCACAAGAACCTGGCAATTACCCAAACACTAAGAAGATCCCATGCTACTGATGCAATTAATAGCAGTGGCTATTCCCTAAGTAAAATTGGTCGCCGCATCTCAAAAAAGATATAGTTGCGATGGAGAAGGTACAGCGAAGGGCAACCAAAATGATAAAGGGGATGGAACAGCTCCCCTATGAGGAAAGGCTGAAGAGGTTGGGGCTGTTCAGCTTGGAAAAGAGACGGCTTAGGGGGGATATGATAGAGGTCTTTAAGATCATGAGAGGTCTTGAACGAGTAGATGTGACTCGGTTATTTACACTTTCAAATAATAGAAGGACTAGGGGGCATTCCATGAAGTTAGCAAATAGCACATTTAAGACTAATCGGAGAAAATTCTTTTCAACTCAACGCACAATAAAGCTCTGGAATTTGTTGCCAGGGGATGTGGTTAGTGCAGTTAGTGTAGCTGGGTTCAAAAAAGGTTTGGATAAGTTCTTGGAGAAGTCCATTAATGGCTATTAATCAATTATACCTAGGGAATAGCCACTGCTATTAATTGCATCAGTAGCATGGGTTCTTCTTAGTGTTTGGGTAATTGCCAGGTTCTTGTGGCCTGGTTTTGGCCTCTGTTGGAAACAGGATGCTGGGCTTGATGGACCCTTGGTCTGACCCAGCATGGCAATTTCTTATGTTCTTATGTTCTTAATAGCCATTAATGGACTTCTCCTCCAAGAACTTATCCAAACCTTTTTTTAACCCAGCTACACTAACTGCACTAACCACATCCTCTGGCAACAAATTCCAGAGATTTATTGTGCGTTGAGTGAAAAAGAATTTTCTCCGTTTAGTCTTAAATGTGCTACTTGCTAACTTCATGGAATGCCCCCTAGTCTTTCTATTATTCGAAAGTGAAAATAACGGAGTCATATCTACTCGTTCAAGACCTCTCATGATCTTAAAGACTTCTATCATATCCCCCCTCAACCGTCTCTTCTCCAAGCTGAACAGCCCTAACCTCTTCAGCCTTTCCTCATAGGGAAACTGTTCCATCCCCTTTATCATTTTGGTTGCCCTTCTCAGTACCTTCTCCATCGCAACTATATCTTTTTTGAGATGCGGTGACCAAAATTGTACACAGTATTCAAGGTGTGGTCTCACCATGGAGCGATATAGAGGCATTATGACATTTTCCGTTCTATTAACCATTCCCTTCTTAATAATTCCTAACATTCTATTTCTTTTTTGACTGCTGCAGCACACTGAGCTGACGATTTTAAAGTATTATCCACTATGATGCCTAGATCTTTTTCCTGGGTGGTAGCTCCTAATATGGAATCTAACATCGTGTAACTACAGCAATGGTTATTTTTCCCTATATGCAACACCTTGCACTTGTCCACATTAAATTTCATCTGCCATTTGGATGCCCAACCTTCCAGTCTCGCAAGGTCCTCCTGTAATGTATCATAGTCTGCTTGTGATTTAACTACTCTGAATAATTTTGTATCATCCGCAAATTTGATAACCTCACTCGTCGTATTCCTTGCCAGATCATTTATATATATATTGAAAAGCACCGGTCCAAGTACAGATCCCTGAGGCACTCCACTGTTTACCCTTTTCCACTGAGAAAATTGACCATTTAATCCTACTCTGTTTCCTGTCTTTTAACCAGCTTGTAATCCACGAAAGGACATCACCTCCTATCCCATGACTTTTTAGTTTTCATAGAAGCTCTCATGAGGGACTTTGTCAAACGCCTTCTGAAAATCCAAATGCACTACATCTACCCGGTTCACCTTTATCCACATGTTTATTAACCCCTTCAAAAAAATGAAGTAGATTTGTTAGGCAAGACTTCCCTTGGCTAAATCCATGTTGACTATGTTCCATTAATCATGTCTTTCTATTATATTCTAACGATTTTGATCTTGAGAATAGTTTCCACTATTTTCTCCCGGCACTGAAGTCAGGTTCACTGGTCTATAGTTACCCGGATCACCCCTGGAGCCTTTTTTAAATATTGGGGTTACATTGGCCACCCTCCAGTCTTCAGGTACAATGGATGATTTTAATGAGAGTCAATGAGAATCAACTACCTTGCTGAAGCTCTGCAGAAGATTGAGGGGGTCACGAAACAGCATGTGTAGGAGCTACTGCACATGTTCAGTAACGTTTTTACTGAGCTATAAGAGCTAGGTTAATTTAGCACCATCAGATGGCATCACCCACAAGTCATAGCTGATTCATCCTACTGTCTGTGGAGAACCCTGTTTACACTTAATCAAACTTAAGGGGATTTTTTATTCATTTTGTTCAACTTTTGGCCATATTTTTCTATATTACTATATTCTATACCTCTATTTTTAATTCCATATCATAAACTCCTGTTTTCCATCTTTCTTTCATTTTTTTCTATGTTTTGTTCCTGTTTCTTTTACTGACCTCATTGTCTTTATTAGCTACTCACTTTCTATCCTCACCCTACTTCCCATTCTCTAGTTTTCCTTGCATTCCAACTCTCCTCTGGCACCTGCCTTACCACATCTCAACAGCCCAACAGCCTGACTTATATCTGTTCTAGCAACTATGCACTTTAACAGACGCTAAACTGTGTATATAAATTTTAAGAGAATGTTTACAAATTTATCATGAGGTCTTCTACGTGTTACCTTCGCATACTCCAATGTATATCTTAATCTCTCGTCCCCCTCTTATTTCCTCCTCCAAGTTACACATCCTTGTTATAATGTAACTTTACTCTCCTTCAAATTGTTTACTGTTTGGTTGGTTATAGTTCCTTATTGTTTGATGTAAACCGAGTTGATTTGATTTGTATCAAGAAATTCGGTATAAGAAAAGTCCTTAACAAAGAAATAAATAAATAAAATCTCCTTCCTATCACCATCCTCCTCTTTTTCCTCTCTCCTTATCTCATTATGTCCTCCATTCTACTTGTCTCTCACCTCCGGCCCCCATAGTTTCATAACCCCCTCCCCATTTTCTCCTCGCCTGCATCTCTCTTTCTCATCCCCCTCCTTCTTTTCTTTTGTTTCCCTCATCTACTTCCTTCCTTCTCTTCATCTCTGTGTAGGTCTCTCTCCTTCCTGTTTCCTTCTCTTGTCTTTCACCTTTTGCTTATGGTTTGGATTTGGAAAGGTGAGTAATTAAATCTAAAATCCAATCCTTTTTCTTGGCCTTCCTTCACTACTCTTTGCTGTGATTAATGGCTTTTCTTAGTAACCCACCTGATTCTAGTCCCTGCCTCTTCCTCCGCCTCTACCCCCCATCTCTCGTCTGCCTCTGGATTTTTTCCTACCATGAGCAACTCTTCATTTGATTTTGGTCTTTAGGCCTGTGTAATGTGACTACCATTGAGCTCCTGCAGCTGTACAACATAGTGAATTGGTGTTTAATGGAGAGGTGCTGAAGGCAGGGCCATCTGTAGAGCAACACACCAATTCAGAAATTAAATTAAAATTTTAATGCAACTAGGGAATGACTGTTTTAAGTGTCAAATCTAAAATTATAATCTGCTTTAAGTGCAAAGCAAAGTAACTTTTCTTCTCTAAGGATAAGCAGGATGACAGTTGTCTTATGTGGGTGACAGATGGAATCCGGCAAGGAACTTTGATTTCAAACCTTCTAAGAAGTTTTGAGCATGCCCTAGTGGGCATGTGCAAACCTAGTCACCTCCCAGGCAGGGCCCCTCAATCTCATCTTTTTCACAGAACCTGCCAAGTTACAGTTTTTTTCCCTCTCTCAAAGCTACTGCAGTTAAATGTTTCTGGAGCAGTTATTTCCTGCAGGTCCTGAGGATTTGTTTTCAACCTCTAATACTTCTATTTCAGGTTTTTTTTTGGTTTTTTTTTATTACCATTTATTCTGTCACCTGCAATGGTGCTCTAGCTTGGTCAAGGTGTTTTTCCTAGCTTTCGTGTTGTGTTTTTTGTCTTTAGTCTAAAGCCTCATGGGGCCTCCAGTTTTCAGTGGTTTGGCCTAGGTCTCTTACCCTAGGTCATTTGGGAATTTGCCTGATTCAAACCATTGTGTCTCTGGCAGCCCCCCTTCACAGTGATGGTCTCCTGCCATCATTAGACTAAGCATTCCAGGTGGGAGCTCCAGGATACTTCACCCAATGGGCCTCACTAGTACAATCGATGCATTGATTCACCCTTGATCTGTTTGCCTGGATCAGGATTGGATCAACGCCTGTGAAGGTGTTCCCCGTGAGGAAAAAAGCTCATTCTCCCTCACAATCCTGGGAATCTTACAATTTTCCATAGGTCCAAGTTGGTTCCCTGGATGATGTGGCCTCCCCTCCTGCCTGCCAGCCTGTCCTCGAGAGCTGGAGAGCCTGAGTATGGGAACTATCAGCAGTGCTGATGCACCATTGGTGCCATGTTCTGAAAACATTGGATGCTCGTGTATATCCAAGTGCTGGTGCACTGATGGGAATTGATGCTGGGTGCCACGGCACAGGTGGAATCTATGCTGGGCACTGTGGCACCCACAGAATTGGTACCAGGTTCTATCAGCACTGAGGGAGTCAACATCGGGCACCATCAGAATCAGTACTGAGGGAAATGGTGCCGACAGAATGGGTGCTATTAGCAGTGACGGAATTGGCCCCATCTGCTTGCCAATGGAATTGACATTGGATGCCTCAAACAATATTGGTAGCGTTGCAATATCAGCAATGAAGATGTGCTGCCAAGAGGGTGTGTCAACATAGGGCCCTGCTGCTCCAAGGTATGCCATGGTGACGGCACATTGGTGTCTGACCCCACAGTATCAGTGAATTCAATGTCTGGCACTGCTGTGCTATTGGAAATAATTGTTGGTGCTGTACACTACTGATTGACAATGGACATTGAGCTCCAGTGCACAGATATGGCTTGGAAAACATTAGCTGCCAGTGAATTAGGACATTTCTTGGACATGTCTATATATATTCAAGCCGAGCCCTCCACATAGATGAGATCTTGCCTACTCCTTTTTGGACTGTCCAAAAAGGAGGAGTAGAGCCATGATTTACCTCCTCTGCAAGGAGTGGAAAAGCTTCCAGAGGATCACCCCGTGACAGCTTTTGACCTAGATTACTTGCTACTGCAGAGGTCCCAGAAGTTATACTATTCTGAGCTCTCTGACATGAAACCCTCTCTTGTCAGGGGCTATGCCCAAAGATAGCACAGGCTACAGTCAGCCAGGAAATTGTCGAAGCAAACTCCTTCTAGGCTTCCTGCTATGGAATCAAGTAGCAGAATTGCAGGATCTGTTAGACCCCTAGCGTTTTTAGTTCCCCAATACTGATTAACTCCTTCGTTAGAGGCAAAGATGATTTAGTGTTAGGTCTCAGCCTGCCCACTCTATTGCCATTATAGCTCCACTATCCACAGCCAGAGGCTTAGGGGTAGGGCAACTGTTGTGGAGAGGAGAGTGTCTTCCCTTGATTTTACCACCCATCATTCTTCTCACTTTCTTGACAGAGAGTAGATGGCCTAAAAACTACAACATAGCCCAACTAAGACCCAGCTCAGGGTTTGTCTCAATCAGGGGAGTCATTGCCAGATTCCAGGATCACCAATGTAACAACTCCTGGTTGAGGGTAGGGGGGCATGAATAAGAGATTTTAGCTAAAACCAGAGTATCCAAGATACCCAGGTTATCAGGAGAGAGTATCCTTGTTCCCATTCTTCTTTGAGGCCCATGGCCAACTTAGCTTCACAGGTATAGGGGATAGGTGGCGGTCGCATATATGCTTGCAGATCCTGAAGGAATTGATGACTCGGTCACATCCTGGGATGTGAGAGTGTTATATAGGCCTGTTAAGGGAAAACTTGTGAATTTTTTCCCTCAGCACCTTCTTTCTCTTAGGAAGGGGATATTTTATACTCCCTGGGGAAGGTTACTCTCTGAATAACTGCTTTCTATCTGAATCTTCTGTCCATTTAGGACAGCATCCTATACTAGAAATCAGGAAAAGAGATAAGGAAGCCTACACCAACATCCAGACATTCCTTACTCCTTTGACACCTCTTGAAGTTGGGCCTAGAAGCAGTCATCCCATACAAGTAGGAGAAACTTGCATCGTTATGTTCATGCAGATATACTGGACGTAGCAAGACATGCAGGGTGCTGCCATGAGGTGAAGGCAGCACACAATGTTGACAGGCGGATTCCTCTACAAGAAATCTGCTCCCTAGGAGCTGAAAAGATGATTTTCCTGCATAAGGGAATTGTATTTTGAATACCAGCTGTGGAGGACAGTGAGGCATTGCCCCCTAGCGTTCCCTTTATTACCTGTGGCAGGACCAAGCTAGATGCTTTGGCCACCTTAAATGCTTTAAGGAGAGTATGCTTTATGAGCGGATTCTGCAGGGCAGGTGGGCTCAGAGCGCATAACCTGAGACTGGGGAATAAGAGCTGGGATTCATGTGGGGTAATAAACAGACCAAGCCCAGATCTCTGGGAGGAAGGCAGCTCCTGTAATGTAATACTGTCCAAACACTGAGCTTAGACAAAGCCAGTACAAACTGAGTAGAGAGAGTACACACTGAGGTAAAGGCAGTCTACTATGGTATATATGACGAAAACTGTGAATAAAGATTATGTTTTTAAAAAAAAGGCTAGAATCAGACTTGTTCCTGTCTCGGGGCCTGTGGGAATCACTGTTTGTTCCCACATACGGTGTCAATCAAGCATGGGATTTTTTCTAAAGCTTTACAAGAAAATAAAACCCAGCCTCCAAGAAAGTGTCTGTTTGGAGCAAGAAACAGTTGTGAAAAGGACATGTGGTTCTAAATATAGTAAACTACACGGGGGGCCGCTGGCTCTAACAACAAAGTTACAGAGCACTGTAGCTTCTGTGAAAGGGTGTGGCTCAGAAGCTGCACTGAAGGGAAAAAAAAACCCCCCAAGTTAAAAAGTTTCAGGTTAGAGAGGAAAATTGGTGAGTGGACGGGTTGCAGGGACAGCCAGGGAAGTGGTAGGTTTTGTACTGACTAACTGGAGAAGCCTGGCTAGAGTTAGATAGGGATTAAAAGTTGATTTAGTCAATACTGGTTATGCAGGCTTTTTCTCTTTTTTTACTTTTTTTCTTCTGCCTTGAAAAAAAAAAAGAAAAGAGGAAGGGACACTGGTGCAGCAGGGCTGTGCTGAAAAGGGTGCTGTGGACCTGGAAAGCTGCCAGAGTGGGCTTGTGAGTGCAGTGGAATGGAAACAGGGTGGGGCCCTCATCCAGCAAGCAAGCCACTCTGCCAAGGAAGCCACAGGAAAACCTGAGTGGAACAGTCAAGGTACTCTGCAAGCAACTGGTGAAGCAAAAGCAGCCAGAGGTCTGGAAGGAAAGAACAGCCATGCATTTTTGTGTGGTGGGAGTTTCTAGTCCCAAGAGCTGGGTCAGAGAGAGGATCAGATCTCGAGGTTTTGGCATCTGGAAAGGCCAGACAGGGTAATCGAGCGAGGGAACCCACTCCCAAGAGTACTAGGACCAGGCAAGAGAAGTGAATGCCTAGACTGGCTAGACAAGGACTACAAATAACTCATGGAGGAACTGGATGAGTGGCTGGCAGAGGGGTCCAGTGGAGCTAACTGTGTTGGGGAACAGTCTGAGATTGGCGCTAGAGGTGGTCCTGAAGAAGACCCTGTAGGGTGCTCAAACACTACCAGGAGTCCAGTGAGAAGCCCCAAAAGGGGGCAGTGAAGAACCCTGAGAGAGTGGTCAGCAGAGAAGGCCTGTGAGAGGGAAACACAGACCTGGCCCAGAAAGAGGGCTAGTATTGAGATAGTTGGAAGTCAGTGCTACAGGATGTTACAAGCAGACCCTTGTATAGGGATGCCCAACATTATTGGGAGTACGAGGGTACAACTCCCGTGCGAAGCCCAGAGAGAGGGCACAAAAAGGCAAGCAAGAGATGCCATGGGGAGTCCAGAGGGTGGCACTGCAGAGACCCCATTGAATGAGGATGCAGAGGAGCCAGCGACCAGCATGGGTGAATGGCCAGAGCTTACAGATGAGGAAGCTGTGGAGAACCCAGGGAAGAGGTGCTGCAGAGTGTATAGAGGAGGAAACTGCGGAGTGCCCAGAGGGAGGCATTGCAGAGAACCTGAGGAAGAGTCCACGGAGAGCTCTGAGGATGGCATTATGGGAGACTTCAGCAACTGAGGATACAGAGGAGTCAAATAGGGGTTCTAAATCAGAAATATCAGATGCCAGGAAGTGGGTGCAGTTGGTTATAGAGGAGCCAGCATTGTTAGTTCCTCAATCAGTCCATAAAGCTCCATTGGTGTGGAATTCAAACCCGGGGCCAGCAAAGGACTTAGTTAAAGGACTGGGGATGTGCACTGCACGAATGGCACACTGGGTGGTGGTTGCGACGCTGTCGAGGGTAAGCATATCACTGTCGAGGGTAAGCATATCACTAAGTCCCCGTTCCCAAGTGCAGCTGGTGGGAAGCCAGAGGAAGGGGAATGGGGATGTCTGGACTCTCTTGGATGGGATCCAGGAGTGAGTAGGGACTCTTGGCCCGATGGGTCCAAGCTGAGGGGAGGGGTATGTGAGGCATTGTCTCTAGTGTTCCTCTATTTACCTGTGCAGGACCAAGCTAGATGCCTGGTCCACCTTAAATTCCTTAAGGGAGACTATGCTCTATGGGCAGGATCCTGCAGGGCAGGTGGGGCTCAGAGGGCATAACCAGAGACTGGGTCCAGGTGGAGATAACCAAACCAGGCCCAGATCTCCAGGAGGAAGGCAGATCTTGTAACGTAACATTGTCCAAACACTGATCTGAGATGAAGCAAACTGTGAGTAGAGGGAGTAAGAACATAAGAACATAAAAAAAATGCCATACTGGGGTCAGACCAAGGGTCCATCAAGCCCAGCATCCTGTTTCCAACAGTGGCCAATCCAGGCCATAAGAAACCTGGCAAGTACCCAAAAATTAAGTCTATTCCATGTAACCATTGCTAATGGCAGTGGCTATTCTCCTAAGTGAACTTAATAGCAGGTAATAGACTTCTCCTCCAAGAACTTAATCCATCTTTTTTAAACAGAGAGCTATATTAACTTCACTAACCCAATCCTCCGGCAACAAATTCCAGAGTCTAATTGTGCGTTGAGTAAAAAGAACTTTCTCCGATTAGTTTAAATGTGCCCCATGCTAACTTCATGGAGTGCCCCCTAGTCTTTCTACTATCCGAAAGAGTAAATAACCGATTCACATCTACCCGTTCTAGACCTCTCATGATTTTAAACTCCATAAAGCTATCATTTATTCCATCTAGGAACGTATACTCTCTAGCGTGACCCGATGATAGCATTACAACCCAGTCTATATTGGGGTAATTAAGTCGCCCATTATTACTGCACTAACCAATGTGGTTAGCTTCCCTGATTTCTCTTAGCATTTCACTGTCCATCTCACCATCTTGACCAGGGGACGGTAGTATACCCCTATCACCATAGTCTTTCCCGACACACAAGGGATTTCTACCCATAAAGATTCAATTTTGTATTTAGTCTCATGCAGGATGTTTATCCTGTTGGACTCTATGCCATCCCGGACATAAAGTGCCACACCTCCTCCCGAGTGCTCCTCTCTGTCATTGCGATATAATTTGTACCCCGGTATAGCACTGTCCCATTGGTTATCCTCTTTCCACCATGTCTCTGAGATGCCAATTAAGTCTATGTCATCATTTACTGCTATACATTCTAATTCTCCCATCTTACTTCTTAGACTTCTGGCATTAGCATACAAACATTTCAAAGTTTGTTTTTTGTTTGTATTTTCATTCTGCTTTTTAATTGATAGGGATAAGTTAGAATTTTTTAGCTCAGGTGAGTATTTAGTTACAGGCACTTGGACTACTTTTCTAATTATTGGAACCTCACTGACGGGATGCCCTAATTCTAATGCATCAGTAGTATCCTTTAAAGATACCTCTCTCCGAACCATGCGCTGCTGAGCGACTGTCGGCTTTCCCCTTTGTTCTAGTTTAAAAGCTGCTCTATCTCCTTTTTAAAGGTTAGCGCCAGCAGTCTGGTTCCACCCTGGTTAAGGTGGAGCCCATCCCTTCGGAAGAGACTCCCCCTTCCCCAGAAGGTTCCCCAGTTCCTAACAAAACTGAATCCCTCTTCCTTGCACCATTGTCTCATCCACGCATTGAGACTCCGGAGCTCTGCCTGCCTCTGGTGACCTGCACATGGAACAGGGAGCATTTCAGAGAATGCTACCCTGGAGGTTCTGGATTTAATCTTTCTACCTAAGAGCCTAAATTTGGCTTCCAGAACCTCCTCCCACATTTTCCTATGTCGTTGGTGCCCACATGTACCACGACAGCCGGCTCCTCCCCAGTACACTGTCTGAAGGAAAAAGCAGTCTACGTGGTGTATATGATTGAAGCTGTGAATAAAGATTATGTTTTAAGAAAGGCTGGAGTCAGACTAGTTCCTGTCTTCAGGCCTTTGGGAATCACCCCTTGTTCCTGCAAGGGCATAAACCTGTTTCCTGATGTCTATTGAAGACAGGTTATCTTATGGGGAAGATGTACACTGACCCCTAAAATGTGAGTGGTTCCATCCACTCCTTGTCTCTGGCAACATCCACAGCACTCAACCATGAGAGATATTCTGTCCTGGTGGCTGACTCATTCCACAGTTGTCTACTACAACTTGTCTTGACTTTGGATGTGTCATAGTTTGGGAGCTTGCATAAATGACTCTGCACTTAATTTCTCAGGGTTGCTTAGGGAATTTCATCATCTTTCAGTCAAGGACATTAAGTATTAACCTAACGTTTTTGAGGGTCTGTTGGCTGATTAATTGTTACTTGTCCAAAAGTACATTAATTCTACCTTGTGTAACAGGAAGCGGTTGTGTTGAAGAACGAGGCCATTTTTAGCAGTAGGGCTCAAAGCCCTATGTCAGGTGGACAAAGAGTTTGACCTGATGGACAGACTGAACCCAGGTCTGGAGCCCTCAGAGGTCAAGTTCAAATATTCCACAAGTGCAAAATCCTGTGGTACTACCATTTCCATCTCTTTAACGGAGAGAGAAATAGTCTTCTGTTTTACAGAATATTCTTACTCAAGCCTGGGGTTTTGATAAGTTCCTCTCTAAATTATTTAGTTTACGAGCTCCTATGTTAACTGAGAAGAATCTAGGCAGTTAGGTTCCTCAGTTTCCTGTTGGCTGAGACAGATTCAGTAAAAGCTCCTTGGAGGAACGCTTATCAGGAACCTTGTCAGGTTGGGGGAGTTCCTTCCCCGATACCGCAGGACATCGCATCGCTTATAAAGGAAGCGGTATTGCAGGCTATGAAAGATCACCTACCGGTGCCTCCACCGATGCCGGTGACGTCTTCTTCGTCTATGACGTTAGCGATGCAGGCACAACTAGTGCCGATATCTGATGTACAGCCGACGTTGACAACAATACCGGGAACTTTCCCGATGCCGGGCACCGGCCCGATGCCGGGAATCGGCCAGATGACGACAACATTCCTGAAACCAGGATCCTTCACGATGATGCAAGAAACATCAACTATTTCTCCGATACCAACATCGATGCCGCCTCCTTCCTCACAGATAACATCGATGCTAACTACAACTTCAGGTCATTTTTCAATGCCTATCACTACCACTGCTCCATCATTTGGAAAGACTACAATATCGACACCAATACTAAAATCCTCGATGCCATCAATATCACACACAATACCAACAATGCCACTTCCTTCTGGACACCCAGTGTCATCAGAAGCTGCATTGTATTCAGTGATTCAAAAGAAATACCAAGACTTAATAGATTCCTTGCTTTTGAATCCACAGCAAGAGAATTTTCTTCTCAGGAACCCATACCAGGACCTCTGGATGGGCTCCTCCACTAACAACAGGGAAGACAGTACTAGACACTACAGACTATGACACATGGAGTGATACTCAGACACTTCTGAAACCTTCAAGTCTGACCCTTTCCAACCGCACCCTAGGAAGCCAATCTCCACCAGAGGATCTTACTTTCTCTACTTTATTCAAGACATGGCTGACTTATACCTTTTAAATTAGAGTCAGAACAAGATCTCCATCACCAGACACTTGAGGTGCTACAATTTGTCAACCCCCTAAACAAATTATAGCAATTCCTATACATGATGTACTACTCCAACTGCAGCAACGATTGTGGGAACATCCCTGTTCTGTTCCGCCAATCCAACAAAAGAATGGACTCCACATACTTGGTACAAGCTGCACTGTTTTCAGAAATCACAACTACCACATAATTCAGTAGTTGTAGAATCTGCCCAGAAAAAAGCTAAGAGGACAAGAGTTCACTCTTCTAATCCTCCAGGGAAGGACAACAGGTTTCTGGATTCTCTAGGCCGCAAGGTATTCCAGGATGCAATGCTAAATTCAAGGATAGCCTCCTATCAATTATACATCACCCAATATCAGAGAAACCTCTGGAAGCAAATGGAGGACTTCATCCAATCTCTTCCACAAGAATGTAGAGAATCTGCTCAAAACCTCATAAACAAAGCTTTTGAAGCTGGAAAACATGAGGTAAGAGCTGCATATGATTCATTTGAAACATCTTCAAGAGTTGTAGCTTCAGGTATTAGTGCCAGAAGGTGGGCCTGGGCTTAAGGCCTCCGACCTACGAACGGAAGTCCAGGAAAAATTGGTGGACCTCCCCTGCACAGGAGAAAATTTATTTGGTACAAAAGAACAAGAAGCAGTGTCCTCAATTAAAAGAATACAATGAGACATTACGACAGCTCTCCTTACTTCCTCAACACCCCACTACACATAGACACATACACTACCCGGAGAACTCAAAGGAGGGAGGTGAGAAGACCATATTATCGTCAAAAATGATTTTATCCTCCTCCAAGTAGACCTAGACAATCCAGAACTCAGCACAGAACATAAACTCGTCAGCAGAGAGCACCTAGGCCTCAGCCTACTACACAACCAGGTCCTGCTGCGGGCTTTTGAAAAGATCTCCAGAGAGCTAAGCCTTTCCATGAATCCTCGACCAGGACTCCCAGTAGGAGGCAGATTATCCAAATTTTACAACAATTGGATAACAATAACCACAGACCAATGGGTTCTGTCTATAATATCTCGAGGATACCAACTCAATTTCCTCTCAGTTCCCACAGAGTTTCCACCATCTCAGATTCATCTCATTTCGCATCACATGCCTCAACTCCAACTAGAATTATCCACCCTTCTGAAATCCAGGGCTGTAGAACTGGTGCCCCGGTCTCAGCAGGGCAGAGGATTCTACTCCCGTTATTTCCTCATCCCAAAGAAAACCGGAGGCCTACGTCCCATCCTAGACCTCAGAAATCTCAACAAATTTCTAAAAAAAGAAAAGTTCAGGATGGTTTCTCTAGGCACCATGCTTCCACTTCTTCAAAAAGAGGATTGGCTTTGTTCTCTGGATCTTCAGGATGCTTATGCTCACATTCCAATATTCCCTCCTCATCGCAAGTACCTACGCTTCATGGTAGGCCACAAACACTTCCAATACAGAGTTCTGCCATTCGGACTAGCCTCTGCTCCAAGAGTATTCACCAAATGCATGGCAGTAATAGCAGGACACTTGCACAAACAAGGTGTTCATGTCTTCCCATATCTCGACGACTGGCTCATCAGAAGTCAATCTCATCAAGGAGCAATAGCTTCCCTCAACCAGACAATTGCTCTACTTCACTCCATGGGCTTTCTCATCAATTATCAAAAGTCCCATCTCACACCATCACATCTGCTTCAACTCATTGGAGCAGAATTGAACACCATCCTCTCAAAAACCTTTCTACCCGAAGATCAGGCAGAAACGCTTTCCTTCCTGGCAAACTCAATTCACTCACAAACACAAGCAACAGCTCATCAGTTTCTAACCTTACTAGGCCTTATGGCCTCCACAGTTCATGTCACTCCTATGGCAAGGCTTGCCATGAGGGTAACTCAATGGACTTTAAGATCACAATGGATCCAAGCCATTCAACCACTGCATTCTACAATTCAAGTAACCCACCAACTATGTTCCTCTATACTTTGGTGGGTGAACAAGGACAATTTGCGCAAGGGCCTACCCTTCCAACAACCAGTCCCACAGATAACATTAACTACAGATGCATCCACCTTGGGCTGGGGAGCTCACATAGACAATCTCCAAACTCAAGGTACTTGGACAAAACTCGAAGCAACATTTCAAATCAATTTTCTAGAACTTCGAGCTATACATTATGGGCTACATGCGTTCAAGGACTGCCTTTCACACAAGACTGTTCTCATCCAAACGGACAACACAGTAGCTATGTGGTACATCAACAAACAGGGAGGTACGGGCTCGTATCTCCTTTGTCAAGAAGCCGCACAGATTTGGGCCTTGACCCTGAATCACTCAATGTTTCTTCGGGTCACTTATCTGGCAGGCATACACAATATAGTGGCAGACCGACTCAGTCGTCAGTTCCAACCGCACGACTGGTCCCTGGATCCCTCAGAAGCGACCAGGATATTTCAACGTTGGGGACAACCGACAATAGACCTCTTTGCGTCACATCTGAATCACAAAGTGGACAATTTTTGTTCTCTACACAAACAGAAGAACTGGCCAGCCAAGGACGCCTTTGCTCGCCCTTGGAACTCAGGCCTACTATACGTGTATCCTCTCTGTTTCAATGTAAACCGGTGTGATCTGTATTCTTTACAATAATGTCGGTTATATAAAAATTCAAAATAAATAAATAAATACCACTCATAACCAAAACTCTAGTGAAGCTACAACAAGACAAGGGGACCATGATACTCATAGCCCCCTATTGGCCTCGGCAAGTATGGTTTCCCACACTTCTAGACCTTTCAGTCAGGGATCCCATTAGTCTGGGAGTAGCTCCCACTCTTATAACTCAGAATCAGGGTCGGCTGCGCCATCCCAACCTTCAATCCCTATCCCTGACAGCATGGATGTTGAAAGCTTAATCTTACAACCACTCAATCTTTCAACCAATGTATCTCAAGTGCTTATAGCTTCTCGTAAACCTTCCACACGAAAGAATTATTCTTCAAAATGGAGAAGGTTCACTTTCTGGTGCAGGCAAAAGAATATTGATCCTTTTACTTATCCCATTACTTCTCTACTGGACTATTTATATCATCTTTCAGAATCTGGTCTCCAGACTTCATCTGTAAGAGTACATCTAAGTGCAATCTCAGCTTACCATAATAAGATAGGAGATGCACCAGTCTCCACACAACCTCTTTTCGGTAGATTTATGAGAGGTTTAACTCAACTTAAACCACCAATTCGGCCACCAGTCACGGAATGGGACCTGAATCTGGTCTTGACAAAGCTCATGCGTTCTCCTTTTGAACCCATGACTTCCTGTGATCCTAAATTTCTCACATGGAAGAATATCTTCCTTATAGCCATTACATCAGCTAGAAGGGTTAGTGAATTACAAGCACTTGTCACGAACTCACCCAATACAAAATTCCTACATTACAGAGTGTTCCCCGTACATATCCAAAATTCCTCCCCAAGCTAGTTATGGAATTCCACTTGAACCAATCCATAGTTTTACCCACATTCTTTCCAAGGCCTCATTCTCACGAAGGAGAACGGGCCTTACATATCTTGGACTGTAAACGTGTGCTAGCATATTACTTAGACCGCACTGCAGTCCATAGAAAATCCACTCAACTCTTTGTATCTTTTGATCCAAACAAACCTCCCCTGCACAGGAGAAAATTTATTTGGTACAAAAGTACAAGAAGCAGTGTCGCAATTAAAAGAATACAATTCAAAATAAATTCAAAATAAATAAATAAATAAATACCGCTCATAACCAAAACTCTAGTGAAGCTACAACAAGACAAGGGGACCATGATACTCATAGCCCCCTAGTGGCCTCGGCAATTATGGTTTCCCACCGGGTAAAGCAGTGGGTAAACATACTCTATCCAATTGGCTAGCAGATTGCATACAGTTTTGCTATGAAAAAGCAGGCCTTCCTCTCCAAGGGCAAGTAAAGGCGCATTCAGTAAGAGCAATGTCAAACTCAGTAGCACACTATCGTTCAGTGCCAATTCTTGACATCTGTAAAGCAGCAACATGGAGTTCTCTTCACACCTTTGCAGCTCATTACTGTTTGGACAAAGAAGGACGACAAGATTCAGCCTATGGACAATCTGTCTTAAAGAACTTGTTTCCAGTTTAAACCCAACTCCTTCTACAACCAGCCTGCTGTGATCTTCGGCTGACTCATTTCGACAACAATACTCCCCTGTTGCTTTAATACAAAATGACTCAGCCTCTAGCTTGCTAATCACCCATATGTGAGGACTAGCATCCTGCTTGTACTGGGATAAAGCAAAATTGCTTATCTTGTAATAGGTGTTATCCCAGGACAGCAGGATGTAGTCCTCACAAAACCCACCCGCCACCCCGCGGAGTTGGGTCCAATACATTTTATTATTTTATTTTGCTAAAGCTTATTGCTACATACGAGACTGAAGTGAGACCCCTGTGGCAGAGAATATCATGGCATGCTGGGCATGCTCAGTAGCCTCAGGCAGCCAGTCAAAAGTTTCTAGAAACTTTGACAGAAGTTTTTCCCGCGATAGGGCTCCGACAGTGACGTCACCCATATGTGAGGACTACATCCTGTTGTCCTGGGATAACACCTATTACAAGGTAAGCAATTTTGCTTTTCATAGGAAATCTGTTTAACTTACTTCTGCATTTCCCCGTGTAAGTCGGATAACTGATGTAATTCAATTTCACTTGGGTGAAATTTGGATTTTTCCCCACAATGTAGAAGGTAAATCTGTCTCAGTACGGACTTAGTTTTATACTTTATATGGGCTTCTGTCTAAGCTTACTGGTGAACCTTCCACTGTGTTGTGTCGGCATGTTGTTTGCCTAGTGGTTACAAGATATTTGGAGCCTCTGCACTTTTATTAGTGGTCACTTGGCAAGGGGAGTCTATCTGCTACACACCCTGGTGCCTTTCCCACCTTCTCTGAAGTTTTTGCTAGTAAGTGGTTTCTATGCATGTTTCTAGTCGCTGCCTAACGTCATGCATAAGTCTGTAAAGGTAATCTGCTATTACTGTTTGGATATGAGTGATCCATAGCTTTCCATGTGGAGTGGTCTAAAGCTCCAGATAGTCTACTGTAACCTAGAGCTCTATTTTTCTTGGTTAGTGAATTATTCCCTTTCTTTCACCTAGGAGGACCTGGGTCTAGTGGCACATGTCAAAGCTCACTAAACTCGAGCTCTGACTGCATTGGAAACAAAACTGCAAAGTAGGATTCTCTCTACATGGTCACACTGTATCCCTGTTTTGGCAGGAATCCTCAATGCAAAACTGAATTTTAAACAATTTGTCCTAAAGACTCTCTTTGAGATGTAGATCTCAACTCCATTCCCTCCTAGTGCCGGTTATTTGGTTCAAACTGCCACACAAATGGTAAGAAAAAACAATATGAGGTTAGCCTGATATCCAAAACGGTAGTGCCTTTGGCACTGTTTATTTTTACCCTTTTGTTTGAGGCAGCCTTTAGCTTGAGAGTTCCCCAAAATGTGATGATTGCCATCCTGCTTTGTCCTTGGAGAAAGTGAAGTTACCTGCAACATTCATTCTCCAACGAACAGCAGAATGTCATTCCTCACAATATCCCTCCCGCTTCCCTTTGAAGTTGGTTTCTCTAAATTTTAGATTTATTACAGACTAAAGGGCCCTGCCTGGGAGGCAGGGAGGTGGCCTGGGCTGCACATGTCCAATAGGTCATGCGCAAAGCTTCTAGAAGGTTTGAAATCATAGTTCCGTGGCAGGCCCCTTACATGTCACCAACATGTAAGAACTGATATCCTGCTGTCCATCGGAGAGATAACATTATAGCTAAGTAACTTAACTATTTTACAACTGAAAAGTTCACATTTTTAATTCTGTTTTTTTTTCTCTTTACAGGTGAAAAGGGTATTAGAGTTGAACTTAATAAACCTTCTGAATCAATTGGGAAAGAAGTTTTTTAAATCCAGCAATATTCCTTACTCTCCTTCTTGGCAAAACCTTGAAGAGTTCTGGTTTAATTTGTGAATGTGAATAAATGGAATAAAAGAGAAATGACAACCAGTCAGTGTTATAATAAGGAATCTCACAGTGTTGTAATGTTGCATCAGACAGAAGATTTTGACTGTGGATATATCTTACTTAGTGATGAATTGCTTATGTGAAGTGTATAAGCAATCAACAAGAAATATATACATGTGAACATGAACTAAGTGCCCTATGCAGAAATTTTCAACCATTACTTTTTGTGTAACTTGTTCAGTAGAATGCAGTTCATCTCTCTGAATATAATATATATTTCAATTTTGGATAATTTTTATAAGAAGGTACAATTTACTGGAGTAAAACTACAGTAATATCTAATATATCTGTTTTTCTAAAACTGTTAAACACTGGTTTCCCCTTGTCATGCGTAACCTATCTTGACCTGTATAATTTACAGTTGTCTTACAGTTGCTGAAGACCTGGACTTTTTTCTCATCAATGTATCTAATATCAGAAAAGGAGCACTTTAATTACTAGCTAAATATCTGGTTGATGTAGTCCTATCTTAAACTGATTTAAACTTTAAGAAATTTGCTGTTGTGTTTGACTCTGTCCTAACCCAAATGTATTTCCTGATGAGGCTGGGAGGGAAAGAATCACTCTTGCTTTCATAACATGATTGATTCATGGTTTTGCATGTTTAACTCCAGCACAGAGGTGTTCCTAGCTAAACTGGTAGTTGATGTATGAACTAAAACAATAATTGATATTACTGTGGACTTTAATACTAACTATGAAAATCCTAGGAAGAATTCCTTCAGTCTTTCTAGATCATATTTTTAATGAAGCTTTCACATTTCAGCAGGCAAGACCTATTTACATTCTACCAGTAAGATGAATGTGTCTCAAGCATGGATGATTTTCTGAGACTCCCTTGGGAAACTTGTCCAATAATGCTTTGGATTTACCCTTCCTTAAGTATTCCCACTGGAAGAACATTGCAGTTGTGCTGTCTAAAACACAAGGCATGACTCCGGTGTGATAAAATGGAATGGAAAGGGGAAAGGTGCCATTGATATGCTCTTGTGACTTCCTCTTTCTGTCTTATTTGATTAATTTTAAAGATAAAATGTAATGAGGGGGGATGTTTTAAAAACAAAATCTGATTATATTTTATATGGAATTTGAAACTTGGTTTGCTGATATTTTCTTTCTCTGTGCAAGAATTCCAACTGATTCTTCCCTTTGAGTCTATTACATCGTAACAGAAAGTAGTCTTTATATGTTTTATTTATATGTGTACGAGGCAATCTGATATGGAAAGGCTGTTACCAAGTATGACCATGTGAAGTTTTTTGGAATTATACACTAGTAGTTATGAATTGGATTAGTGGACTATAGTTTTTCCAAAAATACTTCTGGCATGAGAACTCTCCATCAGTGATTAATATTAGCCAGCAACATTAGAAATACAATTTCTTGGCTTTTCTAGCATGGGTCAGGTTTTTCACTACATGGCTGTGAGAAATTTAATTTAAAAAGCTGATTTGAGCAATGATCAGTGAAGGAGCTTGGAAGTAAGGTTATTTTTCCTTAGAGCTTTCAAATATGATTTCACTAATTGCTATTAGATGTTTATCTTTTAGTATTTGAAATAACACTTTGACCAAGCAACACAGAGAAGGTTTAAATATTTTCTGAGGGTATATTACAATAAACATATAGGGGCAGATTTTAAAAGGGATACGCACGTAACCCTTTTAAAACCCCTCCTGCGCACGCCGAGCCTATTTTGCATAGGCTCGGTGATGCGCGCAAGCCCCGGGACGCGCGTATGTCCCGGGGCTCCAAAAAGGGGCGGGGCGTGGGTGTGGCCAGAGGCCTCCGAAGGCCTCCTAGGCCGGGGAATCATGCGCTGGCCGCAGGTGCAACTTAAATAATAAAGGTGAGGGGGGATATAGGTAGGGCTGGGGTGCGGGTTAGAGAGGGGAAGGTGGGGGGGAGTCCGAAATGAAAGTTCCATCCGAGGCCACTCCAATTTCGGAGCAACATCAGAGGGAACGGGGAAAGCCATCGGGGCTCCCCTAGGGCTCGGCGTGCACAAATGTGCACCCCCTTGCGCGCGCCGACCCCAGATTTTATAACATGCACGCAGCTGCGTGCATGTTATAAAATCCAGGGTAGATTCGAAAATCTGGCCCATAGTGCTATGCACTGTGAGAAGAAAAATTAATCCCAATATTTAGCCAAAAATAAAATGATTTAAAAATGTTTCTCTTCTAGGTTCTCTATATTAGGTTAACCACAAACACTCTGCTGTATGCAGTCATGAAGCAGCTACAAGTTAGAGAGTTAAGCCTGGTTCTTGAGGTGAGGTGATGGGAGAAGAACTTCTCTCTTGTCATGCACCAAATCCTACAGTGTAACCTTAACCCATTATGTCCCAGTGTTTTATTTAGAGGACAGCCTTTTACAAAATTTGGGACATAATGGGTTAATTAAATAGATGTTTTCAATCAAGATTATATAATAGTCTTATATATCTGCTATAAAGATTTCAGCTTTGATTACTTTTAAAGGGTAAACCGTCTGTAAGTACATTTCTATACCCAATGCAAAAGAAAAAATACTGAACTTAATTTTCTGTGTGATTGGGAGTTTGCTTATGGATACAACACAGCCAGTAGTGTATAATTCCTTGAAAGACCCAGGAAGTTCTTGAAATACTGCTGGCTAAGGAACAAATGTTCTGTTGTATATCAACTCCCAGATCATTTAAAAAAAAAAAAAAAAGTTTTCTTTTTTTTTTCATTATGTGTAATTCTATATTTTAGCACTATATTAAATTAATCTTTCTCATTTTTTAACTGGCTAGATTCTTCTGGGAATAAAATCTCAATGATATTACAATATTTTCAGAAGAATAATTGTGTATATAGACATACATTGCTATAATGAAACCGCCAATGGTATCTATTTGCATTTGTTTTGGTAAGGTTCATATTATCGTGCTAGCATAGAAGCCTGCTTGAAACAATTCTTGCAAATTTTGTGCCAGATGTCTCCACTTTCTGTGTACAAGATATATAGAGGCTGAAATATATTGCTACAAACTTGAGAGCTCCACTATCCTTTTCTTATAGTTTACTACTTAATAGTCTTGGATGAAAAATTCAGAAATATATTTCAAGCATGAAAAAGTGAAATAAATTAGTTTTACTAGATATTGAGTTTTTTATTTTTAATTATTATACAGGTGAGGGGTTGTTTCAAATTAAGGATACAGTTCATGCTCAGTATGTGGTCATTCTGAAAGGAATTATAAATCTGTAAGGGAGATTTGGTTCTACAGACCGGATGGACTGTATGGGCTTTATCTGGTGTCATGATCTAGGAGTTAAGTTGTGTTGGCTGGTTGGTTGGTCACACTGTCGTGTCTAGCCACCCGGTGGCGCCTTGAACAGTGAAAGTTGCAGTGTGCAAAGACAATATGCTATGTCTGCAAAGCTCTGACAGGGACACACACATACACACAAAGAGGCCATTATTGACCAGACCAGCTGCACAATTCCAGGTATGGTTTGCTAATATGCAGTGTCTGTAAAGCCCAATCTCGCACACACAGGGGGCAGGCAGACATAGGCACACACACCGATTCGTGCAGGATCATAAACAAGCTTATATTGACTCATGCACATAGGTGCTCACGCATGTAGGCACAAGTGCACACACACACATACATGCTGTTATAGACCAGACTACCTGAGCAACACCGGGCACTTTTCATCAGCATAAATATATTATTAAATCAACTAAAAATAGAGAAATAAACAGTCTCATTGTTAGTGCTGTCAGCCTTTTCCTGATCTTGACTGGTGGCATTTTGTGTGTTTTTTGTTGAGTGCTTTCATGAATTGTTTGTACCTTCAGTTGCTTGAATTTCTACTCCATTAAATTTAAACACAGCACCAGGGCCTTGATATCTTAATCAAATACAATAACACAGAAACATTGGGGCCTTCTATACATCTTTGAGCCATTTCAGACTCTTATATGCATCATTGTAAATCTGAATCTGGCTTAGATTATAAAACAACTGTTATGTTTCTAGCCACTGTGCTGCCTCCCCTCCACCAGAGAACTCTAGCGAGGCCCGCTCTAACTGCACTCTCCATCTTATCCCTAGTTTCATGCTCCAGTTTATCCCAGTGGTTCTCAACCATTTTTTGGCCGGGACACACCTGACAGTTCTCACATGCGTGACACACGGAACATGTGACCGTCATGGGGCTATATGTAAACATACAGGGGCAGATTTTCAAAGGGGTACGTGCGTAGGAAACGGCACTTATGCGTGTAAATAACAGAAGCGCGAATACACCGAATTTTGCCTAGGGGTATTTATGCGCACAAATGGCCCTGTGCGTGTAAACATACGCAAATAAGAAAGGGGTGTATACCTGGCTTACGCGCATAAGACGTATTTTATAAGCGACGCGCACAAATCCACCGGCGCGCACTGCCCTAGTCATGCACGTATATTTACTACTGTCTGCTTGTGTGTGCTAGCGACTGCAGAAGTGTCTGCGTCTGCCGTCTCTCACCACTCAGGGACCCTACATTCTGGAGAAAGATAGAAGGAAGAGGTCGTGGGGGGCTAACTGATAATAACTGGGAAACTGCAAACGATTGCCCTAGGCAAGGTTAAGTGTGTGAATGGTAGCTGACTGCCGCAGTAGCCCCATAACTCAACAGCTATTCTCAGGTGATTCCTGTTTGTACACATGCTTATAATAGCGATATGGGTCCTGCACTCTATACAGCTCAGAAGAGAAAGAGAGAGGAGGAGGAGAAGAATGCTGAGACAGAGGAGGTACCCTTTACATAGAGTTTACAGGACCTGAACACAATTTCTGGATCTGTCTGAGGAAGAAGTCATGCAACGTTTCAGATTTAATAAGGAGACCATACAGTACCTCTGCCGATTGTTAGAGGCCGACTTGCAACCTGTCACACAAAGGGGTCATGCCTTGCCCTGTACATATCAAGGTGACTACTGCTCTGGCTTTTTTGGCTACTGGCACCTTCCAAACCCCGCTTGGTGTAACTTCTGGTATCACTCAGTCTGCCACATCAAGGTGTCTGCACCAGTTCCTGGCTGCCTTGCTCAGAAAAACAGAACACTTTATCTCCTTCCCCCTCAGAAGAGAGGAACAGCAAGAGATAATGAGAGTTTTACCAAATTGCACGCTTCCCCTCAGTCTTGGGAGCTATTGATTGCACTCACGTGGCCCTAAGGGCACCAGGAGAAGATGAGGCCACCTACCGCAACCGCAAGGGTTTCCACTCCATGAACATGCAAGTGGTGTTCAATGCCAAGGGCATCATCACCAATGTGGTGCCCCGCTTTCCAGGATCCAGTCACGATGCCTATATTCTATCACAATCCAGAATTCATGACCACTTCCAGCAAGGAAACATCACTGGAGGATGGCTCCTAGGTAAGCATACTAACGTCTAAAATAATACCTCCCAGCTATGTCTGGTAAGCTTCTATTTAGGGTGGCACAGCATGCCTCCTGTTTGCTTGCCCTCTGACCTGTGCCACCATGAAGCACAGAAGGAGTGTAACCATTATTTGCTGTCTTCTCCTACAGGTGACAGAGGCTATCCCCTTAAAACCTGGCTCATGATCCCCGTAGCCTCCCCCGCAACTGCTGCTGAGACTCACTACAACAGGGCACACCGTAAGACCAGGGCTATCATAGAGAGAACCTTTGGCATCCTGAAATCCCGCTTCCGCTGTCTCGAAAGATCTGGAGGATGCCTTCTGTACAGCCCCTCTAAAGTGTGTGATCTTTCTAGCCTGCTGTATGCTACACAACCTTGCACTGAACAGACACATCCCTTGGCAGGAGGAGGCCCCTGAAGAGAATGAGGAGGCACTATATCTGACTCAGGAGGAATTGGCAGTAATCCATCGCTTGAGTCAAAGGCAGGCTATACAACAAAGGAACACTCTCATAGAAAGCCATTTCACAAGGTGATAGTGTATTTATTCACAAGTGTGTATTGAAAGTGCACAGAACTAAAAATGTTAAGGCAAATAAAAATGGTAAATACATATACAGTTCACTTCCTTGGCCTTCCTCTCCTTCGGCCCTCAGGAAGCTTCGGCTGCCCCAACCTGGAGCTCCTCTGCAATGGGCTCCTCCCACTGCTGACGCTCCCCTCCGGCACAGGAGGTTGGATCAGTTCATGGCTGCAGGAAGGTCCAGCCAGTGGCTGCTGCAGCTCTGGTGGTGGTGCTGGAAGCATGGCAGGTGGCGGGGGTGGGGGTGCCATCCATGGATAGCCTACACCAGGCTGAGGTGCAGGTGGCAGGGGTGGGGGTGCCATCCATGGATAGGCTACACCAGGCTGAGGCGCAGGTTGTTGTCCCACGGCGGGCATTTCTGCACGGGCTGGTGCCCCATAAGGAGGAGGGTACTGCATCCAGGGCCCCATGGAAGCCCATGGTGCCGCTGGTGCCTGCGGTTGGACAAGAGGCAACTGCTGCAGCAGCTCCCTCCACACCTCGGTTTGTTCATGTGTTGCCCGGCAAAGCTCCCACATCACCTGCTGAAGCCCCTGTCCGTCCTCCCTGATGGTATCACGGAGGGCTTGTGATTCCTCCCTGATGGCATCACGGAGGGCTTGTGATTCCTGATGCACCACCTCAGGCAGGCTAGAGATAGCGTCCAGGATCCCAGCGCTCTGCTATAATAGCAGTCTCTCCGCCTGACTGGCAACCAGTTCAGGTTCAGGATGGTCAGACCCACTGCTGTCCTGGAGCAGATCAGCCAGTGTGTACTCCGGCTCCTCTCCCTGCTGCTGCTCCTCTTCCTCCGCAGGCTGTTCCAGCTGTTCACGGCCTCCCCCTTCCTCCTCTTCTGAGGAGTCACGGATCACCCGCAGACGATGGTACTGCCTTTGGGGTTGTCTCGGTGCAGGTCCAGGTTGCTCATCATCTGGCTCCCCTAAAAAGAAACATCCTCAAATCACCACACTGCCAATAGTGTGCTATGTACATTCCACACTAAATGATCTCAGTAATAGCCATGTAGTATTGACATATAGATGGTCCATGCATTATAAGTAGGCCCCAACCCAGCTGTAGAGCTCTGGAGGTATTCCATGTGGCCCAGGGGGGCCTGATGGGACATCACTGAGTGCTCTTCCAATAACACCTTCAGAGAACACCTGGCATTTTCAGTATGCTGCATGGAATAGGGACATATTCCACCACATCTAACAGGGGCCCTGTCCTTGGAATACCCCAGAACAGGAGCCATACACAACAGAAATTGATTAGGACATCAATCTTATATGCCTGCATGGACACATGACCTGTGCTACCTGCTAGAAACCTTCTGAGGTTTCAAGTGGGCAAGGATAGTGTGGGAAGGGGGGGGATGGGCCAGAATAGGGGAAGGTGGCTACTGGGCAACGGCCAGGATAAGGGATAGGTCAGAAGATGGGGGGGGGGGGGGGGTGAGCATACAGGTGTTCAACAAGGGGGACAACCCCATACAGTGCTGGAAAGCACGGAGTGTGCTGCAGGTATGGCACGTTCACCAGCTGGTAGTCAGCCAACCCACATTGTCCCAAACAAATACCCTCCCCCATTGATTGTTATATACTGCCTTTGCAGGAACACCTAATAACTGAGCTGTATTCCAAATATCATTCACAGCATTGGTGCTTAGACACCTTAAAGAGCACTCCACATTTACAATGAGCTTATATGACCAAAGCTGTAGCACATGGGAGCTGTGTGCTATCTTGTGTAGACCTGCCCTTCCTGCAATCCAAGGATAATGTCAGTTCACAATACAATGGCCCATGTGTGTCTTATATGGTATTACACACACCACTGTACTCTACATACAGATAGAGATGGCATCTATGCTAGCTGCCATACAGTACATGAAACAGGTATTAGCGGAATATCTGGAGAACAGCAGGGGAATGTAGAAGTGCTACATGCATTCAGTACAGGGGTCAGAAATAGTTAAACTCTGCTCACCTTCCTGCCCTACACGAGGCATGGTGTCAAGCTGCCCAGCTCCTCCTACAGCTGCCTCAGATATGGTGCTGAGTATCAGCTGCTCAGAGGGAGAGAAGCTGATGTGGCTGCCTTCTCCCTCCGCAATCCGTCTGGCCTGCTTCTGCTTCACAAGCCTTCTCAGGTCCCTCCACTTGTGCATCAGTTCCCCAATGCTCCGGTTGTGGTGGAACATTGAGTTCACACCGTGCCTGATCCACTTCCAGATCTGCTCTTTACGGTATGCACCCACCCTTCGTGACTGTGGGCCATATAGCAGATCCTGGTGCCTCATGACATGCTGGACAAGCATATCCACTTCCTCTGGTAAAAAGTTGGGCTTACGCAGCTGAACAGAACGTGCCTGAGACATGGTGAAGCTGGCAACTGAGTAGAGGAGGGATCCTTTTGTAAGCAGGCTAATTTGCGCGTTTCACCACTACACCTGTGTAACTTATGCGCACAGGTGGCTCCGATCTGCGCGAATAACACTTATGCGCGCAGCTAATTAAGATTGATGCGGAACATGTGCGCGCTGGCTACTTTGCGCACACCGCCAATGATTTTAAAAGAGATGTGCGCACAGGTCTATGATATGTGCGCGCATCCCCCATATTTTAAAGGACCAGTGTGCACAACTCCTATCGAATGTAATCCCCTATTTACTTACACTCAGATGTGCCTCTCTATTGCAATTATGGCTGATAGGGTACATGTGTGTGCAGTTTCACTTCCCCCATGGGTAATTAAGACTAACCAGCTACCAGTGTAATACCCTGGTGAGGGGCTGATTGCCCTGCTGGCTGTGGTAAGGGTGTTAATTAGCAGTTGTCCTGGGTTGAGCTACTCTTCTCTGTGACCCTGCTATCAAGATCCAGCTCTGTTCAGAACTATACATGCTGGTGTGTTGACTGCTGCTGATATAGGAAGCATAGAGAAATGTGTAGGTCAGAGCCCTACATACTCAAAAGGTAGGAATCCTACATAATCAAAAGTGGCATTATGTATGTGTGGCCTGCTAAACTTGTGTCTGTTGTATGTGTTTGCTCTCAAATGGGATCCCTGCAAGACTCTGTATTTCAACCATGTCGTCTCTGCTTCTGACCTATGAGACTTTCACCATCCAGGTTTTCTTGGTGTAACCTTGTCTCTTCCCAGTGTAGGGGCTCTGCAGAATATCTGGGGTCAAGGATGGTATATATGTGGGAAGGTATGGAAAAGTCTAGTTACCCTATATGGACAGTGCAGCTGTATAATAGATGTGAGTGGTTTCATGCTGACCACTGCTGTGAAGAAATATGTAAACAGCATGGTGTTTGCACATCAGTTCTATTCCTATATATGTAGCGTGTATGTGTAGCTGATGATAGTGTTTGGCTTCCTCCTGGATGTTCAGTGTGCCTTGCTTCCACGTATCTTGTTGCTTCATCACCGTTGGACAGTATCTTGCATTGTTCATGTACCCCCTCACCTTCTTAACCCCTTCCCTCCTTCCTCCCAACATCCTTCACCCCCACACCTTCTTCACCCCTTCAACCCCTTCCCTCCTTCCTCCATCCTTCACCCCTTCACCTTCTTCACCCCTTCAACCCCTTTCCTCCTTCCTCTCAACATCCTTCACCTCCTCACCTTCTTCACCCCTTCAACCCCTTCCCTCCTTTCTCCCAACATCCTTCACCCCCCCCCCCCCCCCACCTTCTTCACCCCTTTCCTCCCAACACCTTCCAATGACCACACAGGTATGATAATATAAGAAGGGTTTATTAATAATTCTTTAAACTATATACAAATATACAAAAAAAAAAGGGATGGGATGGGAAGAACTAGGGAGAAAAGCTATTTACAGAAAACAAAACCCCCGGGAAGTTAGGGAGGCAGGGACCAGAGAGGATAATCAGGACCTCAGGAACTGCTCCCCTAGGACTCTCACAGCTGCGCCAAGCAGCTGGAGAGCCCGGAGGACCTGCCCATAGTTCCTGTTTATCCTCTCTGCATAGGCAGAGAGGGCCCCCAGTGTCCCATGCACCCCCCTCATGTACGCCCAGAATTCAGAGGCTCATCATCGGGAGACCGTCCTCCCGATGATGAGCCTCTGTGTTGGTGACGTGAGGGGGGCCGTCGAGGCACAAGAGGGCCCTCCCTGCCTACCTGGGCCAGCAAAGGCTGGCCCCTGGGTGCCCCCGCGTTCCTAACTCCCAGGGCAAAATGGGGAGGAGACCCTACGGGGGGGGGCTAGGGGGTGGCCTGGACTGCGCCTCATGGCGGGGAGGTGGCCTCTGCCTCCGGTGTCTCCTCCTGGCTTGGGGGGGGGGGGGAATCCACCTCCCCCCTGGAGCGACTGCTGCTTCTGCTCTCTGCGCTGGAGCTGGTCCAGGCCTCACTTCTTCAGGACCTGTAAAGTAAACCAACAGATATGACTAGCCTGTACATGAATATGCAAACTCATGAGCAAACATTTCTTTATGGCAGTATCTTCAATGGGTGATGCATGGCTGGGTGATTGTGAAAAGGGCAAGAGATGGACCTATCTCCCTGCCACATGAAAACTGAGTGGGGGCTGGGTTGTGTAGGGGCCCGATAAGGGTGAAAGGGTCCTTCCATGGCACCCACTTGCTGCTGTGGCAGGGATCGCATGCTCACTGGGAGCCTGCAGACACAACAGATAATACCAATTGTTTCTGGCATTACTTTAGGGCTGGGGAGGGGGCCAGGGAGTAATGGAAAGAGGGGGGGGGAAGGTCCTTTCTAGGCCGCTCATATTCCCTAGCTGCCTGGGAGGGAACAGGGACGGCAGTGTGCCTGCGCACACAGTAGGTGCACTATGTTCTACCTCCTTGCTTGTCCCCTACCCCACCATTTTATGACATGCATGTGCATGTTATGAACTGGTGTGTCCCATATCTAACAAGTGTAGCCCCCCTTATGGAGGGATTACTTACCACCAGCCCCAGCGTGCTCGCCCCGCAGCCGCTCGAGCCACCTCCCCTTCTTCAGGCGCAGCCAGCGGGCCTTCTTCTTCAAATCCTCGATCTAGGACAACAGATGGAGAGACAAACATGAGTGTACTATGATGATGCTGGATTCTGCATTGTGGCAAAGACTGTTCAACATACATTTGGCAACCATGAAGAGCTATGACAATCATGTAGCTAATTACCTATTAGCTTTTCACATTTTAGCCTCATTCCAAATTCCTAAACCATAACCCTCTGTTTCTCTCTTTTCTCCCTCCTCCCAGCCCTAAACCCATATTGACAGTCCCACAGTGCAGTGGTACCGGCTGTACACCTACCCCACGTGGGTGGGAGGCCCTCTCATTGTATGTTGCCTGCAGCCGCCTCCAGGCCCTCCTTAGCATCCGGACGTTTGTTGTTCTTCCCCTTTGGGGGAAGAGCCGGTGTTCTTTTGCCACCACCAGGGATGCCAGATGTTGGACGTCCCTGGTGGTAAAGTTTGGCTGCCTCTGCCCCCTGGCCGCCATTTTGTGCTACAACACTGCACGTGCGGACCCGCCCTCGCGTGCACGCATGCACGCAGAAATGCACTCGCGCGCACAAATTGGTGGATCCGCGCGCGAAAGTCATGGGGCGCGCACAAGTGCATTTGCGTGTGCGACTCCGCGCGTACAATATCCGGGCGGGTTATTCCCGTATTTTGCATAGTGCGCGCATGTCTACGCGGCGCTATACAAAATACATGCCACCTCCTATGCGCGCTGCTGCGCGCGCTCCTTTGAAAATCTGCCCCACACTCTGTATCCATGGGAACCCCCTTGATCTCCAACAATGGATGCAGAGCAGAACTAGGGCATTACCCATAGAACTCACAATGCAAAAAAAAGATATTCTGGTTCTGAAGACATCTCAGTAAAAGCAAAACAAACTCCCTTTACTACCAGGCACAATAGCCCTCCTTTTGAAAAGGCAATAATTTACCACTAATGCATATCCTATTGAGAAAACGCAACAAATAAGATTGATACAATAGCCTACATGCTAGTAAAATACCTCACCTCGGTCACACAAACAGAACCGACCTTCACCAAATACAGAAAGAACACAAATTATAAATATGGAGACAAACTGGAATGGAAAACCAAAAAAAGTCACTCTGCATGAAGTGCAAACCTGGAGAAATGGAAAGAGAAATATAGCACCTAACACAGTCCCAGGATCTGCAATAATGCACAGAAACTAATCTACACTAAGTTATACCTGCATTATGAAACACATAACAACCCTATCTATGAAAAGGCAACACTACAAATATTAAATCAGGTCCTAAACACTAATTCACCTCCTATTAGGAAAACAGAACAAGCCAAGCTACTATAGATCCCCACACAGAAATAATTGTAAAAATATATTAATAAATGTTTCAAAACAGCTGATGAACAGAATAAGATCAAACAATTAAAACTCATCAAAATTATTAAAAATTGTCCAAATATCAATAAAATATTTCAAAACAGCAGACACATCACATAATACTCAATAATTAAAATGTCAGTCAATCAAGAAAATAAACTTAAAATGCCACTTTTACTTACCCTCTCTAGCAGCTCTCCTACTCCTTTCTCTTGAAAGCACATACCAGGAGCAGCAGTGGCTGCTGAAGCTCTGTCCACACAGTCCTCTTCTTTAGGGCCCACAAGTCACTCACATACACACACATACCCCAATTAAACCCTATGACCAGTCTCTGTCTCACACAAAGACACCAGTGACATCCCTGCCTAGTCTTATCTCTCTCTCACACACACACACACACACACACACACACACACACACACCCCAGTCACCTCCCTGCCCAGTCTCTCTCACACACACCCATCACCTCCCTGCCCAGTCTGCTTCTCACACTCACCCCAGTCTCCTCCCTGCCCAGTCTCTCTCTCTCACACACCCGTCACCTCCCTGCCCAGTCTCTGTCTCTCACATACACACCCGAGTCACCTACCTGCCCAATCTCTGTCTCTCACACACACACCCGAGTCACCTACCTGCCCAATCTCTGTCTCTCACACACACACCCGAGTCACCTACCTGCCCAATCTCTGTCTCTCACACACACACCCGAGTCACCTACCTGCCCAATCTCTGTCTCTCACACACACACCCGAGTCACCTACCTGCCCAATCTCTGTCTCTCACACACACACCCGTCACCTCCCTGCCTGTCTCTCTCACACACCCGTCACCTCCCTGCCCAGTCTGCCTCTCACACTCACCCCAGTCACCTCCCTGCCCAGTCTCTCACACTCACCCCATTCACCTCCCTGCCCAGTCTCTCTCACACACCCGTCACCTCCCTGCCCAGTCACTTCCCTGCCCAGTCTCTGTCTCTCACACACATCCTAGTCACCTCCCTGCCCAGTCTCTCTCTCTCACACACACTTTGCTTAGAGCCCCAGTGCTGTGTTCCCCTTTAATTTCGCAGTGGCAGATTTCCCAGTGCTGCCGCTGCCTTCTCAGCCTCACTGAAGCAGCAAACATTTATTTTAGAAAAATATGCCACAGCACTCAAGCCTTTCTTCTGGCTGTCAGGATATCCCACGGCTCCCACGGCCCCCAATCTGCCTGCTTTTACGGTCGCTGAGAGCTTCAATTGCCCATCTGTAATCAGCATGGCTGAGTGCCACTTTTACTTTAATCGTGGCTTTGCCGCGCTCACTGTTGCATCCGGGGGGGGGGGGGGGAGGAAATCCCTGGAGCAACCGGCCTCTTCGTGCTTGCAACTCACTGCCGCTTTGGGGAATTCCTTCTCTATCACAGTTCCCTGCCGCTTTGGAAGAGGGAAAACCTGGCACGGCTGGCCTCTTCTTTGTGGCTTGCCACTGTGTTTAATTTCAGCACTTCCACGGGCCTGGACACTGCCAATCCTCCCAGCCCCCCTCAAACCACTCCATCCCTGGGCTGTTAGATGCCCCCCTTCTTCCTGCCCCACTGGCCAATCAGCGGCTTCCTCCTCCCACTGGCAGGAAGAAGGAAAGAGGCTTCCGATTGGCCTGCGGGGGCAGGAAGAAGGGAGGAGGCTTCCTATTGGTCCGCGGGGGCAGGGAAAAGGTAAAGGGATGTATAACTGGGGTTGTGGGACACCGGGAGCCACGACACACTAGCTGGCACTTGGTGACACCAGGGTATCTTCACAAGCTTACTCCACTGGCTGGCCAAGCTTCTCTTGCCTTCCTGCACCACTCCCAGACCCCAGTCCTATTTTATTCTGTCTAGCTTCTGCCTCAATGCTTCAATATCGAGTTCTACTCAGTTCCTTGCTATAGCCACTTCTGCTTTGTGGATTTCTAAGGCCTTTCCTTGCTTCTCCTCATGGCCTCTGGGCCTTCTACTTACTATTGTGCTTGGTTTTGTCTTGTGGCCTTTGGGCCCTCTGTCCTCTGCCTTCCTTGTCCATTCCTTGTGGCTTCTAGGGCTTTGATGCCCTTCCTTGCTTGAGCCATCCTTTGGTTCCTGACCTTGGCCTAGCCCTGAGGCCTCCCTAGCTGGTCTCCTGATATTAGGCCTCTCTCGGCTTCCTGAACACTGGCCTAGCCTAAGGCATCCCTAGGTCTCTTCTAAACTCTAGGCCTTTCTTTCTTGCCCTTTGGGGCTTACCTGTTCCATGTTCAGTGTTGTCCTTGACCTGTCCTTTCTTAGTCTGCCCTTGCCCTAGTCTCTGTTCCGTTGTTCTGAGTTCCCCACTTACCTGCATTTTGTTCCTGTGTTCCAGTTCACTGTTACCTCCACGCAGCTCCAGCCCATTCCTGTGTTCCATTTCATTCTTAACCTGCACACAGCTCCAATCTGTTCCTGAGCTCCAGTCCAGCCTGCTTTCTGTTTCTGAGCTTCAGTCCTGCCTGCATATCATCCTTTGCTCCAGCCTGTAAATCCTTAGGAACTTTTTTACCTTTGTCTTGGAACCTTTTTCAGATTTATATCTTTCTGGACTGAAGAGCTTTTGGGAAAGAGATAACTAAATAGAGTAGTGTTCATCTTCTCATGAGTCTTTGGTATAAAAGCTCAGAGTTATTTTCTTTGATTTATTAAACAGCTAAAGCAATGTAAATTGTAGTAAAAATCAGTATGGAGAACTTTAGCGTATGACCAGAGCCCATTTCCTGTGGCACATTTTTCAAGGTTTTGTGGCAAGTTCTATGGCAGATTTTTCAAAATTCTGCATAAAGATTCACATTTGATTATGCAAAAAAGCCAGGTTTTTTTATTTGAAAACATTTCACATTTTCAAACAATATTTAAACTATATACAAATGCAAAATTTACCAAAATTCAACAATTTTGATGTGGACAAACAGCCACAGAATTGAGCAGTGACTCCCAACAGTGCCAGGGCAAAGCACTCTTACAAAGCGCATAAGCTAGTTTTAAAAGCTTCTGAGCATGCACAGGATTTACTGCACTGCTGTTATTGGATGAGCCTCAGTTTCTTTTTATCACCCAATGAACGGTAGGGATTTTCTCTCTCACACACCATGTGTTGCATTTTATTGGAATTTTTCATTTTATCTTTTTGATCATTTGACAAGATTTTTTTTGTCTCCATTTCTTTTTCTTCTATACAGTTTGGTTAAAAAAAAAGTTTGTTTTGGTTTCCAATTTATTTTTAATTGTTCATTTCCAAATGGTTAACAGGAAAAAATCCATGAAAAAATATAAAGTATTTCTAATAAATCAAGTTCCCATTATAAAATTTGAAAAGTATTTCTCATTAAGAAGTCACAATAAAGAAAAATGAAATAATATACACTAATAGGGAGAGCATATAATTGATGCCAGTTATTCCCTACCTTTATCAATTCAGGTTGCCAAACCCCAATTCAACCACACTTATCTACCAGAAAAGTTTCTAGATGAACAGGATCTAAAAACATAAACATATACTTCTAGTAAGTTATCAGGCACTTAGAAATTTAAGGAAAAATGTAGTTCCTAGATTGACCAACCTCTGCTTCAATTGGAGGAACTGCTTCCTCCTAAACTGAGTACTCCTCGCAACATCAGGAAAAACTTGGACTCTGCCCACAAAAAAATAAATTCTTTGTTTTGTAAATACTTTTGGAGTATTACATTTTTATCTTGTTCTAAGCTAATGGAAGCCACGAGATTTGCCCTGGTCGGTATGTCATCTGTAGATGCCTCTAAAAAAAAAAAAGAGGACAAATTCGGACTATCTCCTTGCATTTAATTCATCTTCACACCCTTTACCTCCCATTTTAAACTGAGGAATATAATAGATTTTTTGAACTCAATATTTGCTTGTGTATAGGAATACACAAAACCTCTCCAATACATTTTATACAATTCTTGCACTGAAAATAACTAATAACTGAGAAATTTAAGAAGTGAAGATTTTTTTACCCTCATATCATTTTCCAACACTTCCAACTGTTTATGAATAATTAAACTGTCCTTAACAAAAGAAGTCCCACAATTAAACTGAGGTAATTTGAGTGCTTAAAGATGATATTGTCAACCCTAAGTTAGCCAGACATCTTCCACGCTCTCCAAACTTTCTCCCAGATTCAACAGAAAAATTAGCAAATTAGATTATTGAATATGTTAAGGATTTCTCTATTTTGGCAAACACCCTTCAAACATCAAAAGGGACACATTTTCAGGCGCAGTTAGATGGCTACCTAATCCTTCATGCAAAAATATAGCAGCTGGAATGGATCCAGTTATGAGAATTACTCACAGTTTATACTACCTGAACTCATGAGTCCATCTTTTCTAATGTGGAGATACTCTCAACAGGATCAGATCTATTTACTGAAGTCTACAAATAAACTTCAGATACGCCTGAATGAGAAGGAGATGACTGGTCTTGGACTGGACAAACAGAAGAACCAGAGAGTCCATAGGACCTTTCACAGAAGCAGGTCCTGATGTAGATGTTATCTTGGCTTTCCTTTCCCTTCCCATCGAGGCTTAAAAAGAAAAGAAAAAATGCCTTCCAATTTTCAAGAAGGCATGCATCCCTTTGGCGCATGGCTTCACATCACGCCCCAGTGTTTAAGTAGGCTTAAAAGGTGCTGGCTGGTAAAAGGACCCAGGCAGCAATAACCCTGGGTCCTCCAAAGCAGCGGTTCTCAACCGGTGTGTCGCCAAGCACCAGCTAGTGTCACGGCTCCCGGTGTCCCACAGCCCCAGTTATACTTCCCTTTACCTTTTTCCTGCCTGCGCGGGCCAATGAGAAGCCTCCTCCCTTCTTCCTGCCCCTGCGGGCCAATCGGAAGCTCTTCCCTTCTTCCTGCCAGTGGGAGGAGGAAGCTGCTGATTGGCCAGTGGGGCAGGAAAAAGGGCATCTCACAACCCGGGGGTGGGGTGATTTGAGGGGGGCTGGGAGGAGTGGCAGTGTCCAGGTCCGTGGAAGTGCTGAAATTAAACAGCGGCGAGCCACAAAGAAAAGAGGCCAGCCACACCAGGATTTCTCGCTTCCAAAGCGGCAGGGAACCGCAATAGAGAAGGGATTCCCCAAAGTGGAAGTGATTCGCAAGCACAACGAGGCTGTTTGCTCCGGGGATTTCTCCCCCCCCCCCCCCCGATGCAACATTGAGCACGGCAAAGGCGCGATTAAAGTAAAAGTGGAACTCAGCCATGCTGATTACAGATGGGGTAATTGGATCTCCCAGCGGCCGTAAAAGCAGGCAGGTGGGGGGTTACGGGAGCCTAGGGATATCCCGACAGCCAGAAGAAAGGCTTGAGTGTTGTGGCATATTTTTCTAAAATAAATGTTTGCTGCTTCAGTGCAGCTGAGAAGGCAGCGGTAGCACTGGGAAATCTGCCACTGCAAAATTAAAGGGGAACACAGCATTGGGGCTCTAAGCAAAGTGTGTGTGAGAGAGAGACTGGGCAGGGAGGTGACGGGTGTGTGAGAGAGAGAGAGACTGGGCAGGGCGGTGACTGGGAGGTGTGTAAAACCCAGAGACTGGGCAGGGAGGTGACGGGGGGGGGGGGGGGGGTGTGAGAGAGAGAGACTGGGCAGGGAAGTAACTGGGTTGTGTGCGAGAGACAGAAACTGGGCAGGGAGGTGACGGGTGTGTGTGAGACATAGAGACTGGTTAGGGAGGTGACTGGGGTGTGTGTGAGAGAGAGAGATAAGACTAGGCAGGGAGGTCACTGGTGTCTTTATGTGAGACAGAGACTGGTCATAGGGTTTAATTGGGGGGGGGGGGGGGTGTGAGTGACTTGTGGGCCCTAAAGAAGAGGACTGAGCTTCAGCAGGTGCTGCTGCTCCTGCTATGTGCTTTCAAGGAAAAGGAGTAGGAGAGTTGCTAGAGAGGGTAAGTAAAAGTGGCATTTTAAGTTTATTTTTCTTGATTGACTGACATTTTAATTATTGAGTATTATGTGATGTGTCTGCTGTTTTGAAATATTTTATTGATATTTGGACAATTTTTAATAATTTTGATGAGTTTTAATAGCCACTGTATATTCATACGTTCTCATTCTCCAGTTGTTTCTGTCCTTTATTTCCTGGCTACTCTAGCCCCCAAGTTCATTCTCCCTGTTATTTGTATCTGCGCTTCGGCCTTCCTGTTATATGGTTATGTTCAGTTAACCCCTAAGTTTGATGTAAACCGGCCTGATATGAAGCTAGTCATGAAGTTCGGTATAGAAAAATGTTAAATAAATAAATAAATAAATTGTTTGACCTTATTCTGTTCATCAGCTGTTTTGAAACATTTATTAATATAGTTTTACAATTATTTCTGTGTGGGGATCTATAGTAGCTTGGCTTGTTCTGTTTTCCTAATAGGAGGTGAATTAGTGTTTAGGACCTGATTTAATATTTGTTGTGTTGCCTCTTCATAGATAGGGTTGTTATGTGTTCCATAATGCAGGTATAACCTGATGCAGATTAGTTTCTCTGCATTATTGCAGATCCTGGGACTGTGTTAGGTGCTATATTTCTCTTTCCATTTCTCCAGGTTTGCACTGCATGCAGAGTGGCTTTTTTTTTGTTTTCCATTCCAGTTTGTGTCCATATTTATAATTTGTGGTCTTTCTGTACTTGGTGAAGGTCGGTTCTGTGTGTGTGACCGAAGTGAGGTATTTTACTAGCATGTAGGCAATTGTATCAATCTTATTTGTTGTATTTTCTCAATAGGATATGCATTAGTGGTAAATTATTGCCTTTTCAAAAGGAGGGCTATTGTGCCTGGTAGTAAAGGGAGTTTGTTTTGCTTTTACTGAGATGTCATCAGAACCAGAATATCTTTTTTTTGCATGGTGAGTTCTATGGGTAATGCCCTAGTTCTGCTCTGCATCCATTATTGGAGGTCAAGGGGGTTCCCGTGGATACAGAGTGTATGTTTACAAATAGCCCTGTGACCGTCACATGTTCCGTGTGTCATGTATGTGAGAACTAACTGTCAGGTGTGTCCCGGCCGAAAAAGGTTGAGAACCACTGCGCCAAAGACACAGTCCTCTGGCCCAAGCACTCTGCTTGCAGATGATCAATCTCCCTGCAAATGCTTCCATCGGTTTTTATTTTAATTGATCATAACCATTATGGCTGAGATCAGGAAAGCCACCATTTAAAAAGTGCTGTAAATGGCATAATAAGATGGCAACATGGTCAGCATTTAAATCTTTTAAGACCATTCCACATCCCATCAAAATGCATACCTTGTGGTACAATTTCATCTAGAGCAGGGGTGGGCAATTAATTTTCCCATGGGGCCGCATGAGAAATTGGGATGGTTTTAGAGGGCCGGACTAATATAATTAACTCAGTTCTCAATAGCCCTACTTATGAAAAGACAGCAGTTTACCACCAATGTATGTCCTCTGAGAAAACACAACAAATAAGACCGATACAAACGCTTACATAGCAAAATATCTCATCTCGGTAACAGACACAGAACCGACCTAACATACTCCCAGGATCTGTAGTAATGCACATAAACTAATCCGCACACAGTTACACCTGTATTATGGAATACACTCAAACAGGAGCAACCCTATCTATGAAAAGGCAACACTACAAATATTACATCAGACCCTAAACACCTCTTATTAGGAAAACAGAACTAACAAGCAGCTATAGATCCCCAAACAGAAATAATTGTAAAACTATACTAATAAGCAGAATAAATGTTTCTAAACAGCTATGAACAGAATAACATCCAACAATTAAAAACTCATAAAAACTATTAAACATTCTCCAAACACCAATAAAATATTTCAAAAAAGCAGACATCACACAATTAAAATGGCAGTCAAGAAAAATAAACTTAAAGCCACCTTTACTTACCCTCTCCAGCAGCTCTCCTACTCCCCTTCCCTGCAGGCCATGGCACACACCAGAAGCAGCAGTAGAAGCTAAGCTCTATACTTATGGTCCTCTTCCTTAGTGCCCATGTCTCTCACACACACACCATACCAGTCATGCCCCCATGACCAGTTTCTGTCTCTCACACACCAATCATCTCCCAAACAGTCTTTGGCACACACACACCAGTCACCTTCCTGAACAGTTTCTCTCATGCCATACACACACACACACACACACACACACACACAGGCTTCCCACTCCCGTGTTCTACTTGCATATATGGTCTTCTCACTCTCATAATCACTTTCTCTGTCTCTCTCTCTCACACACACACACACACTCACTCACCATTCTCTCACTCCCATGCTTGTTCTCTCCACATGCACAGGCTTCTCATTCCCAAAATCGCTTTCTTTCTCTCTCTCACACACACACACACACCAGTCTCTCACTCCCATGTTCTCTTTCAGATATACCGGCTTCTCCCTCCCATGATGTGTCTCACACACACCCGGGTTTCTCACTCCCATGCTCACTCTTCACATGCACAGGCTTCTCATTCCCATAATCACTTTTTCTCTCTCTCTCTCACACACACACACACCAGTCACCTAATCTCACTCATGCATACACACACACACAGGCTTCCCACTCCCAAGTTCTCTTTCAGATATTCAGGCTTCTCCCTCCCATGCTGTGTCTCACACACACCCAGGTTTCTCACTCTCATGCTCACTCTCTTCACATGCACAGGCTTCTCATTCCCATAATCACTTTCTCTCTGTTACACACACACCAGTCTCTCTCATTTCCATGCTCACTCTCCACGTGCACAGGCTTCTCATTCCCTGAATCACATTCTCTCACATTCACACACACCAGTCTTTTTCTCTCACACACACAGTCACCTTACCAAGCAGTCTCTCTCTCTCATGCATGCACACTCACCCAGGTTTCTCACTCCCACAACTCCAGGCTTCTTATGCTCATGCTTTCCCACATACCCAGACTTCTCACTTCCATGCTTTTTCTCTCACACACACACACACATCAGTCACCTCCCTGACTAATGCCTCACACTCTCACATACACATCAGTCATCTCCCTGAGCAATCACTTTCATTGTCTCTCACATACACACACACATCAGCTCTCTGACCACTCAATCACACACAGGCTGGCTGGCTGCTTCTCACTCTCTCTTACTCACTTCCTCTTCCCCCTACATATGTCACGGAGTTTTTTGCCGGTCCGCGGCGTGCGCTCCCGGTCTCTCCCGCTGCCGTTGCCGCTGGGCTGTCAGCACGTTCAAGCCCAGTGGGAACGGCAGCGGTGTTGGAAGAAGCTGTGGCACCCGCGGCTGGCCTTTTCTTCTTCCCGCGCCTGCTCCTCCCGTGACCCGAAACAGGAAGTGATACACGGAGCGGTGCGCGGGAAGGAGAAAGCGCCGTGCCGCGTCGGCTGCAGCATCGGCCCCTGAGCAATTGAACCAGCCGGCAATCGAGAAGAGTCAGCAGCATGAGCCCCCGCAGGCCAAGAAAGAAGAATCCCTTCGGCCGCGGGAGGCTCATGCTGCTGACTCTTCTCGATTGCCGGCTGGTTCAATTGCTCGGGGGCCGATGCTGCAGCCGACGCGGCACGGCTCTTTCTCCTTCCCGCGCACCGCTCCGTGTATCACTTCCTGTTTCGGGTCACGGGAGGGGGGGGCAGGCGCGGGAAGAAGAAAAGGCCAGCCGCGGGTGCCATAGCTTCTTCCAACACCGCTGCCGTTTCCACTGGGCTTGAACGTGCTGACAGCCCAGCGGCAACGGCAGCGGGAGAGACCGGGAGCGCGCGCCGCGGACCAGCAAAAAACTCCGTGACATATGTAGGAAAGAAACTCGAGCGAAGACACGCTGCCCGATTGGCCGGTGCTGGGCAAGGCTTGCCCAGCACCGGCCAATCGGACAGCGTGCCTTTGCTCGAGTCACTCCCTCCTCACCCCCCCCCCCCCCCCGGACGCTGTAAAAAAAAAAAAACCAGTTCATTCTCCGCTCCCTCGCTCCCCGATTGGGCCAATCGGGGAGCGAGGGAGCGGAGAATGAGGCACGCTGCCTTCCCTCTGCAAGGGAAGGCAGCGTGCCTCATTCCCCGTCTGCTCTCAGCAGTGGGCGGGCCGGATTCAGCCCACGTGCCGCCCCTTGCCCAGGTCTGATCTAGAGCGTGGGTGTACAGAGAATTAAGATTAAAATATCAGATAGACACAGTCTAAAAAACTCTTCGCCAGAAGTGCCAGTGCCTGATCAGCCAGGGTCTCGTAAGAGTAGAGACAAAGACTTCCCCTCACATTTTACTGAGAAGAAGCTGAGAGATTGCACTTCCTTGATGCAAAAAAAGAAATGCTATGGATCACTCGAGCCAAAAATAAGTTTACACTGAAGTACACTCAGTGCCAAGGGTGTACTCTACACCATTAGTATAGAAGCCAGAGCAATCGCAACAGACATTGGAGCTGTAGGCACTGAAACTGGCCCCACTGAAGCCATCACCTATAATATGGCCGGTTTCAATGCCACAGTGCCAGCACTTTCAGCACCAAGTAACATTAGTGCAGAAGAATCATCGCAGTGCTGACATGCTAGCTCAGATTCTTCATGCAGAGTTTCCTTCAGTTTTAATTCCTGAATCAGTGAGGGTGCATTGAGTTAGAAGAAGCAGAATTTAAGAGTTTATAAAGAAAGAAAGAAGCACAACTCCAACTGAAGTCATAACTTATCTGGCTTTTTTACAAAAGATGTTGGAAAGAGTTTTCTTTAGACATGAGGAGGAATCTCGGGTTTCAGAGTAATTTCAAGGAGCGTTAAAATTTATACAACCACCAAAGTAAACAAAGGGTAGTACCAATACATATATGGGTGAATTTTAAAGGCCTGTGTGCACAAAAATGTTTGGATTCTCACGCAGGAACACTATTTTATAAAGCCCCATTTGTGCACATATGTAGTTGTGCATGCACAAGAAATGGGCTTGTTGGAGGTGGGCTTCATGCATAGGTGTGTATGATGTATTTTATAAATGATGCACGCTTATGATATGGCACAATTAGGCGCATAATTGCACACACATTTGCTACTGCCAATTTGTGCGAGGAAGTACAGTCTTTCATTTTCTATCGTGTGTTTAGCTTTGCTGGGCTGGTCTCTCTGGTTGAGTTAACATAGAAGCAGGTCAGAGGATGGGAGGGATGTGACAAGGACAGACTGGGACCTACTGGGGGACACTGGGATAAAGAGAGTTACACTGAATTAATAAGATATTCAGGTATGGACTGGTACTTAGAGGAATAGGTAGGGAAAAGTCAGGAACACGATGTCTACAAAGGAGGCAAGGACAGTGTGTTATACCTACATATTGAGGGGGATTCTCATTCTTGGCGAGTCCCTTTTCAGTAATATGATTCTGATAGCTGTATGGGTACTCAGATCACTACGGCTTAGGAGAGAGAGAGGAGGAGGTGAATGAGGAGGTATCCCTTGCAAAGAGTTTTCAGGAATAGGACACAGTTTTTGGATGTATCAGAGGAGCAAGTCATGTGCAAGTTCAACCTATGCCAGCTGTTAGAGCGGGACCTGCAAACTACCACCCAAAGGAGCCATGCTTTGCCCGTATATGTCAAGGTCACTACCGCCCTGGTCTTTTTTGCTATCTGCATCTTCCAGACATCTGGAATCAGTCTTCCACCTCTACATGTATAGAGCAGGTCCTGAGTGCTATGCTCAGGAAGACCCAACACTTCATATCCTTCCCTAACAAAAGAAAGCAACAACACAAATAATGACTGATTTCTATCAAATTGCATGTTTTTGCTCTGTCTTGGGAGCTATCGATTGCTCTCACATCCTCCCAAAGGGCAGCAAGGGGAGATGAGGTCATCTGCCACAAAGGGTAGTACCAATACATAAATGGATGAATTTTAAAGGCCTGTGTGCGCAAAAATGTTTGGATTCTCGCACAGGAACACTATTTTATAAAGCCACATTTGTGCACGTATGTAGTTGTGCATGCACAAAAAATGGGCATGTCAGAGGTGGGCTTCATACATAGGTGTGTATGCATTTATTATTTTATTTTATTTAAGAGGTTTATATACTGCTTTTACAACAAATGTCAGTCAAAACTGTTTACATCTATCAACATAATTAAAATAACATAAAAACATTTACCATAAAACATTAAAATAAAATAGAAAATAAAATGAAACATAATCATAAACAATAGTTTAGTAAAGAGAGAAAAGATTATGATGAACAACCAGTGGGTGCCATGAAAAACTATCTTCCGAGCAACAGAGAGCGATTCAAAGGCCTTTGAGAACAGATATGTTAAGTTTTTTTTTAAATTCATTGTGCAATGAAATTTGTCTTAAATTGTCTGGGATTAGGTTCCAGAGCGAAGGGCCTGCAACTGAAAAACCGCATCTTCGTGTGATGTCGAGTCTAGCCAAACGAACTGATGGTATTTCAAGAAGATTTTTGTGCAGAGAATGTAACTACCTATTTGATTGATAGATACAGAGGAGCAAACAGAGCCAGGTAGAAGAGTCTTTGTAAATCAGATTGTGTATAATGCATAAAACTTTATATTGTATTGTGCAATGAACCATTAGCCAATGTAATGATTGTAAATTCAGGGTTATATGTTCTTTTCTTGATGAACCAGTTAGAATGCGAGTAGCGGAGTTTTGTATTAGTTGTAAAGGGCAAAGAGCATTATCATGTAGACCGAGATAGAGGACATTATAGTAGAGTAAAATAATTAACAGAGGAGCACATGGAAATAAAGTGCTGGGTGTGATTTACTGATGCCCGCATTTCTTTACTTACTTTCTCCATTCTCTTTATAAAAAGCCTGTTTGAAAAGCCAGGTTTTCAGACGTACTTTGAACAGTTTAAAATTTCTCTCTAATCTTATTTCAAGAGGCATTGTATTCCATAAAATGGGTCCAGCTAGTGACAATGCTCGCTCCCTGACCTGGGTTAGTCATGCTGTTTTAACCGACGGGACAATTAAGAGTGCTTTATTCACTGATCTTAGGTTTCTGTGTGGTACGTGTACACGAAGTGCTGTGTTAAGCCATTCTGCTTTTTCATCATGAATCAGTTTGTGTGTTGTGCATAGTGCTTTAAATTTTACTCTTTGTTCTATCGGTAGCCAGTGTAGTTCTGCTAGTGTGTAAGTAATGTGATCTCTTTTCCTTTTACCAGTAATAATTCCTGCTGCGGAGTTCTGTAATATTTGAAGTGGTCTTATAGTTGTATAAGGTAATCCTAGTAGCAGTGCGTTGCAGTAGTCAGTGATCGCAAAAATTAGTGCTTGTAGAACTGTGCAAAAGTTCGATAGTGTTAGTAACAGTTTTAGTTTCCTTAGTACCATTAGTTTAGCATATCCTTCCTTCACTTTCAGTGATATGTGTTGTTTAAGATTTAATTCAGTGTCTATTATCACGCCAAGGTTACGCACCTTCTCAGCTAATTCAACTTTTTGTTTGTTATTGAGCATTATGGGTGTTTGAATTAAGTTTATATTTTTTCTTTCTAAGTGAAGGAATTCAGTTTTATCGATATTTATCACTAGCTCCATTTGATTTAATAGCTGTTTGATTATGTTGAGATAAATATTGGCTAAGCTCATTGTTTTTTCAATTGTCATCAATTGTTAGGATTAGTTGTATGTCATCAGCGTAGATGTAGTGTATGATTCCGAGACCTGCAAGTAGATGGCATAGTGGTAACATGTAAATATTGAAGTGTCGCTGACAGTGCCGACCCCTGAGGCACTCTTGTTTGTAAATTTACTTTTTCCGACATTGTGTTTTTAATTTGTACTTGAAAAAATCTATTACTTAGATATGATCTAAACCATGTAATTGTAGTGCTCTGTAGTCCTATTTCCTCCAGTCTCTTTATTAGTATTTCGTGGTTCACTGTGTCAAAAGCTGATAGATCTAATAAAACAAGAATGTAATGTGTTCCACTATTGAAGCCTCTTAAAATATTATCTGTCAGAGAAGTAATGTTTCCATGCTGTAATGTTTACGGAAGCCATGCTGCGATGGATATAGGATGTTGTTGTTTTCTAAATGTTCTGCTAATTGTTTTTGGACTGTTTTTTCTATTAGTTTCACAATTAATGATAAATTCGATACTGGTCGGTAATTGGTCAGCGTTAGGGGGTCCATATTTTTTTCTTTATGATTGGTTTAATTATTGCTCCTTTCAGTATATCGGGCATAGATCCTTCTTCTACGGATAAGTTTATAATCTTCGCTAGTGTTGGGGCGGCGATATCTGATAACTTTTTTAAATCCATTATAGGTAATGCATCTATTTTGTGGTATAAATGAAACTGTCTATATATGATGTGTAGATTAACAAACTTCAGCTAGCTGAAACCGAGTAGCAGATCACGCACCTAGGCAGTTGTAAGGAACATATTGAACACAATTTTACCACCCCTGACGAAGCCTCCAAAACACGAGCCGTGTCGGGTCGGGTTGTTCCAGACGCTGTCCAAGCACTGCAGTGATAAGTGATTTATTACTGCCTATCGATGGTTAAAATTGATTTAAAAAAATTATTTCTAAAAAATGGACAAAAATTAAGTATGGAAACCGATGATTGAATCCAGAGAATACAATCTTAAAACCATATAATTGACTGTTATCACAGCAAATACGCAGCATAACCTGCAGTGTGTGAGCTATCTTTTTTGAAAAAGAAGCTTGCCTTTGTGTATGAGGTTTCCATACTCTATCCAATATAGACTACACGGTAGTATCGATTTTCAGCTTGAGGATATGATGTTTTTCATTTGAAGTCTATTTTATGTGAAGCAGGATTTAGCTTTTTTAGCATGTTCTCTACTTCAAGATTTGATATCACTGTGTAATGTTTGTGTAATGTCTCTTGTACACATTTTAATCTCTTGTTTGGTTGTCTTTGGGATTTTGGTTCTTAAGTTCTCCATTTTATCACTAAAAAATTGTGCTATTTCATTGCAACGATTCTCGGGTAAGTTTTCAGGAACGTTAGTTTTGTCCTTGGTGAGATCATTGACTATGTTGAACAAGGTTCTAGAGTTATTTGTAAACTTTTCTATCTTTGAGCTGAACTATTTCTTTTTCGCTTCCAGAATTATTTTTTTGTAATAGGCCAGATGTTTTTGGTATTGAGTTAGGTTTTCCGTAGTTTTATTGTTTTTCCATTCTTTTTCTTTTTTTCTAAGCTTTCGCTTAACTTCTCTTATACGTTCGCTGTGCTAGGAATTTATTTGTTTTGGTTCTTTTATGCATATGTTTTTTTGGGGGTTTATATCATCTGCTAATTTATTAGTCATGTTCACCCATGCCATTGTTCCAGAGCTGCAATCGGGATACTCAAAATTATTAAGTATTTCTTGTAATTTGCTTTTAAGCGTTTCTGTGTTAAATGAGGGATGATATTTAAATTCAGTGGATTTCTTTTTTGTATCTCGGTTGGTCTTAGATGTATAAGAGTAGATTGAATGAGAAAATGATCTGACCACGGGATTTGTGTATAGCTTGTGTTAGTATTTTCTAGATAGCTGTTATTGATAAATGTCAGGTCTAAGGAGTGTCCCGCTCTGTTTGTGGGTTTGTCTGTTAGTTAAATCCTAGTGCGTTCTTTATATCAATTAGTGTCTGGCAGGTATTTGATAAGGGTATTATGTCCATGTGAAGGTTGAGATCTCCTAAAACTATGATGGGTTTTGATGTATTTAGGTGGGTTGTAAAGAATTCGATTAATGGGGAAATGTTCAGTTCGAGTAGGCTAGGAGGGCAGTAGATAAAGCAGATTTGTAGCTCGCTAGTTTCAAAAATGGCAATTTCATGATTCACTGGAGGTGTGGTGGGTAATAATTTGCATTTAAATTTCTTTTCAATAATTAGTAATAATCCACCACCTCTTCTATTTATTCTAGGAATTGAAAAAACATCGTAATTATTGTTCGCTATCTGTTTTTTTAGAACTGTGTCCGATTTCTTTTAGCCATGATTCAGTGATTGCAATAAAGCTAGGTTTAGTGTCATATAGTAAATCCATGATGATAGGAAATTTCTTGGTTACTGATTGGGCGTTAACTAGTAAAAATGTTATAATCATGACTTTATTCACATTTATACAGCTGGTTCTTTTGATTTGGATGAGATTATTTAGGTTCACATTCCTATTTTCTCTTATGATGTCACGATCTTTGGTTCTATTAATGTAGCTGTTTCTGTACTTAACTTTGTTTGAGCAAACCTGAATTGGATATGTATCTTGTCCATCATTCGCCATGTTCATTTTTTGTTTGAGATATGTTGCAGTATGTTTGTTTTTCTGCTCAGGTCATACAAAGGGGCATGCCCCTTTGGCGTGCGACGCCAGCGTGCAGCGCCTCCGAGCTGGTTGCCGTGCTTAAATTCCCCCAGCGCGCTTTGCTGACGTCAAAAGCGTCGGTCGTGGGAGCGGAGCGCGGTTCCCTCTTCCGGGTTTAGGCAGCGTCTGTAAGAAAACAAGCTAGAAAGAAAAATACAGAGAGAGTGAGTGATTCTTGAAGGGCCTCTGGTGTCCACCGAGGCAGCTGGCGGAAACATTTTAACAAGTGAATTTTGAAAAAGGAGATTCTAACAGTAGTAGAAATATGGTGAGACATAGGCTTGAGTCTAAAATTACACCAAGGTTACGAGCTTTGGATACAATTGGAATATGTAAGTCATCTAGAAGTAGATGAAATGGGGGACTACAAGTAGAATGTGGTATGGTTGAGAGGTGATGAATTTCTGTTTTTGATGTATGTAATTTGAGGTGATTATGGGATAGCCATATGTTAATGGTTTTAATATATAGAAATATAGTAGAAAGAGTAGTAGACCATGTTGTAGAATAGGGTACAAAAAACTGAATGTCAGCATAGATTTTTAATTGAATACTGTTACGAATCGGAAGGTGGGCCCCTGTTCCAAGGTAGAGTAAGTGCTACCAAAGAGAGAGTCAACCCTCTGAGGTATCTACCATCAGAGGGCAAGGCCAGGTGAATCAGCAGCTGAATGAAGACTTCGCCCTGGAAGCTTGTGATCCCCCCAGGAGGAGCCTGTAGAGATCCAGCCGCTGGGACTTTAGGAGACTTCACTGAAGACTGAAGATAATCTGGAAGCAGGCGCCTCCTGCAGGTCATGGATTCCAGACAGCTGAAGACTTTGCCCTGGAAGCTCATGATCCCCCCAGGAGGAGCCTGTAGAGATCCAGCTGCTGGGACTTAGGAGACTCACTGAAGACTGAAGAGAGTCTGTAGGCGCCTCCTGCAGGTCATGGATTCCAGACAGCTGGCGCCTCCAACAGGTCGTAGACAGTCCAGGAGTAGAGCTGAAGAATGGTCCGCAGCTGGTCCGATGGTCGATTCCAGAAGGGGGTTGAAAGCCAGTCCAGGAGCAAGTCAGGAGAATAGTCCAAAGCCAGTCCAGGAGTAAGCCAGGAGAATGGTCCGAAGCCAGTCCAGGAGTAAGCCAGGAGAAGTGTTGGAAGGCATTCCAGGGTCAAGCCAAGAGAAGTACTGAAGTCTGTCCAAGGATCAGAAGCCAAGAATCTGACCAACGAGGGAGGAGAGCAGGAGCAGGAAGAAGACCAGGAACGAAACCAGGGAGCCAGAACCAGGAGCGAAGACACTGGAACTAACCAAGCCAGGAACCTCAATGCCAAGGCAAGGTCTGAGGAGCAGACCTTGCCTTAAATACCCCAGTGAGGGAGGAGTCTTCAGGAAGGAGCCACGACAACTTCCTGTCGTGGCCCTTTTAAATCACTACTTCAGCCGCGCGCGCAGCTCTAACTCTTAGAAGTGGGTGGAGTCAGCCCGGCCGAGCAAGAACCATGCGGCCGGGCTCAGCAGCAGCCGTGTAGGGATCACCTGGGAGGGCTGCCTGCACCCTCAGGAGCCCTGGAAGAGGACCGCGGTGGCCTGCCCGTGCCTGGCCCCTGTCGCGAACCACCGCAGCCGGCAGCAATGACCACCGCAGCATCTGAGGCATTCCACCAATAATATTGCTGAAGGAGCATGTGCGTCTAAGCTCGTCCCAGATGACCGGCTAACTGCGAATCATGCCCCCAGGCTAGTACTTTGTTTCGCAGTCTCTTAGACACCACAGTTTTACCAGGTGGAATGGTAAATGTCGCCGAGAGGGTAATGCAAACCGGGTCTATAATATGTTGAATAGGCTCATCGATGTTTTCTGCAGAAAAGGATCAGGATAAGGCATCTGCCTTAATATTCTTTTTCGCAGGTCGATATCGCAGTTCAAAGTTGAAACATGTAAAAAAGAGTGCCCACTGTGCTTGACGTGGATTCAAACGTTGTGCTTGTTGGAGATACACCAGGTTCTTATGGTTAGTGTAAACTGTTATACGATGTTGAGCTCCCTCCAGCCACTGCCGCCATTCTTTAAATGCTAGTTTAATGGCACGGAGTTCTTTATCGCCGATGGAATAATTACGTTCGGCAGATGAAATTTCTTAGAGAAATAGGAGCAAGGATGAGAAACTCCTGTAGAGTCATTCTGCTTAAGACAGCTCCATCCACTTCTACCACAACCGGACGTCTGGGGTCAGGGTGACGAAGACAAGGTTTTTTGAGAAAAGAGTTCTTGAGTGCAAGGAATGCTTCTTCAGCCTCTACAGGCCAGGACTTAATATTAGCCCTTTTGCGAGTAAGAGCCATGAGAGGTGTAGCCAACTTGGAGAAATTCTGAATAAAACTACGATAGTAGTTAGTAAAACCAAGGAAAAGCTGGAGTGCCCGTAACCCGTTAGGTTGGGGCCATTCTTGAATACATTTCAATTTAGAAGGATCCATCTGAAAGTCTTGTTTGGAGATGATATACCCCAGAAAAGGTAGTGACTCTTGTTCGAAAATGCATTTTTTGATCTTAGCATAGAGATGATTTTCTCTTAGCCGTTGTAGAACCAGTGTAACGTGTTCTCGATGAGACTGTAGAACAGAAGAGAAAATTAAAATGTCATCTAAAGAGACGACAACGTGGATATAAAGCAGGTCTCGAAATATCTCATTGATGAGATTCTGAAATACTGCTGGAGTGTTAGTTAATCCAAATGGCATGACAAGATATTCGTAATGTCCATCTCTGGTGTTAAAAGCCATCTTCCACTCGTCCCCCTCTCGTATCCTGATGAGATTATATGCTCCTCGAAGGTCCAATTTAGAGAACACCTTGGCCCCCTCTAAACGGTCAAAGAGTTCAGCTATGAGTGGCAATGGATACTGATCTTTGATAGTAATGGCGTTTAGCCCATGGAAGTCAATACATGGACGCAGAGTCCCATCTTTCTTTCCAACAAAGAAGAAGCCAGCCCCAGCTGGGGATTTAGAGCACCTAATAAATCCCTTCTGTAAATTTTCTTGACTATATTCCGTCATAGCATGGGTCTCCAAGGCGGATAACGGATAGACCCTACCACAAGGCGTAGTAGCTCCAGGAATCAGATTTATACTGCAATCAAATTCTCGGTGTGGAGGCAAAGTGTCAGCGGCTTTTTTGGAAAAAACGTCCGCAAACTGACTGTATTGTGGCGGTAATCCATCAAGACGGGAAGTGTAGATGAAACTACATGAAGCGTTAGTTCTTTTAATGCAGGTCTTATGGCATGCTGGACCCCAGTGGATAAGGGTTAAAGATGTCCAGTTAAACTGTGGATTATGCTGTTGCAACCACGGAATGCCAAGAACTATTGGATGAATAGCTTTCCGGATGACATAAAAAGAAATCTTTTCAGTGTGATTCAGTGCAATGTGGCACTCCATTGGAACCGTGTGATGAGTTATCCTCCCTGGCAGAGGATCACCATGAATGGAAGATACAATTAACGGCTTCAGACATAAACGAGTAGGAATATGCAGTTGTTTTACAACATCTTGTAAAATGAAATTTCCTCCGGCGCCAGAATCTACTAAAGCCAGAGTGGAGAACTGGTGGTCTCCCTGACACAGGGTGACTTGCAGTGTTAGTGGGGGAGCCGGAGATGTGATGCCTAGGGTTATTCCCCCAATGGAGCCTAGGCTTGGGAGTTTCCTGGACGGGTTGGACAGCGGGCAATGAGATGGCCTGATCCTCCACAATATAAGCAGAGGCCTGCCTTACAGCATCTTTGCTGTTCTTCAGGAGAGAGAGGACCATGGACTAATTGCATCGGTTCTTCGACAGTCCCTTCATTGATAGATACAGATCTAGAGATGGAAGCCAAAGAGCGGGACGGAGTGGTCACCGCCAAGTGCCTTCTTGTGCTCGATCCCTCGCGAGCTCTCTCCTGTAGACGATGGTCGATCCTGGTTACTAAGCCGATAATAGAGTCCAAAGAGTGAGGTAACTCCCGAGCTGCCATTTCATCCTTAATTCTGGGAGACAGACCCTCCAAAAATATGGACCGTAGACAGCTCTCCTCTCAGTGGAGTTCAGATGCAAGAGTTCTAAATTCAATTGTGTAATCAGCCAGTAGCCGACCTCCTTGTCGAAGTTGTAAAAGCTTAGAACCAGCGACTACTTGTTTCCCTGGATCATCGAATACAGTTTGAAACAGTTCCAAGAATTTAGGAAGGTTTTGCAGGATTGGGACTGACCATCGCCAGAAGGGAGAGGCCCAGGCCAGGGCCTCTCTCTTCTGGCCTCTAACAGAGACAGGATATAAGTAGTTTTCGTAAAATCATCTGGAAAGAGGGAGGCTTGCAGATGAAAGTGCATGCTGCACTGGTCCAGGAAGCCCTGACACAAGCAAGGATCACCAGAGTAACGTGGAGGAATAGGTAATGGAATCGTGGAGCGGTTATTTCCCGGCATCATGGAAGATAATGGTACTCGTGGAGGAGCTGCCTGAGCCGCCGCTATAGAGTCGAGACGAGCACTGAGTCACTCCAAAGAAGACGCCATGGATTCTAATATCCGTTGCTGCTCCATGACTTTCTGGGCCAGTCCAGGAATGGCCTGGCGCGCTGAAGCCTCTGCTGGATCCATGGCCTTGGTATTCTGTTACGAATCGGAAGGTGGACCCCTGTTCCGAGGTAGAGTAGGTGCTACCAAAGAGAGAGTCAACCATCTGAGGTATCTACCGTCGGAGGGCAAGGCCAGGTGAATCAGCAGTTGAATGAAGACTTCGCCCTGGAAGCTTGTGATCCCCCAAGGAGGAGCCTGTAGAGATCCGGCCACTGGGACTTTAGGAGACTTCACTGAAGACTGAAGATAATCTGGAAACAGGCGCCTCCTGCAGGTCGTGGATTCCAGACAGCTGAAGATTTCGCCCTGGAAACTCATGATCCCCCCCCAGGAGGAGCCTGTAGAGATCTGGCCGCTGGGACTTAGGAGACTCACTGAAAACTGAAGAACATAAGAAATTGCCATGCTGGGTCAGACCAAGGGTCCATCAAGCCCAGCATCCTGTTTCCAACAGAGGCCAAACCAGGCCACAAGAACCTGGCAATTACCCAAACACCTAGAAGATCCCATGCTACTGATGCACTGATGCAATTAATAGCAGTGGCTATTCCCTAAGTAAACTTGATTAATAGCAGTTAATGGACTTCTCTTCCAAGAACTTATCCAAACCTTTTTTGAACCCAACTACACTAACTGCACTAACCACATCCTCTGGCAACAAATTCCAGAGATTTATTGTGCGTTGAGTGAAGATAGTCTGGATGCAGGTGCCTCCTGCAGGTCATGGATTCCAGACAGCTGGCCCCTCCAGCAGGTCGTAGACAGTGCTGGAGTAGAGCTGAAGAATGGTCCACAGCCAGTCCGATGGTCGATTCCAGAAGGGGGTTGAAAGCCAGTCCAGGAGCAAGTGAGGAGAATGGTCCGAAGCCAGTCCAGGAGTAAGCCAGGAGAAGTGTTGGAAGCCGTTCCAGGGTCAAGCCAAGAGAAGTACGGAAGTCGGTCCAAGGATCAGAAGCCAAGAATCTGACCAGCGAGGGAGGAGAGCAGGAGCGGAAAGAAGACCAGGAACGAAACCAGGGAGCCAGAACCAGGAGCGAAGACACTGGAACTAACCAAGCCAGGAGCCTCAATACCAAGGCAAGGTCTGAGGAGCAGACCTTGCCTTAAATACCCCAGTGAGGGAGGAGTCTTCAGGAAGGAGCCACGACAACTTCATGTCGTGGCCCCTTTAAATCACTACTTCAGCCGCGCGTGTGGCTCAAACTCTTAGAAGTGGGTGGAGTCAGCCCAGCCGAGCAAGAACCATGTGGCCGGGCTCAGCAGCGGCCGCATAGGGATCGCCTGGGAGGGCTGCCTACACCCGCAGGAGCCCTGGAAGAGGACTGCGGTGGCCTGCCCATGCCTGGCCCCAGTCGCAAACCACCGCAGCCGGCAGCCATGACCACCACAGCATCTGAGGCGTTCCGCCGCCTCGGGTAAGGAGCCGGCCCCAGTCGCGAACCGCCGCAACCGACGGCCATAACAATACTAAGACTGTTAAGGAGTTGGCATAGTGGTATTAGATAGATATTAAATAGGATAGCAGAAAGAGATTAACCTTGAGCAACACTAGGTTATGGAGAATACCGTTTAGATGCGTGAGGATCAATATTGATCTGATGTGGATGGTTCAACAGGTATGTATGGAACCAGTTTAAAACGGTGTCCATCAAGCCAAGGGACTGCAATTTATGAAGGAGGATTTGATGGTCTAGAGTGTCAAAGGCAGCTGAGATGTTTAAAAGCAGTAGCATATAGTCTGTGTTGGCATCCAAACCTCATATTAAGGTGTCAAAAGAGGAAAATAATAATGTCTCATTGCTATGGCCTTTACAAAATCCATGTTGGTTTGGATGAAGGAGAGCATTTTCTGATAAATAATTAGAGTTGATGTAGGACTGCAGATTCAAGAATTTTTTCCAAAGAAGTAAGAGATGTGATAGGACAGAGATTGGTGACCTTTGCAATGCTCTCATTTTTTTCTTCGGAATGAGGCGGATAGAGGTTTTCTTAAACATTGTGTCCCGATTTGCAGGATCCACTCATGATGCCTATATTCTCTTGCAATCAAGAATTTATGACCGCTTCCAGGAAGGACATATTACAGGGGGATGGCTTCTACCACATAACAATTTCACTGCTTCCTGTTGTCTTCCTCTTGAAGAATCTTGTCTGGACATTTGCTGTATTACAGAAACTTGCTTTAAAAGTACTGATCTAGTACTTATCAATCAATTGCCTCAACACATATATATCTTTTCTATCCCTAGAGCTAAAAAGAAAGGAGGTGGTTTATTGTTAATAGTTAATAAGAAATTTAATTTAGTATATCAGACTTCAGATTTCTCTGATTGAAACTGGATTTTTTAAAAGTAGTTCCCTTCAGATATGCCTGGGATATGCCCCCCCCCCCCCAATCTACTAGAGCACAATACCTCCCCATTAATCACATTTTTAACGGATAATATAATTATAGACATTCCTGCAGTAGTCCTAGGTGATTTTAATTTACATGTTGATTCTAAACCACTCTCCACTTCCTATGAGACTCTTTTGGATACTATGTCTACCAATGGTTTACAACAAATTGTTGGTCAATCCACTTACAAAGCCGGTCACACACTTGATCTTATTTTTGTTAATCATCATTTTAATGACATTACGTCCCCAGTATGTTTGCCTGTACCATGGTTGGATCATTTCTTGATTCATGCCACTTTATCATTTAATCAGGATCGTAAAATATCTTTACATCAAACTTCTCTATTTGAATTTCATAAACCTTATAGCACTGAAGACTTAGTGGAACAATTACCTGATGCCCTACACAATTTAGATTATAATGATATTGACATAGCAGTTATGTCCTGTAGTTCTATTACAACAACCCTTGCCAATAAATTAAGTCCTATCATTAGGAAGCTGATAAATGGTAGTTCTAGGGTTAATTCCCCATGGTATACTTGAGACTTAAAGGAATTAAAGAAGGTGGTTAGAAGAAAGAATCCCACACCTCAATCATTAGCAGTTTATCGAGCATTACTATCCAAATATAGAATCAAAATTTCAAATGCAAAACGGGATGTTTTTTCGAGGAAGGTACATGAACATATTTTTAATCCCAGGATTCTAATTTCTTGTTTTCAAGATCTTATTAAACCAACTCATTCAAATTTTGAAGATGATATCTCAGATTAAAAATATTATGATTTTGCTGTCTTTTTCAAGAAGAAAATATCTAATTTAATTGATAATATTGCGACTGCTTCTCTACAACAGATTAGCCTTTCAAAGGTATCAGACCATAATTGGTCTACCTTCGAAACTGTCTCCTCCTCAGAAATCAAAATTTTAATTAGAAAGATGAATCGAGCAGCTCATCTAAAAGATGTGATCCCTATTATGGGCCAGATTTTAAAAGCCCTACGCACGTCGGGCCTATTTTACAAAGGCCTGGCAACGCGCATAAAGCCCCGGGACGCATCTAAGTCCCGGGGCTTCGAAAAAGGGGTGGGATGGACGAGGCGGTCCAGGAGCGGGGCCTGAGGCCTCCGGCATAGCTGCCATTTGCCGCAAGCTTCCAGCGCGCGCAAGAGGTAAAATAAAGGATGGGGGAGTTAGGGGACGGAGAAGGGGAGGTTAGGTTAGGGGGTTAGGAAGTTCCCTCCCAGGCCGCTCCAAAATCAGAGCGGCCTGGGAGGGAACAGGTGAAGGCTGCGGGCGTCGGCGCGCGCAGGATGCACAATTGTGCACCCACTTGCATGTGCCGACCCCCGATTTTATAACATGCATGCATCTGCGTACGCACATTATAAAATTGGCTGTTCATGTGTGCGCGCTGGGTAGTGCGCACATATGGACACCCGCACATAGGTTTTTAAATCTACTCCTAAATGTCTGAAAACAGTGTCAAATATCATAACAAAGCCTATTGCAGATATTGTGAATTTATTGCTAGAAGAAGGAAAATTCCCAGATCGGTTTAATAATAGCACATTTTAAACTATTTTAAAAGAGAATTCTGATTTGACAAACCTAAATAATTTCAGGCTGGTTTTGAATCTATCGTTTTTAGCTAAGCTAATTGAGAAAGTTGTGCAAGTACAATTAACAGAATAGCTAGAAGAAAATAATGTATTGTATCCATCTCAATGGAGAAATTACTTACCTGATAATTTCGTTTTCCTTAGTGTAGACAGATGGACTCGGGACCAATGGGTATAGTGTACTCCTGATAGCAGTTGGAGTCGGAATCAGATTTCAATCTGACATCAGCATGACATATACCTATGCAGGAAGCTGTGCTCTTCAGTATTCTCCTCGAAAAGCAATTGTGGATATATGTGTGTTTGAATAACTTGATCAACTTGGTTAACTTGATTAACTTGATTAACTTTGAACTGGTTGACGTGATTTTCAGCTGGAGACCGCCAGTGCACTCAACCGAGAAACGCCGAAACTTGGCAATTATGGGTGACTTAACTAGGGGTAAGGTCTGGCCTACCCTTGCTTGTCTTGCTCTCAGGGTTTGTCACCCAAGTTTTCCGTATTTCGGGGCAGCCGTGGGTGGCATGCTGAGTCCATCTGTCTACAGTAAGGAAAACAAAATTATCAGGTAAGTAATTTCTCCATTTCCTAGTGTATAGCAGTTGGACTCAGGACAAATGGGATGTACAAAAGCTACTCCTGAACCTGGTGGGAGGCTGCCCGTGGCCCACTTAGTACTGCCCTTGCGAAACCTGTGTCCTCCCGGGCCTGAACATCCAGGTGGTAGAACCTCAAGAAGGTGTGAATGGAGGATCACATCGCCGCCCGACAGATCTCGGCGGGGGACAGCATCTTGATTTCTGCCCAGGACACTGCCTGGACCCTTGGGGAATGGGCCTTGACTTGTAGAGGTAGAAGTTTCCCTGCCTCCACATAGGCCGCCTTGATTACGTCTTTGATCCAGCGGTCTATGGTTGCCCGCGAGGCTGCTTACCCTTGTTTCTTCCCGCTGTGAAGGACGAATAGGTGGTCCGTCTTTCGTACGGATTTTGATCTTTCCAGGTATTGGACTAGGAGTCTGCCGAAGTTAAGATGGCGAAGAAAGTGAGAGTCTTCAGAGTCCTTATGCTGATCTGGAGATGGCAGCAAGATGGTTTGGTTTAGGTGGAAATGCGAAACCACCTTTGGAAGGAAGTAGGGGACAGTGCATAGCTGTATGAATCCCAGTGTGAATCTGAGGCACGGTTCCCGATAGGATAGTGCTTGAAGTTTGGAGATGAGACGAGCCAAACATATTGGGGCAGATTTTCAAAGGGTTACACGCGTAACATATGCGTGTAAACCCCGAAAAGCTGCCCCTGCGTGCACCGAGCGCATGTCCCGGGGCTTTCCAAATGGGCAGTCCGGGGTGGGGTCGAGTGCTCCAGCACAGTGGCCTGTACCGTGGCATGGTGCATCGGCAGCTGGCCGGCGCACGCAAGTTACGCCTGCCATGGGTAGGCGTAACTTTTGGAGCAAAGGGATGGGGGGGAACTAGTTAGGGATGGGGGGGTGGGTTAGATAAGGGATGAGAGGGGAAGGTGGGGGGGGGGGGGCCGGAAAAAAACTTCCCTCCAAGGCTGCTCCGATTTCGAAGCGGCCTTGGAGGGAACGGGGAAAGCCATCGGGGCTCCCATCGGGCTCACCGTGTGCAAGGTGCACATGTGTGCACCCCCTTGCATGCGCTGAGCCCAGAGGCAGCGCACACATGTTATAAAATCGGGCGTATCTTTTAAGATCTGGCCCATTGCCACTAACAATGCAGTCTTCAAGGTCAGGAACCATAGGGACAGCCCGCGGGTAGATCTGAAGGAAGCTCCCGCTAGGAAGTCTAGTACTAGATTGAGATTCCATAGGGGTACCAGCCACTTTAGTAGTGGTCGGATTTGTTTGACCCCTCTCAGGACGCGGGAAACATCTGGATGGGAAGATAGACTGATGTCTTCCACTTTGGCTCTGAAGCACGCCAGTGCTGCCACCTGAACCTTGATGGAGTTGAGAGACAACCCCTTCTTTAAGCCATCCTGCAGAAATTCCAGGATCATGGGGATTTTGACTGTCTGTGGAAGGATGTTGCGGTCTTCACACCAGGCTTCGAATATTCTCCGTATTCGTACGTAGGTTAGAGACATGGAAACTTGCGTGCTCGGAGCAAGGTGTCAATCACTGCCCCTGAGTATCCGCTCTTCTTCAGGCGAGTCCTCTCAGTGGCCAGACCGTAAGAGAGAATAGAGTTGGGTCTTCGTGGAGGATCGGTCCTTGCTGGAGCATGTCCCTGTGTGGAGGAAGACACAGGGGGTTCCCTGCCAGAAGTCTTCGCATGTCTGCTTACCACGGCCTTCTTGGCCAGTCCGGAGCCACTAAAGGTACTAGCCCCTTGTGATGTTCTATCTTGCGGATGATTCCGCCCAGTAGTGGCCATGGAGGAAAAGGCGTACAGCAGGTCCTCCTGTGGCCAGGTCTGGATGAGGGCGTCGATCCCCTGGGATTGTGGTTCTCTTCTGCGGCTGAAGAAGTTGGGAACTTGGGCTTTGGACCGGGTTGCCAGAAGATCCATGGCTGGTGTTCCCCAGCAGTTTACTATCAACTGGAAGGCTGTTGTCAACAGCCTCCATTCCCATGGGTCTAGACGTTCTCTGCTGAGGCAATCTGCAGTGACGTTGTCTTTTCCTGCGATGTGGGCAGCGGAGATCCCTTGCAGATTTGCTTCTGCCCACGCCATTAAGGGGTCTATTTCCAGGGACACCTGTTAGCTTCTGGTTCCGCCCTGGTGGTTGATGTAGGCAACTGTTGTGGCGTTGTCTGACATGACAATGACAGATTTGCCTCAGAGTCTGTGACTGAAACGTAGGCAGGCTAGTCTGACTACCCGGGCTTCCATTCAGTTGATGATCCATCCGGACTGTTCCTTGTCCCATTGCCCCTGGGCCGTCAGTTCCTGGCAGTGGGATCCCCACCCTCATAGTCTCGTATCTGTAGTGAGCAAGACCCAGGTTGGTGGGGACAGCCTTACTCCCTTGCTCAGATGGTCTTCTTGTAGCCACTATTGGAGCTGGGTCCGTACCTCTGCCGGTAGCTGGAGGCGAACGGCGTAGTCCTGGGACATCGGGTCCCAGCGTGACAGTAGGGAACGCTGTAGTGGTCGCATGTGGGCCCTTGCCTATTTGACGACTTCTAGGATCGATTTCATGAGGCCGAGGACTTAGAAGTAGTCCCATACCTTGGGATGAGCAGCGATCAACAGTTTTTGCAGCTCGTCCATTAATTTCCTTCTCCTTGTAAGGGGAAGAACAACCTTGTCTTGTTTAGTGTTGAACCGGACTCCCAGGTATTCTAGTGATTGGGAGGGCTGCAGGCAACTCTTGGTTGTGTTGACGACCCACCTGAGAATCTGCAGTAGATTCTTGACTCTGGTGGTCGCCTGGTGACTTTCCTCTGGAGATTTTGCCCTTATCAGCCAATCGTCCAGATACGGGTGTACGAGGATTCCTTCTTTCCTTAGTGTCGCCGCCACTACAACCATGATTTTGTTGAACGTCCGAGGGGCCATAGCTTGTCCGAAGGGAAGCACCCGGAACTGGTAGTGATGGTCCAGGATCGCGAAGCGTAGAAAGTGCTGGTGGTCGTGATGCACCAGGATGTAGAGATAGGCTTCTGACAGATCCAGAGAGGTCAGAAATTCTCCCGGCTGTACTGCCCTTATCACCGAGCGTAGGGTTTCCATGCGGAAGTGTGGTACCCTCAGGTAGCGGTTGACGGACTTGAGATCCAGAATGGGCCGGAACATTCCCTCTTTCTTGGGGATGATAAAATAGATGTAATAGTGTCCCGTATTTTGTTGGTGTGTGGGCACCGGAGTTATAGCCTTTAGGGCAAGTAATTTTGTCAGTGTGGTTTCCACTGCCGTCCTCTTGGAGAGGATGGCAGGGATGCTGTGGAAGTCCATGTAGTATCCCTCTCGAATGATGGTTAGGACCCACTTGTCTGACGTTATCGCGACCCATCTTTGGTAGAATAGGGCAAGCCTGCCCCCTATGGCTTCTTCCTGTGGATGGGTCTGTTGATTCTCATTGTGGAGTGCGGCTGGGACCTGGACCTGAGCCAGCTCCCCTCTTGTTTGGTCTGTTCCGAAAGGACTGGCCCCTGCGATGGAGATGGTACAGAGAAGGGCAACCAAAATGATAAAGGGGATGGAACAGCTCCCCTATGAGGAAAGGCTGAAGAGGTTAGGGCTGTTCAGCTTGGAGAAGAGACGGCTGAGGGGGATGTGATAGAGGTCTTTAAGATCATGAGAGGTCTTGAATGAGTAGATGTGACTCTGTTATTTACACTTTCGAATAATAGAAGGTCTAGGGGGCATTCCCTGAGGTTAGCGAGTAGCACATTTAAGACTAATCGGAGAAAATTCTTTTTCACTCAACGCACAATAAAGCTCTGGAATTTGTTGCCAGAGGATGTGGTTAGTGCAGTTAGTGTAGCTGGGTTTAAAAAAGGTTTGGATAAGTTCTTGGAGAAGTCCATTAATGGCTATTAATCAATTATACTTAGGGAATAGCCACTGCTATTAATTGCATCAGTAGCATGGGTTCTTCTTAGTGTTTGGTTAATTGCCAGGTTCTTATAGCCTGGTTTTTGGTCTCTGTTGGAAACAGGATGCTGGGCTTGATGGACCCTTGGTCTGACCCGGCATGGCAATTTCTTATGTTCTTATGTTCTTAGTATGGTCTAAAACGCTGTGATCCTCTGCCCTTGGGTGTTTGGGGAGAGGGGCGTTGGGTTCTTGTATTCCTGTCCTCCGGCAGCCGAGGTACTGGGGATTCGCCCCATTTGTCGGCTAACTTCTCCAGTTCGCTTCTGAACAGGACGGCTCTTTTAAAGGGTATTCTTGAGAGTTTGGTCTTGGAAGTCGCATTGGCTGACCAACTTCGGAACCAGAGTTGCCTTCTGGCTGCCACTATGGATGGTGCGCCCCAGGTCGGAAGTCACATCCATGAGGAAAGATATCGCCGGTTCTAATGTTTCGACGGACGTGGTTGCGTCCCTGGAAAGCGACAAGCAGGCACGTGTCACGACGGCGCAGGAGGCAGCGATCTGCGACATCAAATGACTGTTTAAGGATGGATTCCTGACGTCTGTCCTGGGTATCCTTGAGTGCAGCTCCTCCTTCGACTGGGATGGTAGTGCACTTTGTGACAGTGCAGACTATGGCGTCCACTTTGGGGAACCCCAGGAGTTCTTTGGCTGAGGGTTCCAGAGGATATAGGGCTTTTAGGGCCCATCCTCCTTTGAAACTGGCCTCCGGAGCATTCCATTCCAGGTGAATCAGTTGTTGTACGGCCTGTAGCATTGGGAAATGGTATGAGGCCTGACGGAGCCCGACCAAAACAGCTTGTGCCTGGGATGGCCAGAGTCTTCAGGCTCAGAGACACGAGATCTGATAACTCGTCTTTGGAGAAGAAGCGCATCAATGTTCGGTATGGTTCCGTTCCTGGAGGGATTTCTCTTTCCTCCAGGGAGTCTGGCTCTTCCTCCGAGGTATTTGTATCCCCTAAGGAGAGGATTTGTCCAGAGGAGGCCGAGAGGGGCCTGGAAGGTTTTGGTCTTCTGGTGGAGGCTGTGGCTGTATCACCAGTGGCACCGATTGTGCCAGGACAAAGGTTTGCAGCCCTTTGAAGACTTCTATTCAGGAAAAGGTTCCTGGGTCCATATTGAGCACAGCGGCGTTCCCCGAGGGGCCCAACTGAGGAGGGGCCGAGCTGGGGATAGAGAGGTATGGGGTACTATCGTTGGTGGAGCCAGATTCCTCTTTTGGCCGAGGGGGGCCGTGACCTGGTTCCCCCAGGGCCTCTTCGCACTGTAGGCACAGGGCAGAAGCCACTTCGTGTTGAGCAGCTCTCAGGTGGCAGGCTGGGCAGAGGGCTTATCCCTTGGCTTTCTTGGCCGGTGGTGCTATGATTTGAGCGCGTGGGGTTGTTCAAACTCGTCTGTGCGCTTATATGCGCGCGCCGAGAGGCTTAGATATGCTCTCCGGGTGCGCCGAAGCTGTGCGTGCAAGCTGTGGAAGATGTGCGAGCAGGCCGCTATGTGCACCTAGAGAGATATGCGCGCAGCTGTGCGCACAGGCTTAATTTGTGCGCCTGGCGCCAATGAGTGTGCCGCTGTGCGCCCACCACCTCTATGCGAGTCGCTGTGCGCCCTTCACAGATGCTCGCCGGTATGCACACAAGTAGTTTATTCGTCCGGCTCGCCGCTGTGCGCACGGCTCAGTTGTGCGGACAATATGGCAATCAAGGAGGGGAATTGGTGCCGACGACCACGTGGGCAAGATGGCGCCCCCCCCCCCCCCCCCCGGAGGGTCTCCATGTGGGAGGACCCTCGTACCGGATCAGGGTCTAGCCCAGACGAGGCTGTTCAATCCGATGGGACAGACTCCAGAGGGCGATCTGTGCGGTTATCTGAGCCTCGGAGACCGGAGACTTTAAGAAAAGTTCTCTACCTTACCTTGTCTCGGCATTTCCCGGTCTCATGCCGGGCAGTCTCCGGCTGCGGGGGGGAGAGGGAAATACCTTCACCACCATGCTCGGTATTGCACCCGCTGTCTCTCAGCCACTCCCATTCCTGGGGGCTAAGTCCACGCCGGGAACCAGCTACCGGACCAAGGCTTACCTCTGAGGGATCTCGGAAATCACCTCAGGAATTCTCGACTGGGGGAGGGACCCTTAGGTATCACCGCAGGAGAGCGGGGCTTGTCTTGTAGAGGTAAGATTTTTCTTCTTTGGTTTGGAATTTTCTTTCTTCTTTGGTTTGGATTTTCTAATGCTGTGCAAGTGTGTGTAGAGCCCCAAACTTCTAAGGAGACGGAGAAGTACTGAAGAGCACAGCTTCGTGCACGGGTATATGTAGTGCTGATGTCAGATTGAAATCTGACTCAGTCTCCAACTGCTATCAGGAGTACACTATACGCATTGGTCCTGAGTCCATCTGCGTCAAAAAACAGGGACCAGCTAGTGTCCAATATATTTCCAAAAAATGACTAGCTGTGAACAATGCCACAAATCATGTTGGATAAACGTGCTGCTAAAAGCCAACCTTTATTAAACTGTTTATTCTAAATTCAATTTGATATGTTTATAATTTTTTAATTTTAATTTTTAATTTTTAAGAGACAGAGACCTCAGAACTGGTAAAACAGGTTTGTTAACCAAGTTTTTTTTATAACCAGTAGGTTCAATCATAAGTCTCTATGTGTCTCTCTTTTCTCTATTTTTGTTAAAAACATTTCCACTCTTTGAAATGCATCACTTTGTAATCTTGAAAATAGATAATTAAATCTTATTCAAAGTTGATAACAGACTAGTTTCAATTTATGAAATGTTCTCAAACAGTGTGCTTAAATCACTTCCACAGTGAATTGCTTCTTGATTTCAACTGCTTCGGCGGCAAAGGATTTTTTAGCCGCTGACCATCACACTGTTTTTAAGGATTTTATCCAAAAATAATTTGTTGATAGAAAGCCCGTGGTTAGTATGTTTTATCAAGTGAAGGACAAGACTATTATAATGACTCTTTGTCCTAGGAAATATTGCACTTGTGGCCGTTTTCTTTTGTGCCTTAAACAAGTCTGTGCTGAAAGTCCCCGCCAACGTTAACGTTTCGCTTAACGCTTCTTCAGGGCGAAGTCTGTGAAACAGAAATTATAAATTTAACAATTTATCAATAAATCATTTTAACAATCTTTGTATGTTATTGTACTCACGAGACTACCTGTGATTCAAAACGTGCGGGCTTCTTACTGCCGACTGACATGGCTATACTGATTTTATAGTACTCCCAAGTTTTAAAATGTGACCAATCTGACTCTACGTTTTAAGCGTGCTGAACGTGACAGCGTAACTCTGTTTTTTTATTTTTGTAAAACAATTGACAGCTCCAGCGTCTACTGCGTATTGACGTCAGAATTTAAAGGGAGAAAGGAAATCACCGTAAAATTCGATTTTATTTATATACTGTATGCAGGGAAAAACTCGAGCAGAATTCTTTTACTGTGTTTGAATTTCTTTATTAATGTAATTCAAAATTAAAGATGTTTTTATGCAGATTACTTCAGGAGAATTTTAGTTTTAAACTTTTTTCATCTAATCAGGCTGTTCCATTCTATTTTACTATTTAATCCCGCCGGTTCTTCTGAGCTCAATTTGAAGATCCATTCCTGTTCTCTTGTGTAAAGTAATTTTTCTCTGTTGCCACCTCTTACATCCGCTGTAATATGATCAATTGCAAACCAACGGAGTTCATGAATTTCATGATTTTCTAATATACAGTGTTCCACAATGGGTGCTGTGATTCTTTTATTTTTTAAACAGCTTTTGTGTTCACTTATACGTAAACTTAAGTTCCTGCTTGTTTGACCAACATATGTCTTTTTACAGGGACACAGAATTACGTAAATGATGAAATTAGTCTGACATGTTGTAAAGTGGTGTAACTTGTATGTAAACCCGGTCCTGGCACATTTATATTCTTTCAATTCTATGGTTTGGCTGCAGATTTTACAATGTCCGCACTTATAATGACCGTGCAAAACTGTACCTTCCAACGTTGTGAAACTGACAGTTTTATCTTTCAATGTAGATGGACACAAAATCTCTTTAAGATTTCTTCCTCTTGAGAAAGCTGCTCTAAATTCGAGATTCTCTAATCCAGGAATCAATTGAATAAGATGCCAATGTTTGCGCATATTTTGAATAATTTTCTTAGCTGGATTCTGGACAGTCTTATCTGCTAGTAATGTTGAAGATATCAGCAGCATTTGATGCTATCGATATTTGATTTTGATCCAGAGACTTTCTGAAATTGGTTTAGCTAAAAAAACACTTGTATGATTTGAATCCTATCTGAGATATCGTTCATATAAAGTTAAGATAGGGATCTTTGAATCTGATTTGATTTTATTATCCTCAGGAGTACCACAGGGTTCTTAATTGTCCGCTAAGCTCTTTAACATATATATGCTACCTGTGCAAATTATTAGCTGGTTTAGGGTTAACATATTACATTTATGCTGATGATGTTCAAATGCTGGTGCCAGTAATAGATTCAATAGAAAATACTCTTAAATTATTGAAGATATATCTTTATTCTATTCAGAAAATATTAGCACATATGAAACTTGCACTTAATCACCAAATGTCTGAACTACTGCTTATGTGTAATAAACTTGACCTTAATATGATAACGAAACACAAAATTAAGCAATATGATTTCACTATCGTAAATGAGGCAAGGGATCTAGGGGTTATTTTAGATAGTGAACTTAAGAGAACAATTAATAATATGATCAGAGACGGTTTTAATAGATTACATATTTTAAAGAAATTAAAACCGCTTTTGTATTTTAATGATTTTAGGGCAGTTTTACAGACTCTGATCTTCTCTAAATTGGATTACTGCAATGCCCTTTTGTTAGGTCTTCCTTCCAATACCCTTAGACCCCCCGCAACTTTTTCAGAATGCAGAAGCAAGGGTGTTAACTGGAACTAAGAAATACGATCCTATCACTCCTATGCTGAAGAATTTGCATTGGTTACCTGTTTCATATAGAACATACAAAGTTTTATGCCTAATTCATAAATCAATATACAATGATAAAATAGAATGTTTAATGCATCACTTCACATTCATACCCCACAGCGCTACCTGTGGCCAGGTAATAAAGGACTGCTAACTATTCCTTCTCCCAGGTTAGCCCATTTGAATAGAGTAAGAGAGAGAATGTTGTCGTTGGCAGGACCAAAATTGTGGAGCTCACGCTCGATTGAACTAAGACTTGAGGCTAATTTTCAAACTTTTAGGAAGAATTTGAAAACTTGGTTACTCATCAAACAGGCGTTTGGAGAGTAAGCATGTTATTTTAAATAAGATTTTAACAGGAGCAATTCAGTATGTGAGGTTAGGAGAATGCTTTTTCCTTACTTTATCTTTTTATGTTTTATCTGTATTATGTTCATTTTATACAATTTATGGAGATAATTTTATTTCTTTTATATATATAATCAGGTATTACCTTCGTTGCTATTTATGTATGTCTTAAATAATTCTTATTATGCTGTTGTGAACTGGTATGATTGTTTCAGAATATCAGTATATAAAACAAATAAATAAATATTTAGGTTGACTGAGTGTTGGCACTGCAGGCCTGCTCAAAACTAGTCCTGTGAATGTCCCACTCTCAAACTCAAAATATATCTAACCCAGCTTTTCCGTTGCTTCTTTCCTACAGGTGACAAACTATCCACTCAAAACCTGGCTTCTGATCCCCATAGCTACCCCAGGGACTGAAGCTGAGTATCACTACAACAGGGCACACTGGAAGACCAGTGCTGTCATTGAGAGAAACTTTGGTTTACTTTAAAACAGGTTTCCACTGTCTGGACAGATCTGGAAGATGCCTTCTTTCCAGAACACCTAAAGCCTGTGAGATATTTCTAAACTGTTGTATGCTGCATAACCTTGCAAAAACAGACACAAGAGGGGACCGCAAGAGAATCAGGATGAAGAGGAGCTGATTTAGGCACAATTGCAGGAAATAGATCACATGAGTCAAAGGCAGGCTATACAAGAAAGGAGCACTCTGATACAAAAAAGGTGCAACAAAATAAGTTCTAAGAAAACTATGGCTTCCCTGGTTGGTCTCTTTGTCATGCTGCAGGAAGCTCACAGGGCTTTGGTTGCCCTAACTGGGAGCTCTAGCATGGTGGAGTTCTGCGATTACTTAAGCTGTCTCCGAGGGCAAAGGTGCTTGTGGCAGTTCTAATTCATGGCTGCAAGAAGGTTCAGCTGGAGGCAGCATAGGCTGTGGGTGCTGGTGGTGGCAGAATGATGGGTGGGGCATGCAGCTTTAGTGCAGGTGGCTGGGGCATCTGTGCCTGGTGAGGTGGCATCCAGGCATAAGGTGGCGCAGGCTGAGGTGTAGGTGGCTAGGGCACAGGGGGACCTTCAGTATGGGGGTGTCCCATCCATGCACTTGATTGGCCATAAGGTGGCGTGTACTACATCCAGGGCCCATGAAATGCCATGATGCTGCTGCTGGCTATGGCTAAAAGGGGGGCATCCTCTGCAACATCTCCCTCCATACTGCAGTTTGGGCCTCTGTTACCTGGCAAAGGGCCCATACCGCATGCTGAATACCCTGTATTTCCTCCTTGGTGTCATGGAGACCCAGTTCTTCCTCCCAGATGGTGTTATGGAAGCCATGCACTTCCTGCCTCACCACATCCTGGAGGCCATGTATATCTTCAAAGAGGCTTTGCTGTATCAACAGGTTCTCAGCCTGACTAGCCATCATTTCATCTTGAGGGCCTTGCCCCTAGTCAGACAAACTGCTGACCTGTGGGCCACCTCTAGGAGATCAGCCATTGGGTGTCCTCGTTCTCCTCCTCCAGCTGCTGCTCCTTCTCCTTCATCATGGGCTGTCACTGCACTGCAGGGGCTCCCTCTCCCTCGCACTCATTATCAGAAGTGTCACGGATGACTTGCAAGTGGTATGCCTTTGTGGACTTCAAGGTCCAGGACCACATGCTCCTCAGCAGGATCCCTTACAAAATGAAATAGTCAAATATCAAACCATGTCATCATATGTGTGTTTTCCTTATGTACAGATCCCTACTGGTCTCCACTAGATGTTCCTAGCCTTCGGGTAAAGGGGCATACCATTCTATACGGCACCTCCTTAGAAATAGACTGGATTTGGGAGTCCCTGAGAAAGAAGGAGGGGCTAATCCAGGCTAGATAGTGGCAGGGTATTTTGAAGGAGAAGGTGCTATTTCAGTGTGCTCTACATGTTTGGTCCCTAGTCTAGCACTGACAGGTAGACACTGCTCTCTGTTTTGAAGAGGAGTGAAAGGGCAAGAAGCAGAGAAAATAACCAGGACAACCCTAATGGAGTTTCCACCACTGGGACACAGAACACTGCCAGGTTGGACTTTGGGCTTCACTGTGGACCCCAGGTACTCTGGTAGTGAATGCAGTCACTGTTAGGTAATCCCAGCCCACCCCATGGATGATAAGCAAGTTCCCACCTCCTGCCTTGAGGGACACATCTCTAGAGATAGAAAACCTTAATATCCTGACTCTGTGAAATCTCGGGGCTCTGGGTGTGCTTGGACACCTATTTTAAGCACTTATTTCGTCTTAGAGCTATCACAGTACACTTTGTTTTAAACACTCATCCAGTGAGTCCAGCATTCTTTGTAAGTATGCCTTTCCCAAAGAGCAATAGTAACACACACACACACACACACTCTAGAGGTCATCTCTACCTTTGGCAAAAAATGTTCTCTTTCTCCCAAGATAAATTACCTACCCCTTGGGGAACTTAGATGGGGAAAGTGACAGAAAAGAGAGCCCCAAGAAAGAACATCTTTTATGTCCCTTTAGGATACAGCCTATGCAAAAAAACTGCAGCTCTATAATTCCTGACAGCATACCTTATAACACCCTACAAATAGTACAGAAAGATTTCCCATGCAAATGATATATTCCTGTAAACACCAGCATGGCAGACAGCAGAAAGAAACTAGGAAATTCTATGACACTATAGAAGGCTACTTTATAGCTCTGCATGTGGAAAACAGCCAGTCATGGAATGTTGTCAGAGCTATCCCAAAGAATTGTTGTCATGGATCAGGATATGACGGCAAACTGCTTTTTAGTTGATACTGTGTGCATATCGATAGGTAGACATCTAACCATTAAGCTTAATCTTTACCATAGTTGAGCAGAATGTTTATTGGCTCATTAGATGTAAGAAACATTTAGTATGTCATAGATAAAAATGCATAATGGATATCACTAGATTGCTTTAGTGTCTGTAGCCTATATGGAAAGCCTGCATTTGTAGAAGCCAAGAAGGCTTGTTAGTGATTCAATTGTACATCAGTCCACTAATGTGTCACCTAATAATGAAAAGATTTATGTGAATAAGTACAAACCAGAAAAAAAGGATTTGGTATCCACATTTGACTATGCTTAATACTATGCTCACCTTGCTGCCATTGAGGTTACATAGTGTCTAGGTGGCCAATTCCTTCCACTGCAGCTTCGGAAAGAGTGCTGAGCACCAGCTGCTCAGATGGTCAAGGGAATGTGGCTGCTAGTCCCTCAGCAACCATCCTGGCCTGGTTCTGTTTCATCAGCTGCCTTATGCATTACCTCATCAATGCTGCGATTGTTGTGGTAAACACTATTAATGACATACCAGATCCTCTTCCAAACTTGCTCCTTTCTGTAGAGCTCCACTCTCTTGGGCTGGGATCACGCAGCAGATTCTGGACCCGCATGACATGCTTTACCAGCATATCTACCTCACCAAGTAGGAAGTTGGGTTTTTTGCTCAGTGCTCCACATTCTTGAGACATGGTGCAAGTAGGACAAGAAATGGGCAAACTATCCTTTTATAGGCTGGGTAATTTGCACGACTACACACAGGGCCGGATTTTAAAAGGGTTACATGCGCTGGGCCTATTTTAAAAAGGCCCAGCGACGTGCATAAGTCCCGGGGCTTTACAAAAGGGGTGGGGCAGGTGGTCTGGAGGGAGGGCCAGAGGCCTCCGACATAGCGGCCATTGCCGCTGTTTTGGAGGATCACGTGCCGGCATGCGCAACTTGCACCTGCCCAGAGGCAGGAGAAAAAGGTGAAACGAGTCATGGGGGATTAGAGTAGGGCTGGGGAGGGAAGGTTAGGTTAGGGGAAAGGGAACGGAGGAAGGCAGTGCGGCTCGGTGCATGCAAGGTGCACAATTTTGCACCCTCTTGCGCGCGCTGACCCTGGATTTTATAACATGCGCGCGCATGTCATAAAATTGGGCGTACATGTACCACATTGGAGTAGATTTTAATAGATAAGCGTGCGTCCATGTTTGCGCGCTACCCGGCACGCACACATGGAAGTGCAATTTTATAACATGCCCTTGCATGTTATAAAATTGGAGGTCAGTGCGCACAAGGGGGTGCACAATTGTGCACCTTGTGCGCGCCGAGCCGTGCTGCCTTCCCCCATTCCCTCCCACGCCTTACCTGTCCCTACCCCCCCATCCTACCTCCCCCGCCCTTTCTCCCCTACCTTTTTCTTTTTTTGTTTTAAAACTTACTTCAGCCCTGGAGCTGAAGTAAGTTGCGTGCGCCGGCCAAGTGGCAAATGGCTGCTGTGCTGGGAGCCTCTGACCCCTCCCCACCCCTTTTTGCAATCCCCGGGACTTACATGCATCACTGGACCTTTTGAAAATAGCCCGGCACGCATAACCTTTTGAAAATCTGCCCCATTATGTGCACAAGTGGGGTCAAAGTGCATGTACAAGCGTCGTGTGCATATCTAATTAAAATCCATTAGCAACATTTGTGTGCTCATTGATTTGTATGCATATCATTTAAAATACATTTAGCGATTAGGAAGATATATTCTATGTGAGATTCTCCACCCACTCACCGTGACACATCTAGGACCAAGTGTTAATGATATCCACAGTGAAATGTCTGAAGATCATTAAGCATTCAAGGGGAGGCTATTCCAGCTTATGCGTAATCATTGTGGAAATCATGAATGAGTGTGGAGGAGAGGATTGATTATCACAGGTGCTTGCTTGGGATGATATCCTCTGTGACCTTGCAATCCAGATATAGTGTTCTCCCTAAGGCTTCATATGTAGGCAATACCTGGAGTGGACTTGGTCAAGCAACTGCTATTGGTCCAGCACAAGCTAGTTCAGCAATTGAGGATACAATAGGAAGCCTAGATGAATAACGTAACCTAAGAGGTCTGGATGATTAAGCCTAGGGAACTTGTCTATTCTCTCCATCTGGTTATGGGCATTAATATAGGAAGTCTGCATTTCCGACTTATTTCTAGGTGTCCAGTATCTCTAAAAGCATCCAAGCCAGATTTTAGATTTCATCCATGTCTTTTCTTCTTCCCCACCATCTCTTAGTGATGTCAAATTAGAATCAATGGGAGCTATCTGGGGAAAATTCCACATCGCCTGAGCCTCCAGCTACCTCTGTTAAATCCCTTCTATTATGTCATTATTCTAATCCATTCCATGTTCAACACAAGGAAGAGGTTGAGGGGGCTAGCATTGTATATCAGCAAGGAGTGAGTGATTGATCTCTGCTGGGAGCTGCCTCAAGTCCTATGAAACGTAGAATATAAGAGAGCTACTCTTTTCTATGCCCATTGAAGGGATTTTCAATGGCTAGAGATTATCAACATGGAGATGGGTTGGATGGCTGAAAGGCATGTGAGAGCCTTTTTTGGGGGGGAGGGGATCAGGTAGCCATTGCATCTCTGTTGTAAGTGTCATATTGCATGTGTGTTCTGTGATAGCTGAAGTGCATGGGATTAAAATAAATTTTAATGCTTAAGCTTGTACCCTAACAATTTCTTCACACTCTATATATTGGATGAGCACAGGACAAAGCAGACTGGGAATAAGAACATAAGAACACAAGAAATTGCAATACTGGGTCAGACCAAGGGACCATCAAGCCCAGCATCCTGTTTCCAATCCAGACTACAAGCACCTGGCAAGTACCCAAAAACCAAGTATATCCTACGCTGCTGATGCTAGTAACAGCAGTAGCTATTTTCTAAGTCAACTTGATTAATAGCAGGTAATGAACGAGAACGTATCCAAACCTTTTTTAAACCAAGCTACACTAACTGCACTAACCACATCCCCTGGCAACAAATTCCAGTGTTTAATTGTACATTGCGTGACAAAGAATTTTCTCTGATTAGTTTTAAATGTGCTACATGCTAACTTCATGGAGTGCCCCCTAGTCGTTCTATTATCCAAAAGAGTAAATAACAGATTCACATTTACCCATTTTAGACCTCTCATGATTATAAAGACCTCTATCATATTCCCCCTCAGCCTTCTCTTCTCTAAGCTGAACAGCCCTAACCTCTTTAGTCTTTCCTCATAGGGGAGCAGGTCCATTCCCTTTATCATTTTGATCACCCTTCTCTGTACCTTCTCCATCACAACTATATCTTTCTTGAGATGCAGCGACCAGAATTGTACACAGTACTCAAGGTGTGGTCTCACCATGGAGCAATACAGAGGCATTATGACATCCTACATTTTATTCATCATTCCCTTCCTAATAATTCCTAACATTCTGTTTGCTTTTTTGACTGCCACAGCACACTGAGCCAACGATTTCAAGGTATTATTCACTCTGAAACCCAGATCTCTTTCCTGGGCGGTAGCTCCTAATATGCAACCTAACATCGTGTATGAGACGCGTGGATGAGACGATGGTGCAAGGAAGAGGGATTCAGTTTTGTTAGGAACTGGGGAACCTTTTGGGGAAGGGGGAGTCTCTTCCGAAGGGATGGGCTCCACCTTAACCAGGGTGGAACCAGACTGCTGGCGCTAACCTTTAAAAAGGAGATAGAGCAGCTTTTAAACTAGAACAAAGGGGAAAGCCGACAGTCACTCAGCAGCGCATGGTTCGGAGAGAGGTATCTTTAAAGGATACTAATGATGCATTAGAATTAGGGCATCCCGACAGTGAGGTTCCAATAATTAGAAAAGTAGTCCAAGTGCCTGTAACTAAAAACTCACCTGAGCTAAAAAATTCTAACTTATCCCTATCAATTAAAAAGCAGAATAAAAATACAAACCAAAAACAAATTTTGAAATGTTTGTATGCTAATGCCAGAAGTCTAAGAAGTAAGATGGGAGAATTAGAATGTATAGCAGTAAATGATGACATAGACTTAATTGGCATCTCAGAGACATGGTGGAAAGAGGATAACCAATGGGACAGTGCTATACCGGGGTACAAATGATATCGCAATGACAGAGAGGAGCACTCGGGAGGAGGTGTGGCGCTTTATGTCCGGGACGGCATAGAGTCCAACAGGATAAACATCCTGCATGAGACTAAATACAAAATTGAATCTTTATGGGTAGAAATCCCTTGTGTGTCAGGGAAGACTACAGTGTTAGGGGTATACTACCGTCCACCTGGTCAAGATGGTGAGATGGACAGTGGAATGCTAAGAGAAATTAGGGAAGCTAACCAAATTGGTAGTGCAGTAATAATGGGAGACTTCAATTACCGGATAGGAAAACACTGGTGCAGGACCAAACTTGTCACCACCGAATATTTCAAAAGGCACTTTATTAAAGTTCCAACAGAGGAAGGTGTATCAGTGTAAACATGGCAACTCCATAAGTCAGATAACAAACATGTTATAGCGGTCCCCCGACACGGTCCCATGTTTCGCTAGGCTGCATCGGGAGGGACCAGGCAAACGATTACATAGAAACATATAGAAACATAGAAGTGACGGCAGAAGAAGACCAACGGCCCATCCAGTTTGCCCAGCAAGCTACGCAGTTTATCCATTTTTTTTCCCCTTTTTTTCTCCCTCCCACCCGTCTCTATTGGCTTCCAGCACCCTCCGGCCCCAATTCCCTTCCACCCCTCCACCAATGCAGAGAGCAGCGCCATCCTAGTGAACATCCAGCTCAATCAGGGGTAGGAACCGCCGCAACCAGCAGGCCACACCCCTGCCCCTTACCCACCCCTGTTTTGTTTGCTTGTTTGTTTTTTATTTTTTGAGATGGCAGCCCTCCATCCTTCCGCTCCGTGAAGGTGGAACACCAACCACTGGCCACTGGCATCCCGCTCCGTGAATGCCTCTGTGGCTACTGCCGCTCCGTGCAGTGTTTTGTTGCATGAAAGTGGAACACCAACTACTGGCCACTGGCATCCCGCTCCGTGAATGCCTCAGTGGCTACTGCCGCTCCATGCAGTGTTTTGATGCCTGAAGGTGGAACACCAACTACTGGCCACTGGCATCCCGCTCCGTGACTGCCTCAGTGGCTACTGCCACTCCGTGCAGTGTTTGCTGCCTCCTCTTTATTTATGCCCACTAGACTTGATGGATCCACAGTGTTTATCCCACGCCCCTTTGAAGTCCTTCACAGTTTTAGACTTCACCATTTCCTCCGGAAGGGCATTCCAGGCATCCACCTCCCTTTCCGTGAAGAAATACTTCCTGACATTGGTTCTTAGTCTTCCTCCCCGGAGCCTCAGCTCGTGGCCTCTGGTTCTGCTGATTTTTTTTCCTACGGAAAAGGTTTGTCGTTGTCTTTGGATCATTAAAGTTTTTCAAGTATCTGAAAGTCTGAATCATATCACCCCTGCTCCTCCTTTCCTCCAGGGTGTACATATTTAGATTCTTCAATCTCTCCTCGTACGTCATCCGATGAAGATCCTCCACCTTCCTGGTCGCCCTTCTCTGTATCGCTTCCATCTTGTCTTTGTCTCTTTGTAGATATGGTCTCCAGAACTGAACACAGTACTCCAGGTGAGGCCTCACCAAGGACCTGTACAAGGGGATAATCACTTCCCTTTTCTTACTCGATATTCCTCTCTCTATGCAGCCCAGCATTCTTCTGGCTTTTGCTATCGCCTTGTCGCATTGTTTCGCAGACTTCATATCATTAGACACTATCACCCCAAGGTCCCTCTCCTGCTCCGTGCACATCAGTCTTTCCCCTCCCCCCCCATCAAATACAGTTCATTCGGATTTCCACTCCCCATATGCATGACTTTGCACTTCTTGGCATTGAATCTCAGCTGCCATATCTTCGACCACTCTTCCAGTTTCCTTAAATCCCGTCTCATTCTCTCCACTCCTTCCGGCGTGTCCACTCTGTTGCAGATCTTAGTGTCATCTGCAAAAAGAAGACCCTGGAGAAGGACCATCTAATGCCGCTTGGGCAAGCTGTTTTATGCCTGTCATAATGGATTCAGTAGGGTCTGTAGATAAGGGTTCATAAAAGGCCGGGTGAAAGTCACTATACATAAGTGGTGGAAAGGCTACAGAAATGTACAACATAATACACATACCTTTAGCAATAGTCAACGGAGCGCGAACGCCCTCACATTCAGCAAGCATTTAAAGGTAGAAAAAGGCGCGAAAGCAGTCAGTCTCGCGAGAGCTGTCAAAGTCAGTCACGGCGGCGGAGGCATCCACTCAGTCAAACAGGTACCACTCGATATCCTTGTTGAGTCCTTTCGGGGACCTGTCTCTTCTCAGGACGCTTCAGATTTACCAGCTTCATCTCGCTACTCCTCTATTGCAGCTACTTTTTTAGACTCGGGTCGCCTGCAACGCGATACCCGGACTACGCGCCTCAAGGGCGCGATTTCTACACATCACATACAGAGACCAGCCCGCGTGACCCGCTCACAAGCGGATCCATGGCAATAAACTTAGAAACTGTCTTTAATCTTTCATCGCATCCTCTCACTGCCCCTGAACTTAGGGTTTTACGCAGGGGTCTCTCGTATGTGCCAACGATTAAGGGGGATATGTTTGACTTGTTTGTACATCTTCACCGTTTTTTCCGCCGGCTGAGACTGAAACTATTTTTTGCAGATTCCCCTCCTTCAGCGGATCTATCTGTGGTTCATCCTAAATCTCGGTGGTCCCCACCGGCCCCCATTGACGTAGGGCTGGGGGCTTTTGAACGTCTAGTATGTAAGGATGCCCGCACTATTTTTTCCAACAAAGGTTATGTTAGGTATAACATGTCTAGAGATCACACAGTTGCGATTAACACTCTAGCTAGAGACCGCTCTATTATAATCAAGCCAGCGGATAAGGGGGGCGCAATAGTGGTGCAGAACCGTGCTGATTATGAAGGAGAGGTCCTCAGGCAACTTAATGACCCGGCCTTTTATGAGCCCTTATCTACAGACCCTACTGAATCCATTATGACAGGCATAAAACAGCTTGCCCAAGCGGCATTAGATCAGCATATGATCATTAGTAAAGAGTTTAAGTTTCTAATAACACCTCATCCTATTATGCCTCTGTTTTACACCTTACCAAAGATTCATAAGACTCTTCAGCATCCCCGGGCCATCCGATCGTAACGGGTATTGGTTCACTTCTCGAACCCTTGTCGCAGTTTGTTGATGTTTTTTTGAAGCCATTTGTCCCCCTCATTCGTTCATATGTTCGAGACTCTGCACATCTAATTACCATTCTCTCTGAGCTGGCGGTTCCCCTTGAACCATTCTTTTTTGTAACATTAGACGTGGTCGCTCTGTATTCTAATATTCCTCAGAATGAGGCACTTCAAGTGATCACCCAAACATTGGATACACGTCCCCTGCCACACCGGATCTCTACATCTTTTCTGACCCACTTATCGGAATTGGCCCTCACAAAAAAAATTTTTCAATTGCAAGACACATACTATCAGCAGATTAAGGGCACGGCTATGGGGGCTACGATGGCCCCCAGCCTTGCCTGTTTGTTTATGGACAAATTTGAGAGAGATTTTATTTACTCTTCGGAATGGTTCTCCTTTATTTATGTCTGGCGCCACTACATTGATGACGTCTTTATGATTTGGATGGGGACAGATCTTCAATTTTATGTTTCTAGATTGGATTAATTCATTAAATTCACATATACAGTTTAATTTTTGCATACATTCAGATCAAATCCCTTTTTTGGATGTTCTGATCTCGGTGGCAGGGGACAGGTTCGAGACCACGTTGTTTCGAAAAGAGACCGACCGAAACACCCTTTTATTATACCAAAGCTGTCATCCTAGGGCCCCGAAGGATAACATCCCCACTGGACAGTTTCTGCGGCTTCGCCGTCTCTGCTCTTCATAGGCTGAGTTTCTGGCACAAGCACAGGATATGACAACCCGCTTTTTAGAACGGGGTTAGCCTGCTAGGGTGGTCAGAAAGGCATTTAAGAGGGCACTGTATACACAGAGGGATTGGCTTTTCCTTCCCTCCGCTAGCTCAGACGACGGGGCCAACAATTGTATTCTCCCTTTTTCAATTGTAGGGAGGACAATAGCTATTATGATTCGACGACATTGGACTGCTTTGGCACTCACTGATCTGATGCAGAGTCCGTTGCGCTTTACTTTTCGGCGAGGCACAAACTTACGGGACCGGCTAGTACACACTGCTTCACACACAGCTGATTATACCTCCTCCACTAATGCTACACATAGACCATGCGGACGTTGTAGTATGTGCTGTCACACGGAGCAATCCTCGGGCTTTATGCATCCTCTAACTGGCCGTCTTTTTAAGTTTAAAACGGACTCTGATTGTTTGACAAAAGGTGTTGTTTATATTGTTAAATGCCCTTGTCCACTTTTGTATGTCGGGAAGACCACCCGGATGCTCAAGACCCGCATGATAGAGCATTGCTCTAACATTCGCCTTCGTAGATTAGATGAACCCCTGGTTTCACACTGGTCGGACAGCGGCCATTCCATTTCTGATCTCTCCTTCACAGTGATCGAGGTGGTTCACCGTCCACCAGGGGGCGGTGATTTCCCCGAGATCCTGGGTCGGAGGGGACAGAAATGGATCTTTATCTTGGACACTGTCTCCCCGAAAGGACTCAACAAGGATATCGAGTGGTACCTGTTTGACTGAGTGGATGCCTCCACCGCCATGACTGACTTTGACAGCTCTCGCGAGACTGACTGCTTTCGCGCCTTTTTCTACCTTTAAATGCTTGCTGAATGTGAGGGCGTTCGCGCTTCGTTGACTATTGCTAAAGGTATGTGTATTATGTTGTACATTTCTGTAGCCTTTCCACCACTTATGTATAGTGACTTTCACCTGTTTGATTCTTTAGATTATAATCGTTTGCCTGGTCCCTCCCGATGCAGCCTAGCGAAACACGGGACCGTGTCGGGAGACCGCTATAACATGTTTGTTATCTGACTTATGGAGTTGCCATGTTTACACTGATACACCTTCCTCTGTTGGAACTTTAATAAAGTGCCTTTTGAAATATTCGGTGGTGACAAGTTTGGTCCTGCACCAGTGTTTTCCTATACTTGCGGATGTGCAAGGTTTTTGCTTCTTCTGTATTTAGACTTCAATTACCCCAATATAGACTGGGTAAATGTATCATCGGGTCACACTAGAGAGATAACGTTCCTGGATGGAATAAATGATAGCTTTATGGAGCAATTGGTTCAGGAACCAACGAGAGAGGGAGCAATTTTAGATCTAATTCTCAGTGGAGCACAGGACTTGGTGAGATAGGTAACGGTGGTGGGGCCGCTTGGCAATAGTGATCATAATATGATCAAATTTGATTTAATGACTGGAAAAGGAACAGTGTGCAAATCCAAGGCACTCGTGCTAAACTTTCAAAAGGGAAACTTTGATAAAATGAGAAAAATTGTTAGAAAAAAACTGAAAGGAGCAGCTACAAAAGTAAAAAATGTCCAAGAGGCGTGGTCATTGTTAAAAAAATACCATTCTAGAAGCACAGTCCAGATGTATTCCACACATTAAGAAAGGTGGAAAGAAGGCAAAACGATTACCAGCATGGTTAAAAGGGGAGGTGAAAGAAGCTATTTTAGCCAAAAGATCTTCATTCAAAAATTGGAAGAAGGATCCAACAGAAGAAAATAGGGTAAAGCATAAACATTGGCAAGTTAAATGTAAGACATTGATAAGACAGGCTAAGAGAGAATTTGAAAAGAAGTTGGCTGTAGAGGCAAAAACTCACAGTAAAAACTTTTTAAAATATATCCGAAGCAGAAAGCCTGTGAGGGAGTCAGTTGGACCGTTAGATGATCGAGGGGTTAAAGGGGCACTTAGAGAAGATAAGGCCATCGCGGAAAGATTAAATGATTTCTTTTCTTCGGTGTTTACTGAAGAGGATGTTGGAGAGGTACCCGTACTGGAGAAGGTTTTCATGGGTAATGATTCAGATGGACTGAATCAAATCACGGTGAACCTAGAAGATGTGGTAGGCCTGATTGACAAACTGAAGAGTAGTAAATCACCTGGACCGGATGGTATACACCCCAGAGTTCTGAAGGAACTAAAAAATGAAATTTCAGACCTATTAGTAAAAATTTGTAACTTATCATTAAAATCATCCATTGTACCTGAAGACTGGAGGAGAGCAAATGTAACCCCAATATTTAAAAAGGGCTCCAGGGGCGATCCAGGAAACTACAGACCGGTTAGCCTGACTTCAGGGCCAGGAAAATAGTGGAAAGTGTTCTAACCATCAAAATCACAGAACATATAGAAAGACATGGTTTAATGGAACAAAGTCAGCATGGCTTTACCCAGGGCAAGTCTTGCCTAACAAATCTGCTTCACTTTTTTGAAGGAGTTAATAAACATGTGGATAAGGTGAACCGGTAGATATAGTATACTTGGATTTTCAGAAGGCGTTTGACAAAGTTCCTCATGAGAGGCTTCTAGGAAAAGTAAAAAGTCATGGGATAGGTGGCGATGTCCTTTCATGGATTGCAAACTGGCTAAAAGACAGGAAACAGAGAGTAGGATTAAATGGGCAATTTTCTCAGTGGAAGGGAGTGGACAGTGGAGTGCCTCAGGATCTGTATTGGGACCCTTACTGTTCAATATATTTATAAATGATCTGGAAAGAAATTCGACGAGTGAGATAATCAAATTTGCAGATGACACAAAATTGTTCAGAGTAGTTAAATCACAAGCAGATTGTGATAAATTGCAGGAAGACCTTGTGAGACTGGAAAATTGGGCATCCAAATGGCAGATGAAATTTAATGTGGATAAGTGCAAGGTGATGCATATAGGGAAAAATAACCCATGCTATAATTACACAATGTTGGGTTCCATATTAGGTGCTACAACCCAAGAAAGAGATCTAGGTGTCATAGTGGATAACACATTGAAATCGTCTGTGCAGTGTGCTGCGGCAGTCAAAAAAGCAAACAGAAAGTTGGGAATTATTAGAAAGGGAATGGTGAATAAAACGGAAAATGTCATAATGCCTCTGTATCGCTCCATGGTGAGACCGCACCTTGAATACTGTGTACAATTCTGGTCGCCGCATCTCAAAAAAGATATAATTCGATGGAGAAGGTACAGAGAAGGGCTACCAAAATGATAAGGGGAATGGAACAACTCCCCTATGAGGAAAGACTAAAGAGGTTAGGACTTTTCAGCTTGGAGAAGAGACGGCTGAGGGGGGATATGATAGAGATGTTTAAAATTATGAGAGGTCTAGAACGGGTAGATGTGAATCGGTTATTTACTCTTTCGGATAGTAGAAAGACTAGGGGGCACTCCATGAAGTTAGCATGGGGCACATTTAAAACTAATCGGAGAACGTTCTTTTTCACTCAACGCATAATTAAACTCTGGAATTTGTTGCCAGAGGATGTGGTTAGTGCAGTTAGTATAGCGGTGTTTAAAAAAGGATTGGATAAGTTCTTGGAGGAGAAGTCCATTACCTGCTATTAAGTTCACTTAGAGAATAGCCACTGCCATTAGCAATGGTAACATGGAATAGACTTAGTTTTTGGGTACTTGCCAGGTTCTTATGGCCTGGATTGGCCACTATTGGAAACAGGATGCTGGGCTTGCTGGATCCTTGGTCTGACCCAGTATGGCATTTTCTTTTGTTCTTATGACCTTATATATCCGTCGCGGGTGACATCATCTCAGGGGGACGCCCCTGAGGTTCATGCCATCGCCGGTACTTATGTCGGGGCTGCGCTGCGCACACGCGCGTCCCTAGGCCTCCAGGAAACATGGCGGGTTGCAGCGTCTAGCCGATCTGGGGACACCGGAGGACTTCAGAAGGACGCCGCAGCAGCCAATCTTCCCGTGGTCGAAGAGGGAGTCGCCAAGGAGGTAAGGAGGGCGGAGAGAGGGCCTCGGGAACCGACGGACACGAGGTATCTCCCCAACATCCTATTCAGTAAACACCAAATCAAAGAAATCATTTAATCTTTCTGCAATGGCCTTCTCTTCTCTAAGTGCCCCTTTAACCCCTCAATCATCTAACAGTTCAATTTTCTCCTTCACAGGCTTTCTGCTTCGAATATATTTTTTAAAATTTTTACTCTGAGTTTTTGCCTCTACGGCCAACTTCTTTTCAAATTCTCTCTTAGCCTGTCTTATCAATGTCTTACATTTAACTTGCCAACGCTTATGCATTATCCTATTTCTTCTGTTGGATCCTTCTTCCAATTTTTGAATGAAGATCTTTTGGCTAAAATAGCTTCTTTCACCTCACCTTTTAACCATGCCGGTAATCGTTTTGGCTTCCTTCCACCTTTCTTAATGTGTGGAATACATCTAGACTGTGCTTCTAGGATGGTATTTTTTTTAACAATGTCCACGCCTCTTGCACACTTTTTACCTTTGTATCTGCTCCTTTCAGATTTTTTTTTACAATTTTTCTCATTTTATCAAAGTTTCCCTTTTGAAAGTTTAGCACAAGAGCCGTGGATTTGCTTACTGTCCACCTTCCAGTTATTAATTCAAATTTCATCATATTATGATCACTATTGCCAAGCGGCCCCACCACCGTTACCTCTCTCAGCAAATCCTGTGCTCCACTGAGAATTAGATCTAAAATTGTTCCTTCTCTCATCTGTTCCTGAACCAAATGCTCCATAAAACTGTCATTTATTCCATCTAGGAACTTTATCTCTCTCTGAATGTCTTGATGATACATTTAGCCAGTAAATATTGGGGTAATTGAAATCTCCCATTATTACTGCACTACCAATTTGGTTAGTTTCCCTAATTTCTCTTAGCATTTCACTGTCTATCTTGGCCAGGTGGACGGTAGTATACTCCTATCACTATAGTCTTCCCCAACACACAAGGGATTTCTACAGATAAAGATTCGATTGTGCATTTAGTCTCTTGCAGGATGTTTATCTTCTTGGACTCTATGCCATCCCAGATATAAAGCGCCACACTGCCTCCCAGGTGCTCCTCTCTCTCATTGTAATATATTTTGTACCCCGGTATAGTACTGTCCTTTTGGTTATCCTCCTTCCATAATGTCTCTGAGATGCCAATTAATCTGTGTCCTCATTCACTGCTATACATTCTAATTCTCCCATCTTACTTCTTAGACTTCTGTCATTAGCATACAAACATTTCAAAGTGTGTATTTTGTTTGTATTTTCATTCTGCTTTTTAATTGATAGGGATAAGTTAGAGTATTTTAGCTCAGGTGAGTTTTTAGTTACAGGCACTTGAGCTACTTTTCTTATTATTGGAACCTCACTGTTGGGATGCCCTAATTCTAATGCCTCATTAGTATCCTTTGAAGATACCATGCGCTGCTGAGCGACTGTTGGCTTTCCCCTTTGTTCTAGTTTAAATGGTGCTCTATCTCCTTTTTAAAGGTTAGCACCAGCAGTCTGGTTCCACCCTGGTTAAGATGGAGCCTATCCCTTCCAAAGAGACCCCCCCCCCCTTCCCCAAAAGGATCCCCAGTTACTTACAAAACGGAATCCCTCTTCCTTGCACATCGTCTCATCCATGCATTGAGACTCCGGAGCTCTGCCTGCCTCTGGGGGCCTGCACGTGGAACAGGGAGCATTTCAGAGAGTGATACCCTGGATGTTCTGGATTTACGCTTTCTACCTAAGAGCCTACATTTGGTTTCCGGAAGGTCCCTCCCACATTTTCCTATGGTGTTGGTGCCCACATGTATCATGACAACCAGCTCCTCCCCAGCACTGTCTAAAATCCTATCTAGGTGATTCTTGAGATTCACCACCTTCGCACCAGGTAGGCATGTTACTAGGCGATCCTCATGCCACCAACTACCCAGCTGTCTACATTCCTAATAATTGAATCACCAACTATGACAGCTGACCTAAACATTCCCTCCTGGGCAGTAGCCCTTGGAGACACATCCTTGGTGCGAAAGGACAATGCACCACCTGGAGAGCAGGTCCTTGCTACAGGATCCTTTCCTGCTGTACCAGGTTGCTGCTCTCCAATCATGAGACCTTCTTCCTCCAAGGTAGCTCTAGGGTTGCCAGTCTAAAGTTGGGACTTGGCTATTATCTCCCTGAAGGTCTCATCTGCATATCTCTCTGTCTGCCTCAGCTACTCCAGGTATGCCACTCTTGCCTCCAGAGATCGGACGTGTTCTCCGAGAGACAGGAGCTCTTTGCATTGCATGCACTGGAACAATTTCTGACTGGTGGGTAAAAAATTATACATGTGATACTCTATGCAAAAGACTGGGAAGCTCCCCTCTTGCTGCTGGACTGCTGCCTTCATCTCAAATTTGTTCAGTTCCTAGTTAAGTTTTAGGTTGCTATGGGAGTAGGAATGTGTCTAATTAGTGTCCTTTAAAAGTATTAGTGAATTCACTATATGTCTGTTAGTGGTCTACAGGGGAATGATCAAACTCTCAATAAGGTGTGGGCGATTCGTGAAGTGAAGTTAAAAGGCTGATTTTTGTTTTTTAGTGTGAAAGTGGCACCTGCCTATAAATGAAAGGATGAGCTAGAGGTGGGAGGGTTGGGAAATACAAACACTCTAACATCTATTTATTCGCTGCCTTACTGTCTATTAACAAGACAAACACACAAAATAATATTCCCCAATAGTTAACTTTGCCCCAATACTTTTTTTTTTTGTGTGATTCTTTTTATTAGCATGAACAGTAAACCAGGAGGTAGATGCATAAAACAATGAAACACCAATACCCTGATACAACAAGAATATATAAAATATAAGTAAAGTACATAACCGTTAAGTAAGAAGAATCAGAATAATCATAGCATGCAAGATATAACAGGTATAAGGGGTTCCATATCCTTTTGCCTGGTACCGGTCACACATTATTTTGGTGGTTTTCGCCCCTACAGGCCTATCCTTACCCTTCAGGCCTTTCCTTACCCACTCCCTTCCCATCCCTCCCACCATCCCTATCTGCTTAGTTTCCAGTTCTCAAATGAATAACCTCCATAATGTGCAACTATAAATGAACAGTGAAAACACTGAGATTGATATTAAGAACATAAGAAAATGCCATACTGGGTCAGACCAAGGGTCCATCAAGCCCAGCATCCTGTCTCCAACAGTGGCCAATCCAGGCCATAAGTACCCAAGTACCCAAAAACTAAGTCTATTCCATGGAAACATGTATATAAATTAAACATAAAAAATAATCCCACTTTGGAGTCTGGTACTACTTCGTTTTAGGGCTACCTATGTTTTAATAGTAAAATCAAAAAATTGCTGTGTCTCTGTTGGAAGGGTCCGAACATAGTCCTGCCAGATTTGTTTCATATGAGTCAGTTTCTTACTCGACCCATCGCGTGCAGTAAGATATTTCATATGTAATAACCGAAGAAACTGCATTTCCCAAGTGATCCATAGCGCCGTGGTCCGCTGTGTCCAACTTAACAAAATAGTAGCCTTGGCAATAATAGACATTTTCCCCAAAACAATAGTTGTGTGGCAGTAACAGCCTCCGGTATATAGTCAGGGAGACCAAAAGCCATATTTCAGGAACTTACGGGGATTGTCTGTTTCCAGATTGACTGCAATAAAGATTTTAAAGATCCCCAAAATATCTGTAAGGAGGGACAATGCCAAAAACAGTGCCAAGAAATCGGAAAGGGATGAGAACATCGCATACAGTTTATTTCTTGATAACTCCCATATCTATAAATAAATATGATAAGTTGTGCGCAATATGCTTGATGTAGAAATTTAAACTGTTTTTCACGAAAGGTCACACTTTCCATCAGCACTGGGATTATTTTAAAGCAATAGAGCAGATCTGCTTTCATAAGATGAATTTGAAGGGATTTGTTCCATTTCTCTACTAGAATAGCCAAGTCTGAGCGAGGCTTGAGCCTCAGGAAGTCTTGATAATATTGAGAACATTTAGTCCGTTTACCATCTGGGCCAGCCAAAAAGCCCAGTAAGCCGTGATAATGAAGAAAACTCGGATATTTTTTACACTCCTCAACAATATAATGTCGAATCTGGAGATATCCATAGAAATCATGGTTGTCTAGGTGAAATTTCTGTTTGTAAATCCTGAAAGCTCATCACATGGACAGATTGAGGTCTCCCTGTAATAATTGAAAATAGAAGTAAGTCCACTTAGTCGCCAATGGTGAAAAATAGAGCGGTCTAATCCAGGAAGAAACATTGGGATCCCCAAATAGAAAGACATGCTGTGCTGATGGTGTCACCTTAAAATTCTGACATAAATGCTTCCACAATCATTCTGAAAGGTCGTATTATTACATTGTCCTGAATATGGTGGCTGCAGGTATGTTCTGGGAGCCTGCAGGACTGAGCTTGGTGCAAGAGGTGCCAGCCACTGTTATGTACAGGTGAAAACAATTCAGTATTACATACCAGTCCCTTATATGATGTATCAACTTGCTTGATTATACATAACTAGATTTGGGGCAACCCAGACCCCCCTCATTTCTTGGTCGCATTAATACATGGAGAGAAATACGGGCTTGTTTTCCGCACCAAAGAACTTCCCGATGGCTTTTTGAATCTCAACGGCATCTGTCCTTTTCAACCAGAAAGGTAACATACCGAAGAGATACTGCCATTTAGAAACCTCCATTTTCAAAAGCAGTACTTTCCCTGATATAGATATAGTGGATCTAAGATAAGATATAAGTATGGGAGATAGAGGACATCCTTTTCTAACTCACGCTGAATTTTAATGGCCCCCGAAATAGAGTTGTTTGCTAGTATGTGAGATTCGGGACTACAATACAAAATGGAAATGGCTGCAATAATGGGATCTGAAAAACCAAACCTTTTAAGTACTGAGAACATATATTCCCATGTCACCCGATCAAAGGCTTTTTCAGAGTCGAAGTCTACCACCATCGATTGCCGATTTAGACGGCGAGAGGGCTCCAGCGTCGAAAGTAACCTGATAACATGTGTGCTAGCCGCTCTACCCGTCACAAAACCAGCTTGATAGGGAGATATTAGATCCGGTAATACCACCCCAAACTGCAGCGCCCAGATTCTGGCGTAAAGCTTAAGGTCGCAATTTAATAACGAAATTGGCCTATAAGAGGCTGCCAGTGCAGGATCCTTCCCAGGTTTTGGCAAAACTGTGATATAGGCTTTATTAAGGTATTAGGAAAGGATTTCTGCTGCCAGGCAGCATTAAAAAATTAACCAGCCGTAAGGCCGTCTGGACCTGGTGATTTATTACTTTTACTTATTTTTATCACTCCTTGAAGTTCTACTGCAGAGATAGGTTTAGACAGGAAATCAAGCTGGGAATCAGATAAACGTGGAAATACTAAATCTCTAAAAAAAAAATCATGTTCATCAGCACTACTCTCTTCCCTATCCTCTTGTGTAGAGGGATTCATAAAATTCCTAAATACTTCGCAAATCTCTGCAGTCTTTGTTACCCAAGACCCAGTATCAGATTTTAGACCACTTATGAATGTCTTTTTCCGTTTTTATAGCAACCAGGCGAGCTAACAGTTTGCTGGACTTGTTTCCATAGCGAAGAAAAAATGACCCGAAGATTGTAAAGTTCTCTGTGCCTGGAGATGTAGGTGGGCATTCAATTCATATTAAAACAATTCTGATATATGGTCTTGTGTGACAGCGAGGGGGTCGGCCGCCATATGCCTCTTTGCCTGCTGCAGGCGGGTTTCTAAAGACAGGATAGTAGCATTTAACTGCTTATTTTTCTTTATAGAGTAGGCTAAAATTTCGCCCCTTAAAACCGCTTTACTAGTTTCCCAGAACAGTATGGGGTTTACACTATGCTGCTCATTATGAAGAGCAAAATCATCCCATTTTTGTCGTAAAAAAAGATCTAATTTAGGATCTGCATTCAAATGGCTAGGAAATCTCCATTTTTTAACTTGGGTTTTATCATTGGAAAACCAAATATCCGCCCACACTGGAGCGTGATCCGCTATGGCTATTGTTCTTATATTTGCTATGTCCACTCTACTAAATGCACTTTCCTGTATTAAGATATAATCTATTCTTGACATTGTACCATGGGCCCTTGAAACATGAGTATATTCTCTCATTTCAGGGTGTAATACGCGCCATAAGTCGATTAACTTTAAAGTATCTGGACCCCATTATCAGGTCTGATTTTATAACCTTTAGAGAGTTGGGATTTATCTATCTTGGCATCATGAACACAGTTCAAATCACCCACTACTAGTAATTCCCCTTCTGCTTGAGCTTAGTAAAGTTCCACTATATGAAAATAAAAGTGAGGATCATGAGCATTAGGAGCATAAACATTACATAATGTGATCTGTCGCCCAGCTAAAGTTCCCACAATAATAACGTAACATCCCTCTGTATCAACAAGTTCTTTGGTCACTGTTAATGGAACATGTTTATGAGTTAATATTTATTTATTTATTTTATTTATTTAACTCTTTTTTTTTTTTATACTGACATTCAAGAACAGTATCATATCATATCGGTTTACATGAAACAAGGGGTAGAACTTAACAGACCATTAAACAGAAGGTAAAGTTACAGTAAACAAGGTGATATGAACTTGGGTGCTAAGGTAGCCGGTAACAAAGGACAGAAGAACTTAGATAAAACATAACAACTGAAGTTAGGCGGGGCGTCTAGCCGGGCAGAGTAAGGCATAGTTTGATTAGATGGCATTTGCATGGTTTAGTAGGTTAAGGGAAGGCTTGAAGAAATAGCCAAGTCTTGAGTTTTTTCCGAAATGTTAGAAGGCAGGGTTCCAGTCTGAGGTCTGGAGGCATGGTATTCCAAATGGCCGGCCCCGCTGTCGAGAATGCTCGTTCTTTGGTGGCTGAAAGACGTGTGGTTTTGGTTGGGGGGACTTGTAGGTTTCCTTTATACGCTTCTCTGATGGGTCTTTTTGATGAGTAGAGTTTGCGTGGGATCTGAAGGTCCAGCTGTAGTTGATTGTGGATGGTTTTGTGGATTATGGTGAGGGACTTGTGTAAGATTCTGTAATTTATTGGAAGCCAATGCAGATTCCGGAGGATGGGGGTGATGTGCGCTCCTCGGTTGGTGTTAGTTAAGATTCTAGCTGCCGCGTTCTGGAGCATCTGTAGAGGTTTGGTGGTGGAGATGGGGAGGCCAAGGAGCAGAGTGTTGCAGTAGTCCATCTTGGTAAAGAGTGTGGTTTGAGGACTGTCCTAAAATCATGGAAATGGAGGAGGGGTTTGAGCCTTTTCAGAACTTGTAATTTATAAAAGCAGTCCTTGGTTGTGGTGTTAATGGATTTCTTTAGATTCAGACGATTGTCGAGGATTACTCCGAGGTCTCTTACTTGCGTGGTTTGGGTGTTGAGTGGCGTCTGAACGGTTGGGTCCGTGTGGTCAGAAGAGGTGAGAAGGAGTTCGGTCTTGGCAGCATTGAGGACCAGGTTCAGACTGGTGAGCAGGCGGTTAATGGATTGGAGGCAGTTTTCCCAGTAAATGAGTGTTTTTGAGAGGGATTCTGTTATGGGGATCAGAATCTGTACGTCGTCTGCATATAGATAATGTATTAATTTAAGGTTAGTAAGCAACTGGCAGAGGGGAAGGAGGTAAATATTGAAGAGGGTAGGTGACAAGAAGGAGCCTTGAGGTACGTCTAATGATGAGTTGATGTTGGGAGATTCTTTGTTGTTAATTCTGACTTTGAAGCTCCTGTTCCTGAGGAAGGATTTGAACCATCTGTGGACCGATCCTGATAGGCCTATGTCTGAGAGACGATTTAGAAGGATGGTGTGGTTCACGGTGTCGAACGCAGCAGAGATGTCTAGAAGAACTAGTAGGAATGACTGCCCTTTGTCTAGGCCCATGATGATGTGATCTGAGAGGGAGATAAGGAGGGTTTCAGTGCTGAATGATTTATGGAAACCATATTGGGATGGGTAGAGGATTATGTGTTCTTCCAGGAAATCTGAGAGTTGTGTATTGACCAATTTCTCCGTGAGTTTAGCAAGGAAAGGGAGATTAGAGATAGGGCAGAAGTTGGAGAGTTCTCTTGTGTCCAGGTTAGGTTTCTTCAGAAGGGGTTTGAGGGAGGCCATTTTTAGCCTATCTGGGTAGATTACTTGAGATAAGGAGCAGTTTATGATGTTAGCCAAAGGTTTAGAGATGGTGTCTGGAATGAGTGGCAGTAGTTTCGTTGAAATGTGGTCTGATGGGTGACTGGATGGTTTCAACCTCTTGAGTAGATTCGATCTCCAGGGAGGTTTCGGGTTCGAAGGTGTCGAGGTTGGCTCTAGGATGAGTGGGGGTGTTGGAACTTAGGGGGGTAGGTGTTGTGTTGGTGGGGAGGAGTGCTAGTGTGTTTGCGATTTTTTTCTGAAAGAAGAGTGCTAGCTCGTTTGCTTTGGATTGAGCCTGATCGTCTGGGATAGCCGGGGCGGAGGATTTTGTGAGCTGGGAAACGTAGGAGAACAGGGCTCTGGCATCGAATTGGAGGTCGTGGATTCTGCTGGCATAGAAGTCTCTTTTTGTCCGTTGGATGGAGCTCTTGTAGAGGTGGAGGATGCGTTTATAGTCGGACAGTGTAGTAGTGCTGGGGGCCTTACACCATTTGCCTTCCTTGTGTCTGAGGTCTTGCTTCATCTGCTTAAGTTCAGGGGAGAACCAGGGTTGTTTCCTTTTTTGCGTCGGGTTGATTATTTTGACCGCTGCGGGGCATAGCTTATAAACTATTGACTCTGATATTGTGCCAGGATAGAAGGGCTGAGTTGGGGTTGATTATATCTAAGTTGGTGAGTTCATTGGATAGGTGTTCACTGAGCAGGTCAGATGCGCATGATTTCCTGAAGTGGATGGTAGAGTGGGGCGGAGGGAAATTTGGACTTCCTTTAGTTGTGAGGGTAGAGGATATCAGTGAGTAGTCAGACCAGGGGACTGGAAAGCAGTCTGGAGCGGTGGTGTATGATATGCTGGAGTTTATGAAGATGAGGTCAAGTGTATGTCCCACTTTGTGGGTAGGTTTGTCTCTGATTTGTTCAAAGCCCATGGCCTTGAGTGTGGTGAGGAAGGCTTCTCAATTGGGGGAGGGTGGTGAGGCATCTACATGGAGGTTAAAGTCCCCTAGAATCATAGCTGGGGAGTCCGTGTTGATATGTTTGGCTATGGCTTCTACGAGGGGGGAAGGCGTCGGAGTCTAGGAGTCCTGGCGGGGCATATACTAGTAGAATTTGCAGCTGATTAGATTTGAATAGACCTAGTTTGAGTTTGGTGGAGGTCTTGACTGGTTGTGGGATGAGTCTGAGCTCTTTTTTGGTGGCTAAAAGAAGGCCGCCTCCTCTTTTTTTTTTTTGTCTGGGAATTGAGAAAATGTCATATAGGTGTATAGGTAATTGATTTATCAGGGCTATATTTGTGCTTTTGAGCCAGGTTTCCATGATGGCACATATTTCTGGCTTTGAGTCCAAGAGATAGTCATTAAGAATGTGAGTTTTCTTTGTCAGTGATTGTGCATTGAAGATGGTTAGGGAGAATATCGTGAGCCCTAATAATTGCGTGAGGGGGGAGGTCATGATAGGAATGAGAGATCTAGATGTAGGTCTCGGGAGTTGTTGCAGTGATTTTGTGTGAGAATGGTGGTGATGATATAGGATAGGTTAGCATCGTGCTTCTCAAGGTGAGTAGTCGGAGAAGATTGTTGGGAAGGGAGTCCATTCCAGGTCTGTTCCAGGGGGACTGTTCCAGTTGTTGTAAGGCTGCTGGAGTTCCGGGGATGCTATGTTTTATGCCTGTGCTTATGCTTGTGTTTGATGTGGTGTGATCAGCCTAAAGAAGGTCTGTGAGCTAGGGGGAGGAGTGGCTGATACCTAATTGAGTATAGCTCAAGAAGAGGGAGCTATGGGTTCAGAATTGGGAGGAGGGGGTCCTAGTTGGCGAGTTGGCACGGTTCGCACGAAGGGGTGCACAAAGAGACCTGTACCTGGCCCTTACGGAAGAAGTTGGGCAAATACTTCATGGCATTGCTCCGAATGCAAGCAATGTTCTGATATTTGTTGGGATTGGATGCTCTTAGTAATTGAATTCTGTCCTGCACATAGTCTGACACCTTAACCCGGATCTCCAGGCCCAGCATCAGAGTGTTGGGAAAGAGGGGCGACAGCTCCACTAATAAGCCTCCATAACCGCATCCAATATCAGCAAATTCCACTTGAGCTTTTGGCTTGCTTTCCTCTATCAGATCCTTGTCATCATCATGCCGAAAATCTGGATTAAAAGGTTTGAAAAACTCTGGATAATATTCTGCCCAGTCCATGCCCTCAGGTTTTGCCGTACTGTGTTTTGTATAGCTACACCTCTCTTCTTTCCAAGCGCAGGGGAATAATGGCATGCCACAACCCACTCCCTATATAATTTTGCACTTTCAAGGGCTGATAAATGTTTTTCTTGCAAACAGATAATGCTAGCCTTAAGCCGTTATAATTGTTGAAAAACTTTTTTCCTTTTTATGGGAGATCCCAAACTGTCGGTATTCCACAACACCAACCTGTATTTACCTCCCATATGGAAAAAGTATCTTACCCAATAGCCATAACCTCAGAATATAAATAAGGGGGTCAGGCTCCCAGCCTAGCCGTCTCCCCTTACAATACACCTGCCACAGATAGCCACATAAAAAAGGGACCGTGTGAATACATTCATCAAGAGCAGTACCAACCAACCACAGTAAAACATAAAAAAAAATGCAGGTATTCTATTAGAACTCTTAACCTACCCTTCCCCCCCCCCCTCCCTTTTCCCAGTTACACAACCCAATAGACTCCTGGAGCCTAGTACAGAGATCATTCGGATGTGTATGAGCTACACAACCTTCACCCACCACCCATGAAACAATGATATCAGGTATAACAACTACTTAGTAAAGGTCACTTATTGAGAGTAGTTAGAAAAAGACTGGCTTCCTCCAATGATTCATATGTAGTCCAGCGACCCTTGTAGTTGATCCGCAGTTTTGCAGGAAATTGCAAAGAGAATCTGACATTCTTCGCAATGAGCTGGCTGCATAGTGGTACAAAAGTTTTTCTCAGTGCCGCCACCTTTGCCAAGTAATCCGGTGCCAGTCGGACAGGAGAACCCAGCAGTTGCAAATTCTGCTGTTTCCTTGCTGCCTGCAATAATTACCTGCTTGTGATGGTAGTGATGATAGTTTAGAATCTTTACAATAACTATACGTGGTCGCGTCTGCCCTGCCGCCCGAATTCCCAGCCTGTGTGCTCTTTCGATTTCCAAGGAATCTTTTAATTCCGGGAGGCCCAGCGCAATTGGCAGCCATTTTAAAAGCTCTTGAGCAGTGAATTATCCTCTACTAATGTCGGTATACCCAAAAAAACGAATATTTGACCGCCTAGATCTATTTTCAAGATCATCAAGTTTTTCAGTTTGAATAGCAATGGTTTTTTCCATCATGTTTACTTTAGTGGTCAGAGCCGAAACTTCATCCTCCACGACACCCATCCTCCCCTCCACTTGATCCAGTCTCAGTGCATATTCCGCTATGACTGCTTGCAGTGAAGTGATTTGTGCCAATATACCTGTAAATTTATCTTTTAAGGCAAGGGTAACGGCCTCAGTAATTTCTGCCGTAGTTGGATGGAGAAGAGAAGATTTATTAGGGCTCTCACCGCTTACGGCCTCCTTTCCTTGCGGTGCCATCTTGCCTTCCATCCCCCGAACCTTTGTCTTGTTTGGCGATTTTCGCCGGCATCACCACTGGGGACTTTTGCATAAAGGTAGTGATAGACATAGGCAGGTCCGCCAGGTTTTTTAGAAGGAAAAGCTTTGTTTAGGCGGTTTAAAGGTGGTGGGGAAGGTCACGATGCTCAGAGCTCTTTCGAACGCGTCCAACCCCGCTCACCACATCATGTGATCTCTGCCCCAATACTTTAAAAATTAAAAAAAATTCCCAAGCAGATTTTACTGATTCCTTTCAGCCACCAGCAAGGTGATCCTCTCCTCTCCATGCTCCCACTGGATTATCGCAAATAGGGTACAGAGAAGTCACACCAAGACCCAAGTTTTGAATTTCACAAATATGGACTTTATCAAAATGGGAATGTACTTGGAGGAAGAACTGGAAGACTGGGAGAACATGGATGAGGTGGAACAACAGTGGTCCAAATTAAAAGGAGCTATTATAAAGGTAACAAATCTATGTGTTAGGAAAGTAAAGAAGAGTAAGAGAAAAAAGAAACTGATATGGTTCCCTAAGGAGCTGGCTGAAAATATTAAGTCCAAAAGAACAGCATTCGATAAGCATAAAGGATCTAAAAAAAAAGGAATATAAGGAAGAATATCTTAAAAATGAGGGAGACAAAGAAATAAATCAGGAAAGCAAAACGTCAAGCAGAAGAAAGAATTGCCAAAGAGGTAAAGAGAGGAGACAAAACATTTTTCAGATAAAGAAGGGAGGCCCAAAGTGGTACAGTGAGATTGAAAGGTGACAAGGAGCACCATGTGGAGAGAGATGAAGAAATGGTGGAAATATTAAACATATTTCAGTTCGGTGTTTACTAAAGAAGACCCTGGAGAAGGACTGAAGAGCTAGGAAAACTGAAAGTGGACAAGGCCATGGGATCTGATATGATTCATCCCAGGATACTGAGGGAGCTCAGAGATGTGCTGGCGGGTCCACTGTTCAATAGATCCCTCGAATCGGGAGTGGTGCCGAGTGATTGGAGAAGAGTGATAGTGGTCACTCTTCAGAAGAATGGGAGAAAAGAGGAGGCTGGAAAGTACAGGCCAGTTAGCCTCACCTCGGTGGTAAGAAAATTAATGGAGAATCTGCTGAAGGAAAGGATAGTGAACTATCTACACTCAGGAGGATTGCTGGATGTGAGGCAGCATGGATTCACCAGGGGAAGGTCCTGTCAAACAAAACTGATTGATTTTATTTGATTGGGTGACTAAAGAATTGGATCAAGGAAGAACACTCGATGTGATCTACTTGTATTTCACCAATGCTTTTGAAATGGTTCCACATAGGAGGCTTGTGAATAAAATGAGAAGCTTGGGAGTGAGCACCAAGGTGGTCGTTTGGATTATAAACTGGTTGACCGATAGAAGACAGCGTGTAATGGTAACTGGAACCTACTCTGAAGAGAGAACAGTGTTAAGTGGAGTGCCACAAGGATTGGTGTTGGGACGTGTTCTGTTCAATATCTTTGTGAGCGACATTGCGGAAGGGATGGAAAGTAAAGTTTGTCTATTTGCGAATGATACTAAGATCTGCAACACAGTGGACACGCCGGAAGGAGAAGAGAAAATGAGATGTGAATTAAGGAAAGTTAAAGATAGTTAAAGATATGGGATTCAATGCCAAGAAGTGCGAGTCATGCATCCTGGGTGCGGTAATCTAAAAGAGCTGTATGTGATGGGGAGTGAAGCTCTGTTGTGCACAGAGCAAGAGAGGGACTTTGGGGTGATAGTGTCTAGTGATCTGAAGACGGCGAAGCAATGTGCCAAGGCGATAGCTAAAACCATAAGAATGCTAGCCTGCATAAAGAGAGACATAACCAGTAAGAAAAAGGTGATAATCCCCTTGTACAGGTCCTTGGTGAGGCATCACCTGGAGTACTGTGTTCAGTTTTGGACACCATATCTCAAAAGGGACAGAGACAGGATGGAGGCGATCCATAGAAAGGCGACAATAATGGTGTGTGTGTGTGGGGGGGGGGGGGTCTCCATCAAATGACTTATGAGGAGAGGTTGAAGAGCCTAAATATGTAGACACTGGAGGAGAGGAGATGCAAGGGAGATATGATACCTTCAGATATGCAAGGGAGATATGATGACCTTCAGATATCTGAAAGTTTTAATGATGCACAATCGACAAACCTTCTCCGTTGGAAAGAAATCAATAGAACTAGGGGTCTCAAAATGAAACTCCAGGGAGGATGACTCAGAACCAACTTCAGGAAATATTTCTTCATGGAGAGAGTGGTGGATGCCTGAAATGCCCTTCCAGAAGAGGTGGTGAAAACAAAAATGGTGAAAGATTTCAAAGGGGCATGGGAAACACACTGTGGATCCCTATGACACTACAGCGATAGCCTCCAGCAATTCGCCATTAGACTTTGCCTTCCAGTGCTTATTGATCTCTGCTAGAATTAGAATGGCTGAGGGTTGAGCACTGCAGGAGGCTGGAAGTTAAGGATCACTGGGATTACTAAGCAGAAGAATGTTTTGGCATCTATGTGTGTATGAGTGTGTGCATGTAGGAGATTGTTCATTCCCAGCCCTGGCCCCTTCCCCTCACACAGATCACAGCTGGGCCACTATCACTTCTTCTTCTTTCTTTCCCTGCGCTCTCCCCAGCTCTGCAGTTCCACTTCCTTAGGGTCTACAAATTAAGCCCATGTCTCATTTTCTTCTCTCATTCCTTAACCATTCATGTACAGGTCTCCTCAAGTCACTTCACTCTGCTTACAGGGACAGAAACTTACTGGTGTGCTTGGTGTCTTCATCGGTCTCCTTGGATATGGATGTGTTGCCTGTCATTGTTCTGCATGATCTTCTCTTGTCTTCCTTTGGTGTGGAATGAAGGGATCTACAGAAAATACTGTATGCATTCCTGTCTAACCACCATACCCAATCCTTTCAGCTGCTCTCATTCTTTACCTTTAAATAGTTAACTCAAAGATTACCACATTACCCTTGGACTCAGGAACAATCTATCTACAGTCCCTGGGGAAATGTTGGAGATCTGCCCTTCCAGTCCACTCACTGGCTGGCACGTTTTCAATCCTGAGTTATTTGGGGATTTCAGAGACCTGTGAAATCTCTGGTTGTTGCTTAGAGAGAAGGCATGGTGACCTTCTCCTAAGATAGGGAAGACTTGCCCCACTGTGACCTTCCTAGGAAGCAGAGGAATGGTGCTGAGCCTCTGCAACATCTTTTTGTTTTTCAGACATTTTTTGGGAAAGACAATTTAGGAGACCTGGAAATAAGACTTTCTTCCTACCCTATCAGAGGAACATTGACAGCTGTATGTTCCAGGGGATCCCTTGCAAACTTGGGATAAGAGAGAGAGATTGTGAGACACATTGTAAAATTGTCAGTAACATCTATATTTACATCCAAGGACCCTCCACTTGCAGGCCTATGCAGAAAGGAGCATTCAGCTAAACACATCTTTCTGCATGCACTTCAACACACATTCTCTCTGCTGATACAGCATGTAGTTTTTCATGCAGAAAATACGTTTTTCCATATGGGAGTGCTGCTTATCACCCTGGCAGGGAAATCCCATGCCAATGAGGACATTAAGCATTTCTGCAAGGACAAGCAGGATGGTAGAACTCACACATGGGTGATATCAGATGGAGCCTTGATGTGGAAAACTTATGTCAAAGTTTCTAGAACTTTGACTAGGCACACTGAGCATGCCCAGCATGCCTTATACCACATGTCCATATGGGGTTCCTCTCCAGTCTCTCTTTTTCTGTGGAGCTGTAAGCCTCACAGTGTGTGAGCTCACTTTGGCTATTTTTGGCCTTGTGGAATACTCTGGGTTTTTTTTCTTTCTTATGCACCCAGATGAACCCAAAGGGATGTTGGCTTTGACTTGACAAGATGAAGCAACACTTCGGGTAAAAGAAGTCATAGCCATCGGCATCAAAGGATCAAGGAGCTGCACCAATGGACACTGAGCCATCGACATTTGTAGGACTGTAGGTTCCTTTGATGCTGACGGCAGATGGGTGCCGGAGGCCGACCATCATCGATCTCCAGGCCAATGATATCTGGTTCCTCATCATCGGCCTTGTCACCAAGGAAGGACCAGGCATCGAGGAAAGCTGAAGAAGCACAGGTTTCTGTTATGCATGGTGCCAGGCACAGGAATGTACCGGCTTTTGCCGCGATGCCCCCAAGTGACTCCACAGCGAGAAGTGCCAATCCTCCATCTATGCTGGGGGTACGTGATTGTCTCCACTAACCTATGCCAGTCACCAATTCACATCGAGAGTCTGAAGAGGATCTGGCCTTCCTCCCAGTCGTTCACATCAGCAATGTTTGAGGAGGAACTGGAGTGCCAAGTGTAGCTAGGGGAGGTCTGGGTGCTGCAGAGCTTCGGTCCTGTGGCACTTATGGCACCGGACTCTGTGCCTCCTGTCCCCATACCACTTCTGGAGAAGCTCATTGTGCTCATCGGTACATTACCGACCCAGCTGGCCTCGGTTCCTGGGGCACAGAGGTCTCCCCCTACCGATACAATGGTCATTGCCGGTTCCTTCAAGGAGGAAGCTCCATTGAGGCTGGAAGAGATGCCGAGGCCTGCTGCCCCTGTCTAGTTCTACCGGTGCCTGCCCTCTGGACAAAGGACGAGCATCTAGGGATCCTGTGGCTTACAGTGAAGATGAGAAACCCTATGACCCCTGGGGGGGATGATGCTTCACAGATCTCTGTCAAAGGCTATGAGGGCCTCCCTTCAGAACCTTCTCCTCCAGAGGAGTGAAGGAAGCCTCTGCCTGAGGACTTAACTTCGCAGGTTTTGTAAGAGTGATGGCGGAAACCATCTAGTTTCAGTTATTGACGGAGGAGGATGCCAGGCACAAAATGCTTGACATCCTCCAGTTCATGGAGATTGTGGTGGTCGCAGTACATGAGATCCTTAAGGAGTTGCTGCTGAGGATATGGGAACACCCCCTCACAGTGCCTCTGGTTAATAAGAAGGCAGATGGGATGTTCCTAATCCCGAAGGCTCCAGGATTCAATAACAGTCAACGACCACCACCAGTTGGTGGTGGTCAAATCTGCCCTCAAGAGATCATGCAATTTTGAACTCATTCCTTGGCGCCCCAAATAAACGCTCCTGGGAGGAAGGTGTTTCAAGATGTTGGGCTCATTGCCCACATCGCTGCATATCAGCTCTACATGAGCCAGTACTTGCGGGACATCTGGAAGCAGGTGCAGGAGGTGACCAAACAGCTGCCTCAACAGCAACAGGACACCCTTGTTGCTGGTGTGTAAGGGCCTGGAGTGCGAAAAACACAAGGTCCGTGCGACCTACAATGTTTTTGAGACAGCATCGAGAATATGTAGTGGGAATCGGTGCCTGCAGAATGGCCTGGCTGCGGTCCTCGAATCTCTGACCAGACGTACAGGAACGACTTGCTGACGTGCCATGTACTGGAGAGAATCTCTTTGGAGATAGGGTGAGGGATGCTGTGGCCCAGCTTCGGGACCACCTTGAAATCTTCCAACTCTCCACCAGTACTCCGAACCCATCCTCCTCTTCTAGGAGGCCAGCGAGACTGAGGCCAAGGAAGTCCCTCTGCCCCCTTGCTCTCATCAACACCATCAGGGCTCCCATGGCTGTCATAGGCAGCAGAGAGCCCCCAAGTCCCGGCTGGCCCCTCAGTCAACTCTGGGTATGGGGTTTTGACTTGGTCGTAGGGAGCATATGCCAGTTGCCCGTACCTGGGATAATGGACCATCTGGTGGGAGAGAGACTGTGATTCTTTGCAAACCAGTGGCCCAGTATAACCTCAGACCAGTGGGTTTTGTCCATCATCCTTTCAGGGGTAACAATTGAACCTATTGGGTGTCCCACCAAATTGCCTTCCGTGCTCGTTTTTAGGTCTGGTAGTGCATCAGGAGCTGCAACTACTAGCGGAGCTCTCCTTCCTCTTAATGGCCAGAGCAGTCGAGGACGTTCCACCAGGGCAAAGAGGGCAGAGGTACTTCCTGATTCCAGAAAGCACAGGAAGATTCTATTCCATCCTAGACCTAAGGGCCTTGAATACATTTCTAAGAAAAAGGTTCAAGATGTCTTCCCTGGGCAACTTGATCCCCCTTTTGCAAAAAGAGGACTGCCTATGCTCTTTCTACTTAAAGGTTGCATACACTCATATTGAGATCTTCCACGGTCACTGGGAGTATCTCGATTTGTTGTTGGAAAACAGCTCTTCCAATACTGGGTGTATATGTATAGCAGTAAATGATGTCATAGACTTAATTGGCATCTCAGAGACATGGTGGAAAGAGGATAACCAATGGGACAGTGCTATCCCGGGGTACAAATTATATCGCAATGACAGAGAGGAGCACCCGGGAGGCGGTGTGGCGCTTTATGTACGGGATGGCATAGAGTACAACAGGATAAACATCCTTCATGAGACTAAATGCAAAATTGAATCTTTATGGGTAGACATCCCTTGTGTGTTGGGAAAGACTATAGTGATAGGCGTATACTACCATCCACCTGGTCAAGATGGTGAGACGGACAGTGAAATGCTAAGAGAAATTAGGGAAGCTAACCAAATTGGTAGTGCGGTAATAACGGGAGACTTCAATTACCCCAATATTGGCTGGGTAAATGTATCATTGGGACACGCTAGAGAGATAACTTTCCTGGATGGAATAAATGATAGCTTTATGGAGCAATTGGTTCAGGAACAGATGAGAGAGGGAGCAATTTTAGATCTAATTCTCAGTGAAGCACAGGACTTGGTGAGAGAGGTAACAGTGGTGGGGCCGCTTGGCAATAGTGATCATAATATGATCAAATTTGAATTCATGACTGGAAGAGGAACAGTCTGCAAATCCATGGCTCTCGTGCTAAACTTTCAAAAGGGAAACTTTGAGAAAATGAGAAAAATAGTTAGAAAAAACCTGAAAGGAGCAAGAGGCGTGGTCATTGTTAAAAACCTGAAAGGAGCAAGAGTCGTGGTCATTATTAAAAAATACCATTCTAGAAGCACAGTCCAGATGTATTCCACACTTTAAGAAAGGTGGAAAGAAGGCAAAATGATTACTGGCATGGTTAAAAGGGGAGGTGAAAGAAGCTATTTTAGCCAAAAGATCTTCATTCAAAAATTGGAAGAAGGATCCAACAGAAGAAAATAGGATAATGCATAAATGTTGGCAAGTTAAATGTAAGACATTGCTAAGACAGGCTAAGAGAGAAGTATTTCTTCACGGAAAGGGTGGTGGATGCCTGGAATGCCCTTCCGGAGGAAGTGGTGAAGTCTAAAACTGTGAACGACTCCAAAGGATCCATCAAGTCTAGAGGGCGTGAATAAAGTGGAGGCAGCAAAACACTGCATGGAGCGACAGTAGCCACAGAGGCATTCAAACACTGCATGGAGCGGCAGTAGCCACAGAGGCATTCAAACACTGCACGGAGCGGCAGTAGCCACAGAGGCATTCACGGAGCGGGATGCCAGTGGCCAGTAGTTAGTGTTCCACCTTCACGGAGCGGAAGGATGGAGGGCTGCTATCTCCAAAAAAAATAAATAAATAAACAAAAAATAAAAACAGGGGCGGGTAAGAGTATGGGGCAAGGGTGTGGCCTGCTTGTTACAGCGGTTGCTACCCCTAATTGAGCTGGATGTCACTTGGATGCAGATACGGCGCTGCTCTCTAAATTGGTGGTGGGGTGGAGGGGAATTAGGGCTGGAGGGTACTGGAAGCCAATAGTAACAGGTGGGAGAGAGAAAAAGGGAAAAAAAATGGATAAAGTGCGTAGCTTGCTGGGCAGACTAGATGGGCCATTTGGTCTTCTTCTGCCGTCATTTCTATGTTTCTATGAAAAGAAGTTGGCCGTAGAGGCAAAAACTCACAGTAAAAACTTTTTAAAATATATCCGAAGCAGAAAGCCTGTGAGGGAGTCAGTTGGACCGTTAGATGATCGAGGGGTTAAAGGGGCACTTAGAGAAGATAAGGCCATCACGGAAAGATTAAATGATTTCTTTGGTTTGGTTTTTACTGAAGAGGATGTTGGGGAGGTACCCGTGATGGAGAAGGTTTTCATGGGTGGTGGACTGAATCAAATCACGGTGAACCTAGAAGATGTGGTAGACCTGATTGACAAACTGAAGAGTAGTAAATCACCTGGACCGGATGGTATATACCCCAGAGTTCTGAAGGAACTAAAAAATGAAATTTCAGACCTACTAGTAAAAATTTATAACCTATCATTAAAATCATCCATTATACCTGAAGACTGGAGGATAGCTAATGTAACCCCAATATTTAAAAAGGGCTCCAGGGGCAATCTGGGAAACTACAGACCGGTTAGCCTGACTTCATTGCCAGGAAAAATAGTGGAAAGTGTTCTAAACATCAAAATCACAGAACATATAGAAAGACATGGTTTAATGGAACAAAGTCAGCATGGCTTTACCCAAGGCAAGTCTTGCCTCACAAATCTGCTTCACTTTTTTGAAGGAGTTAATAAACATGTGGATAAAGGTAAACCGGTAGATGTAGTAAACTTGGATTTTCAGAAGGCGTTTGACCAAGTTCCTCATGAGAGGCTTCTAGGAAAAGTAAAAAGTCATGGGATAGGTGGCGATGTCCTTTCATGGATTGCAAACTGGCTAAAAGACAGGAAACAGAGAGTAGGATTAAATGGGCAATTTTCTCAGTGGAAGGGAGTGGACAGTGGAGTGCCTCAGGGATCTGTATTGGGACCCTTACTTTTCAATATATTTATAAATGATCTGGAAAGATTTATGACGAGTGAGATCATCAAATTTGCAGATGATACAAAATTGTTCAGAGTAGCTAAATCACAAGCAGATTGTGATAAATTGCAGGAAGACCTTGTGAGACTGGAAAATTGGGCATCAAAATGGCAGATGAAATTTAATGTGGTAAGTGCAAGGTGATGCATATAGGGAAAAATAACCCATGCTATAGTTACATAATGTTAGGTTCCATATTAGGTGCTTCAATCCAAGAAAGTGATCTAGGCATCATAGTGGATAACACATTGAGATCGTCAAACAGAATGTTGGGAATTATTAGAAAGGGAACGGTGAATAAAACAGAAAATGTCATAATGCCTCTATCGCTTCATGGTGAGACCGCACCTTGAATACTGTGTACAGTTCTGGTCGCCTCATCTCAAAAAAGATATAATTGCGATGGAGAAGGTACAAGAAGGGCTACCAAAATGATAAGGGGAATGGAACAGCTCCCCTATGAGGAAAGACTAAAGAGGTTAGGCCTGTTCAGCTTGGAGAAGAGACGGCTGAGGGGGGATATGATAGAGGTGTTTAAAATCATGAGAGGTCTAGAACGGGTAGATATAAATCGGTTATTTACTCTTTCTGATAATAGAAAGACTAGGGGGCACTCCATGAAGTTAGCATGTGGCACATTTAAAACTAATCGGAGAAAGTTCTTCACTCAACGCACAATTGGACTCTGGAATTTGTTGCCAGAGGATGTGGTTAGTACAGTTAGTATAGCTGTGTTTAAAAAAGGATTGGATAAGTTCTTGGAGAAGTCCATTACCTGCTATTAATTAAGTTGACTTAGAAAATAGCCACTGCTATTACTAGCAACGGTAACATGGAATAGACTTAGTTTTTGGGTACTTGCCAGGTTCTTATGGCCTGGATTGGCCACTGTTGGAAACAGGATGCTGGGCTTGATGGACCCTTGGTCTGACCCAGTATGGCATGTTTTCACGGCCACAACCATTCATGTCACTCCCTTGGCACGTTGACATATGCAGAGAGCCCAATGGATTCTGAGGTTGCAATGGTGCCAGGCCACTCAGAGCCTCCAGGATTGCATCCAAATCACCCCATCTCTCCAGGACTCATTGGCCTGGTGGTGGGTACTTTGAAATCTGGAACGGATCTCATTTCGAAGTCCCTCCCTACCCAAATTGTCCTAACCATGGTGGCATCCACCCTGGGGTGTGGGGCTCATGTATATGGGCTCAGTACTCAGGATCTCTGGTCCGCCTTGCAGCCCCCTTATGAAATCAACTTCCTGGAGCTTCAGGTGATCAGGTTTGCACTATGGGCTTTCGGAGATCGGCTGTCCAACAAAGTTATCCTGATCCACACCGACAACCAAGTAGCTATGCTGTATATCAACAAGCAGGGAGGCACGGGATCATACCTTTTTTGGCAGGAAACCATCCAGATCTGATCGTGGGCCCTGTCCCACAGGATGGTGCTCAGGACTACGTACCTGTCCGGGATGGAGAACGTGATAACGGACAGGCATAGTTGAGCCTTCAGACCCCATGAGTGGCTCTTGGACCAGGGAGTTGCAAATTGGATATTCATCCTCTGGAGGAGCCCGGATGTAGATCTGTTTGCATCCCCCCAGTACAAGGAAAGTGCCTTAGTCCTGCATTCTATACATGTCAGATGGCAAACCATCCTCTGATGCCCTCGCCTGTCATTGGAGCCAAGGATCTTTTGTATGCGTAACCTCTGATTCCCTTAGTGGGAAAGATTATCTTGATGCTTCATGAGGACAAGGGGACTATGATCTTTATAGCCCCTCATTGGACAAGACAGGTGTGGTTTCCACTCCTTCGGGAGTTGTCCATTCAGAGACCGATCGTTCTATGGACTTCCCCAGATCTTATCACACAAGATCAAGGCAGGCTGCAGCATCCCAACCACTAGGCCCTGTCACTCACAGCCTGGATGTAGAGAGGGTAATCCTGCAGCCATTTGATCTTTCAGATGTACCTTGGTTCCTGGTGGCTTCTTGAAAGCCTTCCACTAGAAAGTCCTATGGCCTGAAGTGGAGGAGGTTTTCCATGTGGTGTGAGCAAAAGGCTCTAGATCCGTTCTCCTCCCCTCACAAAAACTGCTTGACTACCTCCTATACCTATCAGAGACTGGCTTAAATACATCCCCGTTAGAGTTTCTCAGTGCAACTGGCGCATACCACAAAGGTGTAGAATGTATACCCATCTCTATACAGCCTATAGTTGAACCATTCATGTGGAGCCTACTTCAAATGAAGCTTCCCCTAAGCCTCTCACTCTGTCTTGGGACCTCAACATGTTGTTAGCTCAGCTGAAGAAAGCTCCTATTGACCTGAAGTACCTAATCTGGAAGGTCATATATTTGGTAGCAGTCACTTCAGTAAGCAGGGTCAGCAAACTCCAGGCCTTAGTAACTTATCCACCTTATACTAAGTTTTATCATGATAGTGTGGTATTATGTAAGCACCCTAAGTTCCTGCCTAAAATGGTGATGGATTTTCATCTCAACCAGTCAGTCGTCCTGCCAATATTCTTTCCCAGGCCCCACTCTCAGTAAGGCGAGTGAGCTCTGTACAGTTTGGACTGCAAGTGAACCTTAGCCTTCTATCTGGAGTGGACAGAAGCCCATAGACAATCCACACAATTTTTTATTTCTTTTGAAAAGAATAAGGTGGGCATTGCCATTGCCAAACAGATACTATCCAGTTGGCTAGCAGAGTGCATCTCCTTCTGTTATGCCCAGGCAGGACTGCATATTGGGGGTCATGATGAGGCTCATTCTGTCAGAGCCATAGCAGCATCGGTGGCCCACTTGCGAGCAGTTTCCATGGAGGAGATCTGCAAAGCTGCGATGTGGAGTTTTCTCCACACATTTGCATCTCATTATTGTCTGGTTAGGAATGGCTGATATGACAGTAGGTTCAGCCAGTATGTCCTTCGGAACCTGTTTGAAGTGTAGAACCCAACTCTCCCAACCTAGGGCCTGTTTGGGTTCAGGCTGTCTCCCCAGTTTGTTACCATCAGCACTGTTGTTCTTGTTGGCACCTGGTGGGGTGTCTGTTGGTTCTCTTTGGTGCTGTGGAGCAGCTTGTAGCTAGGAATTCACCCAAGGGTGAGGACTACCATTCTGCTTGTCCTCAGAGAAGGCAAAGTTGCTTACCTGTAACAGGTGATCTCTGAGGACAGCAGGATATAGTCCTCATGAAACTCACCCGCGACTCCACAGAATTGGGTTTTTCCTATATTTTAATTCTTTACTACAAGACTGGAGAGGGACCCCGCATGGACAGTGGAATAGAGCATGCTGGTCATGCTCAATGTGCCTAGTCAAAGTTCTAGAAACTTTGACATGTTTTCCGCATCGGTACTCCATCTCATGATCTCTCTCATGTATGAGGACTAACATCCTGCTGTCCTTGGAGAACACCAGTTATAGGTAAGCAACTCTGCTTTCTCCCTGATGTAGAGAGACTGCATCTTGCCAGGACACCTTATTTTGCACTGGAAAGTTAATCCCCTGGTTACAACTGAAGTTAAGTTTGCAGTGCTTTTATAAAAAGAGTCAAAAGGTTAACACAAAGATGAAAAATAGTTTAACACAGGGCCGGCAGCGGCCCCAATTTACCCATATAATGACTAATTCAAATAGGTGGCAGTAACCAACACTTCTCCAAATAGCCTGTCAGGGATGCCTCCACTGTCTTCCCTAGTTAAAATGGGCATTGTACTTTTGCCAAACACACAGTCTACAGTTTATTACTATTTATAAACTCCAGATACATTAGCATATCATTAGCTTACTGAATCAGGAGTTTACCCAAAATAATTATATTGGCATTACAAAGTGTGGAATGAAAACCTGTGCCCATTTTATTAGCACCAAGATTATTGCATCAGCCTGTTGGAGTCTTGACCCCTGGCAAAGTGAGGAATTCAGACTCTCAGTGCAGAAGTACTATTAGCATTGGAGGTGTGTTTTTGATCAAACAAGATAAACCCTGGCAACCTGGCCTCTGGCCTTATCAAGAATTTAATTATCCCGTTGCAGTTGATTACCAGCTTAATAGTGAATATAAGAACATAAGAAATTGCCATGCTGGGTCAGACCAAGGGTCCATCAAACCCAGCATCCTGTTTCCAACAGAGGACAAACCAGGCCACAAGAACCTGGCAAGTACCCAAACACCAAGAAGATCCCATGCTACTGATGCAATTAATAGCAGTGGCTATTCCCTAAGTAAATTTGATTAATAGCAGTTTCCTAGTGTGTAGCCAGATGGACTCAGAACAAGTGGGTATAGTGTGCTCGTGCTAGCAGTTGGAGACGGATCTGACGTCAGCACGGGTACATATACCCCCACAGGAAGTGAAGCAACTCAGTAATTTCCGTCTCCAAAGCAGTTTGGAGCGCCTGCATGCTCGCTGAGCATGTTTTTCCAAATCTACTTTCTACTTTTTACTTTCTACTTTCCAAATTTCTCAGAAGACGAGCCCCGCACTCCTGCGGTGATACCCTCGGGTCCCTCCCCCAGTTGAGTTTCCCGGGGTGATTTCCACGATCCCTCGGAGGTCTATGCCTCGGTCCGGTGGCCGAATCGCAGCAGGGATCTAGCCCCCGAGCGAGAAGGGCTCGGGCCTGGCTGAGAGGCGCCTCGGTCCCGGCGTGGACTTAGCCCCGAGCGAGACGAGTTCGGCGGCTTAGAGGCAGCGGGTGCATTTCCTCAAGCGCGGCGGTGAAGGTATTTCCCCTCTCCCCCCGCAACCAGAGACCGCCCGGGTTAAAGCCGGGAAGCGCCGAGGATCAGGTAAGGCGTACATCTCTTACTTTTTGGTCTCCGAGGGACGAGGATCGGTGGCGTTGCCTGCATGTGGCACGCCGTGGAGGTCGCCATTTTGTCTGCCTTGTTCAGGTATTGAGCGCCCATGATAGGCACCTGTTGATGGGCGCACAACATAGCAAATTATTGAGCGCATATTGCGTATATTGCTAATCGCATATTATTGAGCGCATATTGTATATTATTGAGCGCATATTGCTGACCGCATATTATTGAGCGCATATTGTATATTGAGCGCATATTGCTGACCGCATATTATTGACATCGGGCGCATATTATTGAGCGCATATTATTATTGAACGATATTATTGGCAGCATAAGCGCCGGCGCCCTGCATTCGCAAGACGCGATGGAACATTTAAACGACCCGGCGACTCCAGAGGTGGCACCTCCTGATTCCGGCGTGAAAGCTCTCGGCCTCTGCTCAGCATGCCAGCGAGGAGCCATGCAGAGCGAGGAGCCAGACTCCCTTTGTGCCCAATGTGAGGAGGCCGTGGGAGCCTCGGGCCAGGACCAGTCTCAACCGAGGTTTGCCAACAGTTCCCCAGGGGCCACCCCGGACTTAGCAGGCCGTCTCGCACAACCAGGAATCCCGGGGGACCTGGTACCCCGACGGCTAGAGACCGCTTCCATTTCCTGGGTGGATTTATTTAAGGGGATCCATGCCTTTGTACAAATGCAGTCAGCTTCCCGTCCAGGCCCTGCTGCTGCTCCGGCTGACCCTGCCCCTGGACCTTCTCGCCCTTATCACGGGCACCCGCCTCCGGGCAGTCCGGCTCATGCGGACCCCAATGTCTCGGAGGACGAGTCCGAACCCCCCGAGGAGGGGGAACTTCCCTCGGGGATAGAGCCATACTGAACTATGAGGCGGTTCTTTCCCAAGGAAGATCTCTCCAACCTGGTTTCTCAGTGCCTGACGGAGTTGGCTATTCCAGGCCCCAGTACCATGGAGGCATCCACGCAGAAGCCCCTGCTGGAGGGTCTTCGCCCCACAGCCCGCCATTTCCCCTTCCTGCAAGCGGCGCAACAGCTGATCGATTTGGAGTGGAATGCGCCGGAGGCCTCATTCAAAGGGGGTCGGGCCCTGTCTGGCATATGTACCCCCTGGATCCGGCAATCAAGGATATGCTGGCGTGCCCTAAGGTGGACGCCTTGGTTAGCGCTGTGGTCAAGCGCACTACCATTCCAGTGGAGGGGGGGCGGCCCTCAAGGAGGCTCATGACCGACGCCTGGACGCCATCCTGAAACAAACCTTTGAGGTAGCAGCTCTGTCTTTGCGAATCGCAACCTGCTGCACAGTGGTGACGCGTTCCTGTTTGTCACAGGTCAGGAACAATGCTCCGGCAGCGGATATGGAGTCCGCTCTCTCATTCCTTACGGATGCCACCTCCAACCTAGTCCGTACGACAGCTAAGGGGGTCTCATCCTCAGTAGCAGCTCTGGATACGGAATTGGTCAGCCGATGCTCCTTCGAAGACACGTCTCACTAGAATGCCGTTCAAGGGTTCTCTCCTGTTCGGCAGTGACCTAGATAAACTGGCCAGCACATGGGGCGCCTCTCCTGTACCTCGACTGCCGGAAGACAGGTCCAAGAGGACCCAGCGCGCCTTTCCGAGGCCCTCCAGAGGTAGAAGCTCCCAACGCTTCACTCCCTATAGGAGTCGCTACCAGGCACCTCGTCCTCAGGCCAGGAACCAGTCCTTTCAGACCAAGCAGCACAAGAGGGGAGCCGGCTCGGGTTCCGGTCCCGGCCGCACCTCCCAATGAGAATCAGCTGATCCATCCGGGGGACGGAGCCATAGGGGGCAGGTTAACCCTCTTCTACCCCAGATGGGTCGAGATTACGTCGGACCAGTGGCTCCTCGCCATCATCCGAGAGGGGTATTATCTGGACTTCCATCACATCCCTCCAGACAGGTTTGTTTGTTTATTTATTTATTTATTTATTTAAGACTTTTCTATACCGTCGTTAAGTAGCTTCCGTCACAACGGTTTACAGTGGGCACATAAAGATAGGGATGCTGAGACATTAATTTACACAAGTGCCATATCTGTTCGGTACATAGTTTTTTTTATAATAAAATAATTGGAATGTGATACAATATTGTTTGAAGTTTTTTTATTTTTTCAGAAATAAAAGCAATACTAACTTTATAAGTGTCACTTTATCTTAACGTGAATGATGATAAAATAAAGTAATATAGAATAAAATACAGCTACACACGTATTGATTGTGGTGGTGTGTGTTTGATATTCATTTTCATTTATTCCTACCTCGCACTTTGCCGGTTTCACTACTCCCCCACTCTTTTTGATAAGCTTGCTTAAATAGCCAGGTTTTTAAGTGTTTTCGAAAGGATTTATTGTCACTTTGTAACCTTAACTCTAAAGGCATGGTGTTCCATAGTATGGGTCCTGCTAGAGACAGAGCTGTCTCTCTTACTTGGGTGAGTCTAGCTGTTTTATTGATGGAACTGTAAGGAGTGCTTTGTTAGCTGATCTTAGATTTCTGTTTGGTACGTGAACACGGAGGGCCGTGTTAAGCCAGTCTGCATTTTCGTTGTGTATTAATTTATGTATGGTGCAAAGCGTTTTGTATTGAATTCTTTGTTCGACTGGTAGCCAGTGTAACTCGGCTAGGGTCTCTGTGATGTGGTCTTTTTTACTTTTTCCGGTCAGAATTCTTGCTGCGGTGTTTTGTAGGATTTGTAGTGGTCTGAGTGATGTGTATGGTAGACCTAGTAGTAAGGCATTGCAGTAGTCTGTGCTCGCAAAGATCAGTGCTTGTAGCACTGTACGAAAGTTTTTAGTTGTTAGCAGTGGTTTGAGTCTTCTGAGAATCATGAGTTTGGCATATCCTTCCTTCTCTTTTAATGATATATGTTGTTTTATGCTTAGTTCTGAGTTGATTATAATGCCTAGGTTCCATACTTTCTCTGCTAGTTCTATTTTTTGGTGGTTTTTGAGTGTGAATGTATTTTGAATGATTTCATTCTTTTTGCGTTCTAAGTGTAGGAACTCTGTTTTTTCAATATTGATTACTAGCTCCATTTGGTTTAGTAGTTGTTTTATGATATCAAGGTACATATTGGCTAAGTTGAGTGTTTTTTCCAGTGTTTCATCTATAGGTAGTATTAGCTGAATACCGTCAGCGTATATATAGTGTGTTATGCCTAGACCAGCTAGTAGGTGGCACAATGCTAATAGGTATATGTTAAAAAGGGTAGCGGATAGAGCTGACCCCTGTGGGACCCCTGTCTGTACGAGTATTTTCTCTGACATTTCGTCTTTGATTTGAACTTGGAAATATCTGTTGGTTAGATATGATCCAAACCATTTGATGGTTGTGTTACTTAACCCTATTTATTTTAGTCTATTTAAAAGGATTTCATGATTTACAGTATCAAATGCTGCTGAGAGGTCCAGCATCACTAAGATATAATGTTTGCCGTTGTCGAATCCTCTCATGATGTTGTCTGTTAGTGCTAGCAGGAGTGTCTCTGTGCTATAGTGTTTTCTAAAGCCATGTTGTGATGGATACAAGATGTTATTATTATCTAAGTGTTCCGCTAGTTGCTTCTGTATGGTTTTTTCAATTAGTTTTGCGATTAAGGCTAGGTTTGATACTGGTCTGTAATTGCTCAGGTTAAGGGTGTCGCTGTTTTTCTTTTTTAGAATTGGCTTTACAATTGCCCCTTTTAGACTTTCTGGCATGATTCCTTCCTCTAATGATAGGTTCACTATCTTTGTTAACGTTGGCGATACTGTGTTGGCTATTTTCTTTAATTCAGTGGTTGGTATTGTGTCGACTGCGTGCGGGGCTGGGTTTAGTTTTTTTTAACATTGATTCGATTTCCATTTCAGAAACAGTCTCGAATGTCGTCCATTGTTCTACATCTCTTTTTTTCATTTTGATTTCTTGTTTTGTTGAAGCAGGAATTTTTGTCTTTAAGTTTTTTATTTTGTCGTTGAAAATGGTGGCTATCTCATTGCATCTATTTACTGGTGGGTTTTGTGGAGGATTGGATTTATCATTTGTGAGATCTCTTATTATTGAAAAAAGTGTCCTAGGGTTGTTAGTGAATTTTTCTATTTTCATGTCGTAGAACTGTTTCTTTGCATTGAGAATTGTTTGTTTATAGTATGCTAGGTGTTTTCTATACTTAGTTAGGTTATCTGTTGTTTTATTTTTTCTCCATTCTTTTTCTTTTTTTCTTAAGGTCCTTTTGAATTCTTTTATCTTTTCGTTGTGCCAGGAGTTTGTTTGTTTGGGTTCTTTTACGTTGATGTATTTTATTGGGTTTATCTCATCAGCTAGTTTACTGGTAGTTTGCATCCATGAACTAGTTGCGGAGCAGCAGTTGGAGTACTCTAAATTGGTTAATTTTTCTTCTAAATTATCTTTTAATATTTCTAAGTCAAAGGGTGGTCGATATTTAAATTTAATGGGATTCTTTTTTTCTTGTGTTACCGGTTCAGTGAATTTAATGGTGGATTGTTTGAGGAAGTGATCTGACCAAGGGATAGGTGTGTATTCTGATTTTAAGTGTTCTAAGTAGCTGTGGTTGATGAATGATATGTCAAGAGAGTGTCCTGCTCTGTGAGTGGGTTTTTCAGTAGTTAGAGTGAAACCTAATGCATTCATAACATCCAGGAGTATTTTGCAGATGTTGGATAAGGGGTTTGCGTCTATGTGAAGGTTGAAGTCGCCTAGTACGATGGTGGGTTTTGATGTATTTAGATGTGTGGTTAGAAATTCAATTAGTGGGGAGATATTTAGATCAAGTAGGTTTGGTGGGCAGTATATTAGGCAAATCTGTAGGTTTATAGTGTCAAAAAGGGCGATTTCATGGTTTTTAGGCGGAGTTGTCGTTATTAGTTTGCATTTGAGTTTTTTTTCAATTAATAGCATTAGTCCTCCTCCTCTTTTATTTATTCTGGGGATTGAAAAGATATCATAGTTTTTGTTAGCTATATGGTTTTTTAATACTATATCTGAGTGTTTTAGCCAAGATTCGGTGATTGCCATAAAATTTGGTTTGGTGTCATAGAGTAAATCTGTGATGATTGGGAATTTTTTTGTGATAGATTGTGCGTTTACTAAAAGAAATGTTAGCATTATTAAATTGCTTGATACAGGGTTCGTTGAGATTTTGGTTCTTTTTACTTGTATAAGATTGCTGGTTTTTGTGTGTTTTTTTTATGTTAGATGTGTTAGTTTTGTTTTTCTTTCTCAGTGACTTTGCATAGTGATGTCCATATTTACCTCTGTTTAGGCATGTAGTGATCTGGTGTAATCCTAGTTCAGTTCCTTCACCGTCCGTGTCCATGGTTGTTCAGTCTGGTGTTAATTTCTGTTAGTCTTCTCTTGGGGCTTTCTCAGTGGCGTACGAAGGGGCGTACGAAGGGGCGTACAAAGGGGCATGCCCCTTTGTCGCGCACCTTCGGCGCGCGACGCCTCTGGTCTCGGCGCGGTCCTTTATCCTTCCCCCTTGGTGCGCTTTTCACGTCTGTGACGTCAGCAGCGTTGGCCGAGGGGGGGCGGGGCCGCCGGGTCTTGCTTCCGGGATCGTCGGCAGGAGCACTCGGCGTCTGTGGAGGGAAAACAAAGGGGAGAAGAGATAGCAGGGTAAGTTAGGGTCGGGCAGAGAAAGCTGCAAGAGAAAAGAAAAAAGAATCTAGTTAGGCAGAGTGGAAGTAGCAGTAGCGCCGGTTCCGCGGGGTTTTCCAGGCCTCCGGGTGTTCGGAAGAGGCAGCGGCAGGGAGTATCAGTAGGTTTGTGGAATCCCTGTGTCCAATCCACAAGAAGGCAGCATTGGAAGCTACCCTGGTGAGGCTCCTGTCCTTGAAAGCCATAATCCCAGTACCTGCATGGGAAATGGATTCTGGGCACTATTCCATTTATTTCATGGTATCCAAGAAAGAGGGCACTTTCTGGCCCGTATTGGACCTCAAGTCAGTCAACCGATACTTAAGGGTCCCGAGGTTTCGCATGGAAACTCTGCGCTCAGTCAAGACCGCAGTACAGCCAGGGGAGTTCCTCATGGCCTTGGACTTGTCAGAAGCCTACCTGCATATCCCGATCCATCAGGATCATCAGCGCTACCTATGCTTCAAGGTTCTGGGACGACACTTCCAATTCCGGGCTTTGCCCTTCGGGTTAGCCACGGCGCCGCAGACCTTCACCAAGGTGATCGTAGTGGTAGCAGCGGCGCTCAGACGGGAAGGAATCCTTGTCCATCCCTACCTAGACGATTGGCTGATCAGGGTGAAATCACGAGAGGAGAGCCATCGGGCAACCAACCGAGTGATCGCTCTTCTGGAAAGCCTGGGATGGGTAGTCAACCTAAACAAGAGTTGCCTACAGCCTTCCCAATCACTGGAATACCTGGGAGTCCAGTTCGACACCCAGGCAGACAAAGTCAGTCTCACCACCAAGAGAAGGTTAAAACTCCAGACGTGTCTACGGTCCTTGATGGGAGCCAGTCGGCCCATAGCGTGGGATTATCTGCAGATTCTCGGTCTCATGGCATCCACCCTGGAAGTGGTACACTGGGCAAGGGCCCATATGAGACCTCTACAACGCTACCTCCTCTCTCGATGGAGCCCCCGCTTCCGGAATTACTCTGTACATCTCCCTCCACCAGCCAGAGTGCGGACCCAGCTACGATGGTGGTTGCAGTCCAACCACACGAGCAGGGGGTCGAAGATGTCCTCCCCCACGTGGGCTCTGCTCACCACAGATGCCAGCCTGAGCGGATGGGGAGCACACTGCGAAGAGCTCACCGCCCAAGGGCGGTGGAACAGAGAAGAGTCGGGGTGGAACATTAACCAACTAGAGGCACGGGCAGTCCGGTTGGCCTGCCTGCAATTTGCTCACAGATTGAGGAATAGAGCAGTCAGAATGATGTCAGACAATGCCACCACGGTGGCATACATCAACCGACAGGGCGGAACCAGAAGCCAACAGGTGTCCCTAGAGATAGCCCCGCTGATGGCTTGGGCAGAGGTGAATCTCCAGGACATCTCCGCCGTCCACATTGCCGGAAGGGACAACACTGCGGCAGACTTCCTCAGCAGGGAAAGCCTAAATCCGGGAGAATGGCAGCTGTCCCCCACAGCCTTCCAGATGATTGTGGATCAGTGGGGAACTCCGGACATGGACCTACTAGCGGACAGGTCCAATGCTCAAGTACCCTGATACTTCAGCCACAAGTGAGATCCGTTCTCTCACGGGATCAACGCCCTGGTTCAGCCATGGCCTCAAGGGACCCTGCTATACGCCTTTCCTCCGTGGCCCCTGCTGGGTGCCCTTAAACATAAGATTCAGAGGCACAGGGGCCTAGTTCTTCTAGTGGCACCAGACTGGCCAAGAAGACCCTGGTACGCGGACATGAGAAGACTACTGGCAGAGGAGCCTCTTCCCCTGCCTCCGCTCAGGGACCTGCTACGTCAAGGTCCCATCCTTCACGAGGATCCAGCTCAATTCTCTCTTACGGTCTGGCCATTGAGAGGGCTAGACTGAAGAAAAGAGGTTATTCGAAGCCGGTGATAGATACACTCCTCCGAGCTCGCAAGTTTTCCACACCCCTCACCTACATAAGGATCTGGAGAGTATTTGAAGCCTGGTGCGACACTCATGGCACCGATCCACATGCGACCACAATCCCTATTGTTCTGGATTTCCTGCAGGATGGGCTTCAGAAGGGTCTCTCCCTAAGCTCCATCAAAGTTCAGGTGGCTGCGCTGTCTTGCTACGGTCCCAGGAGGGATGGCAAGACCATTGCCACGCACCCAGATGTTTCTCGCTTCCTGAAAGGAGTCAAGCACATTCGTCCGTCACTGAAGTGGCCAGTGCCCCTGTGGAACCTCAACATAGTTTTGGATTTCCTCGCGGGAGCCACCTTCAGACCCCTTCGGGGCCTGTCTCTCCGTTCTCTAACTTTAAAGATGGTGTTCTTGATGGCTGTGTGTTCAGCACGCCGCATCTCGGAGCTACAAGCACTGTCCTGCCGTGATCCCTTTCTCAGAATCACTCCAGAGGCTATCCATCTTCGCACGGTTCCCTCCTTTTTACCTAAAGTGGTCTCACAATTTCACCTCAACCAAACCATATCCTTGCCAACTACGGCAGGTTTGAAGAAATCAGAAGAAGGGCGTTTGCTACGCCATCTCGACATCGGCAGATTGCTGCCCAGATATCTGGAAATGACAGAAGCAGTACGAAAGACGGACCATCTGTTCGTCCTTCACAGCGGGATGAAACAAGGGGGAGCAGCCTCTCGGCCCACCATCGCCCGCTGGATCAAAGAAGTTATCAGAGCGGCCTACGTAGAGGCCGGGAAGGCACCACCTCTGCAGGTCAAGGCTCATTCCACCAGAGCGCAGGCGGCCTCTTGGGCAGAATCTAGGATGCTGTCGCCCGCGGAGATATGCAAGGGGGCGACATGGTCCTCCCTCCATACCTTTTCCAGATTTTACCATCTGGACGTCCAGGCCAGGGAGGACACAGCATTTGCGAGGGCAGTCCTACGCGGTCTTCAGGCAGCCTCCCGCCCAGTTCGGGAGTAGCTTTTGTACATCCCACTTGTTCTGAGTCCATCTGGCTACACGCTAGGAAATGTTGAGATTACTTACCTGATAATCTCCTTTTCCTTAGTGTAGACAGATGGACTCAGCATCCCGCCCGGCTGCCGGTATACATGGGTTTCACCGATTCAAGGTAAGCCATGTCATTTTCTTACATAAGCGCGTCCCCTCTGCCAGGTGTCGACGCCTTCCGGTTGGGAACGCTGGCGGTCTCCAGCTAATATCAATCGGTCAGGGGAATCCTGTTTCACTATTTCATTGATCGTCAGTACACACATATCCATAACAGCTTTTTCAAGGAAGATTACTGAGTTGCTTCACTTCCTGTGGGGGTATATGTACCCGGGCTGACGTCAGATCCGTCTCCAACTGCTAGCACGAGCACACTATACCCAATTGTTCTGAGTCCATCTGTCTACACTAAGGAAAAGGAGATTATCAGGTAAGTAATCTCAACATTAATGGACTTCTCCTCCAAGAACTTATCCAAACCTTTTTTGAACCCAGCTCCAAAACTACACAAACCACATCCTCTGGCAACAAATTCCAGATCTTAATTGTGTATTGTGTGAAAAAGAATTTCTCACAGGACAAGCAGGAAGGTAGTCCTCACATATGGGTGACATCACAGGATGGAGCCCTGTACGGAAAACTTTTCTGTCAAGTTTCTACAAAGCTTTGACGGACACTGGCACACTGAGTGCACTGAGCATGCTCAACCTGCAATTATCACTGTGAGCCACAGGTGTCTCCCTCAGTCTTCTTTTTTCCGCTCTGCAGTAAGCATAGCGGTTAGGAGCTGTGTGAGAAATTCTAACACTTTTTCCACACGGAAACACTTAAACGTTTACTTCACAAACACTTTTCCCTGCACGGGTCTCCCTTCGCGTACGTTTATTCGACGCTTGGTGAGTACTATGCCCTGTTTTTTCGGTCGGCTCCTGTCACCTCCCTGGCCTGCTCAACCGACTGTGGCCTTCCCTCTCCCTATGATTCAGTTAGCCACACATAGCCTGCGAGTGTCCCTCTGTGATACTACGCCTGGTTTCCGTTGCCGCCAGATGCCATCGGTACCCCTCCCCCTGCAGTACTCTGATGCCATCGTTCCTGCATCGTTTCTATCGGTTCCATCCATGTTTTCATCCATGACACTGATTTTTCCTTGGGTTTCATCGGTACCATCATTGCCCGAATGGATGCCATTGACGTACACCTTGTCTCGTCTGTGCCATCCATGCCCGGGTCGATGCTACCATCACCCGGGGCACTTCCATCGATGCCAGGGTCATTTCCATTGATGCCATCCTTTATTTTATGGATGCCATCGATGCCCAAAACCTTTCCATCGATGGGCATTGATGCCAGGACCTTTCCATCGATGCCCGGGTTGATGGCCATTGATGAAATCCAGGCCAACATCGATTCCATCGGTGCCCATGTTGGTGCCATTGATGCCCCTGTCTGTGGTATCGATGCCATGGACACCATTTGTGCCAGAGTCGATCCAATCAATACCGTCGTCTTGGCCACCCGTCGATAACTGTGGCCATGCCACTGATGCCGTCAGTGCCCGCCTCCATACATCAATGCCCTCGATGCCCACGCCATTTCCATCGGTGTCTTCGACTTTCCTATCGATGCGGTCGTCGACTCTGTCGATGCCGGTATCTTTTTTCCGATGCCAACGATGTTTTTTTGATTATTCGATGCCACATCATTCCCATAGATACCTACGCCGATACCGTCAGTGCTCTGTCACTGTCATCATTGCTCTAGCCGAGTAATCAACGTTTTTTCATACATATTTTTGACAATACCCTCGAGGCCGCTTTGGCCACCATCGACACCGTCAATACCAACATAGCACTGCCACATAATGCCCTCGACTAAAAACAGTGCTCCATGCTTTGGGTTCTTATTAAAGCCCCATATTAGCATACGACACTATATAGTGCCAGGAGCAGTGCAGGCATACTGACAGTCCGTCATCAGTCGCCATCCAAGACAGCGAGGGCATCCATCTCGGCGCTGGGGAAAGACCGGACCGAGCACCATGGCATGCATCGCCACCGACACGGTGACCGTCCGCCACCGACGCCATCCAGCACATTGGTGCTATCCTTCTTGATGCTGAACAATGCTCAGGCCGAGCAACTCACCACTGCCATCGACACTGTTCCACACAGTATTGGCAGTCCTTGGTGCTCCAGAAACACCGGAACGAGTTCCGAAGAATTCTGCACTGGCGTCACGAGACATCGAGCCGCTGCGATGAGGGCCGGGTTCACGAGCTTGTTAATCGGCTCCCCTGTTCCCGAGGCGTGCCCCACTGACATCAGTGGGGGATTGTGGCCCTCCTCAAAATACTACCGTGGTAGCGCCAGCCACGCTCAGCCTGTCTCCTCTATACCTGCGCCACCATACCAGGCATCAGAATTGAGATGAGCGTCTACTCCCTCGATGACTCCTGGAATCCACGGAGCCAGCAATCTTCACTGGCTCGTCCTTCGGTGATCCACGTCGGATGGTAAGTACCTGCTTCTGCGGCATTCCCATTGAGATGTGTTCTGTAATTCGGGCCACATGGTTCGAAAAGTTCTAGGTCATGTACCTTCCAAGAACCGTATTAGTGTCACATATCGCTATGTCAGCCACAATACCAAGAGAACCTCTCTATCATTTCTTTGGGATTACATCAGGGCATCCTCCCTTTTTCAGCAACGAGGCTCTGTACTGATTAATGCTCTGGCTTCTGGTTCCTGCTTCAGAACCAAAGTTCCAGGTGCATTCGCTGATCTGCTAAACACGAGATCCAGCAAATACTGCCTCAAGTGCAAATCCACCTCGAAGCCTGGCGACAGGTCTTGATGTCTCCTTGTACAGCACACAGAAATGCGGGTAAGACTTTACCGCTCACTCTCCTGTGGAACGTTACATGATATCCATATTACATCAGCCCCTCCAGTTGGACACCTCCTGGTCTTCCAACTGGCCGGATATCAGAGCGGCCACCCCACCTCGTACCAAGGTTCCCGGTACACTCCCCCAGACGCTACAAAGTGCAGAGGGGGAAGGGGGGGTTGAGGAGTTTTAATTACACTATTCTTTCTTTCAACAGAAAGTAGTTACACTCCGCCCATCCTGGACCTCAGAAATACCAACTTTCTTCAGAAGGCACAGGTAAAATGGTATCTCTCGTTACCATGCTTCCATATCGCAGTAAGTACATTACCTCTAATCTTTCTATGTGCTTCATGGTGAGTCAACAATATTACAATCCCAAGCTCTGCCGCTTGCACCAACTTCGACAACTGGGGTATTCATTGAATCACTATCGTTGAATGCTGTTTCTCTGCAGAGTGCAACATCATTCACGCTTTTCCTTGCATGGACAGCTGCATAACCACAGTCAGTCCACGCAAAGAGCTCTAACTTCTTCATGACTCACTATACATTTACTAACTGGGATTACTGTCACTGCCATAAATCCCTTAAACAACACTTCTGGACACCACAGTCATAATGACCTTCCTGTCCAGCATACGCACGGACATTCTAATAAATTCTTACATGTCCCTGCGCGCATTTTTCTATAACCTCAGCCCCTCAATTCTTCATTGTTGGGCCATGGGGTTTTTTCACTATACACTTTCCTCATAGATCTAAAACTGCTATGGGTTAGATTCAGTGAAATTCCATTATCAATGGGTCTAAACTGTTCAACCGCTCTCGTCCCTCATCCATATTGCAGATCTAGAACCAAAACATAGTCTGATTCTGCTCATGCTCACATTTAGTCAGGGTTGTAAAGCTTGACCTAAAAACTTCTCAACCCAATATGCGTATGCTCCTCTCCAGACACAGTTCCACATGAACTTCCTGGAGCTTGTAGCCATGCGTTATACCCTTATGCCTTCCTATACTGCCTCTGCAACAAATCTTTGTGCATACAGACAGACAGCAAAGGGACAATGTGTTTTTCCAACACAAGCACGCACAACCTCTTAGCTGCTCTGCAAGGAAGCTGCGCAGCTCTACCCTTGGTCCTTGCTCACTCCATGTATCCTCGGGCCGCTTATCTAAGAGATTTACTGAACGCACTAGCGGACCTGGTGCTGCCTTGGAGGAAGAAGATCTCATGATGGGAGAGCATCAACCGGGTGCAGCAGGAAAGGATCCTGCAGCGAGGACCTGCTCTCCAAGTGATGCATTGTCCTTTCGCACTGAGGATATCTCCCCAAGGCCTACTGCCCAGGAGGGAAGGGTTAGGTTGGCCGTCATAGTTGGTGATTCGATTATTAGGAATGTAGATAGCTGGGTGGCTGGTGGGCGTGAGGATCGCCTGGTAACATGCCTATCTGGTGCGATGGTGGCGGACCTCACACGTCACCTAGATAGGATTTTAGACAGTGCTGGGGAGGAGCCGGCTGTCGTGGTACATGTGGGCACCAACGACATAGGAAAATGTGGGAGGGAGGTTCTGGAAGCCAAATTTAGGCTCTTAGGTAGAAAGCTTAAATCCAGAACCTCCAGGGTAGCATTCTCTGAATTGCTCCCTGTTCCACGCGCAGGTCACCAGAGGCAGGCAGAGCTCCTGAGTCTCAATGCGTGGTTGAGACTATGGTGCAAGGAAGAGGGATTCAGTTTTATTAGGAACTGGGGAACCTTTTGGGGAAGGGGGAGTCTCTTCCGAAGGGATGGGCTCCACCTTAACCAGGGTGGAACCAGACTGCTGGCGCTAACCTTTAAAAAGGAGATAGAGCAGCTTTTAAACTAGAAAAAAGGGGAAAGCCGACAGTCGCTCAGCAGCGCATGGTTCAGAGAGAGGTATCTTCAAAGGATACTAATGATGCATTAGAATTAGGGCATCCCCACAGTGAGGTTCCAATAATAATTAAAGTAGTCCAAGTGCCTGTTACTGAAAGCTCACCTGAGCTAAAACAATTCTAACTTATCTGTATCAATTAAAAAGCAGAATGAAAATACAAACAAAAAGCAAACTTTGAAATGTTTGTATGCTAATGCCAGAAGTCTAAGAAATAAGATGGGAGAATTAGAATGTATAGCAGTAAATTGTGTCATAGACTTAATTGGCATCTCAGAGACATGGTGGAAGGAGGATAATCAATGGGACAGTGCTATCCCGGGGAACAAATTATATCGCAATGACAGAGAGGTGCACCCGGGAGGAGGTGTGGCGCTTTATGTCTGGGATGGCATAGAGTCCAACAGGATAAACATCCTGCATGAGACTAAATACAAAATTGAATCTTTATGGGTAGAAATCCCTTGTGTGTTGGGGAAGACTTTAGTGATAGGTGTATACTACCATCCACCTGGTCAAGATGGTGAGATGGACAGTGAAATGCTAAGGGAAATTAGGGCAGCTAACCAAATTGGTAGTGCAGTAATAATGGGAGACTTCAATTACCCCAGTATTGACTAGGTAAATGTATCATCGGGACACGCTAGAGAGATAATGTTCCTGGATGGAATAAATGATAGTTTTATGGAGCAATTGGTTCAGGAACTGACAAGAGAGGGAGCAATTTTAGATCTAATTTTCAGTGGAGCACAGGATTTGGTGAGAGAGGTAATGGTGGTGGGGCCGCTTGGCAATAGTGATCATAATATGATCAAATTTGATTTAATGACTGGAAGAGGAACAGTGTGCAAATCCAAGGCTCTCGTGCTAAACTTTCAAAAGGGAAACTTTGATAAAATGAGAAAAATTGTTAGAAAAAAACTGAAAGGAGCAGCTACAAAAGTAAAAAATGTCCAAGAGGCGTGGTCATTGTTAAAAAATACCATTCTAGAAGCACAGTCCAGATGTATTCCACACATAAAGAAAGGTGGAAGGAAGGCAAAGCGATTGCCAGCATGGTTAAAGGGGGAGGTGAAAGAGGCTATTTTAGCCAAAAGATCTTCGTTCAAAAATTGGAAGAAAGATCCAACAGAAGAAAATAGGATAAAGCATAAACGTTGGCAAGTTAAATGTAAGACATTGATAAGACAGGCCAAGAGAGAATTTGAAAAGAAGTTGGCTGTAGAGGCAAAAACTCACAGTAAAAACTTTTTTAAATATATCCGAAGCAGAAAGCCTGTGAGGGAGTCAGTTGGACCGTTAGATGATCGAGGGGTTAAAGGGGCACTTAGAGAAGATAAGGCCATCACGGAAAGATTAAATGATTTCTTTGCTTCGGTGTTTACTGAAGAGGATATTGGGGAGGTACATGTGATGGAGAAGGTTTTCATGGGTAATGATTCAGATGGACTGAATCAAATCACGGTGAACCTAGAAGATGTGGTAGACCTGATTGACAAACTGAAGAGTAGTAAATCACCTGGACAGGATGGTATACACCCCAGAGTTCTGAAGGAACTAAAAAATGAAATTTCAGACCTATTAGTAAAAATTTGTAACATCATTAAAATCATCCATTATACCTGAAGACTGGAGGATAGCAAATGTAACCCCAATATTTAAAAAGGGCTCCAGGGGCGATCCGGGAAACTACAGACCGGTTAGCCTGACTTCAGTGCCAGGAAAAATAATGGAAAGTGTTCTAAACATCAAAATCACAGAACATATAGAAAGACATGGTTTAATGGAACAAAGTCAGCATGGCTTTACCCAGGGCAAGTCTTGCCTCACAAATCTGCTTCACTTTTTTGAAGGAGTTAATAAACATGTGGATAAAGGTGAACCGGTAGATATAGTATACTTGGATGTTCAGAAGGCGTTTGACAAAGTTCCTCATGAGAGGCTTCTAGGAAAAGTAAAAAGTCATGGGATAGGTGGCGATGACCTTTCGTGGATTGCAAACTGGCTAAAAGACAGGAAACAGAGAGTAGGATTAAATGGACAATTTTCTCAGTGGAAGGGAGTGGACAGTGGAGTGCCTCAGGGATCTGTCTTGGGACCCTTACTTTTCAATATATTTATAAATGATCTGGAAAGAAATACGACGAGTGAGATAATCAAATTTGCAGATGACACAAAATTGTTCAGAGTAGTTAAATCACAAGCAGATTGTGATAAGTTGCAGGAAGACCTTGTGAGACTGGAAAATTGGGCATCCAAATGGCAGATGAAATTTAATGTGGATAAGTGCAAGGTGATGCATATAGGGAAAAATAATCCATGCTATAATTACACAATGTTGGGTTCCGTATTAGGTGCTACAACCCAAGAAAGAGATCTAGGTGTCATAGTGGATAACACATTGAAATTGTCGGTACAGTGTGCTGCGGCAGTCAAAAAAGCAAACAGAATGTTGGGAATTATTAGAAAGGGAATGGTGAATAAAACGGAAAATGTCATAATGCCTCTGTATTGCTCCATGGTGAGACCGCACCTTGAATACTGTGTACAATTCTGGTCGCCGCATCTCAAAAAAGATATAATTGCGATGGAGAAGGTACAGAGAAGGGCTACCAAAATGATAAGGGGAATGGAACAACTCCCCTATGAGGAAAGACTAAAGAGGTTATGACTTTTCAGCTTGGAGAAGAGACGACTGAGGGGGGATATGATAGAGATGTTTAAAATTATGAGAGGTCTAGAACGGGTAGATGTGAATCGGTTATTTACTCTTTTGGATAGTAGAAAGACTAGGGGGCACTCCATGAAGTTATCATGGGGCACTTTTAAAACTAATCGGAGAAGTTCTTTTTTACTCAACGAACAATTAAACTCTGGAATTTGTTGCCAGAGGATGTGGTTAGTGCAGTTAGTATAGCTGTGTTTAAAAAAGGATTGGATAAGTTCTTGGAGGAGAAGTCCATTACCTGCTATTAAGTTCACTTAAAGAATAGCCACTGCCATTAGCAATGGTAACATGGAATAGACTTAGTTTTTGGGTACTTGCCAGGTTCTTATGGCCTGGATTGGCCACTGTTGGAAACAGTATGCTGGGCTTGATGGACCCTTGGTCTGACCCAGTATGGCATTTTCTTATGTTCTTATGCTGCCGAACAGAAGTGTTCCTTTGAAGGGCATCTTTGTGAGACGTGTTTTGGAAGATGGGTCGGCCGACCAGCTTCTGAGCCAGAGCTGTCTTCTGGCCGCCACTGCCGATGATACTCCTCTGGCCGCTGTGCATACGAGGTCTGAGGCTGCGTCCGTTAGAAAGGATAGTGCTGGGTCCAGGATATCTCCCGGGGTGCCGTTCCTGGCCTGGGATAAGCAGGCACGTGTCACCACGGTGCAGCAGGCCGCAATCTGGAGAGACATTGCAGCCACGTCAAATGACTGTTTAAGCATGGCTTCTAGCCGCCAGTCATGCATGTCCTTGAGTGCTGCTCCTCCCTCTACCGGAATGGTGGTGCGCTTGGAGACTGTGCAGACCATGACATCCACTCTAGGGCAAGCGAGCATATCTTTGGTTGATGGATCCAGGGGGGTACAAGCTGACCAAGGCCCGCCCCCCTTTAAAGGCAGACTCTGGGGTGTTCCATTCCAGGTCAATTAGCTGTTGAGTGGCTCGCAAGAGCGGGAAATGACGGGAGGTCCGTCGAAGGCCTTCCAGAAATGGGTTCTCCTTGGGATCCCCCTGGGTTTCTGAATCCGGAATTGCCAGTTCCGCCAGGCATTGGGAGACCAGGTCCAGGAGCTCCTCCCTTGTGAAGAACCGTCTCATGGTTCGGTGGGGATCTGTCCCCGGGGGAAGTTCTCCTTCTTCTAGGGGTTCGACTTCTTCTTCTGAGATGTCCGTACCCCCGAAGGTGGGACTACTTGGCGGTAAGGGCCTATGCCTAGCTCTTGAGGGGCCTGGAGCTTAGGGATCCTCCTGCAACGTATGTGGTTGGTCCGCCCGGGAATCCGTTTGCATTCGGACAAAGGCGTGAATCTCCTTGAAGAGTTCCACCCAAGAAATAGACGAGGAGTCCACATTGAGTGGTGCTGCTTCCCTGGGAGCCTCCGGCTGAGAGGGAGTCCCACTGGGGGTTGCTAGCTCCAGGGAGCCCCCTGAAGAGCTAGTCCCCGGCCCTGGGCGAGCCTGAGCCTGTGGTGGATCTCCCAGGGCCTCCTCGCATTGGGTGCATAAGGCATCGGCTTCCTGGCTCTGGGCGGCAATGAGGTGGCATGCTGAGCAGAGGCCTAGGGATCTTACTTCCGTTATTGGAGGTGTCGAGGTTGCCTGCGCGTACATGTTTCGTTCCGGAGTGCCTGGCCGCGTGCGCGCGTATCTGTGCGCTTAGTCGGGGTTTGTGCGCGTATCTGAGCGCTTAACCCGGGATGTGCGCGCGGGTAGTCGAGTGCGCGTAGTCCGTGCGACCGGGATTTGCGCACGCCACTTATGCGTCTAAGGGTTCTTGTGCGTATAACTTACACGCAGAAGTAGGTTTGTGCGCACAGGTAAATTTTGTGTGCTCGGCCGGGCGGCGATGTGAACGGCGAGAATAAGGCCAAGATGGCGACGGCGATCATGCGGGCAAGATAGCGACTACCTCGGAGGGTCTCCATGTGGGAGGGCCCTTGGAAATGCCGGGGTCTGGCCCTGCTAGGGCGAATCAACCCGGTGGCGCTGGCTTCGGCGATGGCCTGCGCTCGTCCTCAATCCTCGGAGACCGGCACAAGTAAAGATTTCTACCTTACCTTATCTTCGGCGCTTCCCGGTCTCAACCTGGGCGGTCTCCGGCTGCGGGGGGAGAGGGCAACTACCTTCACCGCCGCTTTTGAGGGTGCACCCGCTGCCTCTCAGCCGCGCCCGAACTCCTCTCGCTCGGGGGCTGTAAGTCCTCGCCGCGATTCGGCCGCCGGACCGAGGCTGCCTCTATGCTGCGCCCGATCCTTCGGGGGCTAGGTCCCGCCGTGATTTGGCTGCCGGACCGAGGCTCACCTCCGAGGGATCATGGAAATCACCTCGGGAATCTCGACTGGGGGAGGAACCCGAGGGTATCACCGCAGGAGAGCGGGGCTCGTCTTCAGTAGAATTTTCTTCTTTAAATTTGGTTCCAACGCTCTGAGCAGAGCGTGCAGATAGCTCCTAACTGCTATGGAGACGGAAAATACTGAGGATCTGCACTTCCTGCAGGGGTATATGTACTAGGGGCTGACATCAGATTGAAATCTGATCCGTCTCCAACTGCTAGCACGAGTACACTATACCCATTGGTTCTGAGTCCATCTGCTACACGCTAGGAAAATGGAGATTAAAATCTCCTAAAATGATGGCGGGGGCATCAATGTTGATGTTATCCGTAATGAATTTGATGAGGGGAGACGGGTTGAGTTCTAGAAGGCTGGGGGGAAGCATAGACAAGGCATTTCTGTAGCTCGTGGGATTTGTATAGCCCAATCTCAAATCTAGGAGGGGGTTCAATGTTCACAGGTTTGAGTTTTATGTGCTTTTTAACTGCTATGAGGAGGCCTCCGCCTCGTTTCTTGGGTCTCGGTATGGTGAAAATGTCGTAAGTTAGATTGGAGAGCTGGTTGAGGAGGACAATGTCTGAGTCCTTGAGCCAGGTTTCTGTGACGGCGCAGATTTCCGGCTTACAATCAGTCAGGAGGTCGTTGAGGATTATGGTTTTTTTAGAGAGTGACTGGGCGTTGAAGAGAATTATAGATAAGGTTGTGAGTCCTAAGAATTGTGTAAGTGGGGAAATGATGGGGAGAAGGGACTTACGATGGGCGGGAAGGTTGTGATGGGTAGGGTGGGGAACTCTGCGGGTGGGGTAGTGGATAAGTGGGATTGGGAAGTTTGGGTAGCTAGCCATTGTTGGGTTCGAGTGTTGGGGTTCAAGTGGGTGCAGTCTACAACCGTGGACCAGAGTGCTGGCAGCGGATGAGTTAGCATGAGAGGGCGGGGGAGGAGGGAGAGCAGCGGCGTGGAGGGGGAACGCTGCCTGGAGTAGCTGGAGTGAGCAGAGAATCTAGTGTGTTAGGACATTGGATATAGGTATGTGGTAAGGAACAACATATAGAGAGTGTAACACTGGTTACAGGTTTAAGGAAATCAAACGTGCAGGCAGGGAGCAATGTGTGTGTTTGATAAGCTAACGAGATGGTACTGTCACAGGGTTTCAACAGAATTATTAACACTGTACGAAGAGGTTATAAACAGGCGGTAGCATGAATGATGATTTACCTTGGGTAAGCGCATGAGTTATTTTAAGTCAATTTTCAACTAAACACCATATACACATATACATACAGTGATGATGAATGATGGCAGCGAGAAGATTGTCAATCTGAGCAGGACGCAGTAGAGGCATCGAGGTGCAGTTGTAGTTCTAGACAGGGAAAAAATGGTTCAGCCTTGCAGGGCAGTACAGGCAAAGGGAAGGGAAGCAGGATGATCTGGCTTAGGGGAGCAGGCAGGGGAGCACAAAGGCAGGCCCCTTTGGTCGCGCCCCTTTGGAGCGTGGCGCCTTTGGGCCGCAATTTGAAGTCGGCAGCGGCATCGCGTGGTGGTGACCTCAGCTGGGGGGCGGGCTCACCGGAGGGTCCGTGTGGCTTCGGAGGAGGAGGCGAAGGGAGAACGAGGAAGGAAGGCCCGCTTTGGTGCTCCTGATCCCAATGGATCAGTGCCGACCGCGCGGAGCTCTGCCTCCCCATGAGATGGGCTAGGCAGCGGGCAGTGCAGGAAAGGGCGATCTTGGCCTTCGGGCCGCAATTAAGTCGGTGGCAGCGTCGCGTGATGGTGACCTCAGCTGGGGGGCGGGCTCACCAGAGGGTCCGTGTGGCTTCGGAGGAGGAGGCGAAGGGCGAACGAGGAAGGTAGGCCCGCTTTGGTGCTCCTGATCCCGATGGATAACAATTCCCATGCCAGATGTCTTCTTGAGAGGAAATAAGGAAGTGTCAAAGAGACAAATTTATAATTATTTTGAAATTTATTATTTCCAAATGACCAATTTTTCGATAACAATATTCAACTGTTTACATTAAGACAATTTGTTCTTTCAAGTAACAATCGGAATTTCTTTCAGATTAGCAAATAATATTCACACACTCTGGGGTAGATTTTATAACATGCCCACGCGGCCATTATGTGCGCGTGCTACCTGGCGCGCGCACATGTACGCCCAATTTTATAACATCTGCGCGCAGGCGCGTGAATGTTAAAAAATTCAGGGTTGGTGCACGCAAGGAGATGGTGGCGAAGGGCAAACAAGGAAGGTAGGCCCGCTTTGGCGCTCCTGATACCGATGGATAACAATTCCCATGCCAGATGTCTTCTTGAGAGGAAATAAGGATGTGTCAAAAAGCAAATTTATAATTATTTTGAAATTTATTATTTCCAAATGACCAGGGGAAGGCAGCGTGCGCCGAGCCGCGTTGCCTTCCCCTGTTCACTCCCAGGCCGCTCCGAAATCGGAGCGGCCTGTGAGGGAACTTCCCCTTCCCCTAACCTTTTACCCCCCCCCCCCAGCCCTACTCTAACCCCCCTCAAAATATTTTACCTTTTGTGCGCGCCAGCTAACTGCTGGCACGTGATCCCAGGGATAGCAGCAAATATGGCCGCTATGCTGGGAGCCTGACCCCGTCCCCAGACCACCCATGCCCCGCCCCTTTTTGCAAGCCCTGGGACTTACACGCTTCCTGGGGCGTTACGTGCATCGCCAGGCCTTTTTAAAATAGGCCCGGCGCACGTAACCTTTTCAAAATCTGGCCCTCCATATCTTTTAATTCATATGTGCACATTCTAGTATAAACTCTTGACTCATATACCTTAAATGTACTAAACATGTACATAGCACACCATGAAATATAATTCAAATAACAATCATGAATTATCAATGAACAAGTAAAACTGTATAACCCTATATCCTGGAATTCTGTATCCCAAACAGACATATATCTATTAACAGACTCTTATAATAAAACTAATACTTAGTTTAGTACCAAACTTAAATTAAGCTTACATGTGTCAAATGTCTCATATGACAATGTGTAATAGACTTAGCTTTAGTCCTTTTGGTGTATGATTTGTGAACAAAGCTTGTGACACTAGCTAGCTAGTGAGGGTTAACTTTATCCCAGGCAGATGAGAAGCTTTAGATGCTTGAAACTAGATGCTGGGCAGGCTGGAACTCTATACCCACATGACTTGGAACTCTGGTACTTAAATTTAGTCCGGCACCTCCAACTCTTGAACTCGTAGTCTGATTTCTTTTACCTACTATCCTTGCTTAACAAATCAATAAAGGAAAACCTGTCTCCCTATTCTCATTCTTCTTTTCCGTTAACTATAGTCTTGCTATGTGTATGTTTTCAGGAACCTTATGGCCGGATTTTAAAAAATCCCCACATGTAAAGAACAGGGCTCGGAGGACTTACTGGCTGGACAACTCTCGCAAGAGAGGAAGGTTCGGGGACCCGATTCAACTCTCCTTTTTTGCCACCTGGAGTGAAACATCTGATCGGCACGAAACCGAGCCCCCCGGAAGTGACGTCAGCAACCGGGTTGAACGCCGGGATAAATCCAGCACAAGCGCGACTTGTAAGTGGAGGACTTACTGGCTGGACAACTCTCGCAAGAGAGGAAGGTTCGGGGACCCGATTCAACTCTCTTTTTTTGCCACCTGGAGTGAAACATCTGATCGGCACGAAACCGAGCCCCCCGGAAGTGACGTCAGCAACCGGGTTGAACGCCGGGATAAATCCAGCACAAGCGCGACTTGTAAGTGGAGGACTTACTGGCTGGACAACTCTCGCAAGAGAGGAAGGTTCGGGGACCCGATTCAACTCTCCTTTTTTGCCACCTGGAGTGAAACATCTGATCGGCACGAAACCGAGCCCCCCGGAAGTGACGTCAGCAACCGGGTTGAACGCCGGGATACATCCAGCACAAGCGCGACTTGTAAGTGGAGGACTTACTGGCTGGACAACTCTCGCAAGAGAGGAAGGTTCGGGGACCCGATTCAACTCTCCTTTTTTGCCACCTGGAGTGAAACATCTGATCGGCACGAAACCGAGCCCCCCGGAAGTGACGTCAGCAACCGGGTTGAACGCCGGGATAAATCCAGCACAAGAGCGACTTGTAAGTGGAGGACTTACTGGCTGGACAACTCTCGCAAGAGAGGAAGGTTCGGGGACCCGATTCAACTCTCTTTTTTTGCCACCTGGAGTGATACATCTGATCGGCACGAAACCGAGCCCCCCGGAAGTGACGTCAGCAACCGGGTTGAACGCCGGGATAAATCCAGCACAAGCGCGACTTGTAAGTGGAGGACTTACTGGCTGGACAACTCTCGCAAGAGAGGAAGGTTCGGGGACCCGATTCAACTCTCTTTTTTTGCCACCTGGAGTGAAACATCTGATCGGCACGAAACCGAGCCCCCCGGAAGTGACGTCAGCAACCGGGTTGAACGCCGGGATAAATCCAGCACAAGCGCGACTTGTAAGTGGAGGACTTACTGGCTGGACAACTCTCGCAAGAGAGGAAGGTTCGGGGACCCGATTCAACTCTCCTTTTTTGCCACCTGGAGTGAAACATCTGATCGGCACGAAACCGAGCCCCCCGGAAGTGACGTCAGCAACCGGGTTGAACACCGGGATAAATCCAGCACAAGCGCGGCGCGCAGCCACCGGCTCGCAGCCGAAGCCGCGCGCCAAAGGGGCGCGCCCCTGGGTAATTTTTTCCTAGCTGCCCTACTGAACTTGTATGGGCAGAAAAAGAAAAACGAAGGCTTGGACTTCATCTCCGGCGGTGTCGCAAGCTAAGGGTCCGATGGATTATCACTTGTCGAGACGGGTGAGTCAAAACGCCCGTGAGGCAATACCAGATATTTCCTTTTCATCTGGAGCATCGGCTAGCCCCAACCAGCAGCTGATACCGACACCTCTATTAGAATTATCTAACCCACCACTACCAGTTGCACAACAAACAATTGAATCGTTGAACAATAGTAGTGACTCTAACTTGGTAGTAGGAGTCCAGGGTCAAGATTTGGGGAACGTGGGAGGAGCCGACCTACAAAAGATAGTGTCGGACCCCACAGATCCCCAAAATATAACACTGGTAGATGTTTGGAGGGCAATAAATGAGATGCAAAACATAATGTTAGATTTTATGGCTCAGAGTAATAAGTCATCCATTGAAACCAGAAATGTATTGGAAGTTCATGGGAATAAGCTGAAACAAATAGAGGAAGGAAGTAAAGTAGTTAAACTGCAGATAGATACTTTACAATCAGCTAATAATGCTTTTATTAAAGATAGTGTAAGTATTCACAGGCAGATGGAAAGTCTTGAGAATGATAACAGAGTAAGAAATATTAGATTTTTGAATTTTCCTATTACGAGACTTCTATCTCCTGTTGAACTATTAAAAAAGTATATTGTGGAAAATCTAGCGATAAATTCATTGGATGACAAATCATTCTCTAAGATTTATTATTTAACAACTACTAAGTTAAAAAAACAGGAAGGGGAGGAAGAGATGGATCTTATCCAACAACAGTCTCCAAATTTAACAGCATTTTTGGAGTCTTCCTTGGATGATATTCCGCAGAGATCAACATTAATTGTCACTTTCTGTAGAGAAAGTGACAAAGTATTAGTTATGCAGAAATATTTTAGAAATAAAGAGATTCTGTTTTGTGGGCAAAGAGTCCAACTCTTCCCAGACGTGTCACGAACTACACAGGTTAGGAGGAAGCAATTTCTGAATTTGAAACCAAGAGTGTTAGCTCTAGGAGCAACATTCTTCCTAAGGTTTCCGTGTAAATGTATTGTAGTGTATCAAAGAAACAAGTTTATTTTTCAGGATCCCCCTCACTTGGAAACCTTCTTGTCAGATAAAGAAAGAGGTTAAGTAGAGATAGCTGCAAGAAATAGATAAAATAGCCAGATTATGTAAGATGTATTACATATTTCTTGATAATTATGTTATATGTTCCTCCCTTAATGTGGACTAAAAAATTTTTTGTCAAAATACTTATGTATAGATATGTTGATTATTTACCTCTGACAAAATTTTGTTCTTTGATTTTTTGCATTGTAAAAATGTGTTAAATCTTAATAAAGTATAAATAAAAAAAAAAACAAAAAAACAGGGCTCATGTGCACGGCTGGGCCTTGCGCACGCTGTGCGCATTTTAGAAGAGGCCTGGCCGCACGCGAAACCCCCGATACGCGCACAAGAGCCAGACCTCTGTGAAGGGGCGATCCCGGGGGTAGGGAGAGGCGGGCCGGGACAGCACCATTCCTTGCTCTGCTGGCACACGCAAGTTACTTCAGGTCGGGCCCTGAAATAACTTGCAAAATAAAAGGTGAAAAAAAAGGGGGGGGTTTTGAGGGTGGGGAGGAGAGCGAAGGGAGGTTAGGGTAGGGGGTACGAAAGTTCCCTCCCAGTCTGCTCCTTAATTGGAGCGGACTGGGAGGAAAATGGGGAAGACTCCGATGCGTCGCCGTGGGAAGGTTGCCAAAATCAACTCCCCCCCCCCCCCCTTTGTGCGCACCACCCCCGATTTTATAACATGCACTCTGGCGTGTGCATGTTATAAAATAATGCATCCGTGTGCACGCGCGTGTATTTTTAAAAAATCTACACCTTAGTGTACTAGAATTCTAGCTATTGCAAAAATAAAAAAAAATATTTCCCTATCTCTCAGGTGACCTAACTCTTAGTGTTTTTGTTGATTGTAGATCTTCTTCTTCTTCAGGAATCAATTAAAGTATCAGGAATTCAGGAACACACATTCACACTACAAGAAATCACCCATAAAAAAAATAAGAACATGCCATTCTGGGTCAGACCAAGGGTCCATCAAGGCCAGCATCCCATCTCTAACAGTGGCCAATCCAGCCTATAAGTACCTGGCAAGTACCCAAAAACTAAGTATATCTCATGCTACTGATGCTACTAATAGCAGTGGCTATTTTCTAAGTCAACATGATTAATAGCAGGTAATGGACTTCTCCTCCAAGAACTTATCCAAACCTTTTTTAAACCCAGCTACACTAACTGCACTAACCACATCCTCTGGCAACAAATTCCAGAGTTTAATTGTGCGTTGAGTGAAAAAGAACTTTCTCCAATTAGTTTTAAATGTGGTTATCCTCCTTCCATTTTAGCTTTCTACCTCAGAGCCTAAATTTGGCTTCCAGAACATTTGGCTCCCACATTTTCCTGTCATTGGTGATCACATGTACCACGACAGCTGGCTGTTTGTGTAGCTGGGTTTAAAAAAGGATTGGATAAGTTCTTGGAGAAAAAGACCATTACCTGCTATTAAGTTGACTTAGAAAATAGCTACTGCTATTACCAGGGCCGGTGCAAGGGGATTAGGCGCCCTAGGTGAGCCTTCTCCCTTGCGCGCCCCCCCTGGTTGCACCGCCACCCCCTGGTCTCAGCCCCGACTCCTACCTCATTCTCAATCACGCCCGCTGACTGTGTGGTTTTCTGGGTCACGAGCAGGTTGGGCACTGCTTGCGGCCCGCCAAATCTCCACTCCTCTTTACCACCGCTTGCGGCCCCATATGACTCGCACCCAGTGGCACACCAAGGGTCTCTGGCACCCGGGGGCCAATGCATTTGTGTGCCTCTCCAGCATCCCCCCGGTAATCCTTCTTGTACTAATGTTTAAGGTCACAGAAAATCTGTGGTGTCTCTAGCCAGAAGAATTTGAGGGGGGGGGGGGGGAGCCAAAATGACATTTCTTCATCACACCCACCTCTATAGCATGGATCCTGCTTTAAAATTGGTTATAAAAAAAAGTATTAATAAAAAAGTCCAAAGGGTCTTCTGCGTAATTTTAAAAAGCTGGCCAGTTTCACACTATAAAATTATTTGATAGCCTCATTCAACTAATTCTATATGGCTATGAGAGTGAAGTCTGAAATATATAGGAAGGGATAGAATGTCAATATAAATCCTGCACCTCCAGCTCATCATACTAAAAGATATTTTCTAATTCTGGTGTCAACTCACAGTAACAGCAGCACAAACACCTTCCACTGCCAGACACATTGTGAAACAAAAAAGACACTCAAAATCTATACTGCAATCCCATCGTAACATAACAGTAATAACACCAAGGACTCAAACAACAATAACCCTACCTGTGAATAAGCAAGGGTAAATATTATTCTCACAGGACAAGCAGGATGGTAGTCCTCACATATGGGTGCCATCATCAGGATGGAGCCCAATCACGGAAAACTTCTGTCAAAGTTTCCAGAACTTTGACTGGCCCCTACTGGGCATGCCCAGCATGGCACTAACCCTGCAGCCAGCAGGGGTTCCCCTTCAGTCTTCTTTTTTCCGCGCAGCAGTAGCCTCGCGGTTTAGGAGCTCTGAAGAGATTCCTGACAGGAATTTTCCTCACGGAGTTAATTAAAATTAGATTGCCCCACAGGGGGCTCTCCTCTAACTTTTCTCAGGCTGCGGTACTCCGGTAAGTTTTTCATCGTTTTTCGTCGATTACTGTCGAGTTTGGCCCTCACGGCCTACTGGCCGTCAACCGTACCGCGGCTCGATTTTTCTATGGCCATGGCGTCGGGGTTTCGTCGGTGCCCGGACTGCACTCGCACCATGTCTATCACAGACCCTAATGGAGTCTGTGTAATGTGTTTAGGCTGTGAGCATGATGTCCTGACTTGCACCAAATGTGCCCTCATGACACTAAAAGGTCGCAAAGCCAGAATGGAGAAGATGGGACTCCTTTTCCGTGCTCACACCCCGACGCCGTCCATCGCATCGACGTCATCGGAACCGGCACCGTCTAAGTCGCACCAGCATCGACAACCGTCCGGTGTCCGTCCGCCATCAACGTCTTCACGGCCATCGACTCCTGTTTCTCCCCTCAAGATCGAGGGGATCATAGGGAGAAACATCGCCATCGGCATCGTAAGTCTCGGACTGTCGAGGGAGCGAAATCAATTGACCTCGCCACCATCCGAGCCACCATCGAAGAAACCCCGTCCAGGAACGGAACTGACCACTCCTGCGACCGTGACATCGAGGCCACCCTCACCCGATCGGGGTTTCGGAGTCGCAATTCCGCCTGTAAAGGTGGTCCCTCCGACTGTGCCTCAGCCTCCCTCTTCCGTCACGGAGCCGGGGCTGATTGCCCCAGGTCTCCGGGAAGAACTGGACCGGCTGGTCCAGGAGGCCATCGACAAGGCGATGCAACGACTCCAGGTTCTTCCGGCACAGACACCGACCCAATTCCAGCAGCGCTGGTACCGCTGCTATCCCGGATGGAGGCGCTCATGACTGCCCTTCCACTGGTGATTCCCGGGTCTCCGATGGCTCCGGTGCGCTCCCCGATGACAGCTTCATCGGGAGGAGAAACACCGTTCCGCATTCCTCCTTCGGGGGTCGTCCCTCGCCACCGATTCATTCATCGGGGGCAATACGCACATCGGCGCCATCGATGTCTTCGATGCCGGCACCGATACCCCCCAAGGCGTCCACGGTGCCCCTGGTGATTCCTTCGATTTTCTCGGAACCTCAGCCGGGCCCTTCGGGTATCCAATCCCCTTCTCGTCCTACAGGTCAGCCTGCTGATCTTTATGACACCTGGGGTGATGATACTTCCACAGACACCGATGACTTACCTTCACCTCCCTCTCCTACTGAAAGTAGAAAGCGTTCTCCTCCAGAGGAACTTTCTTTCATTAATTTTGTGAAGGAAATGTTGGAATTGGTCCCTTTTCAGCTTCAGACGGAGCAAGATGATAGGCACCAGATGATGGAGCTTCTCCAGTTCCTCGATGCCTCTAAAGTGATCACTTTTATTCCCATTCATCAAGTTCTTCTTGACCTCCTCAAAAAGAACTGGGAAAACCCTGGATCCATTGCCCCAGTACACAGAAAGGCTGACACTACCTATCTAGTACAGTCAGCCCCTGGCTTTCAAAAAGCTCAGCTTGACCACCACTCTGTTGTGGTAGAATCAGCTTAAAAGAAAGCAAAAAGGACGAAGCCTCACTCCTCTACCCCTCCTGTCAAGGAACACAAGTTCCTAGACAATATTGGTCGACGAGTGTTCCAAGGGGCCATGCTCATCTCCAGAATTGCTTCTTACCAGCTGTACATGACCCAATACAACAGGGTCATTTTCAAGCAAATACAGGACTTCTCTGAAACCCTGCCTGACCAATTCCAAGAACATCTTCAAATCCTTGTTAACAAGGGGTTTGAGGCAGGAAAGCATGAGATAAGAACAGCTTACGATATCTTCGACACCTCCACTAGAGTGTCTGCAACTGCCATTTCGGCAAGACGCTGGGCCTGGCTCAAGTCTTCTGACCTTCGCCCAGATGTTCAAGACAGACTCTGCAACCTGCCCTGTATAGGAGATAATCTGTTTGATGAACAGATTCAGCAAATAGTGGCTGAATTAAAGGACCATCATGAGACCCTCAAACAGCTGTCATCGATACCTTCTGACTTCCCTTCAAGAAGGACTCTAAGAAGTCATTCTTCCGCTCAAGGAAGTACTATCCTCCACCAATAAGGTCCCGAGTTACGAGGCCTTATCCAAAATCTCAGCCTCGCCAGCCCCAGAAGCAAAAGCCACAAGCAGCTCCCCAGCCGGGGCCTGCTTCAGGTTTTTGATTTTCCCTTGGAGAGCAGCAGCCTGATTCCTCTGCCGGGCATTCCAGTGGGAGGTCGATTGTGCCACTTTCACGGCATGTGGCAATCAATCACAACCAACCAATGGGTGCTAAATCATTGCTCAGGGTTACCACCTGAACTTTCTTGCTCTTCCACCGGAATCACCACCTCTACAAGTGTGGAGAGTAAACGACCACTCTGTCCTTCTGGAGCAGGAGGTTTCCCTTCTTCTCCAGTTAAGGGCAATAGAACCCGTTCCTCTTTCACAAAAAGGCCTAGGGTTCTATTCCCGGTACTTTTTGATCCCCAAAAAAATCCGGGGGGCTTCGTCCAATTCTGGACCTACGTGCCCTCAACAAGTACCTCCAGCGGGAAAAGTTCAAGATGGTAACCTTGGGCTCGCTTCTACCTCTTCTACAAAGAGGAGACTGGCTCTGCTCTCTGGACCTCCAAGATGCATATACCCACATTGTGATAGCTCCAGCTCATCGCAAGTACCTCAGGTTTTTAGTAGGCCCAAGGCACAATCAATACCGGGTGCTTCCATTCGGCCTAGCATCGGCACCACGAGTCTTTACCAAATGTCTCGTAGTTGTCGCAGCCTTTCTCAGGAAAGAAGGGATAGACTGGTTAATTAGGGCCCTAACCCAGCAAGCCGCTCGTTCGTCCCTGGATTTGACCCTACACACTCTAATTTCTCTAGGATTTCTCGTCAATTACGAGAAATCCTATTTAGTCCCATCTCAAATCTTGTCGTTCATTGGGGCAGACTTGGACACCTTACAGGCAAAAGCATTTCTACCTCAACAACGAGTGCAAACTCTCGTGTCCCTCGCTCACCAGTTGCAGTCTCAGTATACAGCAACAGCTCGGCAATTCCTTGTCCTTCTCGGACACATGGCGTCCTCAGTCCATCTCACACCAATGGCCCGCCTGGCCATGAGAGTCATGCATTGGACTCTGAGGTCACAATGGATTCAAGCGACTCAGCCTCTGTCAACCATTGTCCACATCACCGATGCACTCCGTCTGTCTCTCGCCTGGTGGAAAGATCAGAACAATCTCCTCCAGGGACTGCCTTTTCACCTACCAGATCCTCAACTCATTCTCACCACCGACGCTTCCAACCTCGGGTGGGGAACTCAATTGAACGATCTACAGTCACAAGGATTTTGGTCTCCAGAGGAAGCCAAACACCAGATAAATTTCCTGGAGCTTCGAGCAATATGATATGCTCTCAGAGCTTTTCAGGATTGCCTATCAAATCACGTCATCCTGATTCAGACAGACAACCAGGTGGCCATGTGGTACATCAACAAGCAAGGAGGCACAGGCTCCTTCCTTCTGTGTCAGGAAGCTGCGCAGATTTGGGCGGACGCGCTCTCCCACTCGATGTACCTCAGGGCCACCTATTTGCCGGGAGTGCACAATGTCTTGGCAGACAAACTGAGTCGTGTCTTCCAACCGCACAAGTGGTCTCTCAATTCCTCAGTAGCAACCTCTCTCTTCCAGCAATAGGGTCATCCCCAAATAGACCTCTTTGCGTCCCCTCAGAACCACAAAGTGGACAATTACTGCTCCCTCATTCGGTGCGAGCGCTCTCAGGCCAGAGATGCATTCTCCCTCTCGTGGGCAGCCGGTCTGCTTTATGCATTCCCTCCACTTCCTCTTCTCTCGAAGACTCTCGTGAAGCTCCATCAGGACAAGAGAACCATGATCCTGATAGCACCTCACTGGCCACGCCAAGTGTGGTTTCCCATACTCCAGAATCTCTCCATCCGCAGGCACATTCCCTTGGGAACGCACCCGCTTCTGATCACTCAGAACGACGGATGTCTATGCCATCCCAATCTTCAGGCCTTGTCCCTGATGGCATGGATGTTGAAAGGTTAATCCTTCAACCACTTAACCTTTCAGATTCGGTTTCTCGTGTCCTGATTGCTTCACGAAAGCCTTCCACAAGAAAATCTTATTCCTATAAGTCCCTTGATCCCTTTTCCTGTCCAATCCCAAGCTTTTTGGACTATCTCTGGCATTTATCGGAATCAGGTCTAAAGACCTCTTCCATCAGAATGCATGTCAGTGCGGTAGCTGCCTTCCATAAAGGTGTCAGGGATGTCCCTATATCGGTACAACCCCTCGTAACACGTTTTCTTAAAGGCTTGCTCCATATCAAGCCACCTTTATGTCCTCCGGCCCCTTCTTGGGACCTTAATCTGGTTCTCGGGCGGCTCATGAAACCACCATTCGAACCTCTTCACTCCTGTGACCGAAAATATCTCACATGGAAAGTGATTTTCCTTTTGGCTATCACTTCAGCTCGCAGGGTTAGTGAGTTACAGGCCCTAGTTACCTATCCGCCTTACACTAAACTCCTGCAGGACCGGGCGGTTCTCCGCACTCACCCTAAATTTTTGCCTAAGGTAGTTTCGGAGTTTCACATTAATCAATCCATTATACTACCTATCTTCTTTCCCAGGCCCCACTCCAACCCAGGGGAACAGGCTCTGCATACCCTCGACTGTAAACGGGCTCTAGCGTTCTACCTAGACCGTACAGTTGCCCACAGGAAGAGCACTCAGTTATTCGTCTTTCCATCCCAACAAATTAGGGCAACCTGTGGGTAAGCAGACTCTCTCCTCCTGGTTGGCCGACTGCATATCTTTTTGCTATCAGCAAGTACGCATTCCTTTCCAAGACCGTGTTACAGCACACACTGTGAGGGCCATGGCGACTTCAGTAGCACACCTACGATCGGTGCTGCTTCCTGACATTTGCAGGGCTGCCACCTGGAGCTCTCTCCACACTTGCAGCCCACTATTGCTTGGACAAAGCCGGAAGACAAGATTCCATCTTCGGCCAATCTGTCCTGCGTAACCTATTTCCAACGTGACATACCAACACCCTTCCGCCTGCCCGGTGGGGTTCAGGATGCCCTCTACCAAATTCCACCCCAGTTGTTGTGCCTGTTGCACGCCGTTGGGTACATTTGGTGCATGTTTGGACATCCTCAGCTCGGTACTCACCCATATATGAGGATTACCATCCTGCTTGTCCTGTGAGAAAGCAAATGTTGCTTACCTGTAACAGGTGTTCTCATAGGACAGCAGGATGTTAGTCCTCACGAAACCCGCCCGCCACCCCACGGTGTTGGGTTCGTAATGTTTTGTTGTTTTATTTTTTCGGCACTGCCTGTAGCTATCAAATAAGACTGAAGGGGGACCCCTGCTGGCTACAGGGTTAGTGCCATGCTAGGCATGCCCAGTAGGGGCCAGTCAAAGTTCTGGAAACTTTGACAGAAGTTTTCCGTGATTGGACTCCATCCTGATGATGTCACCCATAGGTGAGGACTAACATCCTGCTGTCCTGTGAGAACACCTGTTACAGGTAAGCAACATTTTCTCACTGGGTCCTAGGATAACAATACATCACCTACTGAGGAAACAAAACAAACCCGATTGCTATAGATCCCTATACAGACACTACATGCTAGCAGAATCTTTCATCATGGTCACACACACAGAGTAGAGACAGACCCTCACCAAATACAGAATACAAAATAAAGGAGCACAAATTAGAAAAAACTGAAATGGAAACCCCAAGAAGCCAGACTCTGTGTATTAACAATGGAAAAACAGAACCACCATTCCTCATAAAACAATAAAATCAAGAAACATAAAGCATCAGTTATAATAGTAAAACCATACTAATAAAATAATATTTTAAAACTACTGGTAAATAGAATTTCTATTAATTAAAATTATATACATTTTTTACAATTTCCCAAATATCAAATAACATACAATAATTAAAACTAATTAGGATTTTAAAAAGCCCCTGCTGTCCATACATGGGAGCTCTTGATTTCCAGTCACCCTGATATTGTCGAGGATTAGGAGGTTATCCTCTCTCTCACACACATACTCACATGTCCATTCTCTCACACATACACTGTCACATACATACGCATTCATGCTCTTATACCCAACCATAACCTCTCGCTCTCACAGACACTGACACACTCTCAGGCTGTAAGACACTCTCTCCCCCTCCACACCCCCCCCCCTCCATACACACACTCTTACTCCCCTGGATTTTCTCATACACACTCATGCTCTCACTGGCTCCCTCACATACACACAAACACACACAACCAGGCAAGCTCCCAAGCATTCTCACACAAACACACAGGCAAGCTCCCAGTCATTCTCACACTGAACCCCAGGCAGGCTCCCATTCATTTTCACACCACTCCCTCCCCATTGCCCAGGTATGCACACATTCATTCTCACACACACAGACCCCCAGGCAGGCAACAATTAATTCACACACACACATACACCACACACAGGCAGGCACCTATTCTCACACATACAAACCCCAGGAAGACACCCATTCATTCTCATACACAGACACACCCTCAGGCAGGCACCCATGCATTCACACACATACACTCCCAGGAAGACTCCCATTCATACACATGCACACACTAAAGGCAGAGACTTCCCTCTCTTTCTTTTGCCAGCAACCTCAGAGCCTCTCTCATTCCTTTGCTGCCAGTCACTGCTGCCGCGTGGCTATTGGGGAGGTGCTGATTGCTGCTACTGGCATTGAAGCCCATTCTGCTGCCTCCTCTGTGCTGGCCCCGTAGGCTTCCAGTTCCTCCATGCTGATCTCGTACGTTGTGAGATCCGCATAGAGAAAGTGTTACTCTTGCACATTCCCAAAGATTACATGTGCCAATCAGTAAAAAGTAATTTATTTTTTTTTTACATTTGCTGTCTGATCTTAGTTTTCTAATCGGTTGGTCTCAGGCTTTTTTTTTTTTTCACCTTTCCTTTCTTATTTTTTTGCCAATTCCTTTTATATTGTCTTTTTTTCTATTTCTTTTCTCTCCATCTGTCTACTTCCCTCAAACACACAGTCAGGTTCTCATTCTCGCATGCTTTCTCTCTCTCTCACACACACAGGCTCTCACTCTCACATGCTTTCTCTCATACAATCATTCATACACACAGTCTCTCACTGGCACATACTGTCTGACTCTCACACACACAGGCTCTCTCTCACTCCCACATGCTGTCTTGCTCAAGCACAGGCTCTCACTGTCACATGCTGTCTCTCTCACACACACAGAGGCTCTCACATGCTGTCTCTGCAAACATTTAGGTCTTCACTCCCACACAGTCTCTCAACTCACTCTCACACACAATCTCTCAACTCATCTCATACACACTCTACAGGCCCTCAGCCTCTCTCTCACCTCTGGCCTCTTCTTTACGGGTCGCCACAGGATGGGCTCTGCAGCAGCCCTGGTCTTCTCAGGCCGCGCCGCTCCTCTTCTGCACGCGGCTGATGCTCCTCCTCCTTCCTGCCCACGCGGCTCCAGCAACATTTTTCTTCCAATGCCGCGCGGGCAGGAATGAGGAGGAGTACCTGCAGTGGCTGATGCTCCTCCTCTTTCCAGGACTGCGCGGGCAGGAAGGAGGAGGAGCACCTACAGTGGCTGATGCTCCTCCTCCTTCCTGCCCGTGCGGCTCCGGCAACATTTTTCTTCCGGAGCCGCGCAGGCAAGGAGGAGGAGCACCTGCATGTTTAGACACGACGTTTTTCTTCAGGCCGTGGTGACGTAAGCTCCACCATGGCCCTGCTGATCTTCTTGCTGTGTGCACAGCACAGCAGTTCACCACTCAGCCGCTAGTGGGATGAGGTCCACCGGCAGCATGGTGCCCACTAATGCTCGGCGCCCTAGGCGATCGCCTACTTCGCCTAGTGCTTCCACCAGCCCTGGCTATTACTAGCATTAGTAGCTTGGGATAGACTTGGTTTTTGAGTATTTGCCAGGTTCTTATGGCCTGGATTGGCCACTGTTTGACACAGGATGTTGGGCTTGATGGACCCTTGGGCTGATCCAGTATGGCATGTTCTTAATTTCTTAAATATACCCCAATAGTTTATTTCTCCCCATTACTTTTAAGTTTTAAAATTTTTCCAAGCAGTACTTACTGATTCTTTCCAGCCACCAGCAAGGTGATCCTCACCTCAGTGCTCCTACTTATTGCATAGGGCCTTAATGCACTTAGGTACGCGCATTTCTTCATGTGTGTGCGGATTTGTGCACACAAATAATTTGCATAATTTTTTTAATATGCTGCAGAGGTGCCAGTTTAGCCGTGCTCGGTGGTCAAAGCCCAAGCTCATAAATAGCTCCTGTTTTGCTGTGGGTCGTATTACAGTGGCCCAGAGTTTCTGGCATGTTGCATTTCCAGTTCAGTTTTTGTCTGCATGTTTCTATTTATGCTTTATGGTCTCTTTATTTTTCTTAGTTGAGGGTCTCTTTATTTGTTAGTTGAGGGTCACTTTAGTCAGCAAGTGACTAAAGTGAGGTATTTCTACTGTCATGTAGTTTCTGTGTAGGGCTCTATAGCAGCATGGTTTGCTCTATTTTCTTAATAGGAGGAGTAGTGTTTTAAGGCCTGGCATAATATTTTCAGTGTTGCCTTTTCTTAGGTAAGCTAGTTACTGTTTGAGTGCTGGAAGTTGATGCTATTCTGGTATGGGAGGTTTACTATTGATGTTATTTATGTTCAGAGAGAGTACCATATGTACTCATGTATAAGTCGAAAAATGTTTCCTCAACAATCAATCCTTAAAATTGCAGTTGTCTTATCCATGGGTCAATCCATATTAATGTTGGTACATTCAAGATGCATGATTGATTGAATAGTTCATATGTTCCTCTTTCCGATCCCTTAATTCATTCTCTGCTATCTGATGACAACGGTACTTGTAGTTGCTAAGGCACATCTTCCCTCCACTGCCGTGGTGTTCCATTGAGGCATTTGGACAGGTTTTCTGCACCTCCTTCCTTTTCCTTAATTCAGTCACTCGCTGCTATCAGAATAACAGGACATGAGGTTGCGCAGGCACATCCTCCTTCCTCCTATGTCAGGGTCTGATTGGTGCACTTAACCACGTGATGAAAAGCACACCACTGAGACCTGGGGGGGGGGGGGGGGTAGGATGTGCTTGAGGGACTGCAAGTTAAATGTCCTCACCGCAGCAGTGAGCACATGAGTTAAGGAATCTGGAGCAGTGGTGGGGGAGAAGCTGTCCTACCATCACACTGAGCGGAGACTGATCACACAATGATTCTGCTACGAGAGTACCATCTGAAATAATCAGAGCACCTTACTCAATGACACTACCTCTTCAGTTTTTATAAAAAGTTTGACTGCACCCAGCCCCTGAAGCAGACCCAAATGTAAGGGGCGAAACTCAGCCAGAGTCGGGCTTGTTTTAAAATCACGTCTCCACAAAATAAAGATTCCGATCGGACATCTGGCTACTATTCCACTTTGTTTCCCTCATGACAATCATAGATAGCCTTCATTGTTCTACCATCACACTGGGACACTGTGGGGGAGGAGGGACAACATTCCTGTGCAACTGTAAATGCCGTTGTTGTCCAGAGAGTGGGTGCGTTAAAGGATTTGGAGGGGGAAAGGATTGAAACAGGAGGGGCAGCCCTAGGGGAGGAACAGAAGGATTCAAACAGAAGGGTCAGCCATTGGGGAGGGAAGAAAGGATTCAGACAGCAGGGAAAGCCATTAGAATAATATTCTTCTTACCCTTAGGAAAATGAGTTCTGAAAAGAAAAAGAGAGCATCTTACACCACATTGCTGAAACGGAAGGTTATTGAACCTGCAAAGGAGGCCAATAATTGTCTAGCTGCAAGAGAATTTGACATTAGTGAAAAACTCGTCAGAGATTGGAGAAAAAATTAGGGAAAGCTGCTAGAAATGCTAAAGTTAAAGAAAGCCTTATGTTTTAAAATTGCACCTTTTGAAGGAATGGAAAAGGATTTGAATGACTGGGTAAAAGGATGCAGACAGAATGACTACATTGTGACTCGCTCAAGCATTAGGATTTGTGCTCTTCAAATGGCAAAAGAAGAGAAATATTCAGCAACCGAAGGTCTGACAGAGTTTACAGCATTGTCTGTTTGGTGTTCGCAGTTCATGAACAATATGTGACTTCATCAGCAAAGATTTCACAGAAACTGCCTAAAGAGCTTTTGTTCCACAAATTCTTTATTCAGCAGAGAATAATAATTTTGATATGAATAACATTGGTAATATGTTATGAAAATGCCAATGACACTTGATATGCCTGGCAAGCGCACTATAGCTGGCATTGGTGTAAAGATCGTACTTGTAAAAGCAACTGGTCATGAAAAGACCCATTTCACCATGGTCCTGTCATGCCTGGCAGATGGCACAAAACTGCATCCAGTGGTAATATTCAAGAGGAAAACAATGCCGAAGAACCTAAAAACTCCAGCAGGCTAACTGTTCTGGTTCATCCTACAGGCTGGATAGATGAGAAGGGAATGAAATTGTGGCTGTGCAATGTGTGGGGTAGGCGATCAGGCACGGGGCTAAGAAATCAACCGACATTATTGGCGTGGTATATGTTCCACGGACATATAACAGAAGATGTAAAGGACAATGCAAAGAAAATGGTAACTACATTAGCAGTGATTCCAGGTCTGATATCAATGTTCCAGCCGTTAGATGTCTGTCTAAATAAGCCTTTCAATGACCAAGTGCAGGATATGTGACAACAATGGATGTGTTTGGTCAAGTAAAGTTAATGAAAGGAGAGAACCTGATGAAACCAAACATTAATTTGGTAGCAAAATAGGTAAAGGATGCCTGGGAGTCAATTCCACCAGAAATGGTCAAGAAGTCATTCCTGAAATGTGGCATAAGCAATGCTATAGATGAATCAGAACATGACGCCATCTCTGAAGACAAGGACAAATCAGCATCAGAAGATGATTCAACAGACGGAGAAAGTGAAGACAATGTTTACATTGATGGCATCACCAAAGAACACTTCCATGATTTATCCAGACATTCCAAAGAAGAAGAATCGGACTTGAAAGAGCAACTTTATTCTTTATTTAATAACTATCGGTACTGGTACATAAGAGGTTGTTAAACAATGTTTCTTATGAGACACTATTCTGCTTTTAAAAAATAAAGAAAAGTGATTTTCTTAAGTTATTGATTTCTTTCTTAGTATGATTTCTCTATTTCATAAGCCCCTAGGTTTTACCCTCAACTTATCCATGGGTGACAGACAATTCTTGATTTTCGGGCCCAAAAATTACCCTTGACTTATACACCAGTATATATGGTACTTATCTTTCCATGTCATTCGTAATAATAAAAGGAATACTGGCCCTTTTTTCTTTTTAATTTCCTCCATGGATTGTAATGAGCAGTGTGTAATGAGCATTGTGCATCAGCTCTGTCATGATGGGGAAAAAAAAGTTGAGAACCACTGCCCGAGCACGTCATTTTCTCTCCCCCTCATCCCTGAGAATCTCTCTCTCCTCCTCCCCCATTGCAGCAGCATTCCTCCTGCCCAGTGATGGCTCAATTTCTCCTCTCTACTTCAGCAGCATGCTTACTGAGGGTCCCAAGCTCTGCTGCACTGAACTTCTGCTTTTGGGCAGGGGCAGGGAGCCTGTCGGGAGGTGTTTCTGGTAGACATGACTCACTTTAAGTGCTGCAGTGGTACACCAAGCAGTAGGCATTTTTGGCTGCATGGGGGGAGGAGGGGCAGGCACTTGCTCTCCAGTCCTGCTGGAGAGTAGTGCTTTTGCTGGTGGTAAGGCGGGACTTGAAATGCTGCAAGTGCTTCGGCCCACATTAGCTTCTAGCAGTTGGTGGAGGCCTTGAGATACTGCATCTGCAACCCTAAAACCACTTTTTAATCTAAAATTAGGGTGAAAATAGGTTTAACCTGATTATCACTTTTGGGAAAAATCTGAGAATTTATGGGTAAAAATCAGTTTAAACTGGGCCAAGAAGGTGGCTTGAGGAGAGGACATGGCGTTATAGGCTCTCTTACTGCCTCGTTTTTTCCCCAGGAAAATGAGATACTGCATACTAAAAAAAAAAAAAGGGATGGCTCAGGGAGGTTTCCTCCGCTCCCCGTTACCAGAGCCATTCAACAGGGTGAGAGCTTTTTCATCCCGCCGGAACAACTGAATCCGGGAACGTCGGCTGTGGGTACAGGCAAGTCCTGCACCTCCCCCCCACTGTACATGCATGTCACTCTGAGCCCTGGAGTGCCTTCAACTCCCTCTCCCCCTTCGCATGCACAGACCTCAGACCTGGGCATACCAGCTAGATGTGAATCATCAGAAGAGCCGGTAGCTGTGGAGGCAGGATCTCTGGCTGATATAGCGAATTCCAGACTGGTGGCTCAAATAGAGATCTGCCACCACCATTTTTCTTACAAATGGTGGTGAGGCCAAAAGAGCATCATGGTGCAACTCGGACATTTGCCCCTGTGGAGAATGAGGAATCTTGTGTGGCCCCATGAAAAATTGTCTGCACTATCAAAATATTAAATTTGGTTAAGGCTGAAGTTATTACTTTAGACTCCATTAAAATCGATCATGACAAACTAAACATTCAGTTAACGTTGTGGCCTCTATTTCTTCTACTCATATTTCTAAGATTACTGCTTTGGACCAACAGTCTAAGGCACTTCAATTAGTTTAGAATGGCCTTGTACAATCGGATTTAATCACTACTAAAACATTACTACTAAAACATTGGAAATACTTTCAAAGTTTTAAACCTGAGAGTTAAATTTTCCTTGTGTTAAGCTTATGACACCTCATAATTTAAGAAAAATTTACAGGAAGTTCTGCAATTGTCAGCGAACTCTTTTCCACCACTATCCCGGATTTATTTTACCTCTCAAGAGAAGAAATCTTGTTCTTCTAATATATTACAAGAGAACTCTTATTCGACAGTCCCTATAGAAAATCTTTCCATGTTCTTGGAAGCTTTAGGGACAGACCAAGTGGAATACCACTTTGTTTATTTTTCCATATGACCGTGATTCTGTTTTGAAGTTGTTGCTCCATAACCATGATAAGTTATTTTTTGGACAGAAAATATGGATATATCCTGATAGTACCAGGGCTATCCAACAGCGTAGAAAGATTTCTTGAGATGAGCCAAGAAGCATGTCAATTAGGAGCTAATACAGTGATTCTTTATACTCGTAAATGTGTCTTAAGATTTCAGAATAATAGAGATTTTTTTTTAGCCTTCTCAGCTCCATTTTTTTTCTGGATTCTCATTCCTCATCAGATAATACTAGCCAAATTGTAAGTTGTAGCATATTGTGAATGTGTTCTGGTGCTTCTTTATATTTCTTTAATTTTTACTTTTTCAGGGTGTGCAGATAATCCTTAACACCCATCTTTCTTTGTATAGGAGCTACTGGGGGAAAAGATATGTTTTCTTTTTAAAATTGTATTTCTTTATATGGAAATCCATGACTTTGTATTGCATCGACAGGCTGTATTGCTGTCTAAATTGTTAGGAGCTACCACCCAAGAAAGATATCTAGGCATCATAGTGGATAATACATTGAAATCATCGGTTCAGTGTGCTGCGACAGTCAAAAAAAGCAAACAGAATGTTGAGAATTATTAGTAAGGGAATGGTGAATAAAACAGAAAATGTCATAATGCCTCTGATCGCTCCATGGTGAGACTGCACCTTGAATACTGTGTACAATTCTGATCATCACCTCTCAAAAAAGATATAGTTGCGATGGAGAAGATACAGAGAAGGGCTGTTGTAACCAGGACTGTGGACCCTTGGGCCGGCCTTGCGGAGAAGAGTTGGAAGAGAAGTTGGACTCCGCTAAAGAGAAGACCGGGTTGGTGGCTGGCTGACCAAGTACCGTGTAGAAGCTTCACCCTGGAAGTCCGTGGTACACGCAGGAGGAGCCAGTACGCACCCGGACCGCTGGGACTTAGGCGACGGTGGTGTGTAGCAATAAGAATTCGGGGCAAGCAGCAGACAGGAGAACCAGAAGAGGAGCGGAGGTCAAGAGCCAGAGAATCCAACAAGGGAATTTGAAACAGATACCGTGGTCTAGATCAGGATCAGCAGGGCAGGAATCAAAGGAGCTAGAGTCACAGGACGGCAACAGTGCTCTGAAGAGGAACTTGTTGCTAAGCAATTCAATGCAGGCAGACGCCGGCTTAAGTATCGTGCCGGCATCTGACATCATCATCCTGGGGGCTATCTTCTGCCTGCGGGTGCTGAACCGTTAACAGGTTCTCTCTCGCTCATGCGCACCCGCTCCCAGAGGGGTGGAGCTAACTCGGACCTCAGCCACTCTGCACGGCTTCCCAGGAGACAAAAAGGTAAGGACCGCAACAGTGCTCCCTCATCAAGGGACCCGGTTTACCAAGATGATCCAAGTGGAATTGTTGCAAAAGGGTTTTGTCTAAGATGTTTCGAGCCGGTTCCCAGGTGTTGTCCTCTGGACCGCAACCCTCCCATGCCAAGAGGTATTCCCACCGTCGATGGAAAAAACGAACATCGAGGACCTCACAGACCTGGTATGTCACATCATCTTGGACCGGAACTTCTGCAGGCTCTAGAGGCCAACGATGGTACCTGGAAAGGATCAGTGGTTTTAAACAAAGAAACATGAAACACATTATGTATATGTAAACTAGTGGGAAGGCATAGCCGGTAAGATACTAGCCCTATTCTCTCCGCTACTTGAAAAGAACCACAGTACTTGGGAGCTAATTTTTTAGATGGAACCCTAAGATGAAGATTTTTCGTACTCAACCAAACCCTATCGCCAGGAAGGAACACAGGTGCTGGTTGTTGGTGTCGGTCTGCAGATCGAGCTAGCCTCCGTTGAACAGTGTTCCAGAGGTTCTGCAACTGTAGCACGGACTTATGAGCAGCTGGCGAAGGAACAGAAAGTGGAAGAGGCGTAGAAGGTCCAAGTTGCCGCCCATACACTACTTGAAAGGGTAGAACATAAGAAGAACATAAGAAAATGCCATACTGGGTCAGACCAAGGGTCCATCAAGCCCAGCATCCTGTTTCCAACAGTGGCCAATCCAGGCCACAAGAACCTGGCAAGTACCCAAAAACTAAGTCTATTCCATGTAACCATTGCTAATGGCAGTGGCTATTCTCTAGTAACAGAGTGCGTGTGATTGTTGTAGGAAAACTCGGCCCAAGGGAGTAGTAAAACCCAATTGTCTTGTTTCTCCATAGAAAAGATGCGTAGGAATGTCTTCAAAGAACGATTCATCCCTTCGGTCTGCCCATTGCTTTGAGGATGAAAGGCCGTTGACAGGTTGAGCTGGACTCCAAATTTCTTACATAACGCCCTCCAGTATCGGGCAGTAAACTGAGGTCCCCGGTCTGATATGATGCTTTGCGGTAGACCATGGACTCAAAAGATGGGCTGGGTGAATAATTGGGCCAACGCTGGTGCTGAAGGTAATTTGGGAAGAGGCACAAAGTGGGCCATTTTGGAGAAACAGTCCACTGTTACCCAGATGACATTATTTCCCTCAGAAACAGGCAAATCCACCACAAAATTGGTGGCAATGTGAATCCAGGGCTCTACTGCTATGGGCAAGGGTTGTAAAAGGCCCCAAGGTTGTCCTGTTTGAGGTTTCTGTTTAGCACAAGTGGGACATGACCGGACGTAAGTGTGAACATCCCGTCTTATGCTAGGCCACCAATAATATCGGTTCAGAAGGTCCAGAGTTCTTTTACGGCTAGCATGACCACTAGTGAGGGAGCCATGGGCCCAACTAAGAATCTCCCAACAATTCCGGCTAGGAACCACTGTCTTCCCGAGGGAAACTATCTTTGCCGGATCGATAATGTTCTGAATAGGTTCCCCCTCCTCCTCTAATTCAGAAGTATGAGACATCTGCCCAGATGTTCTTATTTGCAGGTTGGTATCATAATGTAAAATCAAAGCGGCTGGAAAAAAGAGACCAACGAGCTTGCCGAGGGTTTAGGCATTGTACTTGACTCAAGAACTTTAAATTTGTGTGGTCGGTATACACCGTGATAGGGTGAACGGCGCCTTCGAGCCATTGTCTCCATTCTTCGAATGCCAATTTGATTGCCAAGAGTTCCTTGTCTCCAATACTATAATTACATTCTGCCACAGAGAACTTCTTGGAGAAGTATGAACAAGGCCACAATTTCCCAGTACTGGATAGCTGACTGAGGACGGCACCTACCGCTATATTGGAAGCGTCCACCTCCACTATAAAAGGACGTAGCGGATCGGGATGGTGAAGACATATCTTGTAAGAAGGTTTCTTTAAGATCCTCAAAGGCTTGACAAGCTGTTTGTGGCCAATCCACGGCATCAGCCCCCGTCCTGGTAAGAGCGGTAAGAGGAGCAACCCTGAGGGAATAGTGAGGAATAAATTGTCTGTAAAAATTCACGAATCCGAGGAAACGTTGTAAAGCCTTTATTCCTCTAGGGCGCGGCCAGTCCTTTATAGCAGACACTTTTTCGGGGTCCATTTGGAACCCTGTTGCGGAAACAATGTATCCAAGAAACGGTAGGGACTGCTGCTCAAACATACATTTCTCAAGTTTTGCATACAGATGATTGTCCTGAAGAAGGTGTAGCACCTGCCACACGTGCTTCCAATGCGATTCTAGATCGCGAGAGTAAATTAGTACATCATCCAAATAGACTATGACGGACGTTTGTAACATTTCGCGAAACACCTCGTTCATCAGATGCTGGAAGACTGCTGGGGCATTGCATAGTCCAAACGGCATTACTAAATACTCATAATGCCCGTCCCTAGTATTGAAGGCAGTCTTCCATTCATCTCTGGGTCTGATGCGGACTAGGTTGTAAGCGCCACGCAAGTCGAGCTTAGTGAAAATTTTGGCTCCTTGTAGTCTATCCAAGAGTTTAGGAATTAGCGGGAGCAGATAACGATCCCTCTTAGTGATGGCGTTCAGACCTCTGTAATAGATACATGGTCTCAGGGAGCCATCCTTCTTCCCTACAAAGAAAAACCTGCTTCGGCGGGTGATTTAGAGGGTCTGATGAACCTCTTAGCTAGATTCTCAGAGATACATTGTGACATCGCTCGTGTTTTAGGCAAAGATAAAGGATAAACCCTTCTTCGAGGTGGTGTAGTTCCCGGTAAAAGTTCTATGACACAATCTCTGCCTTCTTTTTGGAAAATACTTCTGCAAAATCTGCGTAAGATGCAGGGAGCAATACAGAGGTATGCAATAAAGGCATACGTAACTTGAGGCGCGTGGAATCTAAAGACAGTGGTTGAAGCAAAAGGGACTCCATTGTGCAATTTGTAAAGTGTCCCATTGGATGATAGGAGAGTGCTGCTGTAACCATGGTAATCCCAACACTACTGGATCGACTGCCTTCTCCAGAATCAAAAAGGAGATCTCCTCCGAATGAAGAACTCCAGTTTGAAGCGTGAGAGGAGCCATGCGAGCAGAGATACTTCCTGGGAGCACAGTTCCTTGAATAGACTAGATCCGCAGCGTGGAAGAATGGGAAGCTGAAACTGCTGCACCAGATCAGACAAAATGAAATTCCCCCCGGCCCCTGAGTCAATGAAAGCAAGAGTCTCGAAAGTCCCTCCGGGATATTCCAACGTGACAGGAATGGTACATTGAGGAGCAGAGTTTACGCAGCCTAGGAGTATCTCCTCCTTACAGCCTAGGCTCTGGCGCTTTCCGGCTGATCCTTACACAGGGCTAGAAAGTGGCCCTTGCTGCCACAGTACAAGCACAAGCCCAATGCTCGACGGCATCTCCTCTCCTCCGCCGACAGTGGTGTTCGCCTAACTGCATAGGCTCCTCTGCCAATGTCTCTGAAGAGGCGGTTCCTTGAGGACCAGAAGAAGTCAATGGTCGGTTGAACACGGGTGCCAATGATACAGTCCAACGAGGCGGGCGTAACTCCTTTGCCCTCTGCTGAAGACGGTCAATTCTTCCAGCCAAGTCTATTACTCCATTGAGATCATCGGGAATGTCCCTAGCGGCCAACTCATCTTTGATGCGTGCTGACAGCCCCTCTAGGAAAACTCGCAGACAATCATCCCGCCAACCTACCCCCAGAGCAAGGGTGCGAAACTCAATCGCATAACCTGCCAAGGAACAGGAACCTTGACGTAACTGCAGTAACTCCGAAGTTGCGGTGGATAGGCGTGCTGGTTCGTCAAAGGCCTGCTTGAAGCCGACTATAAACGGCTGCAGATTATTTAGAAGAGGAGCATTACGTTCCCACATGGGAGACACCCAATTCAGCACCTTCCCATCCAGAAGCGACAGGATATAAGCCACTTTTACGGCATCTGTAGGAAACTGGCTTGGTAGAAGAGAGAACCTAATGTAACATTGGTTCAGAAACCCCCGACACCCTCTCGCATCCCCAGAATAACGCGAGGGAGCAGGTAGCTGAGTTGGAGTACTAACACTCACCACCGGAGCAGGAGGTTGTACCAGAGGGTCAGCAGGCGTGGCATCCAGGCGGTTTATCATGCGTTCCATGGTGGCAGCTAGTACGTCCAGGCAGTGCTGTTGCAGCTGCTGAGCCATTCCGGGAATGGCCTGAAGACTAGAAATGTCCACCGAGTCAATGGCTTAGCAAACTGTTGTAACCAGGACTGTGGACCCTTGGGCCGGCCTTGAGGAGAAGAGTTGGAAGAGAAGTTGGACTCCGCTGAAGAGAAGACCGGGTTGGCAGCTGGCTGACCGAGTACCATGTAGAAGTTTCACCCTGGAAGTCCGTGGTACACCCGGGAAGAGCCTGTGAGCACCCGGACCGCTGGGACTTAGGCGAGAGTAGTGAAGAGGGAGTCTTCACCCTGGAAGTCCAAGATCCCCCTAGGAGGAGCCCGTGAGGACCTGGACCGCTGGGACTTAGGCAACGGTGGTGTGTAGCGATAAGAAGATGATCCAGAATTCGGGGCAAGCAGCAGACAGGATAACCAGAAGAGGAGCTGAGGTCAAAAGCCAGAGAATCCAACAAGGGAATTTGAAACAGATACCATGGTCTAGATCAGGATCAGCAGGGCAGGACTCAGGAGCTGGAGTCACAGGAACTGCAGTCACAGAACGGCAACAGTGCTCTGAAGAGGATCTTGTTGCTAAGCAATTCAACGCAGGCAGACACCAGCTTAAATATCTTTTTTTTTTTTCTTTATTTATTGATTTTTTTAAATACAAGCATTACTTGCAGTATTGAAATTACAGAAAAAGAAAGAATACTTTAACAAAAAAGATAATGAATAAGCAAAACCTATTACACGCCAAACTTTTTCTGTAATCATTTGCAAGAAAAATAGAGAAGTATATCTATCTAGAGCAATTCTACTGAAATAATATAAATTTTGAAAATATAAGTTAATTCTCCATATTACATTTATCCGCCATCTAATTTACCCCCAAGAGTGCTCTAAGATGTTCTGGATCAGTGTAATGGCCTTTGATTTTCGGCTTAAGAATCTTGCCGGCATCTGACATCATCCTGGGGGCTGTCCTCTGCCTGCGGGTGCTGAACCGTAAACCGGTTCTTTCTCGCTCGTTTGCGCACGCCCCCGGAGGGGTGGAGCTAACTCGGACCTCAGCGACTCTGCACGGCTTCCCAGGAGAGAAAAAGGTAAGAACCTGGTTGCTAGCCTAGCGACTGGGACCGCAACAAGGGCGACCAAAATTATAAAGGGAATGGAACAGCTCCTCTATAAGGAAAGACCAAAAGAGGTTAGGACTTTTCAGCTTGGAGAAGACACGACTGAGGGGGGTTATGATAGAGATGTTTAAAATCATGAGAGGTCTAGAACGGGTAAATGTTATTTACTCTTTCGGATAATGGACTAGGGGGCACTCCATGAAGTTAGCATGCGGCACATTTAAAACGAATCTGAGAAAGTTCTTTTTCACTCAGGGCCAGATTTTAGTAGCTACGCTCATTTTATAACGTGCGCACGCATGTTATAAAATTCGGGGTCGGCGCATGCAAGGGGGTTCACACTTGTGCACGCCGAACCCTAGGGGAGCCCCGATGGCTTTCTCCATTCCCTCAGAGGTCACTTTGAAATTGGAGCGGCCTCGAAGGGAACTTTCCTTCCGCCCCCCCCCAACCCTATCTAACCCCCCCCCCCCAACCTTTGTGAAATAAGTTGCGCCTGCCGGCCACATGCCCACTCACAATCCCCTGGCACGGCCGCTGTGCTGGAGGCCTCAGTCCTGCCCCCACCCCTTTTTTCAAGCCCTGGGTCATACCTGCGTCCCTGGGCTTGCGCGCATTGCCGGGCCTATGCAAAATAGGCACAGTGCGCGCAGGAGCGGGTTTTTGCGGTTACGCGCGTAACCCTTTTAAAATCCGCCCCTCAACGCACAATTAAACTCTGGAATTTGTTGCCAGAGGATGTGGTTAGTGCAGTTAGTGTAGCTGGATTCAAAAAAGGTTTGGATAAGTTCTTGGAGGGGAAGTCCATTACCTGCTATTAATTAAGTTGACTTAGAAAATTGCCACTGCTATTACTAGCAACAGTTGCAAGGAATAGACTTAGTTTTTGCGTACGTGCCAGGTTCTTATGGCCTGGATTGGCCACTGTTGGAAACAGGATGCTGGGCTTGATGGACCCAGTATGGCCTGTTCTTATCTTAATAAAAATAAAAAAAAGAAAATCAGTTTAAACTGAAAATGAAGGACCCTAAAAGTAGAGTAGTAGATGAATTACCCTTTTCTGCTGAAGTAAAACAAATTTTCTTTGCAGCAAGAAAACAAGTCACTAGCTGTTCATATATTTTTAAATGAAGATTATTTACATTTTAGTTCTGCATTAATCAAGAAGATCCATTCCACTGTACAGCATCAGTTCTCTAGTGCAATCCCCAACTCTACCTGGCTTTCTCCTCCTCAGGTGTCAGGTATGTCAAAGTGCATCTCAGTGCCATTGTGGCTAACCGTGTTTAAGGAGAAGGCAAACCAATATGCATACATCTTTATGGTTGAAGTTTACAAAAGGCATGTGGTATGGGATCTTAACATTGCATTGGAACAACTAATTGAACTGCATTATGAATTGTTAAAAGACCCAATTGAAGTTCCTCATCTGGACAATATTTCTAGTAGTCATTATGTCAGCTAAATGAGTCAGTGAGCTTTAGGCATTGGTTCATTAGTCACCATACATGCAGTTTTTTTCCACTAAAGAATATAACATAATAATGATGGCACATAAAGACCAGATGGTCCAATCAGTCTGCCTAGCAGTTTGCTTATGGGAATAAATGATGTTGCATGTAGGTCACATTCATCCCAAATTTCTGTCAAAAGTGGTTTATACTTTTCATCTGAATTAAACCATTCTGTTGCCCACATTCGTTCCAAGACCTCATGCACGTAAATAGGAACATGCCCTCCATTCACTGGCCAGTAAAATGGCTTTGGTTAGCTGAAGTGAACTCAACCACATTGTCAGGCTTCTCAACTTTTCTTCTCTTATTATAACAGACTGAGAATAGTAGGTGCCAAGCAACTGTTTTTCCAAATGGCTAGCAGACCATTTTTTTTTTTGTAATTTAAGTTTTATTAGAGAGATAACAGCAAAAATACAAAACCAACAGTCATCTGCATGGAAAGTACATTAACACCATGTACAAGAATAGAAATACAATAAAGACATTCAACAGAGTCTCTGCGTTTTTCAATTATTTGCCCCCCCATCCCCTTACCCTCCCCCCTACCGTTGTGCTCTGGCTGGCCTCCAAATCAGTCTGTCAAGACACTTCTAATAGCTATGTCCATTGAAGATTTCACATTTTTACATCCTATTACTGTGTGAACCATTTATCATGAAGTGAGATAACTTTGGGCACACAGTTTTGAAGGCTTATTGTCTCACTAGCTGCTCTCCACACATGGGTGGGTGTGGATGTGTGTACTATCTGGGTTGCTTTTTCATTAAGTGCGCTGCCTTGCAACCTTCAGATTCCCCATGGGTCATGGCTAATTCATCAATGCTAACCAAGTTAGAAGCAAGTTTGCTTACCATAAATGGGGTTGTGCACAGATAGCAGGATGAATTAGCCATGCTTAATACCCACCCACCCACCTCTCTACAGAGTTAACTATCTAGCTAAAGCTAAGCTCTGCTATTAAGTGAGAGGCTCACACAGAATCATGCAGACAGGAACTCCTGTGCATTCTCAGTAAAGCAAACGTTCTATGAGCTAGGAAAAAAAGCTCTGTTTGGTGCTGGATGTCACCACGTGTCATGGCTATCTATGGAGAATCCCATTTATAGTAAGCAAACTTGCTTTATACTTTCAACCACAAGAATGCACACAGGTCTTCAGTCAAGAAAACAGAATGCATTAGCCTATCCTTACTTTACTATGGTGATCAGTGTTTAGCAACATTTAAATACAATATCAGCACAGCTATCCATGGTACACCCTTTGCATGTTTAAGTGAGTGTGCAGAGATTTATGTTAATATTTTATTAACTATATGGCTCTTGCCACACAGTTTATAAAAGACCATGTGTGTTGCACGTTTCAGTACACATGCACATTTATAAATGTAGGAACACACATTTTTCTAACCATTTTAAAATACATGCACATATTTTGTGTATGTAATAATTAACAATTCAAACTTAACCCAGATTTAAACAGTTAGGTATTTTATAAAGTATGCATATATTCCACTTCTGAAAATATTTGCTTGCATACAAAGAATTACCAGTTCAGTAACACCTTCACTAGTTCACCCAGACTTCCCACCCAAAAACTGCAGTCAAAAGACAAATCTGATTTTAATTGTGAGAGTCATTTAGCAGATGTACAAGTGTTCAGAAAAGTTTGGGAATTTAGGCATGTATGCCACTTATAAAATAGCAATTTGTGTGTGCACTTCTGACCCCCCCCCCCCCCCGAAATGCCCCTAAACTACAATTATGTATGTACTCTTGAGGTTTATAAAATAGTATGTATGCGCGTAGCCCCCATGTAGCTCTTCAAAGATTCTCTCCTATAAAGTGCAAAGGAACAGTAATAAATGAATAGGACTTAACACATTTAAAATATCAAATTCAAATTGTATTATTAAACTCATTACAAGTATTTATTTCATTTACATACATTTTAAAAACCATTCCTCCAAGTATTCTGTTTCCCTACATTTGAGACAGATCAAGACTGGGCCCACAATCTTAAAATGAAGAATCCCATTCCTCTTGGATCAATTACTGTCTCTTCGGTTTCCCCAGGAAGCAATTTTAACATATTGCAGTTAGTGAGGGAGGGCACCATATAGTGCTACAAATAATAGATTAGCACAGATGTTCTTACATTATACATTTACATAATAGTGGGTCTTGAAAGACCTGAAAAATGGTTCACATGGTAAAGTAACCCACTCACAGCTCTAATTTAAGACCTAGTAAAAGCCAAAAGGAATAAATGTAAAAATAATCTAATGTTTATGGATTTGAAGTCACATTGTTGTGTTCTCTGATCCAAGACAAATGGCAACTGGAAAAAGTGTTAATAATAAAATCACAAAGTGATAATTCCTTAAGTGAATTGGAAAAATGGTATAGCTTTTTAGTTACAAAACAAAACAAAAAACCCCAAACAAACCTGTTTTTACTAGAAAAACTATTACTCTACTAAGATTAGTGTAACTCATTTTCATCAAAAACGTTTTCAACATATTAGAAGTCTTTTTGTAGCATGAGGTAAAGATTTTATTTTTCTTAACCAAGAATCATAAGTAGAGACCATCAAGTTTTGTATACAAATTTTCTAGATAAACTAGTGATGTGTAACTGGTGTACAGATATTAAACTGTCATCAAGGAGCTCTCAGGGTTGTTATTGTGGTACAAAAAAGGGAGCAGCTGCAGATTAACAAGTTGTTTTTTTGGAATATCACAGCAAAGGACTTTTGTTTCTATTTTTTTTTTACCATATTTAAAATAGAAATATTTAGATTATAAACCAGAAAGCAAATACATAGCACAATGAAATCCAAATTGGAGTTTTCTTTAAACTCCTCCTATATGTTGACTTGTGCTAAAGTTTCATTTCAGCTTTCCAAAGCAATACCAATAATCTGCCTGCAAATTGTACTTTGGGTATGATGAAGTACAGTCCTATTTAGCAGAACTCACATAATATGCTTCCAGTATCTAGTAACTGGCTTTGTATTTTAAAAACTTCAGTTCAGCATTTGTGGATGGATTTATTGAATCAAAGATATATATACCATTATAATTTATGATTATGTAATTTTTCTATGTGCTGTACACCACTTTGATTAGTCATTCGACCAGAAAGCAGTCTATAAAAGCTTTTTAAATTAAAAAAAAAAAAAGAAAGTTACCTACAGTAGTTTACAGCCCTCAAAGCATGTCCCAAGAAAAAAAGAGAAATGGTCAAGGCTATTCAGACTTCCTTTAAAGCTATTTTAAATCAATCATGCTGGAAATTGTTCTGTTTTGTCAATATTAGGCCATGTCTCCCTTTTTTTAAATGCTAATGAGACTAAAGATATCAAGCACATATATTAAAACTAATATTGAACAGAAATCATAATTTCCTATTATATGCCATATTACAATGTCATCAGTTACATACTTCTCAGGAATAGTATCAAATATTTCTGCAATTCAGTACAAATACTGTCTAAATATTGGACTGTAAGAGTAATTTTCAAACATCGCTATGCCCATGGACCATATTTGTGATTAAAAACCCTTTTCAGGAAGAGAAACCACAATACAATAGGCTCACTGACGAATATATTCAGGGTGGACCAGAAAGGGGTTAAGGGGCTCTGGCAAATTGAATCACAATAGTGCAAGTTTTACAGTTTAGAAAAACATTATTATTGTGATTTGTTGTTGGTATGCATGCTCTGTCTGAAACATTATGATGCTTTGCTGTGGGTGGGACTTCCTGTGGTCTTTTTAATATATTCCTTAGTGCGTTTGTTTCTAGGCAAACCTTTAATGGTATAGAAAGTTAAAACTTTTGGTTTTGTTTTTGGAGCAAAGGAAGAAGCTGAGAAATGCAGTTTTCTCCTGTTTCTTTGAGTTTCCAGCTCAGCTGGAACCAGGGCTAGAATATAACACCATTAATCACAGATATCCAGGAATATTTTCCTTATTTCATACCTCATCCCTGAGTCATTGCAGAGACAGTCCCCAGCTAGAGACCATGCACTTTTACCCCCAGGAGCTGTTTACACTGCCCCTACAGCATCCCCAGCCAACCCAGGAATTGGAAGACCTGACCCAGGCATCAAACCCAGATCCTCCAAATAGTATCACTAAATCACTGTGCTTGATCACAATCTAACTAATACATTTTTGGACTTTTGCTAGAGATATACAACTAAGAGATTGCTAAGCATGAATCTAAGTGCTCATTAATGTCAGTCTCTAAAATTTCCATGCCACAGACAGGACAGCAGACTTTCATACTCTGCCTGCTGGAAAAACTGGTTAAAGCAACCACATCTGAAGTTTTTACAAAAAAATTTGCAAAAGGTGACATTTCATTCATTCTCTGACGTTTGCTTTGGTGCTTGGTGTCTTTCATGTTGCTAGGTTCACCTAATACAGAGGAAACCTTTTCTTTTGGCATAAATGAAGCCTTTGTCTGCACATCTGATGACAACATGTTTTCCTTAGACCTTCCATAATTAGAGTTTGATCTCCATTTGTTATTAAAACCTGGAAATATTTTGAGAGGGGATCCATTAATATTTTTGAATATCTTTGTGTTGGCAACTGATGGTTTAGGTAGCTTTCTGTTTTTTAAGGGAAATGTGTTACCATCTGTGTTTGTAACATAAGAAGCTGGCACACTTGTTTTGGAAGGGAGAGGAATCAAACTTTTACACTTTGATTCTGTGGTCTCAGCTGAAGGGGGTTTTGCTGGGTCCATAATTCTTTCCGACAATGAAAATTCACTTGATTCACCAACTTTATGTCCTTTCCCACTGAAAGGAACTTTGGTTTGTATATCAACTTCAACAGTCTTACCTATAATATTAAGAAGTTAAAATTAGTGTTAAACATTTTCAAGTTACAGAACAAAAATATAAAAAAAGAAAGACTATCTCAAATATAGGACAACACCATGTTTGAGGGGTGATAAAATTAGAAAATCATAAATATCAGAACTAAGTCAGGCCGTGCACAGGCTTCCAGAACTGGTGTGGGTATCAAGTTCAGAAATCTTTCACTGAAAGACATTTACAAGTACTTTTTTCTCTCTCCTTTCCTCTTCCGATCTTCTAATTACCCTTCTTCTCTCCAACATACCATTTTTCCTTTGGCTCCTTTTTTTTCTTCCCACCCCTTTGCTTCCTTTCACATTTTTCCCTCATTGGCTGCTGCTGTCTCTCCCACCAGTCAGATGCAAATCTCTAAGTGTTCTTCTGCCAGCTTCCTGCTGGCTACTGATAGCTTTCCTGCTATCACTACTGGTACTGCACACATAAATGCATTTGGTTTCCAAGAAGGGCTACATAACCTGCAGAGAGAAGCAGTTACATAGCTAACAGCAATGGTATAGCTGTATCAAGTTTTCAAGACTGGAGAAACCTACACAGAGTGACAATTGCTAAAACCCCCAAAAAAATCAAACAGCATGGACAGTTCTGATTTTACAATGACTGCATAGACAAAACATGAATTCTGGCGATGTGCCTGATGTTTCTATGTACTTGAAGAAATGAGAGCAAAAGCAGGTCAGGGAATGGGCTGTGGATCTTTAGCGGTATTGCTAGTACTTATATGGACTTAAGTCCATATAGAATTTAGCACATAATTACCGGGTGAATTTCTATGTCATAAATGGTGCAATTACTTCTTACCTGACAATTTCCTTTCCTGTAGTTCAGTCAGACCAGTCCACACAAGTGGGGGTCATGAACACCAATCAGAAGATGAAATCAGATCAACCTGCTTGCTGATATTATCCTTTATCCATGCTGACACCAGCCTGCCAATATTTCTGTAACATGCTAACTGTAGACAACTTTAATTTAAACAAATATAACCTTTACTTTTTTTTTTTAACCAGTGGACTTCTAGAATAAGGAAGCAGAATGAAAGTTTCAGCAAATAATAGAAAACTACTCACCTGCACCAAATTATAGAAATAGTCTTCTGCAGTTATCTACCTTATCCAGTTGTAGAAATACACCAGTAACGCAGAAAGTGAATGAAAAGATGCAGCATAGAGAGAGGACTCAAGGAAAGGAAATTATCAGATAAGAAGTCATTTCACCATTTCCTTCATCCAATCGGACTAGTTCAGGCAAGTGGGATGTATTCAAGCCAATCCCCAATAGGGTGGGACACTACACAAGTCCCTTGCAAAAGCAGGCATTTTTACAAACTATTAAATGTAAGCAGTAATGTGAGAAAAAGGTATGCAACAAAGACCAAGTTGTTGCTTTACAAATCTCTGAAGGAGATACCAAATGAAATTCTGCCCAAGACATAGCCTAAGTTCTCATGGAAAGTGCCCATTCCTGCTTATGCAAGGGAGTACCAGAATCCACACATGCTGCTGTAATTACTTCCTTAATCCAATGTGCCATTGTAGCTCTGATAGCTGCCTCACCTTCTTTCACTGATCATCTGACTTCCTAAAAGTGCTAGTAACTGATATATTGGTAAAAGACATCTCCTGACATCCAAGGGATGAAAGTTTCCATTCCTTGCAATTTGCCTGTTTTAAATGAAAATTAGAAATTGCCTTCGGCATAAAAGAAGGAAATTTACCAATCTGGACCCTATCCTTCATGATCAATAAAGGCTCTCTGCAAGACAGCGCTTGCAACTTCGAAATCCTCCAGGTGGAACAAATATCCACCAGAAAGTCAGTTTTCACAGTATCTAGTTTTAGAGACATCATCTTGAAAGGAAACTGCTCCCATCAAGGACCAAATTAACAGGCCGATACAGTACAGTGTGCTCCGGCAGAGCGCACTGTTAACCCGCGTTTGGATGCGTGTTTGACGAGCTAGCTTTACCCCTTATTCAGTAAGGGGTCGAAAACATGCTTCCAACCCCCCTGAAACTAATAGGGCCATCAACATGCAAATGCATGTTGATGGCCCTATTAGTTATTCCTGCGTGATTCACTAAGTAAAATGTGCAGCCAAGCTGCACTTAATATCATGGCGAGAGGTCCCAAAGTAAAAAATAATTTAAAATAAAAAAAAACAATTTTAAATCGGCTCGCAGGTTGAAAACCAGAGCTGGATAAATAATATACAATTTCGAAGGCTACCTGAGGTGGAAAAGTACTCTGACTGTATGGAGGTGGTCAAGAATTTCTGCAAATTCCTTCTTGAAAATCAGCCAGGGCTGGATAGTGAGGGAGAACGAGTAATAGAGATCCCTGGGCCCGAAATTAGACAAAAAGCCTTGCGACATAATTTCCTGCTTTAATCACTAAATCATAAAAGACAAGGTACTTCAGGCAGCTAACAACAAATATGGGTTTGAAACTCTCAATCCATTTCTGTTTTCACTGACATTTCTCCTTCGACCCTCCAGAAAAGGCAGGAATTTAGAGAAATTACCACAGTGAAGGAATTCAATACCGATGGCTGTTCCCTTTCGGGATAGCCATAATGGTTCATGGTTCCACCTCCAGAGCACCCGACCTCCTCCCTCAATTCATCAGGATCGCAGGACTCCACACCAATTTAAGTATCCTACTCTCTCTCAACCTTACCCAGACAGATATCACTGCTAAGTTACAAACCCAAGCAGGCACACTACACACACCCCCCCCTAAAAATTGCACACCTCTCCACCACCAGAGAAAGAGCATTCACCATAGCAGGCCCTGCCCTCTGGAACTCTCTTCCCACACACCTCCGTCTCGAACCCTCCCTGCCCACCTTCAAAAAAGGCATTAAGACCTGGCTGTTCAGGCAGGCCTACCCTGAGACCAACCTCCCTTAGACACCTGACCCCCTGCGTCTTAGTATACTATCAAAAAGAATGTTTTTGTATCCAATAATCTGCTGTAAATAAGTTAATCTCTGCAGTTGGTATCTTAAAATCTGCTGTAAATAACTTCTTCTACTCAGTTATGGTTACTCCTATCTACCTTCTTTGCTGCTCTCTCCTCTTCCTCTCTCTGTCTATCCCACCCTCCCCCGCTCCCTTTTTCTCTTGCCTGCTCCCTCCCCCGCTCCCTGTTTTTTGTAATTTCCTCCTATCTCAAGTTCATTGTGAACCGGCGTGATGTGCTCCACGAACGCCGGTATATTAAAAGCTGTTAAATAAATAAATAAATAAATAAATAAATAATGGATCCGGTCAGCAAAATACCAATTCTACCCCATGACAAGAACAATATAAAAAGAAAAACAACTACCCCGAACAGACCTCGGTCCCTCACCGCAATCCCAACGCACAAATTACAGCCCTCACCGTTCTAACTCTGACCTTGCTCAATGCACAGTCAGTTACAAAAAAATACCAATAATTCATGACCTACTACTAGATAATCGTCCTGCTCTATTTTGTGTCACTGAATCATGGCTCAAAAGCTCTAACACAGCCCTAATCAACCAATTACCCAAAACATTTTACAACAAATTCTCACTACCCAGGCCAAAAAGAAAAGGATGCGGTTTATTATTCTTGGCATCAAAGAAGCTCAAACTCAAAATCTATCCCACAAGTCTTCCACCCACTTTCGAAGTAGATCTCTTCAAATCAAAGAACCTATAAATCCTTCTACTCTATGCACCACCAGGTCTCCTAGAACACAACTTATCCCCACTAATTGAAACCATTACAAATAACATCAACATGGAGAACCCTGCTATTGTCCTGGGCGACTTCAATCTACACATGGCTAAAACACCTCTCACACATGGATAAAACACCTCTCATGACCACCTGCGAACTCCTACTGGATACCATGACAGCGATCAGCTTCAAACAAATAATAAAAACCTCCACCCAGAAGTCAGGCACACCCTCGACCTCATATTTATTAATAAAAAAATCTCAAACAGTGACCGACCCTCAGCTTCCACAATACCATGGTCAGACCACAAACTAATACAAACCAAATTACACCTAGAAAACCCCCTCATGGAACCAAACAATTTCAATGAATTCACTGAGTTCAATAAAACATGCACCAGTGAAGATCTAATTGAAATTTTACCAGACTCCCTGAAATCCTTAAATATGAGAGACACAAACTCTGCCATAAACTCATGGACCACCATCAACACAGAAGTCGCCAATATCAAATGTCCACTTATCAGGAAGGAAATTACACCATCCAACAAATATAAAGCCCCATGGTACATCCCCAAATTGAAAACTATCAAACGCTTACTAAGGTAGGCTGAAAACAAAATGGAGAAGAAACCCTTGCCCTCAGCAGAAAGACAGATTCAGAACTATCCTTTATATATACATAACAGACACTGAGAAAGCAAAGCGAGAATTCTATGCTAAGAAAATACATAACTATCAATTCAAACACAGAACCCTATTTGCATATGTTAATGATCTCACACAACCCATTCAAAACTCACACAAAAGTACCAATCAATCAAAAATCTGTGAACTAGCCCAATTTTTCAATGACAAAGTTGCAGCTCTAATCGCAAAAAACCCCAACGTGAACGATGAAACTACAAAATTCCCAAGCATACCTAATGTGAAATGGACACATTTTGAGAACGTTTCCTCAACCGAAATTGAGGCAATCATCCAAAAAAATAAATCCGGCTGCACATCCCCTCGATCCCGTTCCAATTAAATTCTAAAACACGTTTCTAACACCACTGCCAAACCCATAGCTGACAGTCAACTTATCACTCAATCAAGGCATTTTCCCAGACAACCTAAAATGTACAGTCATCAAACCAATCCTTAAAAAAACCGCAATTTGATTAATCCGATCCAACAAACTTCAGGCCCATTTCAAATCTTCCCTTCATAGCCAAGATCCTTGAAAAAATAGTTAACCAACAACTCTGAGCACCTGGAAACCAATAATATATTATACCCGGCCCAAAACGGCTTCAGGAACTCCTTAGCACAGAAACGCTACTACTCTCCCTCTCTGACACAATCCTCAGAGGATTGGACAGCGGTCACTCCTATCTACTTATTTTACTTGATATCTCCGCAGCATTAGACACCGTGAACCACAAAATAATGCTAAACAGACTAAGAGAAATTGGCCTACGCAACTTCACAATCAACTAGTCAACTCATACCTATCTGACAGATCGTACAAAGTAAGACTAAACTACAGAATCCAAACAGATACCTCTCCCACATGGCGTCCCACAAGGGTCATCCCTATCATCCACCCTATTTAACATATACATGATGCCCCTGTGTAAACATCTAGATGGATTAGGATTATCCTACTATGTATATGCAGACGACGTTCAAATTCTACTCCCCTTAAAAGACTTTCTCGAGAATACATTAAAACTATGGGACACTTATCCATCAACAATAAGGCACCTACTATCACAACTATCTCTATCTCTCAACCACAACAAAACAGAAATCCTATATATATCCAAACTCACCGCACTACCCTGCCCCCATGCAACTTCATGCCAATCAAAAAAATCAAACAGTCTCTACAGTAAGGGACCTAGGCATCGTTCTAGATAATTAACTAAACCTTAAAAAACACATTAACTCCATGATAAGAGACGGATACTACAAACTCCAGGTCTTCAGAAAACTCAAACCGCTTCTATACTCCCACGACTATCTAATGGTACTTTAAGCTCTACTTTTCTCAAAACTCGACTACACCAACGCCCTTCTACTGGGACTCCCTACAGCCACCCTAAGACCAATCCAACTACTACAAAATGCTGCCGCTAGAGCTCTTACAAACAGCAAAAGATCAGATCACATCACACCCGTCCTTAAAGAACTACACTGGCTGCCCATTCCGTATAGAATTCAGTACAATGCCTTAACCCTCATACTCAAAATTCTTCACAATGACAAGTCTGACTGGCTGAATGCTTCCATACACTTTCACATCCCACAAAGGAACCTTTGCTCCACTGACACTGGACTTCTTCCAATCCCCTCTCCGAAGGTGGCATACCAGAAGTCAACAAAGGAATGTGCACTATCACTGGCAGGACCTGCCCTATGTAACAAGCTTCCAACTGAGCTAAGAACAGAACCAACGACCCAAACATTCAAGAACCACCTAAAAACTTGGCTCTTTCAAAAAGCCTTTACAGCAATAACATGACACCGACCAAAATCGCCCAATCACAGACCCAGTGAGAAAGAACTTATTGCCTACCCACAAAAATACATGACTACTCCCTCCTGAAACTATTAGTCATTCCCTCGTGATATAGAAAGCAAAATGTGCAGTGAAGCCACACATTTTACTTTCAGAAATTAACGCCTGCCCAAAGGCAGGCGTTAATTTTAGCCAGCACCGGGCAAGTGTACAGAAAAGCAGAAAAAAAACTGGTTTTCTGTACACCCTCCGACTTAATATCAAAGCGATATTAAGTCAGAGGCCCCCCCCCCCCAAAAAAATTAAAAATCTGCCTGCGGCCCGCGGGTTGGAAGATGGACGCTCAATTTAGCCGGCGTCCATTTTCCGAACCCGTGGCTGTCAGCTGGTTCCAGAACCGATGCTGGTAAAATTGAGCGTCGGCTGTCAAACCCGCTGAAAGCTGCTGCTTCCGTCAATAAGGAGGTGCTAGGGATGCGCTAGTGTCCCTAGCGTCTCCTTTTACCGTGGGCCCTCATTTACATATTTTTCTTTTCTGAATTGCGCGCCCAGGAGAGTGGGCGCTCGCCAGCTCTCCCGCGGGTTTTCCTGTATTGGCCCGAAAGAGAGGAATGAGACAAGGATGCCCACTATCCCCATTAATGTTCACATTATTTTTAGAACCACTAGCTACAAGAGTTCGTTCTAAAACATCCATAGCAGGGATAAGTGTAGGGGGAGTAGATTATAAGATAAAATGTTCTTATTTGCCGATGACATCCTATTTACTTTAGCCAGCCCACTGGACTCATTAAAGGGTGTGGTGGAAGCATTATCTGAGTTTAGCTCCGTCTCAGGTTTTAGATTAAACCTAGACAAGTTGGAGGTTCTAAATTTATCTGTTCCCCAGGATCAAATATTGGCCTTAAAATAGTTGTTCCCCTTTGAATGGGCTAACACCAAAATAAAATATCTAGGTATTTACATTAGTAATAAGGTGGAGAATTTATTTAAATTAAACTATACTCAGTTGACTTCAAAAATTTTTCGAGATATGGAAAACTTGTCTAGAACTTCCCTAACTTGGATAGGCCGAATCGCATCCATAAAAATTAGTGTCCTCCCCAGGTTCCTGTATCTCTTCCAGACTCTACTGATCCATGTTTCTACAGCCGCCCTTAAATGTTGGCAGAAAAGCATATTTTCTTTCAGATGGAAACAAAGGCCGCCCAGAGTGGCGAAATCTATCAATCCAAGCTAAGGGGTGGAGCTATGACAAAATACCACCTACGATGGTATTTTGTCATAGCTCAATTGAGGGCTTGTGATAGATTGGAATAAAAAAGGTGAACGGAAACTCTGGGCAGTAAATTAACAGGAGTTTTGGGGAAATATGCCTATTTGGGCTACGACATGGCAGCAGAGGAACACCTGGCTGGGTGCTGGAGAACTGCCCTTTACGACTCACACAATGCTTAGAGTTTGGAATCAATGGCGGCACAGACTGGTGGGTGGAAGGAAGTATTTTTTCAGCTCTGCCTTGTTCTACAATAGACTATTTACCCCGGGACAGGATTCCCCATGTTTCCAAGTTTGGAAATCGAAAAAGCTTGTAACTATGGGTAACATTTGGGGCATGAGAGAGATGGCTCCTTTATCCCACCTTAAAGACACATGTGGACTTACAGATAGAGATCAATTCCCATATGTTCAGTTGAGCTATTTTTTCCGCTCTGAAAAACTAACTGATAATTTACTATTGGGAAAAATTCAACTGGAACATTGGTGTGACCAGGCAGATAGAATAAAAGGGGTGATCTCAAAAATATATGTTCTTAACAATGACCCTAGTCAGAAACCAAACTATATAACCGGCATGATGTACCCACAAATGTCTGTATAAAAAAACTAATAAATAAATAAATATAAGAGCCTGGGAAGAAGACCTAGGGAAAATATTGGAGGGCGACACCTGGGACATGATTTTTCTCAACACAAAGAAGAGCTCTATATCAGTACCACTTTTTGAAAATAGCTATAAATTTCTATTACGATGGTATTTTACTCTGGTTAGATTATTTAAGGCTCATCTTTCCCAGAATGACTTATGTTGGAGAGCTTGCGGACAAAGAGGATCCTTTTTCCATTGGTGGACATGTCCGGAGATAGAGAGATTTTGGGGGACAGTCTCTTGCTTAATTCAGCAAACTTCTAAAATGTGGAAACTCATCTAATCCCTGAAACCGCATTATTAAATATGCCTCTGGAAGGCACTATTGATACACCAGATTTTAATTGCGTCCAGAAGCATTATAGTAGCTAAATGGAAACAGGTTAATCCTCCAAAATTAAACACTCTAATTACCAAATTAGATAAGATGAGTGAACTTTATAAACTGATGGCACGAAAGCATCATACTGTCCCACGATTCTCCTCAATATGGTCCCCTTATTTAAGATGGAGATCAGGTTACATTGGTAAGACACTATAGACAGATAAACACAGCTTCCCTGGAGACTTCTAACTCTTGAATATTCCCAATACTATGAATATCCCAAGTTACAAAGAATTTCAGCCTCTGTGTGCCATTAGCATAAAATTGTAGTCGAATGCACATTAAAAATTTGAATACGTTGAAGATGTAATTTGTCAAAATGTGGACTGTAACTTGTTATATGTTAGATGTTATATTGTATATCGATTTGAATATGTTATTAGCTATACATCTTCTAATCAAATATCATTTACAAAAAGAAAGACAGCATGTATGTGTGTGATTGAAAGCCTGTGTAAATGTGAAAAAGACAGCATGTGTGTAAATGTGTGATTAAATGAGAGAGAAAAAGCATGTGTATATGTGCATGATTGAGAGCCTATGCAAGTGAGAGAGAGCATGTGTATGAGTATGTAATTGAGAGCCAGTGTGAAAGAGAAAGCTTGTGTACAACAGAGAGGAGAAAGTTGTAAGCAAACTATCCCTCCTCCTGCAAATTCAAAACAATCTCAGGGCACCTGGATATCAAACGTTCCCAGGTATGCAGAGGAAAGCATTTTTTTAATCCTTATTTTTCATTATCAGGTCTGTCTGTCTACTATTTTGAAATATTGTATTGGTATCTAGAAATTGAGTTTTCAATTATTGGATATTCCATTTATCAACCCAACCTCAAAACATTCAAAGAAGACCTAAAAACATTGCTGTTCTGAACTATGAACACTGCTGTTCAGAAGTATGAACTGACCTTCTGAACATTGCTGTTCAGAAGTATGAACTGACCTTCATACTTCTGAACATCCTAACTCCCAATCGAGCTTTCATCCAAAAACCTCAAAATAACTTCTCTCCAACCAGAACAAACAAGCCTCCTCCCACTTAATGATACTTTCTGGACTTGAAATGTTTAAACTCTGTTTAATATGCACATTGTTATACTTTTGCACAATTGTTAAAAGAGTTACAATTTAAATTTTGTAAACCGTTATGATGGCTTTACCGAATGACGGTATATAAAACTCAACAAATAAATAAATATCAGCTATTTTGAAATCTGTTTTTTTTGTTAGTTTGGTTTTACTGCTATTGATTTTATATTTCTTGATTTGTTTTGGGAACTGGTAAAGTTTCTCTTTTTCCTTTGTTACACTGCATACAGTTTCTCTGGCTTGCTGCAGTTTCCAGTTCAGTTTTTGTCTGCATGTTTCTAGTTATGCTTTATGGTCTCTTTATTCTTTGTTAAGTGAGGGTCACGGTCTGCACATGTGACTAAGGTGAGGTATTTTGCCAGCGTGTAGTTTCTGTGTAGGGCTCTATAGCAGCTTGGCTTGGTCCATTTTCCTAACAGGAGGTGTATTGGTGTCTTAAGGCCTGGGGTAATATTTTCAGTGTTGCCTTTTCTTAGGTAAGGTGGTTACTGTTAGGTTCCATATTAGGAGCTACCATCCAGGAAAAAGATCTAAGACATCATAGTGGATAATACTTTAAAATCGTCAGCTCAGTGTGCTGCAGCAGTCAAAAAAGCAAACAGAATGTTAGGAATTATTAGGAAGGGAATGGTTAATAAAACAGAAAATGTCATAATGCCTCTATATCGCTCCATGGTGAGACTGCACCTTGAATACTGTGTACAATTCTGGTCGCCGCATCTCAAAAAAGATATAATTGGATGGAGACGGTACAGAGAAGGGCAACCAAAATGATAAAGAGGATGGAACAGCTCCCCTATGAGGAAAGGCTGAAGAGGTTAGGGCTGTTCAGCTTGGAGAAGAAACGGCTAAGGGGGGATATGATAGAGATCTTTAAGATCATGAGAGGTCTTGAACGAGTAGATGTGACTCGGTTATTTATATTTTCGAATAATAGAAGGACTAGGGGGCAATTCCATGAAGTTAGCAAGTAGCACATTTAAGACTAATTGGAGAAAATTCTTTTTCACTCAACGCATAATAAAGCTCTGGAATTTGTTGCCAGAGGATGTGGTTAGTGCAATTAGTGTAGCTGGGTTCAAAGAAGGTTTGGATAAGTTCTTGGAGGAGAAGTCCATTAACTGCTATTAATCAAGTTGACCTAGGCACTGCTATTAATTGCATCAGTAACATGGGATCTTCTTAGTGCTTGGGTAATTGCCAGGTTCTTGTGGCCTGGTTTGGCCTCTGTTGGAAACAGGATGCTGGGCTTGATGGACCCTTGGTCTGACCCAGCATGGCAATTTCTTATGTTCTGGAAATTGGTGTTTTGGTATGGGATGTTTACTATTTATGCAATTTTTGTTCAGACAGAGTGTTTATCTTTCCCTTGTGTCATTCTTAACAATAAAAATAATACTGGACCTTTATTTTTTATTTCCGCCATGAATAGTAATGAGCAGTGTGTCACACATGTGAGAGTGGTCTGTCAGGGGTGTCACGATGGGAAAAAGGTTGAGAACCACTGCTCTAAGAGGCTGCTATAATCTTCTAAAGCAACTTCGCTCTTATCAGCCAATCGTCTAAACAAGAGTGGACCAAAATACCTTCCTTGCATAAATGCTGTTGCTCCAACCACCATTACCTTTGAAAGTTTCTTTGGGGCCATTTCTAACCCAAAGGACAGTGCCTGAAATTCAAAAGCTGTCCCAGAACCGCAAAGCAAAGAAAAACACTGATGATCCTTCCTGACTGGAATGTGAATATTCTTCCATTACATCCAAGAAAGTCAGAAATTCTTCCTGCTCCACCTTAATTACAGACCTTATTGTCTCTATCCTGATATGAGGTACCTTCAAGAACTTTTTGACCAGTTTCAGGTCCAGAATGGAATGGAAGAACCCCTCTTTTTTTGGGACTAAAAAATAAATGAAGTAATGACTCAATCGTTCCTGATTTATTAGAACTGGAATTACCACTTTTGTTGAGAAGCCTGCTTAGAGTTGACTTTACAGCCTCTGTCTTTCTAGCTGAGCGACAAGGGTAAACCACATTTGGCAACCAGATGAGTGAATTCTAGAGCATAACCATTTTGTACAATTTCTAAGACCCATTGTTCTAAGAACATAAGACTTGCATACTGAGTCAGAACAAACGGCAATCAAGCCCAGTATCCTATTTCCAAAAGTGGCCAATCCAGGTCACAATTACCTTGCAGGATCCCCAAGATGTAGACAGATGTAATTTGGGCCCGAAGAAAAAAGGAGACAGCCAGCCAATTTCTCTATGGAATTGGAGATAGTGCCGCCAGACACTCATTGTGGAGCCCTAGAGGATCTGGACCCTGAAGACCCATCTTTACCTCTTTTAGCGTGCACTTGGAAAGATTTTGAATCTCTGAGCAGAAGAGCTTTGTCCTTGCCTGAATCTCCTGGAATTCTGAAAGCTGCTGCAGGATGAAAAATTTTGGGAGGGATTCTTTGCTCTATCCTCTGGAAGTCTTGGCACTTTGGAATCCCACACACCTTCTCCATTTCTTTCCTGCTCCTTTCTAAATAAAAGCCATCCTTTAAAAAGATAGTTCTGTTATATTAGTCTTAAGAGATAGAGTCCGCTGACCAGTTGTGCACCCAAAGAAACCTTCGAGCAGGTATTATAGATGCTACTCATCTGGTAGAGGAACAAACCAAATCAAAGCAAACATCGGCTAGATACATAGCTCGAGGTTCCAGTGATGAGAAATCTTCACCTAGATCCTCCTGAGCATCTTGCTTGAGACACAAACCAGACCTCACCACAATGCAACAGCATGCTGAGATCTGCAGAGCTATACTACATAGCCTCAAAGGCCTGCTTAAGCAATGATTCTACTTTTCTGCCTGAGAATCCTTAAGAGCCATATCAGCTTTTACAGGAATCGTGGTTCTTTTAACCACTTTTAGCCCCTAAGGCATCTACCACAGGAAACCAACATTTATTCTTCACCTGAGGATCCAACAGATACAGGCTGGAAAGCAAATATCCACCCTTAAAATGAGCCTCAGGGGACACCCATTTTAAATCAAATAAACCTTGTACTGCTTGGCAGGGTTCCCACTAAATTGGGCACTTGTGCATTGGAGTGTGAAAAAGATGTGCAATTTCCCCCTTAGTGCACTAAATAAAAATAAAGGGGCTAGAGCTGCATCGATATTTTCCCACTCAGGGCTAAGGGAGGAGACCTGAAATAATTTTAACTTCCCCGTAGCTACAACATGGCTGCTGAGGCTTCCTGTGAAATCAGGGGAGATGCAGAAGCACTCGGGCTAGCAGCATTCCCACTTGTGAACCCTTCTCTTAGCATGAATTCATGGCTAGGAACCCCCCACCTGCTGCATAACTTTGCGACATTCCCAACCTGTATTTTCTTAAGCCAATAGGCTGTGCACAGTGCTGTTTCTACTACGCTCCCACACTGGCGCCATTCTGATCATAGCTTCCTCAATGGTGAGAAAAACATAGCCCCAACACAAATATATTCTAATAGTGTATCGGCATGAAGAATTGTGCGGACGGAACGGCGTAGTAATTTTTGCAACATGAACCATTGTGTGTCCGGAGACGTGCCTGAAGTTGTAGAAAAAGATGACTGTTTTCCCCAATAGTACTTGTAAATCAGCATCAGTAAAACTCAAAGTTTTCAGGGGAATAGGTGCCTCAGATTCCATGACTCAAGAGTGAACCACAAATTTAATATAAAAAAAAGAGTCAATATGGCAACCCAAATGATAAACCGTTCTGTCTTTTCCAGCTTTCTTGATACTGACAATCTTTTAACTGGATACCACCACCTATGTACCAACTGCTCTGTCTGCACATCCTCAATGACAATATCTAATAAATTTTTGTGTTATCCTCAGATTACACAATTTTCTTGAAGTACATGACATGTTTGTCCACAATGGTTGTTTATCTTATCCGTTGCCCATGTGACCTGGTATACATTAGAAAGACTAAGCGGGTCTTGAGACTAAATACAAAATTGAATCTTTATGGGTAGAAATCCCTTGTGTGTCGGGGAAGACTATAGTGATAGGGGTATACTACCGTCCACCTGGTCAAGATGGTGAGACGGACAGTGAAATGCTAAGAGAAATTAGGGAAGCTAACCAAATTGGTAGTGCAGTAATAATGGGAGATTTCAATTACCCCAACATAGACTGGGTAAATGTATCATCGGGTCACGCTAGAGAGATAACGTTCCTGGATGGAATAAATGATAACTTTATGGAGCAATTGGTTCAGGAACAGACGAGAGAGGGAGCAATTTTAGATCTAATTCTCAGTGGAGCACAGGACTTGGTGAGAGAGGTAACGGTGGTGGGGCTGCTTGGCAATAGTGATCATAATATGATCAAATTTGATTTAATGACTGGAAAAGGAACAGTGTGCAAATCCAAGGCTCTCGTGCTAAACTTTCAAAAGGGAAACTTTGATAAAATGAGAAAAATTGTTAGAAAAAAACTGAAAGGAGCAGCTACAAAAGTAAAAAATGTCCAAGAGGCGTGGTCATTGTTAAAAAATACCATTCTAGAAGCACAGTCCAGATGTATTCCACACATTAAGAAAGGTGGAAAGAAGGCAAAACGATTACCGGCATGGTTAAAAGGGGAGGTGAAAGAAGCTATTTTAGCCAAAAGATCTTCATTCAAAAATTGGAAGAAGGATCCAACAGAAGAAAATAGGATAAAGCATAAACATTGGCAAGTTAAATGTAAGACATTGATAAGACAGGCTAAGAGAGAATTTGAAAAGAAGTTGGCTGTAAAGGCAAAAACTCTTAGTAAAAACTTTTTAAAATATATCCGAAGCAGAAAGCCTGTGAGGGAGTCAGTTGGACCGTTAGATGATCGAGGGGTTAAAGGGGCACTTAGAGAAGATAAAGCCATCGCGGAAAGATTAAATGATTTCTTTGCTTCGGTGTTTACTGAAGAGGATATTGGGGGTACCCGTAATGGAGAAGGTTTTCATGGGTAATGATTCAGATGGACTAAATCAAATCACGGTGAACCTAGAAGATGTGGTAGGCCTGATTGACAAACTGAAGAGTAGTAAATCACCTGGACCGGATGGTATACACCCCAGAGTTCTGAAGGAACTAAAAAATGAAATTTCAGACCTATTAGTAAAAATTTGTAACTTATCATTGAAATCATCCATTGTACCTGAAGACTGGATGATAGCAAATGTAACCCCAATATTTAAAAAGGGCTCCAGGGGCGATCCGATAAACTACAGACCGGTTAGCCTGACCTCAGTGCCAGGACAAATAGTGGAAAGTTTTCTAAACATCAAAATCACAGAACATATAGAAAGACATGGTTTAATGGAAGAAAGTCAGCATGGCTTTACCCAGGGCAAGTCTTGCCTCACAAATCTGCTTCACTTTTTTGAAGGAGTTAATAAACATGTGGATAAAGGTGAACCGGTAGATATAGTATACTTGGATTTTCAGAAGGCGTTTGACAAGGTTCCTCATGAGAGACTTCTAGGAAAAGTAAAAAGTCATGGGATAGGTGGCGATGTCCTTTCGTGGATTGCAAACTGGCTAAAAGACAGGAAACAGGGAGTAGGATTAAATGGGCAATTTTCTCAGTGGAAGGGAGTGGACAGTGGAGTGCCTCAGGGATCTGTATTGGGACCCTTACTTTTCAATATATTTATAAATGATCTGGAAAGAAATAAGACGAGTGAGAATCAAATTTGCAGATGAGACAAAATTGTTCAGAGTAGTTAAATCACAAGCAGATTGTGATAAATTGCAGGAAGACCTTGTGAGACTGGAAAATTGGGCATCCAAATGGCAGATGAAATTTAATGTGGATAAGTGCAAGGTGATGCATATTGGGAAAAATAACCCATGCTATAATTACACAATGTTGGGTTCCATATTAAGTGCTACAACCCAAGAAAGAGATCTAGGTGTCATAGTGGATAACACATTGAAATCGTCGGTTCAGTGTGCTGCGGCAGTCAAAAAAGCAAACAGAATGTTGGGAATTATTAGAAAGGGAATGGTGAACAAAATGGAAAATGTCATAATGCCTCTGTATCGCTCCATGGTGAGACCGCAACTTGAATACCGAGTACAATTCTGGTCGCCGCATCTCAAAAAAAGATATAATTGCGATGGAGAAGGTGCAAGAAGGGCTACCAAAATGATAAAGGGAATAGAACAGCTCCCCTATGAGGAAAGACTAAAGAGGTTAGGACTTTTCAGCTTGGAGAAGAGACGGCTGAGGGGGGACATGATAGAGGTGTTTAAAATCATGAGAGGTCTAGAACGGGTAGATGTGAATCGGTTATTTACTCTTTCGGATAATAGAAAGACTAGGGGGCACTCCATGAAGTTAGCATGTGGCACATTTAAAACTAATCGGAGAAAGTTCTTTTTTACTCAACGCACAATTAAACTCTGGAATTTGTTGCCAGAGGATGTGGTTAGTGCAGTTAGTATAGCTGTATTTAAAAAAGGATTGGATAAGTTCTTGGAGGAGAAGTCCATTACCTGCTATTAATTGGGTTGACTTGGAAAATAGCCACTGCTGTTACTAGCAACGGTAACATGGAATAGACTTAGTTTTTGGGTACTTGTCAGGTTCTTATGGCCTGGATTGGCCACTGTTGGATACAGGATGCTGGGCTTGATGGACCCTTGGTCTGACCCAGTATGGCATTTTCTTATGTATGTTCTTTTGACACGCATGATAGAACATCTAATATCAAGAATCTACGTGTTGATAAACCCCTGGTGACACATTGTGTTGAACATGATCATCGGTTTGAAGACTTATTTTGTGCTATTGACCAAACAGCAGAGCATTGGCGTGGTGGTGATCGCGAACTACAGCTTCTACGATCTGAGCAGAGATGGATTTACCATCTTGATACTGTCAGCCTGAAAGGGCTAAATACTGAGCTTGATTTACGTGTGTTTCTTTGATGTAATTTGACATATTGATTATTTCATCTGACATTCTGAAAGCAAATGATGTATTTGAGATTTCCATTTTAGTGACATCATTGTGTGACGTCACACCGTGAGTATATAATGAGACATTCCACGTTAGCCTCGTTTCCTCTCCTCCGAGAAGATGACCACAGAGACCGAGTCCATTTTGAAATCGGTACCCTCCGGTGCTCAGATAAGTAATCTTTTGATTTTTCAACTTACAATAATTTACTGAGTGCACTATTTTTGATATTGTAGTCAAAGACTCTTGTAACAATGTTTTCATATGCCCCTGAAGCAGTGTACTGTGAAACACTGGCCGTGTAGGGCTGTGTTTACTATTCTGTCAAAGAGACTGCTGTTCATATATCTCTCATGGATAAGAGTTGATTACATTTTAAAGAAAAGTACAAAAATACATAACAAAAAGATTTTTGGAATTAATAAAAAAATTTTGACAATGAGGGTGAATGATTGAGAAGACCGGTTGCGTTTCTTTGCAAAAACAACAACGACAGGCTTGCTGACACCATCATTTAGGCTTTTGTTATATGTAAAACTTTGGCCCCTTTTTTTTTGCTAAAGTAATTGAAATCTCCCATTATTATTGCACTGCCAAATTGGTTTGCTTCCCTGATTTCTCTTAGCATTTCATCATCTGTCTGACCATTTTGTCCAGGTGGATGGTAGTATACTCCTATCACTATACTCTTACCCAACACACATGGGATTTCTACCCATATAGATTCTGAGCATTTAGTCTCTTGTATGATCTTTATCCTGTTGGACTCTATACCCTCCCGGACATAAAGTGCCACACCCCCACCAAGTTGATCCTCTCTATCATTGCGATATAATTTGTACCCTGATATAGCACTGTCCCATTGGTTATACTCCTGCCACCAAGTCTCTGTGATGCCAATTATGTCAATCTCATCATTTGCTGCTGTACACTCTAACTCTCCCATCTTATTTCTTAGACTTCTGGCATTGGCAAACAGACAATTCAAAGTGTGGTTTTTGCTTGTTTTAAGAAAATGCTTTTCAGTTGTTTGGGATAATTCGGAAATCATTAGCTTTCGTGATTTTTTACATATTAGGTGCTACAACCCAAGAAAGAGATCTAGGTGTCATAGTGGATAACACACTGAAATCGTCGGTACAGTGTGCTGCGGCAGTCAAAAAAGCAAACAGAATGTTGGGAATTATTAGAAAGGGAATGGTGAATAAAACGGAAAATGTCATAATGCCTCTGTATCGCTCCATGGTGAGACCGCACCTTGAATATTGTGTACAATTCTGGTCGCCGCATCTCAAAAAAGATATAATTGCGATGGAGAAGGTACAGAGAAGGGCTACCAAAATGATAAGGGGAATGGAACAACTCCCCTATGAGGAAAGACTAAAGAGGTTAGGACTTTTCAGCTTGGAGAAGAGACGACTGAGGGGGGATATGATAGAGGTGTTTAACATCATGAGAGGTCTAGAACGGGTAGATGTGAATTGGTTATTTACTCTTTCGGATAGTAGAAAGACTAGGGGGCACTCCATGAAGTTAACATGGGGCACATTTAAAACTAATCGGAGAAAGTTCTTTTTTTCTCAACGCACAATTAAACTCTGGAATTTGTTGCCAGAGGATGTGGTTAGTGCAGTTAGTATAGCTGTGTTTAAAAAAGGATTGGATATGTTCTTGGAGGAGAAGTCCATTACCTGCTATTAAGTTCACTTAGAGAATAGCCACTGCCATTAGCAATGGTTACATGGAATAGACTTAGTTTTTGGGTACTTGCCAGGTTCTTATGGCCTGGATTGGCCACTGTTGGAAACAGGATGCTGGGCTTGATGGACCCTTGGTCTGACCCAGTATGGCATTTTCTTATGTTCTTACATATAGGCATATGGACTATGTTTGCTTTTAATGGAACCTCTCTGTTGGGATGCCCTAACTCTCCTGTTTCATTAGTATCCTTCAAGGATACATTTCTCCGAACCATGCACTGCTGAGTGACTGTCTGCTTTCCCCCTTGTTCTAGTTTAAAAGCTGCCCTATCTCCTTTTTGAAAGTTATTGCCAGCAGCCTGGTTCCACTCTGGTTAAGGTGGAGCCCATCCTTTCGGAAAAGTCTCCCCTTTCCCCAAATGTTTCCCCAGTTCCTTACAAAGTTGAATCCCTCTTCCCTGCACCGTTGTCTCATCCACGCATTGAAACTCTGGAGCTCTGCCTGCCTCTGTGGACCTGCACGTGGAACAGGAAACTTTCAGAGAATGCCACCCTGGGGGTTCTGGATTTCAGCTTCCTACCTAAAATCCTAAATTTGGCTTCCAGAACCTCTCTCCCACATTTTCCTATGTCATTGGTGCCCACATGTATGACAGCCGGCTCCTCCCCAGCACTGTCTATAATCCTATCTAGGTGACGCGTGAGGTCTGCTACCTTCGCACCAGGCAGGCAAGTACCAGGCAGTTCACATGTCCACCAGCCACCCTGCTATCTACATTTCTAATAATCGAATCACCAACTATGATGGTCGGCCTAACCATTCCCTCCTGGGCAGTAGCCCTGGGAGATTTGTCCTCAGTGCGAGAGTTGCTATAACATGGTTGCTATATAGGAACATAAGAAATTGCCATGCTGGGTCAGACCAAGGGTCCATCAAGCCCAGCATCCTGTTTCCAACAGAGGCCAAACCAGGCCACAAGAACCTGGCAATTACCCAAACACTAAGAAGATCCCCATGCTACTGATGCAATTAATAGCAGTGGCTATTCCCTAAGTAAATTTGATTAATAGCAGTTAATGGACTTCTCCTCCAAGAACTTATCCAAACATTTTTTGAACCCAGCTACACTAACCACATCCTCTGGCAACAAATTCCAGAGCTTAATTGTGCGCTGAGTGAAAAAGAACTTTCTCCGATTAGTCTTAAATGTGCAACTTGCTAACTTCATGGAATGCCCCCTAGTCCTTCTATTATCCGAAAGTGTAAATAACCGATTCACATCTACTCGTTCAAGACCTCTCATAGTCTTAAAGACCTTTATCATATCCCCCCTCAGCCATCTCTTCTCCAACCTGAACAGCCCCTAACTTCTTCAGCCTTTCCTCACAGGGGAGCTGTTTCATCCCCTTTATCATTTTGGTTGCCTTTCTCTGTACCTTCTCCATTGCAACTACATCTTTTTTGAGATGTGGTGACCAGAATTGTACACAGTATTCAAGGTGCGGTCTCACCATGGAGCGATAGATAGAGGCATAATGACATTTTCCGTTTTATTAATCATTCCCTTCCTAATAATTCCTAACATTCTGTTTGCTTTTTTGATTGCTGCAGCACACTGAGCCGATGATTTTAAAGTATTATCCACTATGATGCCTAGATTTTTTTCCTGGGTGGTAGTTCCTAATATGGAAGCTAACATCGTGTAACTACAGCAAGGGTTATTTTTTCCTATATGCAACACCTTGCACTTGTCCACATTAAATTTCATCTGCCATTTGGATGCCCAATCTTCCAGTCTTGCCAGGTGGTCCTGTAATGTATCACAATCCGTTTATGATTTAACTACTCTGAATAATTTTGTATCATCCGCAAATTTGATAACCTCACTCATCCTATTCCTTTCCAAATCATGTGTGTGTATATATATATATAGATATATATATATATAGATATAGATAGATATATAGATATATAGAGAGAGAGAGAAAAAAGCACGGGTCCAAGTACAGATCCCTGAGGCACTCCACTGTTTACTTTTTTCCACTGAGAAAATTGACCATTTAATCCTACTCTGTTTCCTGTCTTTTAATGAGTTTGTAAATCCACGAAAAGACATCGCCTCCTATCCCATGACTTTTTAGTTTTCTTAGACACCTCTCATGAGGGACTTTGTCAAATGCCTTCTGAAAACCCAAATACACTACATCGACCAGTTCACCTTTATCCAAATGTTTATTAACTCCTTCAAAAAAATGAAGCAGATTTGTTAGCCAAAACTTCCCTTGGGTAAATTCATGTTGACTGTGTTCCATTAAGCCATGTCTTTCTATATGCTCTATGATTTTGATCTTGAGAATAGTTTCCACTATTTTTCCCGGCACTGAAGTCAGACTCGCTGGTGTATAGTTACCCGGATCGCCCCTAGAGCTCTTTTTAATTATTAGGGTTACATTGCTACCCTCCAATCTTCAGTTACAATGGATGATTTTAATGATAGGTTACAAATTTTAACTAATAGATCAGAAATTTCATTTTTGAGTTCCTTCAGTACCCTAGGATGCATACCATCCGGTCCAGGTGATTTGCTACTTTTTAGTTTGACAATCTGGCCTACTACATCTTTCCGGTTCACAGTGATTTGGTTCAGTTCGTCTGACTCATCACCCTTGAAAATCATCTCCGGAACTGGTATCTCCCCAACACCCTCATTAGTAAACACGGAAGCTCAAAATAAGGCGATATATTTTTACTTGACTAAAAACATTTTTTTTAGAATACAATGAAAAAAAGTGAAATTAATAGGAAACAATGGAATCATAAAAAGCATTTTGATAATAAGTTTAGAAGGTCATTTTTCCCCTACAGGAAACTAGGCTAAATCATGGACTTCTTTGTTATTAGATGGATTTGAGTTTTGAGATAGTTTAACTTACTTTTTTCTTTCCCTTTTTTGGAGTAGTTTTCTGGTTCCTTGATCTTCAAAAAAGTGCCACCACAGGTGTGTTGATGATCAGCCCACCATGTATCTATGGCAGAGGGAGGCCTGTTCATTGCACGCTTCACATAGCCAAGATAAGGCTTTCTATTCTGACATGGGCCATTGCACCGCCACCAATGTTTACGATACTCATCCACTTCATCGTGAAAGTTGTGATAAATCTGTGAAAAGAATCAGCTTAATCATATTAATGTTTAGAAACACAATTTTCTGGCAATCAGAAGAATAAGCCATATCTCCTATGCTACAGTACTAGGTTGAGCCATGAGGCCAGCCCCCATAGGTAACAGTTTTGCTAAACTTAAAACCCCCCCCCAAAAAAAAACAACCCATCACATGGCAAAGAATACATAATGGTTGTCCATTAGATTAAGAGATTTTCATTATCACTAGGGAAAAAAACTAAAACAAACTATCAAACCTGAAAGGCGTAGCTGCAAAGGTTAAAAGTGTTCAACAGGCATGAACATTGTTTAAAAATACAATCCTAGACGCGCAGTCCATATGTATTCCACGCATTAAGAAAGGAGGAAGGAAGGCAAAATGATTACCGGCATGGTTAAAAGATGAGGTGAAAGAGGCTATTTTAGTAAAAAAAAACATGCTTCAAAAACTGGAAGAAGGACCCATCTGAAGAAAATAGAATAAAGCATAATCACTGTCAAGTTAAGTGTAAAAGATTGATAAGACAGGCAAAGAGAGAATTTGAAATGAAGTTGGCCGTAGAGGCAAAAGCTCATAATAAAAACTTTTAAAAATATTCCGAAGCAAGAAACCTGTGAGGGTTTTCTGGTAAGTTTTCTTCCGAATTTGGGTTTTCTCCATTGAATTTTGTTCTAACGCTGTGAGAGCATGCAGATAGTCGCTAACTGCTATGGAGATGGAAAATACTGAAGAGCTGTACTTCCTGCAGGGGTATATGTACTAGGGGCTGACGTCAGATTGAAATCTGAACCGTCTCCAACTGCTATCAGGAGTACACTATACCCATTGGTTCTGAGTCCATCTGCTACACACTAGGAAAAAAAACGAATTACATCTCAAACTAAATACAAGATGCAGGTACCAATTCTAAAAAGCGTTTTTGTTTGGTTTCAAAATTTAGCAATGGAAAAAAATATAGTTCAAAACCAGAGGGAGAAATACTGTGAGTTTATCTCCTAATGATTTTGCAAATCATTTTGAAGCTAAAATTCTTAAATTTAAGTGTAAAATTATCATCTCTTCCTTTTCCTGGAGATTTACAATCCAGAGATACTCTTGATCAGATTTTGAAAAAGACAGTTCAATTGATATTATGCAGATTGTTAAAAAGATGAATCCTACTACCTGTCCACTATTTCCTTGTAGTACCATAGTAATGAGATCTATAATTGATGATATCGGTGTGCCATTTGCATCCTTCATTAATCCTCATCATCTTAAAAGAGCCTCAGTTTGCCCACTGATGAGGAAAACATGATGCTGACAGTTCAGATTTAAATAATTGTAGGCTAATAGTTCATTTTTTAGCAAAGGCTGTAGAGTCTGTGACATTTAAACAATTACAATAGTATTTGAATAATTCTTTACTTATTTATTTAAAATTTGTTTTTATACTACAGATCTGAACGGTTTACAGTTAAAACCTTCATAAAAATATCAAATTTAAGATGTCACAAATCCAAACATAATCAAATACAATTCATAGACTTTACATTTATATTATATTACTTTTTTTTTTTTTCAATTTATACTTTATTGAAATTTTTTTATATATTCCACCATAATTCCAAAATAAAAGAAATCTTGTTATACAACATCCAGTATCATTCAAATAAAATAACATTTAACCATAATCCAAGATAATGTTAAACAAGACAAAATAATTGGGGGATAACATAATAACTCAATTTAACCACATAAATCGACATTTATATTATATTACTTGACAATTACCAGTGTGGTTTTAGGCCAAAATTTAGTACTCAGATTTTATTAAGATTTAATTTAGACTCTGTAATTAGAGGATTAGACAATGGTACAAATTTTATTCTGGTCTTGCCCCTCCTTGTCTAACCCCTCCCCTTTATTTCAAAGAGGGTAAGGGCGATTCTGAGACTTGGGGGGGGGGGGTAGGGCCATCAGGGTGTCTCTTCAGTGTAAAGGGGAGGGGCCACTAGACTACCTGGGAATATGTAAAAGGGGAGGGGTGACTTTTTACAAAGGGGAGTGGTTTGAGAAGGGATGTGGGGTGGGGCATTATTACACAGCTATAAATGCTTTTTTTTTTTTTTTTTTTTACACTTATTTCCTTTTTTGAGGCTGGGCCATCACTAGAGGTGGTGGGGAGGGGATTTTTGCACTTTGGAAGGGGGATTTTTTTTTGGGCTGCATGGCCCTTTTAGAAAATGGCAGCTCCCATGCCAAGCAGGCTGCTATTGTGCATTTTTGCCTCTTCCCCCTGAAATGTTTTCTCAAGAGTTTTTCCCATGAGAAAAAATATCACAGGGTAAGGGTTGAGATATTTTCCCAGGAGGGTCAAAATAGTGTGGGAATGCTGCCTCCCTCCAGGATAAAATAATGTGGAATAATAAACAATCCCTTAAGATAGCAAGCCTTTTGAGGCTAGGAAACACCTACACTACCTGAATGTTCTATATAAATCAAATAAATAAAAGATGTGACCAAAAACCACAACTCTCGTGCACTTTCTCGTACTCTGCAGTGTTTTGAAGAACTTCCTCATTACTGTTCAATATAAGGCCCTCTGACCAAATAAAACAAATATTCACAGTGCTTCGTTTGTTTTTCCCAGTAGGGGCAAGTAGTATAGTTGACACTTCCTGCATAATTTTCTTTCAAGGCTGTGATCTCTCTCCCGAAAGCATATTTTATTAAATTAAGTTTCCATAAAAATCATATTCAGGAAACAAGACACTTACTGAAATACTGGATCCAGTCATGCCATTAATACGATGCATATGCCTGCAAAACTCTGAGCCATGAGAGTCGTGGTCTTTATCATTGTTTGTCACAAACAGCAAAGCATGGATCATTTCATGCAAGAGTGTCTGAAACATAAAACTGCTTGTGAATTAAGACAATTAATGTAACACACCATCTGCAAAATAGTGAATTTCAGAGGAACATGCTTGGATGAGCCCTGAATCACCCATAATCTGTCTACTGGCTGGTGATCTAGATCATTTCCCTTCAGAAGGGGTGAAAAGATATTAAGAAAAATTGAGAGGTAGCCCAAATTTGTTTAGAAGCCAAAAAAGCTGGGAGGAGGGGATGCCAGACCTTAGATTTTGCTCTCTCCTTCCTCTTCCCACCTCCCTTCTGTGCTAGCGGGACTCATGCCAGCCACACTTTTCCTTAACGCTGAGCAGCGACTCCTCTTGGTACCAGGAACAGAAATTTTGGTGTTCTGGATTTTTCCCACTCCTGACTCTAGACACCTAGTTTATTGTAAACAAGTCATGAGAAGAGTAGTAAACTCTCTAGACACATATTAGATATACAAAGTTATACAGTACTAAAAGGAAAAAATGAGTTTGTTGGGCAGTTGTGAATAAAGGTTTATGGTGGTGTAGTCCAGTTAAGGCTGGTTTCAACTTAACCAATCCTCTGCCCCCCCCCCCCCCCCAACCTTTTTGTATGTTAGACCTGTTATCCTTCTGGATTTTGTTCTTAGGTTTTTGTTATTGTTCCTGACTAATCTAGTATTCCAAATGCACCCTAGTTCAGGGTGTCCCAAACCTGTCCTGGGGACTCAACTGCCAATCGGGTTTTCAGGCTATCCACAATGAATCAGCATGAGATAAAATTTGCATATCATGGAGACTGATAATATACAAATTTATCTCATGCATTTTCATTGTGAATATCCTGAAAAACTGACTGGCTGTGGGACCCCCAAGACAGGTTTGTGAAACCCTGCCCTAGTCTTTAAATGTGTCCACATTAAAGGGAGAATACTGTCAAAAACTGTTAAACCCCCCCCCCCCCCCAAAATGTGGTTCTGAATATGGATTTTGGGTTAGATTTTAAAAGGGAGCGTGCAGTTCCTGGGGCGCATGGCCGCACAGAATTTAACATGCATGCGCTGGCGCACACATGTTATAAAATCCATGGGCCACGCACACATGCGTGTCAGATTTTATAATCTGTGCGTGCATGTGGGCAGTGCATGTGGGGGGGGGGGGGGGATTTTATTAAGTTACGTGCCGTGACACAATCCGGCCTTCCTCCGTTCCCTCCCCACTCCCTTCGTTAAAACTTACATTTTCTTTTGTTTTCTTACTTACTGCTCCTCTGGAGCTGGCCAGCGCTCGCTTCCCAAGGATAGTGGCTAATGGACGCTGTCTCGGCCGGCCTGTGTCCTGCCCAGACCAGACCATGGCCCCCCAGCCTGCTGCTTTTTCAGGGCCCGTTAATTGTGCACGTATCGGCACTTACACGCGTGGCTGGGCCTTTTTGAAAATGCACACGGTGTGCGCAAGTCCCAACCTCACATGTAAGTACTGATATCTGCGTGCATGGCCCTTTTAAAATCCACTCTTATCTGTGTAGCAAGTGTGTTTTTGGAGTGATTTCCTGTTTTCTCTGCGAATAGTCATTTTAATTTTGTTTCCTGTTGCAAAGGCTTTTGGGGGAAAGTGATGTCTCAGAGCTATGAGGAGTTAATCTATTTTAAAAAAAATGTGAATTAACAATTCACAATCCCTTTCAAATTGCACAATAAGATAGTTAAATTATACTTACTTGATAATTTTCTTTCCTTGAATCCTGCTAGACCAGTCATTACATTTGGGATTTCCCTCTTCCACAGCTGACAGTCACAGGACACACTTTTTCATGACCTCACTCAGGGCTATAAAGGAGGTGTGGGCCTGGCCAATACTAGTAGCCTATTGCCAAAGAACTGTGATCACTAGAAATGTATGTTATGCCCTATTCTTGAAACATATCACGAGGTACCGGGACCCGTTCTGAGCGAGCCATAAAATGTAAGACGAGGGAAAGATATAGGCAGGAGGGGACTATCAGCCTGTCTCTATCATCCTGCTAGACCAGTCATTATGTTTGGGAATTACCAAAGCTTCCCCTTGCTAGGGTGGGAGATGACAGGGCTGTCCTACCAATTCTCTGCCTCAAATGCAGCAACTATCTTGGACTGAACGATCAATCTATAGTGGTCAACATGTTGTATGAATGACCATGTTGACCATGCTGCTGCCTTGACAATTTCTACAAGGACACAAGCCTCAGCCTCGCCAGAATAGTGAGCCAAGAGCACTACCGGAAGCTGCTATCCTGATAATAGGTAGGCCAATGCTATTGCTTCCTTGATCCATCTAGTATGGTGGCTTTAGAGGCCCCTAACCCCTTTTTGGGCTCCAAGTATTATGAACAGCTCATCTATTCTTTTATAAAGTTAAGCATGTCAAGAGAATCAGGTGTACATCTAATAATCGCAGGTTTTAATTTATTTTTCCATGACAGCCGCCACTGCCGAGGGCTGGATGGGCCTTTTATTTCCATGGAGTGCTAATACTAGATCGGATAGGAATAATGGAACTGGACCTTGATAAATTCCTAGATAAGGATCTCTGCAAGACTGAGCCTGCCTTTCTGAGAAGCATGTTAGCCAAGCAAATTCCTTCGAGTAAGTCTGTTCCTGAAATGGCCCTTTTATGGATGCCCATTTTCATGGACCAAGGGGCTACCTACTCACGGTCCTTAGCTTCTTAATTATAGTCCACTCTATTCACATCCCAATCTGGCAAAGGAGGTGGGATATTATTCTGGAGGCCTGATGGCTCCCTGAGCAGCCTTGGTGCTTATAAGCCAGATGTCTAAGTATGGGTGCAGCATACTGTCCAGCATATGCCAGGCTGCTGGCCTCATCACCAAAACCTTGGTGAAGGTTTAGGAAGCTGATACTAGATCAAAAGCCATCTTTGGGACTGGGCATAGTTGCCCCATATACTGAGCCTGACAGGGCTTGGTAATATACTCACGTGGGAATATGGTAGTGAGCTTCTGCTAAGTCAGCATAAGTCAGGAATTCTCCTGGCCTCACCAATGATATCCCTGACAACTGCCTCCATCCAGAAGGTGGGTGTATGTAGGTAACTGTTGGCCCCCCCCCCTTTTTTTTAAGCCATACACTGTATTAACAAGGTGTGAAAACTGTTCTCTTCTTTGGGCCTCTGAGGTCAGAGTCATGGAGGATATCCTCACCAGGTTTACCTATTACCTGCCAAGAATGCTAAGGCTATTTCTATCAGGGCTAAACATGGACTGACTGGAACCTATTGAATCAAATACTGAGTGACTCTGGTCCCACTGCCTCCTCAAATGGAGGCTTGCAGAATACCTGCCTAAAAGGGCCTATTTCAGGGGTGTCTCCCACATTCTGTCATGGCCTTCAGAACTGATTTCCTCTACTGCGATGACTGTCTTAAGCATGACTGCTGAGACCAAGCACAGACACGAGAGATTATGAATAGGCTAGTCCTCTCCTCCTGTGGCTGAAGACAACTTTTCCTAACACTCTTCCCTCTCTCTTTTTTTTTTTTTTGGTATCCTGTGTTCCTGAGTGAGACATTCTTGGTGGCTTCTCAGTACCCTGAAGGAAAGGATCTCCTTCTGCTGGAAAGGATTTTTTTTATTTTTTTGTGGGAGTAAGACATCTTTTAAGCAACCACCATCCTAGAAATGATAGCTGCCAGCTCCTTTTTCTGGGATAGGCATATTATAGTGGTGTCAGACATCTAATGCCAGCTGCTACAATTCCTCCAGGGTGGTCTAGAGACCTGGGGATTAAGAGTCGCCTTAAAAGGGGATTCAGGATTTTCCCTAGGCGGCTACCCCCAGAGGTAGGTCCTTGCATAGCTAGATAAGCTTTGTGCATTGTCCTCAAACTCCGGGGCCCTCCTGGGCCTTTTTTTTTTGAGGGGGGGGGGGGGCTTTACCTATGTTATTCTGGAGCTGGTCCCTAAGCATCCCCCCGAATGGAAAGGGAGATTCCCCGTTCCCAATGATCCTGCTGTGTCTGCCCTGCATCCCCCCGAATGGAAAGGGAGATTCCCTGTTCCCAATGATCCTGCTGCTGTGTCTGCCCTGCTTTCGACTGCTTTTGCCTAACTTGAGGGACCAAATGATGGTTTTTCATCTTAGAGATACTCTGCTAGGTATTCATTGAAGCAGGTGGTGTCTGCAGGGCTGAGCACCTGTGACTTCACAGCCGGAGTATTCTCAGCTCCCATCTGTATTCCAAGTTCATTCAAACATGTGAACTGAGCCTATAACACTGCAGGGCTACGAACTGCACACATTCTTTTTAAGGGATGCTAGGGCTGAGACTGCCAGCCACCACTGAAAGAGTGACCGGCAGCCCAGCTGCACGTTTCGAAAGCAAGCCAGCTCTTAGCTCTTCCCAGCAGCTGGGAGATAAGTAAGTCAACAGCTGGGGTAGGCTGGCTACCTTCTGATTTGTGGGTTGTTGTTTTTAAGATATATAACAGCACACTCCTATATCAGTGTGGATTATGAATCCAGAGTCCCCTGTTTACTGGGCCACTATTTTAGCTAACTAAGCCTCAGCTGCCAATTAAGGACAATATGTTAAGATGAAATATGCACAAATGCAGCCAGCCAGAGGCAAACCATTTGGGACATTTTCTAGAGTAGTGGTTCCCAACCTGGGGTCCACATCCATCCCAGGAGGGGGCTGCTGTTACCTATGATTAGTTGAGCTATTGCCACAGGCCAGGAGAGTGAGAGTGGGGCCTAATATGGCCCCAAAATCTTCACTCCAAACTGTTGCAGACCAGGAGGAGGAGGAACAGAGAGGGGCCGTTCGCACCCATTAGAAGCCTCAAACTACATTGCACACGTTTAACAGAGGTGGAGAAGAGAGAGACAGATTTTAAACCCCATCGCTGCACTTCATGAGGATGTGGAGAAGAGAGGAGCCAATTGTAGATGTCAGAACCTTTGCAGCCTCTACTGCAAACACTAAGGAAAACAGAGGAAAGCTGGTTTATCACAGCAGTGAGAAACATTTCCCACTATTACCACATACTCTGCCATTTGCCTAACAGAGACTGGAGAGGAGAATTGTTCCAGAAAAGTGAGTAAAACGGGTCAAAGAAATGGGACTGGGGTTGACAGTATGAGGGGAAAGAGGGAAGAAGGAATGAGACAGTGTAAGGAAAATGTTGCTGCCAATAACTGATTGTGCAACAAAGACCTTGGCTGCTCGTGCCGGGGACACGCTGGCCTGATCAACCAGCCTATGCCCAAGGGAGAGAAGTCAGGCTTTGTGGTAGCAACTGTTGGCGACAACACAGGGATAGCAACTGCTATCGACTGTTGGAAACTGTTTGCAACGACACAGGGGAAACCATAGTGATCAACAACTTTCCTGACATGTATAAAAAGCAGAGGAGTGGAACGGCAAGACAGGAGTCTTTTGGAGTGCCTTCGTAGAAGTACGATGTGCTGCAGATTCCCCTTCTTCGCCTAATCAATTGACCAGACTTCTCGCACAGACAGGCTGATGAAACCTGAATATCCATGGACAGGTATGTGACTTTGTATATATGTATAGAACTGTAAGCTTTGAACCATGACATCATGCAAATAAATGATAGCATAGAGAGCGTGTGGCAGTGCTTTTATTCTTGCTCTACACAATTGGCATAGTCACAGGATGTCTCTGTTTAAGAAAAAAGTTAAAGATACTAAGGAGACATCCGAATCTCAGAGTAATATAGATTTACGCATTCCCGGGTGGGAGAAAACCCCGTATAATATTCTAGCCCAGGAATGGGCTATTTACACTGGCTTAGCAGAAGCATGGGACGTAGGCAGTGAACCGTTAGATATAACGAATCAATTGCAAAAAATTCCGGTAGTAAAAGGAAAAGAATTACCTACTGTATGTAGGAAGGGTTGGGCAATTTTAGCAGGTTATCGCAAATGTCAGCAGAAAAATATCTTGCAGGAATGGCTAGCAGCTTTAGATAAAGAACTAGATGGGGCCATACAGGATAACATAATGCTACGGTGCCATCTAGAGGCTTATAGGAATAAGTCAGAGCAATATCAATCAGTTGCAGAACGAGCAGCCGTCTGACTAGCACAATATAGATATCGGAGACGACGAGGGAAAGTCAATCATGCTAAGGTTAGAGCATGTATTAGGAAAACAGAATGGGACCCTGATACCTGGGATGGGGATATTTGGGATTCAACTGATAGTGAACAAGAAACGGAGGCTATGTCAGTTGAGGTATTAGTAGAGCAGGCATGACCCATCATACAGAGAAAATTGAAGCAGTCTAATGATGGGACAGCGATGACAAATGAGGCGACCCAGGTGTTAGAAGATTTTTCACAACACGAAATTAGTGAGATTTTAGACAGAATGGGACAACGCCCAGGTGAGCCCTTGGATAAATGGCTAGTGTGGCTATATGAATCAGGGGCTGCTGATATTACCATAGATCAACGGGATTGTTAAACGGTTTACCATGATCTCCACTGATCCAGAAATAAGGGCAGCAGTGAGGACAGTTCAGTGGGATGGCGACATGACAAATTTATTTCGTGTGGTGGCTTATGCTGCACGAGCACGATACCCAAGTTTGCTTGATTGGCCAGCCACTTCACGAACGCTGTATACTATGAGAGATATCATACAGAGAATTAAGGAATTAACTATGCAGGTGTGGTGCATTCAGGGAGTGCAGGGAGAATTCACAGCTCTGCGACACACAGCACGTACAGACATTATAAAAAGTTTAACGCCTCAGCATAAATCTATAATGTTAACTTTGATGATCAATAATGCTGGAAAGACTTTAGATGAGCTAATCAAATCTATTAGGGAAGTGTTAGACTTAGGGGTTTATAATAATGAGGGAGAAGAGAGGAGAAATGTGTATAATAGGGAGACGAATGGCCCTCATAGGTTTGGAAGGGGAGAAGGGGCGCCAAAGGGATTCCGAGACCTCAAAAACAGGGATACTGACATACGAGTTTCAAGGCGTGATATGTTTTCTGCCTTAATAGCAGCTGGAGTAGCGAAAGACAAAATTGACGGGATCCCAATGAAAGAGCTGTATAGATTATACTTGCAAAAATGTAAGGGCAAGCCAAAGAAAGTATATAATACTGAACAAGGAGGAGAAGCAGTTACGAGAACATTGTTAGAAAAAATGACAGTTACTACAGGATAAAAAAAGAGAAAGAAGCAAATCAGACAAACCCTTTTATGACTCAGGGAAAGGTGTTCCCCAGTGCCCCTCCCAAGGAATCGGACGAAGCTTTGCTTTATCCAGATCTGTCTTGGTCAACATAGAATGAAGGCCATACCCCCCGTATTGCTCCTATTACGATGGATAATCGCCCGCATATCGGGGTGGAAATTCAATGGCGGCATGGACCTCAACAGGTCATGGCATTGGTAGATACGGGGGCGGAAGCCACTTTGATCTATGGAAACCCATGAAAACATGGGTGACAAACAGTGGAATTAGCGGGACTAGGGGGAAAAATGGTAGTGGGGAAGCGAACCATCATTTCTTTAACGGTAGGAGGTTATAGAATTCCCCATGCCAAGGTAGTCATTGTTCCCATAAAAGAGTATATTATCAGCATGGATATTTTACAAGGCTTAACCCTGAATACTAGCTGTGGGGTAATGAACTTTGGTACTCCCCCTAAAACACAAGTAGCTTTTGAAGCAAATCGACCTACTTATTTATCCAGAACAGTAATAGTAGGACGGACAATTGGACCCGAGATTAGACTGCCTCACACTCGGGGTCCGGTATGCCAGAAACAATACAGAATACCTGGGGGACACAGGGAAATTACGGACACTATTAAAGATTTGCAGGAGGCAGGAGTGTTGATCCAGACTACTAGTAGCTGGAACAATCCAATCTGGCCGGTAAAGAAACCAGATGGGTCATGGAGAATGACTGTGGACTACAGACTTCTAAATAAGAACACAGACCCACTAACTGCTGCAGTCCCCGACATTGTGACATTGGTTGAGCAAATACAGCGTCATCCAGGGAAATGGTATGCCGTAATTGATTTAGTGAATGCTTTCTTTACTATCCCAATTTGTAAGGAGAATCAAGAACAATTTGCATTTACATGGGAAGGACGTCAGTATACTTTTACTAGGCTACCACAAGGATATCTGCATAGTCCCACTATGTGCCACCGGAGGGCAGCAGAGGATTTAGAAAAATATGCATGTCCCAAGGATATACAGTTGACGCATTATATCGACGATATATTGATACAGGGGGACACGGAAGAGCAGGTAACAATAGCCCTAGCTCAGGTTGTGGAGATTATGGAAAATCAGGGTTGGAAAATTAACAAAAATAAAATACAGGGACCTAGCAACAAGGTAAAATTTCTAGGGATACAATGGTCCGAAGGTAAACGAGAAATCTTACCGAAAGCCAAAGATAAGGTATTGTTATTTACACCACCAAAAAATCAAAAGGAAGCCCAAAAGTTTATAGGATTGTTCGGCTTTTGGAGGCAACATATCCCACATCCGGGACAGATACTGGCATCATTATATAAAGTTACCCGTAAGAAAGAAAAATTTGAATAGGGACAAACACAACAAAATGCTTTTGATTAAGCCAAGATAGCCATCCAAACAGCTTTAGACCTATGGCCAATTAAAGAGGGACCTGTAGAGTTGCAGGTGTCGTTTTCCTCCTGCTATGCTGATTGGAGTTTGTGGCAGAAACAAGATGGGAAAAGGGTGCCGCTAGGATTCTGGAGCAGGAAATTGCCTGACGCTGCATGGCAGTATTCAGCGTTTGAAAAGCAGCTATTAGCATGTTATTGGGCTTTATTAGATACGGATCAACTAACCCAGAATCATGAAATTTTAATGCGCCCTTTAATTCCCATTATGCAATGGGTACACAGCTCACCACATACCCACCGCATAGGATATGTACAAGAAGCCTCTATCATAAAATGGAAATAGTATATTCAGGATAGGGCAAAGCCAGGAATGGCTGGACACTCAATGTTACATGAACAAGTAGCAGAACTCCCCAAATTATCAGAAATGGGGCAGCTGGGTAGTATAGACATACCACCCTCCCCAGTTACCAGTGGAGTTCCCTATGACCAGTTACCTGGGGAACAACAGATCTATGCTTGGTTTACTGATGGCTCTGCCAGGGTGAAGGGTACGGAGCAACTGTGGAAAGCAATAATTTATAATAAGAACATAAGAAAATGCCATACTGGGTCAGACCAAGGGTCCATCAAGCCCAGCATCCTGCTTCCAACAGTGGCCAATCCAGGCCACAAGAACCTGGCATGTACCCAAAAACTAAGTCTATTCCATGTTACCATTGCTAATGGCAGTGGCTATTCTCTAGGTGAACTTAATAGCAGGTAATGGACTTCTCCTCCAAGAACTTATCCAATCCTTTTTTAAACACAGCTATACTAACTGCACTAACCACATCCTCTGGCAACAAATTCCAGAGTTTAATTGTGCGTTGAGTAAAAAAGAACTTTCTCCGATTAGTTTTAAATGTGCCCCATGCTAACTTCATGGCGTGCCCCCTAGTCTTTCTACTATCCGAAAGAGTAAATAACCGATTCACATCTACCCGTTCTAGACCTCTCATGATTGTAAACACCTCTATCATATCCCCCCTCAGTCGTCTCTTCTCCAAGCTGAAAAGTCCTAACCTCTTTAGTCTTTCCTCATAGGGGAGTTGTTCCATTCCCCTTATCATTTTGGTAGCCCTTCTCTGTACCTTCTCCATTGCAATTATATATTTTTTGAGATGCGGCGACCAGAATTGTACACAGTATTCAAGGTGCGGTCTCACCATGGAGCGATACAGAGGCATTATGACATTTTCCGTTTTATTCACCATTCCCTTTCTAATAATTCCCAACATTCTGTTTGCTTTTTTGACTGCCGCAGCACACTGAACAGACGACTTCAATGTGTTATCCACTATGACACCTAGATCTCTTTCTTGGGTTGTAGCACCTAATATGGAACCCAACATTGTGAAATTATAGCATGGGTTATTTTTCCCTATATGCATCACCTTGCACTTATCCACATTAAATTTCATCTGCCATTTGGATGCCCAATTTTCCAGTCTCACAAGGTCTTCCTGCAATTTATCACAATCTGCTTGTGATTTAACTACTCTGAACAATTTTGTGTCATCTGCAAATTTGATTATCTCACTCGTCGTATTTCTTTCCAGATCATTTATAAATATATTGAAAAGTAAGGGTCCCAATACAGATCCCTGAGGCACTCCACTGTCCACTCCCTTCCACTGAGAAAATTGTCCATTTAATCCTACTCTCTGTTTCCAGTCTTTTAGCCAGTTTGCAATCCATGAAAGGACATCGCCACCTATCCCATGACTTTTTACTTTTCCTAGAAGCCTCTCATGAGGAACTTTGTCAAACGCTTTCTGAAAATCCAAGTATACTACATCTACCGGTTCACCTTTATCCACATGTTTATTAACTCCTTCAAAAAAGTGAATCAGATTTGTGAGGCAAGACTTGCCCTGGGTAAAGCCATGCTGACTTTGTTCCATTAAACTATGTCTTTCTATATGTTCTGTGATTTTGATGTTTAGAACACTTTCCACTATTTTTCCTGGCCCTGAAGTCAGGCTAACCGGTCTGTAGTTTCCTGGATCGCCCCTGGAGCCCTTTTTAAATATTGGGGTTACATTTGCTCTCCTCCAGTCTTCAGGTACAATGGATGATTTTAATGATAAGTTACAAATTTTTACTAATAGGTCTGAAATTTCATTTTTTAGTTCCTTCAGAACTCTGGGGTGTATACCATCCGGTCCGGGTGATTTACTACTCTTCAGTTTGTTAATCAGGCCTACCACATCTTCTAGGTTCACCGTGATTTGATTCAGTCCATCTGAATCATTACCCATGAAAACCTTCTCTATTACGGGTACCTCCCCAACATCCTCTTCACCGAAGCAAAGAAATCATTTAATCTTTCCGCGATGGCCTTATCTCTAAGTGCCCCTTTAACCCCTCGATCATCTAACGGTCCAACTGACTCCCTCACAGGCTTTCTGCTTCAGATATATTTAAAAAAGTTTTTACTAAGAGTTTTTGCCTCTACAGCCAACTTCTTCATGTCTTACATTTAACTTGCCAACATTTATGCTTTATCCTATTTTCTTCTGTTGGATCCTTCTTCCAATTTTTGAATGAAGATCTTTTGGCTAAAATAGCTTCTTTCACCCACCCTTTTAACCATGCCGGTAATCGTTTTGCCTTCTTTTCCACCTTTCTTAATGTGTGGAATACATCTGGACTGTGCTTCTAGAATGGTATTTTTTAACAATGACCTCGCCTCTTGGACATTTTTTACTTTTGTAGCTGCTCCTTTCAGTTTTTTTCTAACAATCTTTCTCATTTTATCAAAGTTTCCCTTTTGAAAGTTTAGCACAAGAGCCTTGGATTTGCACACTGTTCCTCTTCCAGTCATTAAATCAAATTTGATCATATTATGATCACTATTGCCAAGCGGCCCCACCACCGTTACCTCTCTCACCAAGTCCTGTGCTCCACTGAGAATTAGATCTAAAATTGCTCCTTCTCTCGTCAGTTCCACATACAAGTGAAATTGGTCAGGAGGAAGGAAAGGGAAAATCTAGTCAATTTGCAGAATTGTATGCCATATGGATGGCCTTCAGAAGGGAAGTCCGGAATGCCATATTTATACAGATAGTTGGGCTGTAATGAAAGGATTAACACAATGGATGCCGAAATGGCACCGAGATGAATGGAAGATACATCACCGCCCAGTATGGGGTGCTGATATTTGGCAAAAAATTTGGACCGAATGCCACAAGAAAAAGGTTACTGTTTTCCATGTATTCGTGCATGTGAAAGATACTTCTTTGTCTAACTTGTACAATTCCATTGCAGATCAGCATGCCAAAATTAGAACAACAGCCCTTGATCACACGGAAGAAAGTGGTCTCTGGAGATGGGCTCATTGCAAAAGCGGTTATATAGGGGCGGATGCAAGTCACAGGTGGGCGCAAGCCCGAGGGAAACCAGGGTCCCTATCGGACTTTCAAAATATTGTTGAACAGTGTGAATATTGTCAATTGTCCCATCCACGATCCCCGCATGCAATCGAAAGGGGGAAAATACATCGGGGATTAACACCCACTGCCATCTGGCAGATTGACTTCAAAGGCCCCTTACGTAAGTCTCAGGGAGGTATGTATATATGCACTGCAGAAGATAGCTATAGTGGAGTATTAATGGGAATATCAGCCCCAGAGGCTAACCAAAAAGCGACCTTGAAATTGTTACAAGAAATGCGCCGATATTATGGAATACCCTCTCAAATACAAAGCGATAGAGGGACACACTTTACGGGACACACTGTACAGCAGTATGCCAAAGACAACTATATTGAGTGGATTTTTCATATACCCTACTACCCCCAAGCTGCGGGGTTAGAGCGTATGAATGGATTACTAAAAAATATGTTGCGATCCTTGACTAAATCACATACCCTTAAGGGATGGAAGCAATATTTACCAATAGCATTGCAGTTATTGAATAGTAGACCACTGAAAGAAAGCGGACGGACACCTTTTCAGAAAATGTATCAAAAATCTGAAGCAATAAGTATTACATCTTTAGAACATCGTAACATTATCTGTTGGGCGACAGCAGAGGGCAGTGTAGAATTACCAAAGCAGAATAGCTCGGATGCAGCGGGATATGACATGGACAATCCCACCGCATTAGTAATCCCTCCCCAACAATCACTTTTGTATGATATGCATTTTGGATGTAGCATCCCCAAAGGTCATTTTGGTTGGGTAAGAATTAAGTCAAGTTGGGCAAAACGGTCTTACAATCTTAGGAGGCATAATTGACGCAGACTATAGAGGTTCTATTTTTGTAGTCTATCATAATTTAACAAAAAATGAAATATATATCCCAGCTCATACTAAGGTGGCTCAATTGATCATTATGCCATATCACACAGATACGATGACATGGGGGGTCCCAAATAGAACACCAAGGGGAAGTGCTTTTGGAAGCACTACTATACCACCAGAATCATTACATCCTGGGGTGAAAATTTGGATATTGTCCCCTAATCGGGAACCACAAAAAGGTGAAATCCTGGCGGTAGGTAAGGATGCTGTCCTTACAGTACTGGCGGAAGGTGCAGAAGTCTGGCAGCAGGTACCGAGCATGCGCTGCAAGTTATGGGAATAAAAGTTTTCCTTTTCTTCTCTTAATAGGATGGCAATATCCTCTTCAATATCCTCTTTGCAACGATCTCGAAGCTACCAGCCCTCCTGGTCATATGGGCCCTGACCGTTGGAAACACACCTTCCTTAGCGCAAGGTGGATTCCACAAACTACTATCAAGGATCCAAGCATCAAGTCAGACAAATTGGAAATTATTCCGTAATGCAACATGCGAAAATTGTAACATATGGAATTTTACAATAGAGAACATTATCCCATACGTCATTCCCTGCACACCAATCAACCAATATGTTTGGGTATATAAGCCCAATGGGAATGCGATGCTAGAAATTAAAAAAAACACTACAGAATGTTTGTAAGAACTTTGATTATACTTGTTTTATGAGTACTGCTCATGCATCACGATACCAATGTAATAATGTTTCTGTTGCATTACCTGTCATTAATGTTTCCAAACCAGCTTGGATACTCGGTTGTATGGAAATCCCAGCACCCAAAACAACTACCAGGTTTACCTATTATTGGATAATAGGTCAGGAATCCCTGCCCCAATTCCGGGAACATTCCATAATTCGTTTGCCGGAAACCTGTGTTACGACTGTCTTTTATAAACCTGTACATAAAATGTATTTTAATATATCTTTTCCCCCCCATACCCCGGCCTGCCAGGCGATGGCGGGAATGGTATGACACACTGTTGGGAAGTGCTGGTCTGGGTGTTGGTGTTCTTAACAGTATAGATGTTGAAGTGTTATCAAATAAGGTTGCCCGAGCTGGGACTGACGTAAGTACCGCTACTAACCTGATGGCGGATTGGATACCGGACAACGTAAATCTCTTTCACTAGACGCTAAATTATTTGCAAGTACAGTCTGACCACCATCGGAACGTGTTCAATCAGCAGATCCACGTGATGGAGAATGTCTCTGCCTTGTTTAATTGGACTCAGATCCGATTGCAAATAATTTACCTTACTCAACAAATCCAAAATGTCCAAACCCAATTATATATCGGACATACTCCTATCTGGAAAACACTATTTGAGCATTATGTCAAAACTTTGATCCCCTATCCTCTTGGATGGAGACCACGTCCCGAGCAAACCACATGTAGCCATTTATATTGCACTGGGTTAATTGAATGGTATCATGGAAGCAACACCACCGCATGTAAATTCATGGCGCTTCCGTTCCATGTGTGGTCCCCGTCAGGACCTTTCTTGGTCCAGCCGACTTTTTCCGGTAAATGGATCTTTCCCGATAATAGAACTTCTTCTTTGGATAACTGCATTCCGCTTTTATCAGGACATCTTGCTTGTCACTGCTCGGTATCTCGCACCGAGGAAGATTGTACTTTACAACACTCTACAAGTGAATGCGCCTTATGGGTGTTACCAGCAGATGCGCAAAGGTTCACCGTGGTCGCGCCCCAAGTAATTTGTGTTTATAATTCTTCTTTTAGCGGCTGTATTTATAACATATCGGCCTTTTCATTTAATAATGTCACTTATTACCTGCCTGCTAAAGATACATTAAATATTTCCACGACTGTTAACAACCAATAAGGACTGTATAACATAGTCTGGGTAAAACAAATAAGCATGGGTGTAGCTTGCTTGTTGCGGCGGTTACTACCCCTACTACCCCTAACTAATCAAGCTAGATATTTCAATGGTGGGGGTGGAAGGGAAACAGAACCAAGAGCTAAGAGAAACAGATAAGTATGAGAGAAAAAAACGTGTGAAGCTTGCTGGGCAGACTGGATGGGCCGTTTGGTCTTCTTCTGCCGTCATTTCTATGTTTCTATATCAATTGCATTTCTACAGATCCCCCTTCTAGACTTACGGCCTTTGCAGAGAGCCATTAATGCCTCTCATCAATTACAACAAATATTGGCTCGATTGAATAAGTTTATGGACATTGTATCACTTAGAACTTTATTTGTGGCCGATCAACTTCATTCTTTGACTCAAAAAATTGCTGACGATATCCACCACTCCTGGTGGGACATCTTTACAGGTCATTCCTCCACACAGCCCAGAGAACGTTAAATTGGCTCCTACACCCTATTTTAATTGTGATGATTGTGTGCATACTCTGTCTGACCTGTAACTGTTACCTCACCTATCGTGTACATCGCCTATCTCAGAGAACCCCAATGTTCATACTGCCTCTTATGCATACGTGTCGGAAACTTGCTGATCAAGGGGTGGAGTGTAAGGAAAATGTTGCTGCCAATAATTGATTGTGCAACAAAGACCTTGGCTGCTCGTGCCGGGGACACGCTGGCCTGATCAACCAGCCTATGCCCAAGGGAGAGATAAGTCAGGCTTTGTGGTAGCAACTGTTGGCGACAACACAGGGATAGCAACTGCTGGCGACTGTTGGAAACTGTTGGCAATGACACGGGAAACCATAGTGATCAACAACTTTCCTGACATGTATAAAAAGCAGCGGGGTGGAACGGCAAGACAGAGTCTTTTGGAGTGCCTTCGTAGACGTAGAATGTGCTGCAGATTCCCCTTCTTCGCCTAATCAATTGACCAGACTTCTTGCACAGACAGGCTGATGTATGAGGGGTGAGGAAACCTGAATATCCATGGACAGGTATGTGACTTTGTATATATATGTATAGAACTGTAAGCTTTGAACCATGACATCATGCAAATAAATGATATCATAGAGAGCGTGTGGCAGTGCTTTTATTCTTGCTCCACAAGACAGGAATGAAGAAATGGAGGATAAAGAGGGAGACAGGAATCCATGACTGACTTGTGTAAGGGGAGGGAGAGTGGAACACAGCCTACTAAAGGAGAGGACCCTCAGGAATCATGCTGGACAGAGGTAGAGAAAAAGGGAGGGATAGAAGACCATCATAGTCCAGGACAGAAGAAAGAAAAAATGATTGCCAAGGATAAAAGAGGAGGGAGGACAAGACAACAGCTAGGTTTGGATGTGACATTAAACCCAAAAGTTATTTAGGGGGACAGACAGACGGAGCATTCTTCCTTTTGAAAAGCAGGCAACTGTTTTGCTTTTTCTAAAATGTAAATTATTTTGGGACTCAGATTTTCTGTATGTGTTTGTACGAATCATAAAAGAAAATAATAAAGTATAAAAGAAAAGCAGGCTAAAAGGGGATCAATTTTCAGAGAGGGTATATTTCAAAACTTTTTATGTAAGTACACATTTGTTCACCCACGTAAAAAGGCCTTTTGAAAATTGCTATTCCCCGCAATTAAGGGTAAAAGTACCTGCACTGTGAATGGCATGCAGATTTTTACCTGGGGGGGGGGAGGGGATGGGATGGGGAGTAGGGCTAGACTGAGGGAAAATAAATGCAGAGATTTAGTTTTGAAATCTTTGTGCAAAATTAACAGCCGGGCCTGAACGGGAAGCTGATTGCATCTGTACAAAGGCATGGATCCCCTTAAAGAGATCCACCCATGAAATGGAGGTGGACCCAAGTCGCCTAGGTACCAGATCCCCCGGGATTCCTGGCTGTTCGAGACTGCCTGCGAGATCCGGGGTGGCCCCTGGAGAACTATCCACAAACCTTGGTTGAGACTGGTCCTGGCCCGGGGCTCCCACTGCCTCCTCACATTGGGCACAAAGGGAGTCTGGCTCCTCGCTGTGCGTGGCTCCTCGCTGGCATGCTGAGCAGAGGCCGTGAGCAGGAGGGGCCGCTTAATATGCGCTTAATACAATAGGCGCTCAATAGAACGTGCGCTCAATACAATATGCGCTCAACAATATGCGCTCAATGCTAAGCGGCAGCTATATACGCTTAATACAATATGCGCTCAATAATATGCGGTCAGCAATATACGCTAAACACAATATGCGCTCAATAATATGCGGTCAGCAGTATGCGCTCAATACAGGCGCCTATCATGGGCGCTCAATACCTGTACCGGGCCAACAAAATGGCGACCACCGCGGCGTGCCGCATACAGGCAACGCCGCCGATCCTCGACTTCGGAGACCAAAAGTAAAAGTTGTGCGCCTTACCTGATCCTCGGCGCTTCCCGGCTAGAACCCGGGCGGTCTCCGGCTGCGGGGGAGAGGGGAGTACAGTCACCACCGCGCTTGAGGAATGCACCCGCTGCCTCCCAGGCCCACGCCGGGACCGAGGCGCCTCTTAGCCCGCAGGCTTGGTCCTTGCCGCGATTTGGCCACTGGACCGAGGCCTAAACCTCCGAGGGAGCACGGAACTCACCCCAGGAAGCTCAACTGGGGGAGGGACCAGTAGTATCACCGCAGGAGCGCGAGGCTCAATGTTCCTGTAAAGAGTTTAGTAATAGAAGTAGAAAAGTAGAAGTAGATTGGAAACACGCTCAGCGAGCGCGCAGGCTCTCCAAACTGCTTTGGAGACGGAAATTACTGAAGAGCTTCACTTCCTGTGGGGGTATATGTACCCGTGCTGACGTCAGATCTGTCTCCAACTGCTAGCACGAGCACACTATACCCATTTGTTCTGAGTCCATCTGGCTACACAACAGGAAATCAAGTTTACCTAGGGAATAGCCACCGCTATTAATTGCATCAGTAGCATGGGATCTTCTTAGTGTTTGAGTAATTGCCAGGTCCTTGTGGCCTGGTTTGGCCTCTGTTGGAAACAGGATGCTGGGCTTGATGGACTCTTGGTCTGACCCAGCATGGCAATTTCTTATGTTTTCATAATCCAAAGTAGTCTGAAGACTTTGTTGGTAGGGATAAGGATCCCAACACTGTTGACCCAGATAGCTGTATCCATCTTGTCCAGCTATTTAGAGTACAAGAGGTTTTCTGCGAAAGGTGAATTCTCCAGCAGGTCTGAGGGGATTCCCTGTAGACCTTTCCTTAGAACAAAGAGATAGAGGATAACTAACCCATGACTAAGATTGAGATGGTGGTGACTGTAGCCGGGTCACTAGTTGCCTCGGATGGGAATACTCATGCGGCATGCTGTAGATGATGAAGAACAGGACACTACCTTCTCACTGTGGGATAGATTGCTCTGCAAAGAGTGATGGTCGGCCCAACTGATGTGGGCTAGTTGGTACCATTGGGACCTCTGATGATATTTCCCAAGGCATGGAGGAAAGAGGGAGCAAACAAATCCAACATCTTGGACAGAAGAGGCTAAAGGGTGCCCTACTTGTCGCTGGCTGCCAATGAGGTAAAGAAAATCTTCACCAAGTAATTTAGTCACTTGGTTTATGGACTTGTGTCCTTTGAACCAGAGTTGAAAGAGAGACATCCTCCTCTCAAATCAGCACAGGGTCATCCTGTTGAGAAGCGCATACTGGACTCCAGGAAGAGGTTTCCTCTTGGGCTACCTGTGCTAATGGATACAGAAACCAGAGGCACAAACAAGCTTATAGGATTTGGTGTCTCCAAATGAAGCGCAAGGGTAGATGACAGAGGAAGAGCCCTGACGATCTAGGATCTAGAAAGAGGAGGACATAAGGGCATCAACAAAGAAGTTAACTTCAAGAAGCCTCATCCGGGTCTCCCTAATGCCCCCCAGGGCATCAGGGGCCTGTGCATCAATGGCACAAGTTTCAGTGGCAACGTCTGCTTCAGCAGCACCTAACAAATGACTCTAATGAACAGAGCTGCTTTTTCTGCACTAGACGCTTCTGTCTTTTGCTCAAACTCTGAATTACAGTGGATCTAGTCTGATGCTGCAGTTGGCGGAGCTTTGCTCAAGGAGCTCCTGTTTGACTTTACACAGAAGACGTCAGAGGCCCCACTCCAAAAGGCTCAGATTTTTCAGTGATCTGTGAAGATTCATCTTCCAAGTCCTGTTCTGCTGAGTTCTTGGCAACATCCAACCATAATCAGTTAGCTTATTGTGATTGGGTCCCAGGCATATATAAGAGATATCGCGGCTGTTGATAATGAACAACTTGTAGCCACCAACACCGATTTGCATGCAAATTTATCTCATGAAAACCCTGGAGTCCCCCAGGCAGGTTTAGGACCACTGTTTTAAATTATTCAGTGCATTATCCAGCCTTCTTGTAGCCCTGACCATAACTTCATTTGAACAATTAGATATACAAGTGGCTGTAGTTTTATGAAACTACATATATCCAAAGAGGAAAGATGTGATAAACAGCCAAGTACCACATTTTCTGGAACCTATGATTTAATTACTAAGATACTGCCAACCCACAAAAAATGTCCATTTAAGATTGTATAGTTAGCATATTTTTTTTTAAAGTGTTGCTATAACAATCACTTAAATGTACATTTCTGAGTTTCTTTATAATGCAGGTTTATGTACTCTGATTGCAGTTAACTTTTCAAATTATTAAAAATTACCTCCACTAGATCTTTCCTTGGTCTCAGTTTTAAAAGTGGCTCACTGAGACGGATGGAACAGAGCCCATCTCTTCCTTCATAACTGCATACCCCAGCACACCTGAAAGAAAGAAAATCCTTGGTTTCTTGATAAATTAACATGGTTAGTATTGTACTTATCGACAATGAAATTCAGTAAGGCTCTTGGGTCTACATGATTTGTATAATACACAAACTTGATCTAATCAGGCCTGAACAGACACAGAGCAAATCCTATAGATCTATGTGCTGACAGGCTGATACTGGAGTCAAAGTCACTGTCAGACCGATGTAATGTCAATGTGTATAAAACGAGCACACATAATTGAGCACTCGCTCTTCTAACGCATGCCGATCCACCTCTCCCGGGTGCCCAATTTGATATTTAAATTAGCTGCCGCAGTAAAAAGGAGGTGCTAAGGGAAATTGTGTGTCCCTAGCGCCTCCTCGGCATTGGGCGCCCAGGAAAGGTGGCTGTCAGTGCGGGTTAGGAAGTGGACACTCAATACAAGTGTTCATTTTCTCTTGCTACCAGCACAATATACACGGCCTGAATCGTGTATATTGGGTGCTAGAATTTTTTTTTTCGTATTTTTTTTTTATTTCACTCATTCTGCTTTCTGTGGTACCTCCTACTTAGTATCATGATAATACTGGTTAGAGGGATCAAAAAAAGCAGGAATTTTGGGTTTTATAGATAAATGATTTTTTATTTCAATGGAGAAATTACTTACCTGATAATTTCATTTTCCTTAGTGTAGACAGATGGACTCAGGACCAATGGGTATACTGTACTCCTGATAGCAGTTGGAGACGGATCAGATTTCAATCTGACATCAGCCCTAGTACATATACCCCTGCAGGAAGTGCAGCTCTTCCGTATTCTCCTCGAAAAGCATTGTGGATATATGTATGACTGAATAATTTGAATTACTTGCTTAACTTTATAACTTGGTTAACTTTATTAATTTGAACCGGTTGAATTGGTTATAGCTGGAGACCGCCAGTGCCCTCAACCGAGAAACATCGATACCCGGTAGGATGGGTGTCCTAGCTGGGGGAAAACATGGCTTACCCGTGAATTACTCGCTCTCGGGGATGTCACCCGAGAATTCCATGAATAACAGCAGCCTTGGGTGGGATGCTGAGTCCATCTGTCTACACTAAGGAAAACAAAATTATCAGGTAAGTAATTTCTCCATTTCCTAGCATGTAGCAGATGGACTCAGGATCAATGGGATGTATAAAAGCTACTCCCGAACAGGGTGTGAGGTTGCCCATGACCCATTTAGTATTGCCCTTGCAAATACTGTGTCCTCTCGAGCCTGAACATCCAGGTGGTAAAACCTGGAGAAGGTGTGGATGGAGGACCATGTTGCCGCCCGGCAGATCTCGGCAGGTGACAGCATCTTGGTTTCCGCCCAGGACACTGCCTGGGCTCTAGTGGAATGGGCCTTGACTTGTAAAGGCGGTGGCTTGCCTGCTTCTATGTAGGTTGCCTTGATGACTTCTTTGATCCAGCGGGCTATGGTTGCTCGCGAGGCCGCTTCCCCTTGCTTCTTCCTGCTGTGAAGGACGAACAGATGGTCCGTCTTTTGTACTGATTCCGACCTTTCCAGGTATCGGACTAGGAGTCTGCCGACGTTGAGATGGCGTAGACTGAGAGATTCTTCCGAATGCTTATGCTCATCTGGCGATGGTAGCGAGATGGTTTGGTTGAGATGGAAGTGAGATACCACTTTTGGGGAGGAATGACGGAACTGTGCGTAACTGGATGGTTCCAGGGAGAGTCTGAGGAACGGCTCCCGGCAGGTCAGTGCTTGTAGCTGGGAGATACGACGGGCCGAACAGACTGCCAGCAGGAAGGATGTCTTCAATGTTAATAGTCGGAGAGGCAGACCGGGAAGAGGTCTGAAGGAAGCTCCTGCTAAGAAATTTAGGACCAGGTTGAGGTTCCAAAGGTCGGATCTGCTTGACTCCTTTCAGAAAGTGGGAGACATCCGGGTGAGAGGCTATGCTGCCGCTCTCGCTCTTGGTTCCATAGCATGACAATGTGGCCACCTGTACCTTGATGGAGTTGAGAGACAATCCCTTCTGTAGAAATTCCAAAATCGTAGGAATTTTGACTGAGCGTGGAACCATATCGCGGTCCTCACACCAGGCTTCGAATACTCTCCAAATCATTATGTATGTTAGGGATGTGGAGAACTTGCGTGCTCGGAGCAGGGTGTCAATTACACTGGGCAACAATGAAGGTGTTACTGACCTAAAAAGGTCCTACTCTGTAGTATCTTGATGTGCTGAACACGAATATGACCATGAAAAGTTTTTATTGGCTCTCGTTTTGAAGATATTTAATATAGTTCACTTTCTATGTTTAGTCATGTAAATTTATCCAGGACTGTAAATAAGCCCAGAATGATGTAATATTGCATCATATTAAGAACATAAGAACATAAGAAAATGCCATACTGGGTCAGACCAAGGGTCCATCAAGCCCAGCATCCTGTTTCCAACAGTGGCCAATCCAGGCCATAAGAACCTGGCAAGTACCCAAAAACTAAGTCAACTCCATGTTACCATTGCTAATGGCAGTGGCTATTCTCTAAGTGAACTTAATAGCAGGTAATGGACTTCTCCTCCAAGAACTTATCCAATCCTTTTTTAAACACAGCTATACTAACTGCACGAACCACATTCTCTGGCAACAATACCATCATGCACACATCATCCAGAGTTTATTACATCATTTTCTGATGCAATGCAGTTCTACTGCCATGCTGCTGCTGAGTAAGCTGACGTTAGCAGTGTACTATATGAAGCCCAGTCAGAAAGGGTGAGCATTTGAAATATTCATGCTGGCTGACTACCGCTGGACACTCTGTAGAGATGCTCCCGAACAGGTATACAAGAGACAAGCAAAGAAATGTAAGACGTAGTCTATGACTTCATTTTTCAATCGGTATTAACCGTAGGTCTCCTACTATTGGCATACAATTCACGATGTAATTATATTATTGCATATTACAAAAAAACTAGAGCCAATTTTGCATTTTCACAGTCACATTTATGTTTAGCACATGGAAATTTATAAGAATTGACTAATTTAATTTCCGTAACATGACTTTTGTGAAAATTTGTTGCCCAGTATTACTGCCCCCGAATATCCGCTCTTCCTCAGGCGAGTCCTCTCAATGACCAGACCGTAAGAGAGAATCGAGCTGGATCCTCGTGGAGGATCGATCCTTGTTGGAGCAGGTCTCTGTTTGGAGGTAGTGGGAGGGGGCTTCCTGTCAGCAGCCTTCGCATGTCTGCTTACCACGGTCTTCTTGGCCAGTCTGGGGACACTAGAATAACTGGTCCCCTGTGGTGTTCTACCTTGTGGATGATTGCGCCCAATAGGGGCCACGGCGGTAAGGCGTATAACAGTTTGATGTGGCCAGATCTGTACCAGGGTATCGATTCTCCGGGACTGGGGTTCCCGCCTGCGGCTGAAGAAGATGGGCACTTGGGCGTTGGACCGGTTTGCCAGGAGGTCCATGGTTGGTGTTCCAACGGTTTACTATCAATTGAATGCTGTGGTTGACAGCCTCCATTCTCCTGGATCTAGACTTTCTCTGCTGAGGTAATCCGCAGCGATGTTGTCTTTCCCCGCAATGTGATCGGCCGAGATCTCTTGAAGGTTCGCTTCCGCCCATGACATTAGGGGGTCTATTTCCAGAGACACTTGTTGGCTTCTGGTTCCTCCGACGGTTGATGTAGGCCACTGTTGTGGTGTTGTCTGACATTACTCTGACTAACTTGTCTCGGAGTCTGTGACCGAACTGTAGGCAGGCTAGTCTGACTGCCCGGGCCTCTAGGCGATTGATGTTCCACACTGACTCTTCTTTGTTCCATTGCCCTTGGGCGGTTAGCTCCTGGCAGTGTGCCACCCATCCTCGTAGGCTGGCGTCCGTGGTGAGCAGGATCCAGGATGGTGAGGATAGTCTCACTTCCTGGCTCAGATGGCCTTCTTGTAGCCACCATCGTAGTTGGGTCCGAACTTTGACTGGGAGCTGAAGACGTACTGTGTAGTTCTGGGACAGTGGATTCCATCGTGATAGTAGTGAGCGCTGTAGGGGTCTCATGTGAGCTCTTGCCCATGGCACTACTTCCATTGTGGATGCCATGAGGCCGAGGACCTGTAGGTAGTCTCATGCTGTGGGGCGAAGTTCACTCAACAGGGTTCACAACTGGGTCATCAATTTCGATCTCCTTGTTGGTGTCAGGATGACATTGTCCTGTTTGGTGTCGAACCGGACTCCCAAGTATTCTAGAGATTGGGAGGGCTGCAGACTGCTCTTGTTTGTGTTGACCACCCACCTGAGGCTCTCCAGAAGAGCTTTGACTCTGTTGGTCACCTGGCGGCTTTCCTCTGGGGATTTCGCCCTGATCAGCCAATCGTCTAGATAAGGGTGTACGAGGATTCCTTTCTTCCTCAGCGTTGCTGCCACTACCACCATGATCTTGGTGAACGTCCGGGGTGCTGTGGCTAACCTGAATGGTAGTGCCCGAAACTGGTAGTGACGGTCCAGGATCGTGAAGCGTAGAAAACGCTGATGCTCTTGATGAATTGGAATGTGTAGGTAGGCTTCCGACAGGTCCAGGGATGTAAGGAACTCTCCGGTTGTATCGCCCTTATTACAGAGCGTAGGGTTTCCATGCGGAAGCGAGGAATCTTCAGGTTGTGGTTGACAGACTTGAGGTCCAGGAAGGACCTGAACGGTACTTCTTTCTTGGGAACGATAAAATAGATGGAATAATGCCCAGTATTTATTTGTTGTGCGGGCACCGGTGTTAGAACCTTTAAGGCTAGCAATCTGGTCAGTGTAGCTTCCACTGCCATCCTCTTGGAAGGGTCGTTTTCGAAGATGTGTCGGCCGACCAGCTTCAGAGCCAGAGTTGTCTTCTGGCTGCCACAGCTGATGATACTCCTCTAGCTGCGGTGTGCACCAGGTCAGAAGTGGCATCCGTGAGGAACGATACTGCTGGTTCCAGGGCTTCCCCAGGAATGTTATTCCTGGTCTGTGATAAGCAGGCACGTGTCACCATGGCACAGCAGGCCGCGATCTGTATAGCCATATTGGAGACGTCAAAGGACTGTTTGAGGATGGATTCCAGATGTCTGTCTTGAGAATCCTTGAGTGCTGCTCCTCCCTCCACTGGGATAGTAGTGCGCTTTGAAACCGCACAGACCATGACATCCACTTTCGGACATGCCAGGAGATCTTTGGCAGCTGGGTCCAGGGGGTACATGGCTGCTAGAGCATGCCCCCCTTTGAATGTAGTCTCCGGGGCATCCCATCCCAGGTCAATTAGCTGCTGGACGGCTTGTAATAGTGGGAAATGACAGGAGGTCTGACGGAGTCCCTCTAGTAGGGGATTCGTCTTAGGTTCCCCGGAGGCACGTGCCCGGGATAGTGAGCTCCTTCAAGCTGTGTGTGACCAGGTCTGGAAGCTCGTCCTTGGTGAAGAAACGTCTCATGGCTCTGTGGGGCTCTGTCCCTGGAGGGAGTTCCCCTTCCTCCAGGGGGTCTGAATCCTCATCTGAGTTGTCCATGTCCCCGAAGGTGGGGCTTCTGGGCGGTGGAATCACTTCCCTGGGCATACAGGGTCCCGGGATGTTTAGGTCCTCTGGTGGAGCTTGTGGCCGTATTATCGGAGGCTCCGGTTGCATGTGGACGAAGGTATGCAGACCTTTGAAGAATTCTACCCAGGAGATAGATGCTGGGTCTAAATTCAGAGGCGCTGTGTCCCTGGGGAGCCCCGTTTGAGGGAGGGTCCCGCTGGGAGATGCTAGGTCCGGCGTACTGATAGAGAGGCTGGAAACCGGCTGGGGAGAGCCATGGGCTGGATCCCCTAGGGCCTCCTTGCACTGTATACACAGGGCCGTGGCCTCCTCATGCTGTGCAGTTCGAATGTGGCATGCTGGACAAAGGCCCTGAGCCTTAAGTTTCTTTTCTGGTGGTGCCATGGCTTGTGCGCGTAAAATACAGTTATGCGCTCCGCTGCGAAGTTGTGCGCGTAGATTTGGTGTGCGCTCAGGGAGATGTGCGTGCTCTTGTGCGCACAGATCGAAGCTATGCACCCGGCACAGTAAGCATGTGGCTATGCGCGTCGCTTGTGTGTACAGTACTTGGGTGCGCGACGTTGTGCGCACAAGGTATTTGTGCACACGGCTCGCCTCTGTGTGCACGGATCGGGATGGCAGACAGGGCGGCGAACAGATCAAAATGGTGACGACGACCACGTGGACAATATGGCAACCACCTCGGAGGGTCTTCACGTGGGAAGACCATCGGATCTAACCGGGGTCTAGCCCTGCTAGGGCAGATCAACCCGATGGACTGGTCCTGGCTGGCGACCTGTGCGACTCCTCAAGCTTCGGAGACCGGAGACTATTAAATAGATTTCTACCTTACCTTGTCTCGGCGCTTCCCGGTCTCGTTCCGGAAGGTCTCCGGCTGCGGGGGGAGAAGGAATATAGCTTCACTGCCGTGCTCGCAGTTGCACCCGCTGCCTCTCAGCCTCACCTGATGTCGGGGGCTAGGTCCCCGCTGAGGGTTGGTCGCCGGACCAAGGCTTACCTCCGAAGGATTGCGGAAATCACTTCGGGAATTCTCAACTGGGGGAGGGACCCAATGGGTGTCACCGCAGGAGAGTGGGGCTTGTCTGTAGAGGTAAGGTTTCTTATTTTGGTTTCTTTGGTAAAATTACTCTAACGCTGTGCGAGCGTGCACAGAGTCCCTAACTGCTATGGAGATGGAAAATACTGAAGAGCTGCACTTCCTGCAGGGGTATATGTACTAGGGTTGACATCAGATTGAAATCTGATCCGTCTCCAACTGCTATCAAGAGTACACTATATCCATTGGTCCTGAGTCCATCTGCTACACGCTAGGAAATGAGCCCTTGAATGTGGCAGACCTTTACGCCAGCCCCGGCGTAAAATTTGCCACATTGCAAGGGTGCATTAGCTGCGCAGTGAATAGCTAAAAGGCTCATCTACACGTAATTTACATGTGATGAGTGCTATTAGTTATGCGCTCGATTGGATGCGGGTTTTGGACGCATCTATCCCCATTTTGCATCGGGGTTATGGACAAGCATCCAAAATGCGCGTCCAATTGCGTTTTTAGCCATGCGCTGCTGCACCGCATGGTACTGCATCGTCCTGAAAAAGATCTAATTATCGCCTTATCAAGAACAATCACTTGATAAGAAGGCATATGCTTCTTTTAGCCAAGGAGATTGCTTGCCTCTCTTATCTCATCCCTTTGTCTTTTGATTACATTACTGAACCTTCCAGTCTGTTAAAAGGGACACTCACATTTACACAGGTCTCTCTTCCTCACCTGTCACATTACACAGGTCACCTCCTCATATCCTGTTGAAAACACACCCAAGTTCTCATTCGAGAATCATTCCATCACTATCTCCCAAACTGTATGCAATTTAGGAGTCACAATTGGCCCCTCTCTATGTGCGATCATATAAGAACCATTACCAATTCATCCTTCTACAAAGTACGTCTACTCCATCACCTCAAACTCCTTCTTGAGCATTCTAATTTCGGGTCGGTCCTTCAAATCTTTATAGACCACTGTAACTTTCTCTTAGCAGGTCTACCATTATACACAACCCGACCTCTTCAGATCATACAAAACTCAGCAGCAAGACTTACCAGCACTCACATTCATAAACATATCACTCCTGTCCTTGGATCACTACACTGGCTCCCAATCTCATGCCGTATGCAATACAAGCTCGCCATGATCATATATTCCACCATCTACAAATTACACACTCCCCCTGGGTCTCGTTACTAAAAAGTCATATTCTTTCCTGACCCCCTCAGGTCAGCAAACTTAATGCTATTAGATGTCCCATCTTGAAAATTAACCCACCTTGTTGAAACCAGAGAACGGGCTTTCTTTTCTGCAGGCCCTCTTCTGGAATAGCCTACCAAAGGATATAAAATGTCTCCAAGAAAGAATATTCTTTAAAAAAAGCTCTTTAAAAAACAAAAAAAAACTTTCTTCGTTAAAAAAGCGTTCCCAAACCTAAGTGATAATCCCCCGACACATCCCCCTCAGGGAGTTCTATGTAGCTGACTACTGGCCACTTTTTTGGCTCCTATGTCTTGTTAGAGTAAACTCCCTTGTTTCTTTATGTTGTTCCCCCTTATTGAAGAATTATGTAATATGCTGTTTTATCTTACTCATTTGGATTTATAAATTTTCATACTGTACCTGCTCTGAAAATAGGAAGGGCGGGTAATAAATGCTTTTAAATATCATGTTGCCCCCCTCTCACACCCCCCTTTCCTCTTTCTCTACCTGCCTCTTTCCGTATAGCAGCATTATGTAAAATAACTAACAAACTCACATATCTTTAATAAAATATTTATATTATACGAATATCTACATTTGTGTCTATATTCTACTATACTCACTGCCCAGAAATAGCTGAACCCAGGACCTCATGCATGTAGGCATCATTATTAAGATTAATAAGATTAGTAAAATCTTTGTGTAAAAGATGTTTGTAATCAAAAACATAAAATCTAGTATAAATTTCTCTTGCTCACAATCCCCCTTTGTAATGGGACACTCCTGGGTCGTATTGACTGTAGGTGTGTAAAATCCAGTTAAAGTTGTTTGTATAGGACCCAGCCTTGCAGGGGTAGAGGCATCCTGCCTGACTTTGCCTTTCCTTTTTGTATGAGGCATAAATGTTCACATAATAAGCAATATAACACTAATGGATTTACTCACACTTCCGTCGCTAACATCAAGGTATATAGAGGCAGGAGGGGGTTCTCAGTCCGAAACCAAAATTCGTGGCAGCCTTCCAGCCTAAGCCGGAGCGTGTGGCTTAGGCGGCACGCACCGACGGCGGCGGTGCACCGTCCACTGCTCAATTTGTAGGAGCGGACGCTCTGCTGACGTCGCTCCGGCCTCGTTCTGGGTCCAGAGCATCGGGTCCTCTCTGCTGTTCCAGGGCTACAACCCGTGATGTCCTGGGTCTTTCAGAAATGGCGGCAGACCTGGAAGCCCCTCTCACCTCCAACTCAGGCTCCCCCATTTGGTCTTTTTATGCCATCATTACTATGTTACACTACTAGCTTTGAGAGATGAAACATTTAGTGCTGCCAGATGACATCACTGATCATGGCTAAATTTAGCCTGCTTACTGACAGAAAAAATAAGATCAATTAGCTCAAAATTCCATGTTTAACCAAAGAAGCAGAAAAGTTGACCAGGAAGAGCAGCAAACCAAGGGTGAAAAGATGGAATGCTATGACCACAAATGCTCATAGTCTGGGCACTAAAATCCCAGAACTGCAGTCTCTACCTGAAAGACAAATACAGAACACTACTACACAACTATACAACTGACCTTAACACAGCAAAGCGCAATTTCCACACATCAAGAATTCACGATTACCTGAAAGACAAATACACCTCTACCTGAAAGACAAATACAGAACACTACTACACAACTATACAACTGACCTTAACACAGCAAAGCGCAATTTCCACACATCAAGAATTCACGATTACCAATTTAACCCGAGGACCCTCTTCGCCTATGTCAAAGACCTTACCAACCCCATCCAAAATGACAACACGCCAAACTCCAGCAACATCTCCAGTGAAAAACTAGCACAATTCTTCAAGGATAAAGTCAACAACATCATTGACAAGATTCCCCAAACCCACAATGACTCAATTGACACCCCCCCCTCCTATCCACTCATGGTCACAATTCACACCCGTTGCTACCACAGAAATTGAACCTATCATCAGAAAAACCAACCCTGCATCCCACCCCTTAGACCCCATCCCCATCAAAACCCTAAAACTCATCAGAGAGATTATTGTCAAACCAATAACCTACATCATCAACTTATCCCTAGAACAAGGAATCTTCCCAGAAAAACTCAAAAACGCCATCATCAAACCAATCATCAAAAAACCCCAACTCGACAAATCCGACCCAGCAAACTACAGACCAGTCTCCAACCTCCCATTCCTAGCAAAAATCATCGAAAAAACAGTCAACAATCAACTCACAGACCACCTTGAAACCTATAATGTTCTTCAGCCTGCACAGCATGGTTTCAGAAAACTCTTCAGCACTGAAACCCTCCTCCTCTCCCTCACCGATACCATCCTCAAAGGCCGCGACAAAGGCAAATCGTTCCTCCTGATACTTCTTGATATATCAGCCGCCTTCGACACCATCAATCACAGAACACTCCTTACCAGACTTAAAGAAATTGGTCTCCAAGACACCACAATCAAGTGGTTCAAATCCTACCTCTCAAACAGATCTTACATCGTCAAGATGAACTCATCTGAATCCTCACAAGTGCCCCTCACTCATGGAGTCCCACAAGGTTCTTCCCTATCATCAACCCTCTTCAACATTTACCTCATCCCACTATGCAAATACCTATCAGAGGCAAACCTCACCTACTTTGTCTATGCAGACGACATACAAATATTACTCCCCATAAACAACTCCATTCAACTCACTATGGAAAAATGGAACAAACTCAGCTCTAATTTATCCCTATTACTATCTCAATTATCACTATGTCTCAATCAAGCCAAAACAGAAATCATTCACATCCACGATGACCGTCCCTCCTATCCACTTATGTGCACCCCCTCTGACCACCCAGGAAACTCAATCAACCCGGGAGTGCCACAAATCTCACAAACCTCACTCACGCCGTCCACAAGAAACCTAGGCGTAACAATTGACAGCCAACTCAACTTTAAACGACACATCTCCAATACAATCAAAGATGGATTCTTCAAACTTCAGACACTAAAAAAAACTCAAACCCCTTCTCCAAGAGCACGATTTCCGAACAGTCCTCCAATCAATTATCTTGTCAAGACTCAACTACTGCAACTCCCTCCTCCTCGGACTACCAGAAATACACATCAAACCCCTCCAAGTTCTACAGAACGCTGCCGCCAGAATCATCTCTAACAACAAAAAATCCCCTCACATCACACCCACACTCAAAGAACTCCACTGGCTACCCATTACACAAAGAATCCAGTATAAAACCCTCACCCTCATGCACAAAAAAATAAACAACAACAAAATGGACTGGCTAAACAACGGAATACAACCTTACCCCACTCAAAGAACTCTCAGATCCACCAACACTGGACTCCTAGCCGTCCCCAATCTCAAAGCTGCACACCTCAACGTCACCCGCAAACGAGCCATAACAATAGCGGGCCCCACCTTATGGAACACCCTCCCCACCTGTCTCAGAAACGAACCTTCACTGCAAGTCTTCAAAAAACACCTCAAAACATGGCTATTTTTAAAAGCCTTCCCACCTGACACATAACCCGCCCAAATGCACCAACCACTCCATGCCCCCTCCACAAGCATCTCGCCCCACCCCTTTCCCTCCCTACACAAGCATCTCACACCACCCTTTCCCTCCCTATCACTTCCTTTCTCCCACACATCCCTTTCTCTCCCCTCCCCCCTTCTCCCCTCCCTGCTCTCCTTACCATAATTTATCCTCATCAACAAGCCATTTATGTACATATGTTATATACTATAGTCTAATGTTCCATGTACTCCTGTTAGTTCTGTTACAACTTGTTATATTTATTACCATGTTATAATGTAAAATATTCTTATATCTATTTAATACCATGTTATAATGTAAAATAGGGCTGTTACCACCCTATTCCTATAGTTATCTGGAAACCGATGTGATATCTCGATCGAATGTCGGTATATAAAATAAATAAATAAATAAATAAATAAATAAAGATGGCACTGGCATGAGAGGAGCAGGTGTTAGGAGCTCCTGAATCGTTCCCTTATTAAACTTTTTACCTTGCTGCAAACATCGTTTTGAACGATGCCACATACTAAAACGTAAAGGCAGGGTCAGAGAGGGAGCCTTGAGCCCCGTGCTAATTCAGACATCGATAGCGGGTTTCTATCCATAGACAGAGTTCACAGCCCGGAGAGTCCTGCTGGAGCGGAAGGTGGTTGGCAAGCACCTCCGTCCCTGGGAGAAGTTACTCTCAGTTCCGGGGCACCAACGACGTCCTCTACACCTAAAAGTGTCGTAACAGCTGCTAAACCAGGCCTACCACATTGAAGGATGGCGTCTTTAGAGTTGAGCCCAATCGAGGAGGGAGCAGCAGAAGCTATGGCGGCGCCAGAGAAAGCAGGAGGCCCGACAACTTCCTCCCAAGTGGAAAAGGCAACTTGGTGCGAACCGAGTCTGTATCGTCGAGGAAAGCGTCGATACAGAGAGGAAGGCGGCTCAATCCCTGAGGACCCAGGACTCACAAGGTATATCCTTGCTTCAAACGGTAACTTTTACACCTCACTTGTTAATTGAAAAACCAAAAATCATCACAATGGACTCGCTATGGCAGGCAATTGCTATGTTGCAGAATTCTATAGCAAATTCATATTTCAAGACTGAGAGTCTTGAAAAAGCAGATTCAGATATCACTCAAATAAGAAAGGTACAGCTTTCTATTATAGAAGGAGAAACACTGTTGAGTAAGAAAGTTGAAAGTTTAGAAAATTATTATATCTAATAGAATTTAAGGTTATTAAACTTTCCTAAATGCAGAATGGTTTCTCCAAAAGAACAACTTAAGAACTATTTTCAAGAAGTATTACAATTGACTTCTGAATCTATACCATCATTATTGAAAGTTTATTGAAAATCAATCAGTGGAAGCAGAATCACTGAATTACTGGAAACCTCTTATAGTGCTCAAGTTGAAAAAAGGGGAACTTTGACGGTCATATTTAAATTGTCGTCGGATAGAGACAATGTGTTAAAATTATTTCTGTGGAAAAGAACCTCCCTGTATTTAGGACAAAAAATATGGATATATCCTATGTGACTCCAAGGAGACACATAAGACGTAAAAAATTTATAGTATTGGCGAATCAGGCAAGAACTTTAGGAATTCAATTACCAATCAGGTTTCTGTGCAAATGTGTAATGAAGGTTGATGGTATAAGATATGTTTATTATGATCCAGACCAACTGGAGAAATATTTAGAAGCCCGACAGAACCAAGGAACTGCACCTACTACAGCATCTTCCGAAAATTAGTTGGTTAAATTTAATGCATACTTTGTAACCTCTCATAATTTGGTAATAATATATATTTGGTGTAATTTTACTCAAATGATGGATCCTCCCTTAAGATGTTTGGTAATTAGGGTGACATGGCCTAGATATAATTGTTTTATGTATAGAAATATACATTTTCCATGTTATGGGGTAGTAGTCCAGTTATATGAGCCATGGACACCTGTTATATGTGGATTCAATGTAAATTCAATTTTTATATAAAATGAAATCTTTAAAAAAAAAAAAAAAAAGGAAGAGGTGGACTTGGGCATTGCTATTACAGAAACATGATTGAGTCTCATGATTGGGATATGGCCATTCCAGGCTACAACTTGATAAGGACAGAGAAAAGGGGGAAAGAGTAGCTCTATGTCAAAAACAATATCCAAGCAAGGGATGTGGAGTAGGGAAGAAGCATTATGGGCTGTCCAGAGCTGGTGCTTCCATTTACACTGATGGAGTCTACAGGCCTCTGACTTTAACAGAAGAAATGGAGAGAGATCTCAAAGTCATCCTAAAGGTGGTAAAGAAAGGAGAAGTGTTGCTTGTTGGACATTTTTATCTGCCTGATGTGGCTTGGAGTATCCCTACTGCTGGTAGAGAGAGACTTCAAAAGGCTCTGCTCCAACAAATGGGAATGGAACCCATGAGGGAGGGAGTGATTCTCGACCTAATGCTCTCAACGGGGATAATGTCTCTAATGTTCAGGCAGCTGCTCACCTGAATACCAGTGATCATCAGATGGTATTGCTCAATATCATAGCCAGGATAGAGAGAGGTCACACAAAGATTTAAGTTTTGAATTTCAAAACTACAGATGTTGTCAAAATGGGGACATGCCTGGAGAAAGATCTAGAAGACTGGGTAAAAAGAGGTAAAGGGGAACAACAATGGGCCAAATTAAAAGGAGCTATTACAAAGGCAACAAATCTATGTTAGAAAAGTAAAGTAAACAAAAGTAATGTTGCGGTCTTGGTCGCGAGTCTCGCGACAGAGCCCTTACCTGCGCCGCCGGGGCTCCGTCTGTGAGGTCCGAGAGTCGGGCTCCCTTCCCCGCGAGGATCGTGGCTGATCGGGCCTGTGCGGCTTGCTTTGCGGAACTTGGCCCCTCCCCTCCTAGGCGCGCACGCAAAGAGGGGGAATTTAAAGGGCTTTTCCCGCCAGACCATGGGCTGCCCCTTAGAGTGACGTCAGACGCCGGTGGATATTTAAACCCGGCGTCTGACTGAAGCAATTTGCCTTGCAACGAGGTTCCTGCTTGGTGCTTGTTGCAGCGCTCTGGCCCTGTTAGTTTCTGTTCCTGGTTTCCTTGGTTCCAGACTCGGATCTTCAGCTTCTGTTCCAGCTCCGGGTCTTCCGCTTGTTTCTCTGGTTCCTGACTCCAGCCTGTCTCTGAGTCTCCGTGTTTGCCGCCTGCCTTGACCCTTGTTAGTCTCGTCCACCTTCCTCTGTCTCCGTCACCTAAGTCCCAGCGGCCCAGGACCTCATGGGCTCCTCCCGGGGGGGGGGGATCCTCGGGCTTCCAGGGCGAAGACATCTCTTCAGCTTCCTTGGTCTCCTAAGTCCCAGCGGCTCGGGTCCTCACGAGCTCCTCTCGGGGGGTCCTCGGGCTTCCAGGGCAAAGACTCCAGCTCCACATTCTGCTTTGCACCGCCTCCCGGCCTACCTCTTCACCGCGGAGTGCTCTTCTTCTACCATCTCTCTCCGCTAGGCTGGCCCAAGGGTCCACAGCCACGCCCGCAACAGTAAGGGGAAAAAACGATCTGGTTCTCAAAGTAGGTGAAGTTGAGGAAGAGGAGGAAAGAAATCATGAAAGCAAAAGGTCACGAGGAAGAAAGGATTGCCAAATGAGGTAGTGCAAAGAGACAAAAAAGAGCAAGTTTGCTTACCGTAAACTATGTTTTCCATAGAAAGAATGAATTAGCCATGTGTTCTTCCCTCAGAAGGAAAAGTTATAAACTCCATCCCAGAAGTTGAAATAAAGACAGGAGCCCCAAACCAAGGAATACAGTGTAAATATTTCCATTGTACAGTTTCATTTATGGAGGCTCTAATGAACACAGATGGAAGTTTTTTTTAGATAATCTATAAATATTTGAACATCCCATCGTGTCCAGCTTGTTTGTCCCAGTTGTAACTACCAAAAGAGAAAGGATCGAGATATTCAAACACAGGGAAAAGTACTCCATTGTCTGGCCAAGACGGACATCCTTCAACCCCATAGAAAGAATCCATCCCTTGGGATCTGCAGTGGAGAAATATGCCTGAGAAGATAGCCCCAGAAAATAAATAATTTTATGGCCCTAGGAGAAACAGCAAATCCCCGAAAAAAGGGATACAAAAATAATTTAAAATATTTATATTCCATCTCAACTATTTTCTCTTTGAGGAGTATGTACTTATAGCTGTTTATAGTTTGCAGGGACGTATTCCATAATTATGAGTCATAACGAAATAAAGGCTCGCCCTCCTCTAAAAAAAAAATATCTTCATCTCCCTGTACTCAGGTTAGAGCAACAATCCTCCCTCCCAGCAGTCGGATGTGCAGGCACTCGAGAGTCGAAGCGGATGACTATAAGTTTTTAACGTTTAGGACAGGGAGCTGCCGCCCTCATCAGTCACCTACGACTACGAACGTGAGAACCAATGAGAAGGGAGCCGCGTCGCACTTACAGCGTCATCCTGGAGCTCCATTTCACCTCCACACCGCCGAGTCGCCCCCAAAAGAAGTGATCGTTGAACTGAGCAAAGAGCGCACGCACATCCGGGTTTGGATCTAACAATTCCCAAACTGGATCCACCACAGACAGTACAGCGCTAGAAGAGGAAAGCGGCGGCTGTGCGGAGCCCGCACTTCTCTCTTCCACCGCCATTTCTCGATCATACTGCTCCTGCAACTGCCGCGCAAACCACAAATCCTGCTCCATCCTCCCACCACCACTATAACCAACAGCCCCAAACCGTCTGCAATGTGGCAGCGCCAAAAGCACGTGGTATAAACGTAAGGCGGGGCACATAGGGTCCCAGCCTCACTCTGGATCATAACGTCTAGTCCATGCCGGGACGGAAGGCGCTATCTGTGAGTGTGGAGGTAAACGTTTAATCAGTTTCTTTTTTTTTTTTGTTGTTGTTGTTGTTGTTGTATGCTATGACTTTTTAAACATCTAAAATCCCTTCCAAAAAGAAGAACTGATGAATCTGCTTCAGCTTTTCTCAGTCCTTAATCAGCTGGAGGCATTCGTTAGAATAGTATAGAAAACAAGCATTTTCTGATCTCAGTCAGACGAGACATGTTACACTGGTTCTTGTTAATTTGTTAGCTATATGCATCTCTTCATTTGGTTAGCTTCACTGAGTGACTCTAAAATCATTCATTAGTAGGTAAAGAATTGCGTTTTGATAATTTCTATGTTAAGGCTCCATGTAATAAGACCGTGTTTCCCAACTTTTTTTGTGTCGTGGCCCACCCGGCACAGAGTCCATTTAATAGTGGCACACCACCACCTTCACAGTCGACATCTTTTGCTTGTCGTCCCGCTTCTGATATCATCATCATCATCATCACTTTCCCTCTCCCCCTTGCTATCATCACCCTCCCTTTCCTTTTTCCCCACCCCTGACACCATTTTCTCTTCTTTTCCTTCAACACCCTAACATCATCATCACCTTATCCTCTCTTTCTTCTTCCCCACACCCTAGCATCATCACCCACCCTTTCCCTTGACCCTTCTGAAATAATCACCACCTTCTCCCTCCACCCATCTGACTTTCCCTTTCCTCCCTCTCCACCCTTCTGGCATCATCACCACCTTTTCTTTCCTTTCCCCTGGCATCACCACCTTTTTCCTCCACCCCCTCTAGAACCATCATAATGTTAATGTTAGGGGAGAGGGAAGATTATCACCTTCTTCCCTTCCCTCTACCCCTCTGGTATATTATCACCTTCCTTGTCCAGCCACTCAACCCCAGTCTAGCCCTTGTCATCATCTTCTCTTTTTCCCAACCCCTGTCATTATTCTTACTTCTCTGGCATCATCACTTCTCCCCCCCCCCCCCCAGCCAGCACAAGTCTGAACAGTATTTACTAGGGATGTGCAGACAAAAAGTTTATGTTCATAAGTCCATAAGTCGAAAAGGGGGGGTCAATTTCGTTCAATATGGACATATGGAGAATTCCATAAGTTGAGTCTATGTCCATACGTGCACCGGTTCCCTAAATAAAAATTTAAACCCCTCACCCTCCTTAATCCCCCCCCAAGACTTACCAAAATTCCCTAGTGGTCCAGCGGGGAGTCAGGAAGCCATTCCTCTATTCCTTTGCGAGGAGCACGTGACGTCCGCGTCACGTCGGAGTGACGCGGCCGTCACGTCAGAGTGACGCGGCCGTCACGTGGTCCACCGCGGTTCCGCTCCCGGACCCCTCGTTGGACACAAACGGAACTTTTGGCCAGCTTGGGGAGGTCAGGAGGCCCCCCCAAGCTGGCCAAAAGTTCCGTTTGTGTCCAACGAGGGGTCCGGGAGCGGAACCGCGGTGGACCACGTGACGGCCGCGTCACTCCGACGTGACGCGGACGTCACATGCTCCTCGCAAAGGAATAGAATAATGGCTTCCTGACTCCCCGCTGGACCACCAGGGAGTTTTGGTAAGTCTTGGGGGGGATTAAGGAGGGTGAGGGGGTTTAAATTTTTATTTAGGATCAACGATCGCGATTTCCAACGTATTCAACATAGCTATGTTGAATAAGTTGGAAATCCGATCGTTTTCGCCTCATCACTTTTTTAAGTTAAAAAAAAAAAAAAAAGTAGCGTTTTACATATAAGTTCAAAACGAATGCACACCCCTAGTATTTACCAGCTGCTGCTGCTTCCTCTGCAATAGTAGAAGCATGAGGAGGCCGGCATGTCTTGTATGAGAGCGCTAGCAGATAGGTGCTGGTTTCTGATGCCTTCTGCTGGCAGAAGACTGCCTGCCAGCTCCTTCTCTTTTTCATCCTGTCTCTTCTCGCGGCACACGGGTTAGGAAACGCTGTAATAAGATGCACTCAGTTTAACCTGCAGCTGTGGGCATGTTTTTGTATGCAAATTATACTTCCAAGGAGCTTGGTGGAGAAAAAAATGTATACATTCATTTTAGTTTTTTATTTTTTTAAATTTCTCCCAGGAATTTATCAGGATTTAGTATGTCGAGCAAAAAAACAGGAAAAAAAATCAGTGGAGAAATATCTAATTTTCCTGTGTAATTATCAGTTTATTTTGATGGACAGAAGTCAGGACATTAAACATTCCTTTCTGTACCCCAGGGAAAGTAACCCATGTTGTTGTTATACGATGGTAGGTTCTATAATTGAGGTCACCACCCAGGAAAATGATCTGGACGTCATAGTGGACAATATATTGAAATCATTGGTTCAGTATGTTGCAGTACTCAAAAAAGCGAATAGAATGTTAGGAATGATTAGAAAACGAATGGTGAATAAAATGGAGAATGTTATAGTATTTTTGCATTGCTCCGTGGTGAGACCACACCTTGAATACTGTGTGCAGTTTGGGTTGTCGCATCTTGCACTGGAAAAAGTTCAGAGAAGGATGATCAAAATGATAAAGGGTATGTAACTGCTTCCCTGTGAGGAAAGGTTAAAGAGGTTAGGGTTGTTCAGCTTGGAGAAAATATGGCTGAGGTGGGATATGATAAAGGTCTATAAAATCATGAGTGGACTAGAATGGGTAAATATGAATCAGTTATTTATTCTTTGAGATAATACGTGAACTAGGGAGCATTCTGTGAGGTTAGCAAGTAGCACATTTAAAACAAATTGGAGAAAATTCTTTTTCACTCCACACACAGTTAAGCTCTTAACTTCATTGGCAGAGGATATGTTTAAGGCAGTTAGTGTAGCTGGGTTTGGACATGTTCCTGGATGAGAAGTTCATAAACTATTAATCTGATTGAAATGGGAAATAGCCATTGCTTATTACTGGCATTAGTTGTAAGGGATTTATTTACTCTTTGGGTATTTGCCAGGTGCTTGTATTCTGGATTGGCCAGTGTTGGAAACAGGATGTGAGGCTTGATGGACCCTTGGTATGACCCAATATGGCAACTTCTTATCCGAATCTCCTTCTTTCCCCCACCCTATTGCAACAGCATTCATCCTTACTAGAAGTGGCTCCAGGCTTCTCTCTCCTTCAGCAGCATACTTTCTGAGGCTCCTATGGTCTTTGGCAGTGTGCATCTGCTTTTGTGCAGAGCCAGGGAACCTGCTGGGGAGTGCTTCTGATCGGCATGGCCTGCATCAAATGCTGCATTTGTGGTACTAAGCAGGAGGCACTTTGGCGGCTGTAACGAGAGGTGTAGATATGAGTCCTTAGTGCTGTAGCTGAGTTTACGCAGCCTGGGAAGTGACTGTATGAGGTCTATGCCAACAGCTAGTGAATGTGCCTTGAAGTGAGACAGACTGGAGCTTCACCTATTCCAGCTGCTTCCCCTGCAAATTGAGTCCTTGGGTTCTGACAGCCAGCAGGACTTAGACAGGTCCCTAGGGCGGTAGAGAGTGCAAGAGTCCAAGGGTCAGAACAGGCAGCAGACTGGAGATACCAGGAACAGACCAAGGGTCAGGGCAGGCGGTAAGCAAGTGTAGTAGGGTCCAAGGCAATTGTCAGTACCAGGAGATCAGGCCAAGTAGAGATGAAGATAGATGAGGAGATGCTGGACGAGACAGGATGGGCATAGGACCAGCTGGAACACAAGAGCAATTTGCTGTGCACAAGACAGGAGACCTATTGCTGTTGCAAACTAGGGCCCATGGCTGGGTTTTATATACCCAGGCGTGTGATATCATCAAGAAGCGCTGGAAGCTTGGGTTCCCACCAGGAGGGCTTTTAAATGATGGTGTGCTGCGCACTGTGTGCACACACACTTAGAGGACCTGCAGGGAGGAGGAGATGGCGTCACACTGGTGGCATCCTACGACAGAAAGAGAGCATGGTGGCCTACAGGCAGCTCTTGGAACTGAGGTGTTTTGGAGATGTGCCCGCAACCGGCAAACATAACAGTGCTCCCTCCCTAGACTTCTGGGCATTGGTTTCCTGGGGAAGTCACATAACAATGGTGGGGCTTGGAGGTTTGAGGCACGTTCCCAAGGTTTTCTTCGGGCCTAAATCTCTTTCATGTGATGAGGTATTGGTTTTTGTGCCTGATTCTTCTAGAGTTAAAAATTTCTTCTACTTCATATTGGATGTTATCTTCATTGGTCACTCCTGTGGGCTTGAGGGGTGGTCTCGAAGGCCATGACAAGACAGCTGGTTTTAATAAAGATACTTTGAACATGTTATGTGTCCTGAGTGTAGGAGGAAGATTTAATTTGTAAGCTACAGTTCCCACCTGTCTCATCGGGAATGGCCCACAAATTGCGGGACAAACTTTAATGATTTATATTTTGAGGTGCTTGTTCCTTGTGCTAAGCCAGACTATCTCAACTGACAAGTTGGGGAGTAGGGCAGCTTGTTCTGCTTGCTTTTTGGAATGTGCTGCAGCCTGTTCCAGGAGGTGATGAGTTTGTTGGCAGAGTTCTTGAATCTCTTGTCTCATCAGATTTGGCTGTGGGACAGGTACCAAGGGGTTGGAACAGGCATTGGCACATGCGGATGGCAGCTGAAAACCACAAAAATGAGTGTAGAGCCTGTTGAGGTGCCTAGTATTATTGTGGCAAGATTCCTCCCATAGGAGAAGGGAGGCCCAGTTGTCTTGTTGCTCATACACAAAGGCCCTGAGGACAGCCTTAGTTTGTTGTTGCTTTGAGGGTGAATAAGCTGATTTGAAATCAAACGAGGTGCCAAATTTCCTGCATAAGCTTTTCCAAAAGCAGGCCGTGAATTGTACTCCACGCTTAAAGAGAATGTGGGTCAGGAGTCAATGCAGACAAAGGATGTGTTGGACAAAAAGATTAGCTAGCTCCAGTGCAGAAGAAGTCCAGGGAGCAGCGTGAAATTGGCCATCTTTGAAAAGTGATCCACCACTACCCACATTGTGGTTTTGCTACTTGAAAGAGGAAGGTCCGTGACAATGTCAGTGGCCAAATGGGTCCGGGGTTCCTTGGGGGCTGGTAGTGGCTATAAGAGCCCCCCAAGGTCAGGCTCGAGAGCTGTTGTTTATGGCACATGTGGAGCAGGACTCTACATACTGCTTTTTGTTGCCCTGCAACTGAGGCCAACAAAAGTGTTGGAAGATTAACTCCAAGGTTCTGGTGATGCCTGGGTGACCTGCAAACGAGAGCTTTGGGCCCCACTGAAAGACTTTCATCAGTGAACATTGAAAAATTACATTTTTTTTCCAGGAAGGACCAGTACAGAGGCAGCTTCCATGATCCTTGCAGGGTCTATAACGTACTGCTATTGCTCCAAGGCACCTTCTTTGTTAAACGAATGAGGAAGGGCATCAGCCTGTTTGGGTTTTTGTTTTTTGCTGGGTGATACCGTAGTTAAAACCGGTTGAAAATTAGTGATCAGTGGGCTTGCAGGGGATTGTTGTTTTTGCTTGTACTAGGTATTCCAGATTTTCATGATCAAAAGTGGGATGGTGGCCCAATGTGATGTGTCCCAGGTAGAGGTTCCCTATGAATAGAAGAGATTGTGAGTGCTGCGTTCAGCAGGATGGTAGGTTTCCCATACTGATGCAGCAGAGATTAGTGAATGAAATTTCCACCAGCGCCAGTATCGAGGAAGGCTTGTGTATCAGTCTGGATTTCCAGATAGATATTTTGGTGCTAGGATTTGCAGAGAGGTACATGGTCAATCTAGGGTGGTCTGTCCTGTCAGCCCTAGGTCTTGGAGTTTTCTGATTTTGCAGGGCATTGGTTCGCGAAGTGTCCAGGGGAGGCAGAAATAGCTTGAGGCGATCCACTTGAATGGGTTGTTCTGTGAGGAACCAAGTTTGATAGTCACACGGTGCCGAAAGCTGGGGTTGAGAAGAATGAGGTGACGACCCAAGTCCCTCTCTCGAGCCCGGTCTGGAATCGGAGATCCAGGGGGATTGCCAGACTGATTAATCCCTCCAAGGTAGAGGGCAAGTCTTGGCCAACTAGTTAATCTTTAATGTGTTAGGACAGTCCTTGTCTAAAGATGGCAGTTAAACTATTGTTGTTCCATTGGAGCTCAGATGCCAGTGTGCTGAAATGAACAGCGTATTCTCCTACAGACTGGAAGCCTTAATGGATCTGGAGAAGCTCAGTCGCCTAGAAGTGTGGCCAAGTTCATCAAATATATGAAATTCTCACAAGAAATTGCCCAGGTCTCCTAGGAGCAGATTGACTCTCTCCCAGAAGAGGGGGAAGCCCAGCCTAATGTTGGTATTACATTTGCCGGTTGTGGACCGACTCTGCGACCAGCACTCACCCTGTAGTGGCTGCAGGACGCCCACGCCGTCCCAGCAAGGCCCCTGGTCATCACCATCCCACCACTGGTAGTCCTTAGCTGCGCACGCAAGCACAAACTAGAGCCTTGCGGCAGGATACTGACTCAGGGACCCAGGGATGATGTCAATACTGATATGTTTTTAAATCAGACACACGCCCCCAACAAGCATCTCAGCAATGGGTCTCCTGCATCCTGCAGTGCATGTTGTGCCTTTGTTCCAGTGTTCCTCATCCAGCCTTGCCTCCTGGTTTGTCTCATCCAGTGTCTCTTTGTCTGTCTGTCCTTGTTCACACCTGGCCTGATCTCCTGGACCTGACCTTTTGCATTGGACCTGACCACGCTTGACCTGCCTCTGGCTTCTCCAGTCTGCTGCCTGTCCTGACTCCCTGAATTCAGTCAGCTTCGAGATGAGAGCAAGCGGGTATTTGTTCTTGATGGTAATAGAATTCAGACTGCGACAATCTATACAGAACCTGAGTATCTGTCTTTTTTTGCTGTCAAAGAAAAATCCTGCAAGTGATGAGGATGGGTGAATGAATCCTCGTTCAAAGTTTTCTCTGATGACATCCCCTGGGTTTATGGCACAGATAGTGGATAAACCCTTCCCTGAGGCGACATCTTCTTGTGTTGGAGGTCAGTGGGGCAGTCATAGGGTCACTGAAGGGGAAGAATTTCCCCTTGCTTTTTGCTGAATACATTCAGGAAGGCTGCATAGGCCAGACAAAGACCAGAAGGTATCGCAGGATCGGAAAGTGCAATGGCAGTTGGTGTTTCCACTGGTGCGAGGCAGTGTTGGAAGCAGTAGGGACTCCAAGACTGGATGTCTCCCATATACCAGTTCACCACAGGGGAGTGTTGTTGAAACTTGGGTAGCCCCAGGACCAGAGGGATGGACAGACCTTTGGAGGACGTAAAATGAAATTTGTTCTTGCTGTAGGAGGCCCATCTTGAATGTTATAGGTCAGGTAATGGCCATGATATGCCCGGGCAATGGTTCCCTGTAAACTGACAAAATGTGGAGTGGTCGTTGCACCTGATCTGCAAGGATGGCGTGACTATGTGCCAGTCTCTTTTTTTCAATACAACTTCCTGCTGCACATGAATTGAGGAAAGCTTCAGTGAGGATCACTTCAATGCCCGTCTGGAGGTGGACAGGTAGGACAATCCGGGAAAGGGGAAATATTCCGAAGAAACCTAGTGCTACCTCCCCAGCCAACCCTAGGCATTGGGGTTTCCCAGCTTCAAGGGTCAGGTTCAGAATTTGTGTCCTAAGGCCGCACAATAGAGGCAGAGATTTTGAGGTCTATGGCAGCAGCTCTCCTCTTCCATTAGATGAGAGTGAGCAATTTTGCATAGGTTCCTCCTGAGTTGGACATAGGCATAGGATCTTTAGCCAGAGGTAGTAAAGGACACTGGAATCTGGGAGCCAGATGTGATGTTCCACAAGAATTGCTTCGCTCCCAGGTACTTTCTTGAAATTGGACATTAGTCTGGCTATAAAAAGAAAAAAGGTCAAGGGGAGTGGGAATCTCTAATCTCGCAAGTTCGTCCTTGATCTGGGCTGCCAAACCCTTCCACCGTATTTCGGCAGCTAGGGACTGAAACTAGATTGTGTAATGACCCCTGGCAGAGACATAGGTGTTCAGCCACAGCGGAAGAGGAGCGGCCCAATTCTTTGAAAACTTTGTGGAAGTGGACTAGGAAGCAGGCTAAACTGTTCAGCATCATCATTCCACTCCCATAGTGGGGATGCCCAGGCTATTGCTTATCTGGTAAGGAGGGAAATAATGTAGGCTACCTTGGCCTGGTCCATCAAGAAGCTCATGGACTTCAACTCCAGAATTATTTGGCATTGGTTCAAAAACCCTCTGCAAGTCTTTGGGTTTCCATTATATCGAGGTGGCGGTGAGAGGTGTACACCTGATGCAAGGCTCAAAGGTTGTAGCGCTGAGGAAGATGGTGTGGTGACTGCTGATTGGACCCAGTCCTCTCTGCATGGAATGCATGTGGTTACATAGGGATTATACAGAACTGTGAGCTGCTGAATCTGCAAGGCCAGTCTTTGCAAGAGCTGAAGTGCTGGTGATTCAGCAATGCTCATGGCCTTCACAGTCTGTCATGCTAGGCAGTTAGCGAGTCCTTGGACCCACTGTTATGTTGATACAGCCTATTTTGTGCAAGCACAAGATGTCCTTAACAGGCGGCAGCTGACTTGCCATAGGACCACATTGTCCACCTGACTAGCCACTTATGCCTACAGGATTTGGTAGTTGGTAGGGCTTACAGGCCAAGCACAATGGAAGGAGTGGGGCAGATCTGTGGACGAACTAAGATCTGGCAGGCTGAGAGCGAAGCAGAGTCGAGTTCTAATCCGAAGTCCAGGTAGCCAAGAGTAAGCTGGGATGGAAGTAATAGGAGGCAGACAAGAATAGCAAAGAATGGAACAAGACAGGATAAGACTCGCAAAGATGACATCAGGAACAGGGCAGGAACTAGGGACAACACCAGAAGCAAACAGGAATTAACAGAAATGCTGAGCAACTAGCACTGCTATAACAAGCTAGAGATCTGTTTGTGAATGGGGTTTAAATCCCCCGGTTGGCTGACATCCTCAGTCTGCACCCTGGGAAGATTCTTGCTGCAGGGCCTAGAAAGGAGAGACGTGCGTGCCTAGAGGGATCGCGGTGAAGGCATAGCATTCCTGGTGCTGTTTCCGGGGGTGAGTGCAGCTAGCTGCGGCATGGATAGCATTTGCACAGAAAGATATGTGCACATATATTAGACACATGGTACAACAACAAAAAAAGGTTGAATATGACAACTTAAAAACTGGTTAGCAGTAGTGCCAGTCATCAAGGTTTATATGAATGGAAATGTAATGCCTTTTTCTGCCACAAGTTACAGACATCTAAAATCACATCCAGATCTTTATAAATGGTGTATTATTGGCCATATGCAGATGTAAGAACCTTTTGTATAAAGATTTAGTTCTTCTCAAGGGACATCTCTTCTTCTCCAAGGACAAGCAGAATGGTAGTCCTTGCACATGGGTGACATTCAATGGAGCTTGGCACAGAAAACTTGCCAAAGTTTCTAGAAACTTTGTAAGGCACACTGAGCATGTCCAGCATACTGCTAACCACGTGTCCACACAGTCCCTCTTCATTCTCTTCTGTTCTGTGAAGCTGTTGCCTCAAGGTAGCAGAGCTCGCGCTTCTTTTGAGCAGCTTTGCTTTTTTGAAGTGGTTTTTTTTTTCTCCACGCATTGCATAGGGTCCCTTGTTCCTTCTCCGGGTCCTTTTTTCAGCGATCTGATAAGTACTTCGTGTTTTCGTGGTTGATCGCCGATGGCTTCCTTGTCTGCCCGCTGACCATCGACCATGTGCCGCGTACTTTTTTTCATGGCATTGACTGGCTTTCGCCAGTGCCCCCAGACCATGTCCATCACAGAACCCCCTCCCACACACACACGAGGTCTGCATCCCGTGATGATCTTTGTGCCCAGATGCCCGTCTTGACAAGATGGAAAATTTATTCGGGTCCAAGTGGTCGGATCCGTCCCTGGCCCTGACCTCTAGGCAGGGGACCGACTGTGGGGTTACTGCATCTTCGCCCGCCTATAGCTAAACCACTGGTTCCGTGGAACCTCAGTGTACTTCTAGAACAACTAATGCTACCACCATTTGAACCCATGGAGTCAGCACATCTCAAATATCTCACCTGGAAAGTAGTAGTTTTAGTAGCAATAACATCTGCATGTAGAGTGAGTGAATTGCAGGCATTAGTACATTATGAACCATACCTACAATTCCATCACAATAAGGTCATCCTGCGTCCTCATCCAGCCTTCCTTCCAAAGGTGATTTCGGCCTTCCATCTCAATCAAACAATAGTTACCCATATTTTTCCCAAGACCTCATTCAAACGACAGAACGTTTGTTGCACACCTTGGACTGTAAAAGAGCATTGGCTTATTACAAAAGGAGAACTCACTCTACGAACCGAGTATCTCAATTATTCGTTTCTTTCAACCCGAATGCCCTGGGGATTGCTGGTTGCTAAATGAACAATCTCAAGCTGGATAGTACAGTGTATCCAGTTTTGCTACAACAAGAAAAATTTACCACTTCCCTTGCTTCCACGAGCTCATCAAGTTCGCGCCATGGCCACATCCATGGTACATCTCAGGAATGTACAACCAGTGGACATCTGCAAGGCGGCCACATGGTCCTCCCTCCATACCTTTACTTCTCATTACTGCATAGACAAGCAGTCAGCAGCAGATGCGAAGCTGGGACAGGCGATTCTTCACACATTGCCTACTTAACCACGCGACTACCACACTTGCCCATCACGCGCTAGGTAATTGATAAAGCGTGATAGGGAGCTTGGGACTCCCATGACAGCATGGCTAATTCAGCCCTGCTATCGACGGGAAAAAGCAAGTTTGCTTACCGTAAACGGTGTTTCCGTAGATAGCAGGATGAATTAACCATGCTGACCCACCCACCTACCTGGTAGTCATATTTTCATCAGCTATGCTCAAGCTTAACTACAGACTGAGGAGAATCTGTTACTTTCCTGCGCGGGAACACACACGCAGCTGCAGAGTCTAAAAGTCTACACTCTGCTACTTAAGCTTCACCTCCCAGGCCCTGATTGGCAGTTCCCATGACAGCATGGCTAAATCATCCTGCTATCTACGGAAACACCGTTTACGGTAAGCAAACTTGCTTTTCTCAAACATAAATAAGGTGTCCAGGAAATGAAAAAAAGTTGGTTGCAGGGATTCAGGTGGTAGAGATCCAATGTAATGGTGCACTTGTAAATAGGGAAAGACCTGCTCGTTACCAAGGTGATATAATTCCTTCAACTCTGGGAATGACAGTATGTGCCCCTCTTCATCTAATATTAGACTCTAATAGATGGCCCAGCTGAGTGATTCCCTTCAAGGCCCACAAACGAAACCCAGTGGTTTGGGAGCCTGGACCAAACTCCAGATTCTCCCAAATAGGCAAAAAATAGGAGCAAAAGTGGGGGATCTTCATCAATTTGGTTAAGGTTCCTTGCTAATTGTTTTTAAGATTCAGTATACCTGCATTTCTCTTATTGTATAGCTGTTCTTTAATAATCTGTTTAATATTGGCACATAAGTGCTGAGGGATCATTTAATAGCTAAAGGACTATTAAAGTTCAAGAAAGTGTCCTGCTCTGCCCAGCTTGTCCCAGGTTAAACTGTTTGATACCCTACCCCTCTACCTACCCACCCACCCCTAGGGTTTATTTTCTAATATAGACTGACTAACTTAACATTAGCAACAAGATAAATTAGTAAATTGTTAACAGCAAAGGAAATACCAATCAAAAAATTTACCAAAATGAGGACTATCCAATGTAACTGTTGTGGAGCCTTTATTCTGAGGGAAAGCATCTGGAAATTTAGAGCTTGCCCAATCTGTGCAGAACTCTCTTCTTTGAAAAAGGAGCTGACTGAGGTTAAAGCTCAATTAGCTTCAATTACAGGAATTACACCCACATTGCATTACTCAGAAAATAATTCCCCAATACCAAAGAATAACCAGGAGTCAAGAAAAAGAAATACAGTAGGCTCAGGTAGGATAACACATGTGTCCCACAGTCACCCATTCTTGACAGATGGGCAGCCAACAAGTATACCCCCCCACTCAAACAGGTCATTAAGAAATTCATTAAAAACCAGGATTACAGTGGGCTCTGGTAGAATTAGACCTGTGATGAGCAGACCCACACAGTATCAAGTGCAACAAGAACAAAAAGCCTTCCCTATATTAATAACTGAAGAAGTTCTAGAGAAAAACATTGAAGTGTTACCAGAAAAGAGAAAAAAAAAAACAATGCATGCAGAATTTCAAGATCCATAACCAAAGGATAAAGCAAATCGAGATGGATGACTCTGTCATCAGTGGCAAAACTGCAAAAGGAAAGATTGAAGTGAATAACAAATCTCAACTAAAGTCTCATAAGGAGTCCAGGAAAAGCAATAACCTTAAAGAGGGAACCTGGAAAGCTATGACCGCAAATGCTCATAGTTTGGGAAATAAAATCCCAGATCTGCAGGCCCTAATGACGGAGGCACAATTGGACATTGTTGCTATCACAGAAACATGGTACACAGAATCTCATGATTGGGATACAGCAATACCAGGCTATAACTTGTTAAGGAAGGACAGAGTGGATAGAAAAGGGGGTGGTGTGGCTCTTTATGTTAGAAACAATATCCAAGCATCTGAGCTGCAAGGAAGTTGGGGCAATGAAGAAGCACTATGGGTCGACCTAAACAAAGATGACGGAGCATCCATTTATATTGGAGTGGTTTACAGGCCTCCAAACCAAAAGGAAGAGCTGGACAGAGACCTGGTTGAAGACATCCTTAAGATAGGAAAGAAGGGAGAAGTGGTGATCGTTGGTGACTTTAATATGCCAGATGTAGACTGGAAAATCCCATCTGCAGAATCTAAAAATAGTAGAGCGATAGTGGGTGCCATGCAAGTAACTTTGTTCAAACAAATGGTAATTGAACCCACTAGAGAAGGAGCTATACTTGACTTAGTGCTCACTAATGGAGATAATGTCTCTGATGTCCAGGTGGGCGCCCACCTCGGCACCAGTGATCATCAAACGGTATGGTTTAATATCACAAAAAGGATACGGAAAAGAAACACAAAGACCCAAGTTTTGCAGTTCAAAAACAAGGACTTTGAGGAAATGGGGAAGTACCTGGAGGAAGAACTAAAAGGCTGGGAGAACGAGAGAGATGTGGATCAGCAGTGGACCAATCTAAAAGGAGCAGTTACCAAGGCAACTACTCTATATGTTAGAAATGTAAAGAAAAGCAAAAGAAAAATGAAACCTATCTGGTTCTCAAAGGAGGTGGCTGACAAAATTAAGGCTAAAAGAACAGCATTCAAGAAATATAAAAGATCCCAAAGGGATGAGCACAAAGAACAATATTTGAGTCAACTGAGGGAGACGAAGAAACTAATCAAGTCGGCAAAAAGTCAAGCGGAAGAGAGGATTGCCAAGGAGATAAAGAATGGTAACAAAACATTTTTCAGATACATCAGTGAAAAGAGAAAAGTTCAAAGTGGTATAGTGAAATTGAAAGGTGGAAATGATCAATGCATGGAGAGAGACGAAGAAATGGCAGAAATATTAAACAAATACTTCAGTTCTGTGTTCACTAAAGAGGACCCTGGAGAAGGACCATCTCTACACAACAAGAAACTGGAAGGAAGTGGAATAGATAAACCTTTTTACAGTAGAAAATGTATGGGAAGAGCTAAAGAATCTGAAAAGTGGAGAAAGCCATGGGACCTGATGGGATTCATCCAAGGATACTGAAGGAGCTCAGAGATGTGCTGGCGGGTCCGCTGTGTGACCTGTTCAATAGATCCCTAGAAACGGGAGTGGTGCCGAGTGATTGGAGAAGAGCGGTGGTGGTCCCGCTTCACAAGAGTGGAAACAGAAAGGAGGCTGGTAACTACAGACCGGTTAGCCTCACTTCGGTGGTGGGAAAAGTAATGGAGTCACTGTTGAAAGAGAGAATAGTGAACTATCTACAGTCCGGAGAATTGCTGGACCAGAAACAGCATGGATTCACCAGGGGAAGATCCTGTCAGACAAATCTGATAGACTTTTTTGACTGGGTAACCAAGGAATTGGATCAAGGAAGAGTGCTCAATGTCATCTACTTGGATTTCAGCAAAGCTTTTGATACAGTTCCGCACAGGAGACTGGTGAATAAAATGAGAAGCTTAGGAGTGAGTGCCGAGTTGGTGACCTGGATTGCAAACTGGTTGACGGACAGAAGACAATGTGTGATGGTAAATGGAACTTTCTCTGAAAAGAGAGCGGTTTTAAGTGGTGTACCGCAAGGATCGGTGTTGGGACCGGTCCTGTTCAATATCTTTGTGAGCGACATTGCGGACGGGATAGAAGGTAAGATTTGTCTTTTTGCGGACAACACTAAGATCTGCAACAGAGTGGACATGCCAGAAGGATTGGAGAGAATGAGACGGGATTTAAGGAAACTGGAAGAGTAGTCGAAGATATGGCAGCTGAGAATCAATGCCAAGAAGTGCAAAGTGATGCATATGGGGAGTGGAAATCCGAATGAACTGTATTCGATTGGGGGGGGGGGAAGGCTGATGTGCACGGAGCAGGAGAGAGACCTAGGGGTTATAGTGTCTAATGATATGAAGTCTGCGAAACAATGCGACAAGGCGATAGCTAAAGCCAGAAGAATGCTGGGCTGCATAGAGAGAGGAATATCGAGTAAGAAAAGGGAAGTGATTATCCCCCAGAACTGAACACAGTACTCCAGGCCTCACCTGGAGTACTGTGTTCAGTTCTGGAGACCGTATCTACAAAGAGACAGAGACAAGATGGAAGCGGAACAGAGAAGGGCGACCAGAAAGGTGGAGGGTCTTCATCGGATGTCATACGAGGAGAGATTGAAGAATCTAAATATGTACACCCTGGAGGAAAGGAGGAGCAGGGGTGATATGATTCAGACCTTCAGATACTTGAAAAACTTTAACGATCCAAAGACAACGACAAACCTTTTCTGTCAGAAAAAAATCAGCAGAACCAGAGGTCACGAGCTGAGGCTCCAGGGAGGAAGACTAAGAACCAATGTCAGGAAGTATTTCTTCAAGGAGAAGAGTGGTGGATGCCTGGAATGCCCTTCCGGAGGAAGTGGTGAAGTCCAAAAATGTGAAGGACTTCACATTTTTGGACTTCACCACTTCCTCAAAGGGGCGTGGGATAAACACTGTGGATCCATCAGGTCTAGAGGACGTGTATAAAGAGGAGGCAGCAAAACACTGCACGGAGCGGCAGTAGCCACAGAGGCATTTACGGAGCGGGATGCCAGTGGTTGGTGTTCCACCTTTACGGAGCGGAAGGATGGAGTGCTGCCATCTCCAAATTAAAAAAAAAAACCCAACAAAAACAAAAAAAAAAACAGGGGTGGGTAAGAGTACGTAAAATTAACGGAGAGTTCAAAGGCTATAGGTATTAACAAATATTGAATAAGCCTAATAATTGGTGATAGTTAATGTGGCTTTCAATGCATACTTCACTTTGTTTTACTTCTTGTTAAACTTGTTTATCTTTCCTTTAACTCTAATCCCAGTTAGAATAACCCCTGTTTTATTGTAACTTTCTCTTCCTTGCACTTGTTTATACTCCTGTAATGTATACTCTTAGGGGTAGATTTTAAAAGAAGCGCGATCAGCCTACTTTTGCTTGCGCATCAGACTCAAGCAAAAGTACGCTGGATTTTAGTAGATATGCGCGGAGCCGCGCGTATCCACTAAAATCCTGGATCGGCGCGCACAAGGCTATCGATTTTGTATAGCCTGCGAGCGCCGAGCCGCGCTGCCTCCCCCCGTTCCCTCCAAGGCCGCTCCGAAATCGGAGCGGCCTCGGAGGGAACTTTCCTTTGCCCTCCCCTCACCTTACCCTCCCTTCCCCTACCTAACCCACCCACCCGGCCCTGTCTACACCCCCCCCTTACCTTTGTCGGGGGATTTACGCCTCCCGGAGGGAGACGTAAATCCCCGCGCGCCAGCGGGCCTGCTGCGCGCCGGGCCGCGACCTGGGGGCGGGTACGGAGGGCGCGGCCACGCCCCCAGGCCGTAGCCACACCCCGTACCCGCCCCCAAACCGCTGCCGACACGCCCCCGGAACGCCGCGACGACCGGGCACGCCCCCGACACGCCCCCCTCCGAGAACCCCGGGACTTACGCGAGTCCCGGGGCTCTGCGCACGCCGGGAGGCCTATGTAAAATAGGCTTCCCGGCGCGCAGGGCCCTGCTCGCGTAAATCCGCCCGGTTTTGGGCGGATTTACGCGAGCAGGGCTCTGAAAATCCGCCCCTTATGTTTTAGTTATGAATGTTATAATGTATTGATCACCCCTTGTTTTATGTAAACCGACATGATACGTACTCCCGTGAATGCCGGTATAGAAAAACACAAATAAATAAATAAAATAAAATAAACTTTCAATGCATATCCAGCATTGCTCTCTGCTTCAACAGCAGGGGAGAAGAAAAACTACTACTTCACGCATATCCAGCATAGCTCTCTGCTTCAACGGCAATGGAGAAGTAAAACTACTACTTCACGCTTATCCAGCATAGCTCTCTGCTTCAACGGCAAGGGAGAAGAAAAACTGATACTTCACGCTTATCCAGCATAGCTCTCTGCTTCAACGGCAGGGGAGAACAAAAACAACCAATAAGGGCTGAATAACATAGTCTGGGTAAACAAATAAGTATGGGTGTAGCTTGCTTGTTGCAGCGGTTACTACCCCTAACTAATCAAGCTTGATATTTCACTTGGATGCAGCTCCATCACTGCTCTCTGTATTAATGGTGGGGGTGAAAGGGAAATAGAACCAAGGGTTGCTAAGAGCCAAGAGAAACAGATAAGTATGAAAGGAAAGAAGTGTGAAGCTTGCTGGGCAAACTGGATGGGCCGATTGGTCTTTTTCTGCTGTCATTTCTATGTTTCTATGTTTCTAGCCAGGCCTGTCTAATAGGCAAGGTGGAAATATTCTAAAAAGGTCGGGAGCTTATCTGAAGAGGCTTGCAACACAAACTTCAAGTCCAATGGGGCCACCAACACTTTTTCAGCGGTCAGATTAACATAAGAGGGTCTGTCTAGAACCCATTCCCTGATAATGCACAAATTACCAGCCAAATTATAAAGTGCCAAATCGGGGACACCTAAGCCTCCCAGACTCCATTTTTCTTTCATCTAGCTCAACTGTTTTCTGGGTTTCCTGCCCTACCAGAGAGAGGATCGCAACACTTTGTCCAGGCTGGTGACGTCTTTACGTTTGAGATGAAGTGGCAAGTTCTAAAGAATATAAAGCCATTTGGGAAGGATGACCATTTTAAACAAATTAACCCGACCTCCCAGAGAAAGTGGTAAAGTACTCCCACGCGCGCAGCCTCTCTTGAGAGGATTTTAACAAGTTAGGAATATTAAGGCTATACAATTTGGCTAGGGAATGGGGAAGGGAGACCCCCAGGTAACGAAGGGAATCACCGGCCCACTGTAGGGAGAAAGACTCATCCCATCATTCCCGGAGGGTATCAGGAAATGCCAAGGCTTCGGATTTGTCCATATTAAGATGTAGGCCAGAAAAAAATCCCAAATGTCCAAATTAATTGCAAGAGGGACCATATTGGATCCATCAAAAATACCAGTATGTCATCGGCAAAGGCCGCCTATTTGAAAATTTCGGTCTGAAAACTAATCCCCTTCACCTCTCGTGCTGCCTGAATGAATAAAATATGAGGTTCAAGTTGTAGAAGGATCAAAAGGGGGGAAAATGGGGGGGATAATTTTTTATTAATAACTTTTGTTTTTAATTTTTAAAAAAGTGATTTCTTGCACTTTGTGTTTTTTTTGTATTTTTTGTTTGTTTCTTAGGCATTCTTTCCATTTAGTTTTAGAAGGGAAGAGTAGAGGGAAGAAGCAACCTCCCTCCAACTCCCACCCACCTCTACCTTCACTTCGTGCTTTATGACAAAGTCACTAGTTGAAGTGGGGGGTGGAGATTTGTTGGCAGAGTATCACAATCCAGTGGGAGCACTGAGAGGAGAGGATCACCTTACTAGTGGCTGAAAGAAATCAGTAAGTTCTGCTTGTGAAATGTTTTTAAAAGTATTGGGAAAAAGTAAACTATTGGGGTATATTAATTAGTGTGTTTAAATAGTTTGTTTTTTTTAAATAAAGTCAGTAAAGCAGCTAATAAACAAGTTAGTGTGTTTTTGTTTTCCCAATCCTTCCATCCCTCTCCCACCCATCCCTAGCTCATCCTTTAATTTATAGGCAGGTGCCACTTTCACACATACAAAAAAAGTCAGCCCTATAACTTCACTTCTTGAATTCCCCACACCTTATTGAGAGTTTGATTATTCCTTTGTAGGCCACTACCAGATATATAGTAAATACACTAATACATTTAAAGGACCCTAATTAGACACATTCCTACTCCCATAGCAACCTAAAACTTAATTAGATGAAGGTAGCAGTCCAGCAGCAAGAGGGGGGCCTCCCAGTCTTTTGCATCGAGTGTCACATGTATGATTTTTTACCCACTGGTGAGAAGTTGTACATGTGCATCTGATGCAAAGTGTTCCTGTCTCTCAGAGAATGAGTCCGATCTCTGGAGGCTAGAGTGGCAGACCTGGAGGAGCTGAGGCAGACATAGGTATACAGATGGCTACTATGTCCCTGAAGGTCTCAAGTCCCAACTTCAGACTGGCAGCCCTGATGCTGCCTTGGAGGAGGAAGTTCTCTTCTGTGGAGAGCATCATCCTGGTATGGCAGGAAATGATCCTGTAGCAAGGACCTGCTCTCCAGGTGATGCGTTGTCCTCTCGCACAGAGGATGACTCTCCCAGGGCTATTGCCCCGGACTGAAGGGTTAGGTCAACCGTCATAGTTGGTGATTTGATTATTAGGGATGTAGATAGCTGGGTGGTTGTTGGGCATGAGGATCACTTGGTAACATGCCTAGCTGGTGCGAAGGTGATGGACCTCATGTGTCACCTAGATAGGATTTTAGACAGTGGGGAGGAGCTGGCTGACATGGTACACGTGGGCACCAAAGACATAGAAAAATATGGGAGGGAGGTTCTGAAGCCAAATCTAGGCTCTGAGGTAGAAAGTTGAAAACCAGAACCTCCAGGGTAACATTCTCTGAAATGCTCCCTGTTCTATATGCAAGTCCCCAGAGGCAGGCAGGGCTTCGGAGATCAATGTGTGGATGAGATGATTGCACAGGGAAGAGGGATTCTGTTTTGTAAGGAACTGGCAAACCTTTTGATCAAGGGGAGTCTTTTTCGAAGGGGTGGGCCCAGGCTGCTGGCACTAACCTTTTTAAAAAGGAGAGAGAACAGTTTTTTTAAACTAGAACAAAGGGGAAAGCAGACAGTCGCTTAATCAGTGCATGGTTTAGAGGGAGGTATCTTTGAAGGATACTAAGGAAGCTTTAGATTTAGGGCATCCCAACAGAGGTTCCAATAAAAGCAAAAGTAATCCATGTGCCTATAAGTAAAGAATCACCTGAGCTAAAAGATTCCAAATTATCTCTGAAAAGCAGAATGTTAATACAAACAAAAAATATACTCTGAAATGTTTGTATGCTAATACCGGAATTCTGAGAAGTCAGATGGGAGAGTCGGTGTATAGGAGTGAATAATGACACAGACTTAATTGGCATCTCTGAGACATGGTGGAAGGAGGATAACCAATGGGATAGTGCTATACCAGGGTACGAATATGGTCAGTACAAGAGACGTCAGAGCTGAGAAAACGAAACTGAAGAGGACTGATTTCCTGGAAACTTAACAGTAAGTGTAAGTGGCAGAACAAGTGCCCCTAGCAACAAAGCACGTATACATGCACAAATTTACTAATTGGACAAGGGATAAGGGGCAGGTAAATGCAGACACCTGTTGATTGGCTGAAGGTAAACTCTTATAAAGCTGTGCACTAGCAATAGATCTCTGAGTAGGTTTGAGCTTGCACTATTTGCTTTGTAACGCTTGCTACTCCTAAAGAAACCACGTCTTTCTTTATAATAAACTTCACTGTTTGACTTTTAAAGATGGTCTTTATTAGTCTCACTTTATCAGAGGTTTTTTACATAGAAAGGACCAACTTGGTGGTGGGGTGGCACTTTGTGTCCGGGATGGCATAGAATTCAACAAGATAAATATCCTGCAAGAGACTAAATGCACAATAGAATCTTTTTGGGTAGAAGCCCCTTGTGTATTGGAAGAATATAGCATCCACCAGGCCAAAGTGATGAGACGGACAGTGAAATACTAAGAAGTTAAGGAAGCTAACCAAATTGGTAGTGCAGTCATAATGGGAAACTTCAGTTACTCCAATATTGACTGGATAAATGTAACATCAGGACATGCTAGAGAAATAAAGTTCCTGGATGGAATAAATGATAGTCTTATGGAGCAATTGGTTCAGGAACCAACGAGAGAGAGAGCAATTTTAGTTCATATTCTCCCCGGAGACCAGGATCTGGTGAGAGATGTAATAGTGGTGGGTCTACTTGGTAATAGTGATTAACATGATCAAATTTGAATTAATGTCAGGAAGGGAGGCAGTAAATAAATTCATGGCTCTAGCACTAAACTTTGAAAGGGGGAACTTTGACAAAATGAGAAAAATACTTTAAATAAAAAAAAAAGAAAGAAACTTGAAAGGTGAAGCTACATAGGTAAAGAGTGACAACAGACATTGATATTGTTTAAAAATACCATCTAAGAAGAGCAGTCCAGATGTCTTCCATGCATTAACAAAGGTGGAAGGAAGGCCAAACAATTGCCGGCATGTTTAAAAAGTGAGGTGAAAGAGGATATTTTAGCTAAAAGATCTTCATTCAAAAATTGGAAGAAGGATCCATCAGAGGTAAATAGGATAAAGCTTAAGCATTGTCAAGTTAAATGGAAGACATTGATAAGACAGGCTAAGAGAATTTGAAAAGAAGTTGGCTGTAGAGGCAAAAACTCATAATAAAAACTTTAAAAAATATATCTGAGGCAGAAAGCCTGCAAGGGAGTCGGTTGGACCGTTAGATCGAGAGGTTAAAGGGGCAGTTAGGGAAGATAATGCCATTGCAGAAAGACTAAACAAATTCTTTGCTTTGGTGTTTTATTGTAGAGGATGTCTGGGAGATACCTGTTCTGGACACAGTTTTCAAGGGTGAGATTGAGATGAACTGAACCAAATTATGGTGAACCTGGAAGATGTAGTAGTCCAGATTGACAAACTGAAGAGCAGTAAATCAACTTGACCGGATGGTATACACCCCAGGGTTCTGAAAGAACTAAAAAATGAAATTTCAGACCTATTATTAAAAATTTGTGAGCTATTATTTAAAATTGTCCATTGTATCTGAAGACTGGAGGGTGAACAATGTAACCACGATATTTAAAAAGGGATCTAGGGGAGATCTGGGAAACTATAGACTGAGACTGACTTCAGTGCTGGAGAAAATCGTGGAAACTGTTATAAAGAATACAATTATAGAACATTTAGATAGACATGGTGTAATGGAACACAGCCAGCATGGTTTTATCTAAGGGAAGTCTTGCCTCACAAATCTCCTACATTTTTATGAGCTTGTAAATAAACATGTGGACAAAGGTGAACTGGTAAATGTAGTGTATCTGAATTTTCAGAAGATGTTAGTCTCTCATGAGAGGCTTCTAAGAAAATTAAAGTCATGGGATAGAAAGCAATATCCTTTTGTGGATTACAAACTGGTTAAAAGACAGAAAACAGAGTACGATTAAATGGTCTTTTCACAGTGGAAAACAGGGATCTATACGAGGACCAGTACTTTTTTTTTTCCAATTTATTCTTTATTAAATTTTCAAAAAGCTTAACAACAATTCTTGCATTATACATGTATAAATCAAGTAAATTGAATATAACAGCAATAATTCACAAATCTCTAAAAGAGAAAAGTTTCCCATGCATAATAAAAAAAACCCCCCCCCAAAAACAAAACTACTGCTATATTCAAACCTTATAACATGGGGGCCTGTTTTACAGATACTTCACAAATTCCAATTAATAATTTATCCAGGAAGCAGGAGCTCTAACTATTTTCCTTTAGGTTTGGCCCAACGATTGTGATACTTCGTTCTCTAACTTTGCTTGAGTTTTATCAGCCAAAACGTGGGCGTCCATCGGTCCGAATCCGTGTGAGGCTGGAGACGAGGTAACAAATTTCGCCTTCCTTTTACTCCCCATAAAAGACCTAATAATTCTCAAAATATAGTCCAAGCTGATCCAAGCCGATCAAAGTCGCGCACGCCCCTTGGACGTGCGCGGCTTAGACGCTGCGCCGGCAGCTATGGTGCGCCGCTGTCCCGCGGGCTTTTCAGCTCGCGGTCTCCGGCGGATGACGTCAGGGGGCAGGAGTCCCGCAAGTGCAGGCGATGTCAGCTCCTCACCACTCCGCTGTGCCGGGCAGGTCGGGTCGGCTCCTTCCTTCCTCACAGGTCAGGCCCCGAACTCCACTCTGTCCCGTGGGCTTTTCAGCTCGCGGTCTCCGGCGGATGACGTCAGGGGGCAGGAGTCCCGCAGGTGCAGGCGATGTCAGCTCCTCACCACTCCGCTGTGCCGGGCAGGTCGGGTCGGCTCCTTCCTTCCTCACAGGTCAGGCCCCGAACTCCACTCTGTCCCGCGGGCTTTTCAGCTCACGGTCTCCGGCAGATGACGTCAGGGGGCAGGAGCCCCGCAAGTGCAGGCGATGTCAGCTCCTCACCACTCCGCTGTGCTGGGCTGGTCGGGTCGGCTCCTTCCTTCCTCACAGGTCAGGCCGCGACTCAGCAGGACCGACGGAGGACACTCGACAAAGACCGCAGGAGGACGCCCTTAGCAAGAACAGGAGCTGGGAGACAGGGCCGCGCAGTTGGCGCTTGAGCCTGTCGGGGTAAGGCCCCTTTAATCTCGCACCTACCTCTGAGGGCCCCCGCACTGACCACGTGACCGGCTACAGCTCACTCGCCGCGGTCCGACTCCGCCTCCATTCCTAGTCGCGCCGGTGATCTCATTGTTCCGCGACCAACTCAGGTTTAAAGGGAAGAGCCGCTTCCAGGCATCGCGCGACAAAGGGGCTGCCCCTTCGTGCAGCCCCAAATTGAAGCGAGAAATAGTCTCTCTGTCCTTTCTTGTCTCACTGGCACCAAGCTCACCCCTTTCAACAGTTTCTCACGGGCCACAGCTGATTCCACCACCCACTCAACTACAGCCCTTCTCAGACTCTCCGCTCGCAACATTATCTCCTCCACAAGGATGCACACTTTCACTATCCCTATAATCAGCAAACAACGCAGAATTCAAGCTAAACCTACCTCACCTCCCAGCATCCGTCAACAAAGGCTAATTCCAATAATGATCTCTCCTATTACACAATTTCTGGGCCTCTCTCTTACTCTTTTTAATGCACAATCACTCACGAAAAAAACACACATTCTTAATGACTATCTCATTGAAATCAATCCTGATATTTGGGCAATCACAGAAACATGGCTGAAACCTTATGATACAGTACTAACGAATCAACTTCCCACCCAACTTTATGACTTTTTCTCAATCCCCAGACTCAAAAAAAGGGGAGGAGGACTTCTATTAGCCGCAAAAAAGGACTAGGCCTAACCTTACAACAATCAAATATAACAACCAACCTCGAACTTTCCTTCTTCAAATCCGAGAACCTTCAAATTGGCCTAATCTACGCCCCTCCAGGAACCCTAGAATCTGACCCTTCACCCATCATTGAGTTCATAGCTAAATATATCAACCCCGACAAACCAGGATTGCGTAAGGGTGTGGCCCTTAACACCTTGAAGGTGCAAATGGCCACACTCGATTGTTATAGAGGGCAAGACAATGGTGGGCCTTTGTCTTCCTATCCAGATGTGTCCTGGTTCTTGAAGGGAGTTAAGCATCTTCATCCTTCTTTGCGGCTACCGTTGCCTCTGTGGGACCTTAATCTGGTCCTGAATTTCTTGGCAGGTCCTACTTTCGCCCACTATGTGGCCTCTCCTTACGCCTGCTTACCTCGAAGAGAGCCTTTTCTCATGGCAATCTGTTCTGCACATCGGGTTTCCGAACCGCAGGCTCTTTCTTGCTGTGAGCCTATTCTGCGTGTGATGCCAGGGATGGTAGAGCTTTGCACTGTGCCTTCTTTTTTTCCGAAAGTGGTTTCAAAGTTTCATTTGAATCAGGCTATTTCCCTGCCCATGGTGGACAGTGAGAGATGAGTGTGAGTATCGTCTTTTGCATACCTTCGATGTCAAGCGGCATCTGATGCAGTACTTGGAGGTTCTAAATTTGTCCAGAAGTCTGATCGTTTGTTTAAGCTCCATGGTGAAGTTAAATAGTGTGAACCGGAGATGCAGGCAACTATAGCCCCTTGGTTAAGGACGTCATCACGACCACCTACGTGGATCTGGCGATTCCTTTGCTAAAGCAGAACAGACCACATGCCACAAGGGCTCAGGCGGTATTGTGGGGGGTATTGTCTCCAGTCAAGATTTGCCAAGCAGCAACGTGTCCTCCTTACATACCTTTTCCAAGCATTACAGCTTGGACGTTCGTGCTTGCGAGGACGCCACGTTTGCACAGGAAGTATTGACCTGACCACGGGCAGCCACATGCCATGTTCAAGTAGCTTTGGTACATCCCACTTGTGTGGAATGGCCTGTCTGAGCGCAGAGCAGAAATTACTACTTACCTGATAATTTCCTTTCCTCTAAGGAAGGCGGGCCAACCCACAACCTGCCCTTGGCTGCTGCTTTTTCCTTTTGTTTTGTCCTTTAGGTGCTGACAATGTAGACTGTTCTGCTATTCATTTGAGGACTAGTAAGTGTCTTGACCAGTCCCTCAGTTTAGTGAATGTTACTTCTTATTTTTGAGCTCAGTGTTCCCAATTGATTGTAAGCATGAGTGGTTGATTGTTAATAGTCATGTTCAAGTATAATCAGTTTGTCCACAGTTTGGCTTTTCCAGAGCATACTGGAGGGCTGATGGGCTATATGTCTGTGACATCAATTTTTACTTTGTCTCCATCTGCTGGCAGACCAATCCACCCACTTATGTGGCTTGGCCTACCTTCCTTAGAGGAAAGAAAATAATCAAGTAAATAGTAATTTCTCCATTTATCTTCTTTAGCAGAAGTAGTGTTGCCAGACTTTCTAAAGAGAGCTACTGTTCGACCTTTGTTTAAAAAAAAAAAAAAAAAAAAAGCTTAGATTAATTGAGTACATGAAGCTATAGGCCTATTTTGTCACTACCTTTTATGGCCAAGCTTATAGAAAAAGTTGTTCATAAACAGGATGGTTATTTAGAGGACAATGCACTATTAAATTCCAAACAATTCAGAAAGAACAATAGTATGAAGACTTTACTGTTATCATTATCTGGTACGATTTGAAAGGGTTTTGACTACTGATAGATATTTGTTGGTGCAGCTTGACATATCTACAGTGTTTGATATGATAGACCACAATCTTTTGATAGCTCGATTGATGGAGCTAGGAATCACTGACGATTTCTTTTAAGTGGTTTTCTTTCTTCTTCATTAATTGGAGTTTCCAAGTTATTTTTGAGAACCAAGCTTCATGTTGGATTAAAGTCAAAACTGGTGCTCCTCAGGGGACTTTCTTGTCAGTTTCGTTGTTCAATATATATCTTGCACTGTTGTGTAAACTGTTGGTTGGATTGGGTGTAGATTTTAGAATTTTTGCTGATGACATTCAGTTTTATTTGCCAATTAAGGATAGAATAGCTAATTCCCTGAAGGAATTCACCATCTATCTGCAGACAATAAAAACACTGTTATACCATAATTGTTTGGCCCTGAATACAAGTAGTCTGAAATTCTAGTGCTCATGGAAAGGTCATTTATTTATTTATTTTATTTAAGGGGTTTTTATATACCGCGTCACGTTTAGAACATCACCTCGGTTTACAATGGAACATAATGCAGCAATGGGCTTTACATAAAACACATATGAATATATAATACATACAACCAGTATGAATATAAACTGTATATATGAGGTTAGTGATTAAGCAAAGATGAAAATAATCTGTACACATGCAGTGGTTAAACATAAATACAAGGACTGGGGAGCATACTGGTCCAATACAACAGAGTAGGATAAAATTTAGTGATTAAACAGCTTCTGCGGAGGGCGAGAGAGAGGAGAGCAGAGAACTTCCCCAGAATTGTAGGGGAAGAACCAATAATATCTTTAAAAAAAATTTTCATAGATCAATTAGGATTTACCTCTGACAGGTCTCCTACTGTTAATAGCTGTTACTTTCTCCCCATAAGAAATGGTTTGCCTAGAGATGAGAATTTTCAAGGAGATCTAACCAATTTTTTGGAAGACTCCACAGCCAATGTAATAAATTGGGGAACTCTTAGTTACCTTTTATGCCACCACAGATATAAATACAATTATGAAAAAATATTTTAGTAAGTATCCAATTACCTATTACGATAAAGCAATAAAAATTTTCCCTGATCTAGCTCCCCCAACCCAACTGAGGCGTAAAGCTTTCTTGGGGTTTCGGCAGGAAGTAATTTCACTAGGTTATTCTTATACATTACGGTATCCGTGTAAATGCATAATACAGAAACAAGATAATACATATATATTCTTTGTTCCGGATCAACTAAAGAAATTCTTGGAACAAGCTAGAGTGCCGACCTCTACCCCAATTTCTAGTTAACCAAGGCAATAAAGAAAGAAAAAGATATAGGGAATGCAATAGTTTGAATGATTTGTTTTTCTTGATACGCTCCCATTTTTTTTTCAGGAATAACCCTCCAATATGATTGATAATTAAATGTAGTGGTTTAACTTTGTTTCTTATCTCTTTTTTGTTATTATTTGCTCTTCCTCATTGTAGGATATAACGGTAAATGTATTTTATTAACCACTCATTGCTATTACTACAACTATGTAATGTGTAAATGTAATGAATTATATAGTGAAAATTGATAAATAAAGAATTAAAAAAAAAAAACCAGCTTCTGCAGGGAGGGAGGAACTCCATAACATCAGGGAGATACAGTCAAAACTGTTATGGGGGAGGGGGGGGCGCTGTTCGCCACAAGGCAAGATGGACATCCTTGACTGAAGCTCCGGCGTTCCTCCACCCTGCGACCCCTTTTTACATGGGAATCACAACTCAAAATTTTGCATACTTACCTGACTAACAATCTACCGGCGAACGGGGTAATGTCGATGAAAAAAAGAGGCCCAGATCTGCAGAAATTTTCCTTTACTAAAGCGGCGGTGGAGGCGCGGAAGTGCGGGCCCGATATAGCCGACTGCGAGGCGGGTGATATGGAGGAAACAGACGCGGAGGCCCCGATCCTTTCGCCCCAACAAACCATAGAATCGGTGTCTAATCTGGCAGATCTCCCTACTAAAACAATGCTCCGCGATTGGTTTGTAGAGCTACGGGCGGACATGAAACTTAACAAGGAGGAACTTTTGAATTCTTTCGCCGAGCTCCGAGAAGATTTCTTAGCATTAGGACACAGAGTCTACGAACTTGATCTCCGGGTAGAGCAGCATGCGATCGACCTTTCTGATCTAACGACTACAGCTGGCGCCAACCAGAAAATGATTGCTTCACTAACTGATAAAATCGAGGATATGGAAAATAGGTCTCGGCGCCAAAATATCAGGATCAGGGGGGTGCCTGAAACTGAGGAATTTGCTAACTGCTTCACTGTAGCAGCGGAATTCTGTGCCTATCTCTTGCAGCAGGCTCCGGCAGATTTACAGCATAACACCATTTTTGGAGAATCGGACATACAATTTGAACGGGCCCATCGTGCGCTGGGGGCACGTCGTGATGGGAAGCCACGGGACATTCTTATTAACTTTCTTAGCTTCCGCCAGAAAGAAGCTATCTTTACCATTGCGCGGCAAAAGAAGACATGATCCTGGCGCAATCATGATGTCGCTGTCTTTCAAGACCTGGCAGCTAGTATGCTCAAAAAATGTTATGAGCTGCGGCCTGTCACGGAGGAGCTACGCAAAGCTAACATCAGGTATCGTTGGAATTACCCATTTGCTCTTTCATTTCAACATGGAGGCACCACATACCGGCTCCAGACACCTGCGGAAGCTAATTCCATCTTTCAGCAGGCTGGCCTTGCTATTCGAGTTACCTTACCATCTAGCTCGCCCGCTCCACTGCCGAGGAGAGATATTGGTTTAAAATGGCGCCGGGTCGAAAGAAACAAGCGGAGGCCCATCACGCGTTCACAGCAGCCCCAGGAATCCCTTTCTGATCAGGGGTGAAGAGGACCATCGCCTTGGGCTTCGTGCCTAATTGTACTGTTTTCTCCTTGCTTAAGGGGTTGTGATTCTGATCATATAGCTGATTCACAGTAGGGGTCAACTGACTTCATGTTTTATTGTTTATATGTTTTCTTTGTTGCAGGGTGGGGGGGGGGGGGGGGGGAAGATCGGGAGGTCTGCCAAGAGGTGAATCGCACCCACAGATTATGATCCGCGCTTTAGTTAAGTGGATCAGTAGGGGGTGGGTTATTCCTAGTATTTTGGGACCTTCTTTTGAATTTAACACTCGTTTCACCGGCAGGTCTAGCCGGCCTTTATTTGTTTATCCCCGTTTATTGATGTCAGAACTGATAGTGTGTCACTTTTGATTGCTCCTTATAACAAATGATTCAGGTTATAACTATTAATACTAAGGGTCTTAATACATATAGGAAGCGTCAGCTACTCAATGCGGACTTAAAACGATTTCGGGCCTCTGTAGTATATGTGCAGGAAACTCACCTTAAGAAACGGTACGAGAGGCTTCTTAAAAGCCGTGATTTCCCTCATGTATTTCATGCAGCTGCTCACAAGCATTCCAGATACACAGGCACGGGGATCCTCCTATCAGCTGATATACTTTTTGAGCCCGTGTTAACCATCTTAGATGATGAGGGCAGATTTGTGCTACTCAAGCTTAAGATTAGGAATGAACTCTATACTCTCATCTCTACCTATGCACCTACTGGTAATCAGGTACCCTTTTTCCGTAAGATTAAGCGTCTATTACATGAACATGGAGATGGTATGGTTCTCTGGGGGGGAGATTTTAATCTTACATTAAACCGTAAATTAGACAACTCCTACCAAGGGACCTCCAACCCACTACTATCCCGTTCGACGGCCAATACTACTTTGACTAATATCATGACGGAATGGACGTTGACGGATGTGTGGCGTCACCGCAATCCAGCATCCCGGTCTTATACCTTTTACTCGGCGCCACACAACTCATATTCCCGCATTGATTTTTTTCTGTTGGACGCTAGCCTTTTATTACGGGTCCAGTCCTGTGAAATTGAACCTATATCCTGGACGGACCACGGGATGGTTCGACTTGAGCTGTCTATACAGCAAGGACCAAGAGGTCAAATATTTTGGCGACTCAATTCTTCTCTCCTTAGGGACCAGAAGTTTCTTCAGGCTCTGACGGGACACTTGCAGGAGTATTTTGACATTAATACCCCCTCTGTTGAGTCTATGGGTACTTTGTGGGAATGCTCTAAGGCAGTGGCATGTGGGTACTGCATCGCTAAAGCTACAGCTCTTAAAAAAGATAGAGAGCGGAAAAGGCAGTTGCTAGTACAAGCGATCAGTGATTTAGCCAAGCAGCACTTCCAGAACCAATCTCCGGTGATTTATAGAAAACTCCTGGAGGCCAGGTTAAACTTACAAACGCTTGATGATCACCAAATTCTACACCAATTAGATTTGAACAAACAGGCTTACTATGAAGGAAGTGATAAAGCAGGACGGTTTTTGGCTAAACAGTTAAAGGCACGGGTGTTGCAGTGCAGTGTCACCAAACTCCGTTCATCCCAAGGGTCACCGATAGTGGACTCCCTAGAGATTCGAAAAAGTTTCTCTGATTTTTATGCTTCTTTGTATGCCCCTCGCACAGATATTTTGGAGTCTGATATTGTAGATTATTTGGCCACAATGACCATCCCGTGCTTGTCGGAGGATCAACAATTAGCTCTCGACAGTCCTATTTCTGAACTGGAAGTTCAGAATACTATTAAATCCCTTAAAACTAATAAATCCCCAGGCCTTGATGGCTTACCAGGGGAATATTATAAAGCCTTGTCGAACACCTTGGTTTCCCATCTAGTGGACTATTTTAATTATGTTCGGGAGGGGGGTCATATCCCTAGCCAATCCAACATAGCGGGAATCACTGTCTTGCCTAAACCTGGTAGGGACCCTGCTTTATGCGGGTCTTATCGCCCAATATCTCTCATAAATCAAGACTTAAAGATATTGGCCAGGATATTGGCCGTGAGGTTGAATAGGTACTTGCCTACTATGATTCATTCTGACCAGGTGGGATTTGTACCCCATAGAATGGCCGCGGACAATGTCCGGAAAATTATTGATCTAATTTGGTGGACAAAGAGAGAGTGTATTCCTGCTGTCCTCCTGGCCATTGACGCAGAAAAGGCGTTCGATTTAGTACATTGGCCGTACTTATTTCAAACCTTACGTAAGATGAATTTTGGCCCATACTTTATTCAATGGATATTTCAATTATATGACCAGCCTAAAGCTATGGTAAAAGTGAATGGCGGCTACGGAGACGCTTTCCCTATTGGTAGAGGCACACGGCAGGGGTGTCCTCTGTCTCCCTTACTATTTGCGCTTTTCCTTGAGCCATTTGCAGTCCGCATCAGGATGTCCTCGGCCATTCGGGGTGTGGAGTTGGGTCTCTGTCACTATAAACTTTCGCTTTTTGCGGATGATATCATGTTTACCTTGACGGACCCTAGCTCCTCCCTGCAGGGGGTTGCAGTCGAACTGAAGACCTTTAGCAAGATTTCGGGATTTACAGTAAATTTTGAAAAATCCGAGCTGTTGAATCTTACACTATCCCAGCCCGACGTTCAACTTATCTCCAATCAGTTTCCTTTTCGATGGGCCAAACATTCCCTAAAATATCTAGGTATTTACCTTAATGCGGATGTGACGGACTTGTATTCACTTAACTATACGCCTCTGATGCGCAAGGTAGATAGAGACTTGGATACATGGTATAGAGGAGCATTTACGTGGCTGGGGAGAATAGCTATTATCAAAATGAATGTTTTGCCCAGATATTTATACTTATTCTCCACATTACCGGTGTTTCTATCTCCACGTTTACTGCACAGAATACAAAGGAAAATTTTTGACTTTATTTGGAGGCGCCGACCCCCACGGGTGGCACGTAGGACACTATATCAAGCTAAAGCACTCGGGGGTTTGGGAGTACCTGATTTTCGAGCCTACTACGTTGCTTCACAGTTACGGCCTGTCTTAGACATAGCTCGGGTTGCCTCACCCAAGCAGTGGGTCTCCATTGAACAGTGTCTACTGGGGCCCATGCCTTTGGGAGCTATTCTCTGGCAGCCTCAAAGCACTTGGAGGTGTGTCTCCCACCCCCCATGGACGTTAACTACTACATTAAAGGTCTGGGGTCAATGGAAGACAAAAATGTTGGGAAATTCCGCTTATTATTACACTACGTCCATCTTCCATAACACCGCATTTGCGGCTGGCTACCAATCTAAAGATTTCCAGGCATGGCGGGTGGCGGGCATTACCACGCTTGGCCACATGTTGCAAGGGGGTGAACTTATGTCTTGGGATCTATTTACATCTAAATATGGTTTGGGTCCGAGTCACTTTTTAGCTCATGCTCAAATCTGTCATTTCCTTAAGACTGTTATTACGAATGGGAGCTTTAATCTTACCAGGTCACTCTTTGAAAATTATTATTCACATGCTGATCACCTGACCAAGGGGATCTCTAAAATCTATCAAATGATATTGGCTATGGATCTTTACACTCCCTCGCATATTCGGAAATGGGAAGAGGACCTGGGGGGCCAGCTTACTCCGAAGGCATGGGGTACCATTTTCAGGAGGGCTACTACCTGTGCTATATCCGCACGGCTGCAGGAACACAGTTACAAAATGCTATACCGTTGGCATTTTGACCCAGACCGGCTGCACCGCATATATCCCTCTATCTCTTCCCAGTGCTGGCGAGACTGTGGGGAACCGGGTACATATCTCCATGTCTGGTGGCAGTGTCCGAAGATTACTCCTATCTGGCGTATTATCGAGGGGTGGTTGGGTAAATTGCTTGGAGTCACCATTCACTGGGAGCCAGCTTCTGCTTTATTAAATGCTCCCACTGAAGGTCTTGACCAATTTCAGCAAAAGCTGTGTATTTATGTGTTAATAGCCACCCGTACTACTATAGCCCAATATTGGAAATCTAATAAAATTCCACAGCTAGCTGAAGTTTTGTTAAAGGTTCAGAGATATCGCAGATTGGACCATCTCACGGCTCTGAAGCATAATAGAATGTCTAAAAATCTTAAAATATGGCATCCTCTCATTACTTGGGTATCTTAAAAGGTTCTACAGCTATAGTCTGCTTATTGACTTTGTGCTTCCTATATGCCTGACACTATTTGCTGTTTGTAAATTGTTTGTTTCCTTTTAAGGGGACCGTTCTGACTCACTTGCTATTGATGCTGGTCAGTTGCTGAAACGACATTTATAAAACGAATGCTGTTTGTTCCTTTCTAGGGATGGGGGGGGGGGGGGGGGAAGGGTATATTAATCTATGGTTGGCAGCATGAGCACTCACTGGCATCGCATAATTTCCCTCATTTTCATCTCTTATTTTCACGTAGGGTGTACAGTTATTGTTTCTCTGTACTGCAAATGCATTTTACCTGTCTTGCGTGTGCCAATGTTGTATTATTATTCTAATTACCATGTGCTGTGTTGCCATGTGTTGAAAACTTTAATAAAAATATAAATATAAAAAAAAACAAAACAAAAAACTGTTATGGGGGAGAGGGGATATTGATAGGGATTAGGTATCTTGCAGGAAGAATTGTGGGAAGTCGTCTGTGGGAGGGGGAAGTTAGGCGTTAGTCAGGTGTATGCTTGTTTGAAAAGCCAGGTTTTAAGGTTTTGCTTGAATTTCTTGGGGCATGATTCCTGGGGTAGAGACTAGGTGGCATTTTGTTCCATAGGGATGTTCCTGCAATGATAAAAGAGCGTTGTCTGGTGGTCACAAGTTTGGTTAGTTTGGGTGAAGGTGTATGAAGTTTTGCTTGATGTTGCGTTCTGGTAGGTCTATTTGGCTTGCAGAAGGTGAATTGCTTCGGGAACCATTGCATACTGTGATTATGTATAGATTTGTGTATGAGTGTGAGGGATTTATATATTATAAATATACTGAAAATCTCTGAGCCTTCAATTTTGAAGGAGTTGAAAATCCCTTGATCTCAGGTTGTATGGGAATTAGGAATCCAGCTTGATTCCTTGTTATTCATAAAGGAGCAGGAATGCAGAATTGTGAAAATAGGTTACTGTAAGCTTACAGTCTTACATCATTTAAAACACTATCTAGATTCAATTGAATTTAGGTTAGCTTTACAGATGCTTGTTTTTACTAACGTAGACTATTGAATTTCTCTCTTACTTGGTTTACAAAAGAACCAGGCCACTACAGTTGTTACAGAACTCTGCTTCTAGAGTGTTGTCAGGCGTCAGTAGGTATGATCATATTACACCAGTTTTATTTGACCTTCATTGATTACCAGTTTATTTTAGAATTCGTTATAAGGTTTTAATGTTGATTCATAAAACTTATAATTTAGAAAATAGATGGTTGGGAGCAAGGCTTCAGTTTTATACAAAACAAAGATGTTTACATTCCGCAAACAAGTGTCTCCTTGCCATCAATTCAGCAGACCCATTTGAGCAGACCTGGGCAAGGGGCGGCCCGCGGGCTGAATCCGGCTCGCCTACGGTCTGAATCCGGCCCGCCCACTGCTGAGAGCAGACGGGGAATGAGGCACTGCTGCCTTCCCTTGCAGAGGGAAGGCAGCAGTTCATTCTCCGCTCCCCGATTGGCCGGCCAATCGGGGAGCGAGGGAGCGGAGAATGAACTGGTTTTTGTTTTTTTTTTTACAGCGTCCGGGGGGGGAGGAGGGAGTGACTCGAGCGAAGGCACGCTGTCCGATTGGCCGGTGCTGGGCAAGCCTTGCCCAGCACCGGCCAATCGGGCAGCGTGCCTTCGCTCGAGTTTCTTTCCTACATATGTCACGGAGTTTTTTACCGGTCTGCGGCGCGCGCTCCCGGTCTCTCCCGCTGCCGTTGCCGCTGGGCTGTCAGCACGTTCAAGCCCAGTGGGAACGGCAGCGGTGTTGGAAGAAGCTGTGGCACCCGCGGCTGGGCCTTTTCTTCTTCCCGCGCCTGCCCCCTCCCGTGACCCGAAACAGGAAGTGATACACGGAGCGGTGCGCGGGAAGGAGAAAGAGCCGTGCCGCATAGGCTGCAGCATCGGCCCCCGAGCAATTGAACCAGCCGGCAATCGAGAAGAGTCAGCAGCATGAGCCTCCCGCGGCCGAAGGGATTCTTCTTTCTTGGCCTGCGGGGGCTCATGCTGCTGACTCTTCTCGATTGCCGGCTGGTTCAATTGCTCGGGGACCGATGCTGCAGCCGACGCGGCACGGCTCTTTCTCTTTCCCGCACACCGCTCCGTGTATCACTTCCTGTTTTGGGTCACGGGAGGGGGGGGGCAGGCGCGGGAAGAAGAAAAGGCCCAGCCGCGGGTGCCACAGCTTCTTCCAACACCGCTGCCGTTCCCACTGGGCTTGAACGTGCTGACAGCCCAGCGGCAACGGCAGCGGGAGAGACCGGGAGCGCGCGCCGCGGACCGGCAAAAAACTCCGTGACATATGTAGGGGAAAGAGGAAGTGAGTAAGAGAGAGTGAGAAGCAGCCAGCCAGCCTGTGTGTGATTGAGTGGTCAGAGAGCTGATGTGTGTGTGTGTGTGTATGTGAGAGTGTGAGGCATTAGTCAGGGAGGTGACTGATGTGTGTGTGAGAGAAAAAGCATGGAAGTGAGAAGTCTGGGTATGTGGGAAAGCATGAGCATAAGAAGCCTGGAGTTGTGGGAGTGAGAAACCTGGGTGAGTGTGCATGCATGAGAGAGAGAGACTGCTTGGTAAGGTGACTGTGTGTGTGAGAGAAAAAGACTGGTGTGTGTGAATGTGAGAGAATGTGATTCAGGGAATGAGAAGCCTGTGCACGTGGAGAGTGAGCATGGAAATGAGAGACTGGTGTGTGTGTAACAGAGAGAAAGTGATTATGGGAATGAGAAGCCTGTGCATGTGAAGAGTGAGCATGGGAGTGAGAAACCCGGGTGTGTGTGAGACACATCATGGGAGGGAGAAGCCGGTATATCTGAAAGAGAACATGGGAGTGAGAGACTGGTGTGTGTGTGTGTGTGTGTGTGTGAGAGAGAGAAAGAAAGTGATTTTGGGAATGAGAAGCCTGTGCATGTGGAGAGAACAAGCATGGGAGTGAGAGACTGGTGAGTGAGTGTGTGTGTGTGTGAGAGAGAGAGACAGAGAAAGTGATTATGAGAGTGAGAAGACCATATATGCAAGTAGAACACGGGAGTGGGAAGCCTGTGTGTGTGTGTGTGTGTATGGCATGAGAGAAACTGTTCAGGAAGGTGACTGGTGTGTGTGTGCCAAAGACTGTTTGGGAGATGATTGGTGTGTGAGAGACAGAAACTGGTCATGGGGCATGACTGGTATGGTGTGTGTGTGTGAGAGACATGGGCACTAAGGAAGAGGACCATAAGTATAGAGCTTAGCTTCTACTGCTGCTTCTGGTGTGTGCCATGGCCTGCAGGGAAGGGGAGTAGGAGAGCTGCTGGAGGGGGTAAGTAAAGGTGGCTTTAAGTTTATTTTTCTTGACTGCCATTTTAATTGTGTGATGTCTGCTTTTTTGAAATATTTTATTGGTGTTTGGAGAATGTTTAATAGTTTTTATGAGTTTTTAATTGTTGGATGTTCATAGCTGTTTTGAAACATTTATTCTGCTTATTAGTATAGTTTTACAATTATTTATGTGTGGGGATATATAGCTGCTTGCTAGTTCTGTTTTCCTAATAAGAGGTGTATTGGTTTTTAGGACCTGATTTAATATTTGTAGTGTTGCCTTTTCATAGATAGGGTTGCTCCTGTTTGAGTGTATTCCATAATACAGGTGTAACTGTGTGCGGATTAGTTTATGTGCATTACTACAGATCCTGGGAGTATGTTAGGTCGGTTCTGTGTCTGTTACCGAGATGAGATATTTTGCTAGCATGTAAGCGTTTGTATCGGTCTTATTTGTTGTGTTTTCTCAGAGGACATACATTGGTGGTAAACTGCTGTCTTTTCATAAGTAGGGCTATTGAGAACTGAGTTATCTTAGTCCGGCCCTCTAAAACCATCCCAATTTCTCATGCGGCCCCATGGGAAAATTAATTGCCCACCCCTGCATTTGAGTGAAGTGCATGAGGGAGCAATATCAGCGGTTTGGCTCGCTGTTATAGAATAGTATGCCTGAACAACTATGTGCCACAAGTCTTAAGACTTGGCTTTTTAAAAAGCCTTTGAATAGGTGGTTGATTTTAACATGTATCGAGTAACTAGAAGAAGGCTCTATAAGATCAAAATATGTTTATCTGTGGTTCCATTTTATTTCATATTATTTTGTGGATTTTGTTTGATTTATTTTGATTCATTTTTATTCTGTGTATTTTATTTTTGATTCATTTTGGATTTTATGTACTAGGATAGTTACTCTGAGGTTAACTCAATGTTTTACTTATGTATGTATAAATCTGTAAACCGCTTGAATTCAGAGATATGTAGTATAGAAATAATTTTAAATTAAAAAATTAAAAATAAGCTAACATGTCCGGTGGCTTTCAGTTGACAAGAATAGAGCTGTCAAAGATTAGACGAAAGGGCGGCCTAGCTTGGATGGCGAAAAGCATCCTTAATCGCCTAAAACTGCTAGAGCACTATGAAAGAGAAGAGAGCAGTAGTGGCAGCATGGAAGTAGATAAAAGTTGAATGGAACTGTGTGCAGGAGGAGAGGGAGGCAAATTAGACACACAAATTGACAAGTGTCAATAAAAGCGAAGTGTGAGAGAGCATGGCACACAATAATAGAAGAAGCTTGCTGGGCAGACTGGATGGACCATTGGTCCTTTACTGCCATCATTGCTATGTTACTTACTATAAGAGGCAATGGATAGGAGAGAAAGTGGGGAAATGAAGGTTTGATTAAATTTTGATTAAATCTCTGACTGTGAATCTCACTGCGTGCCACTTAAGCAAGTCTGAGGTGAAATTCCATCCTGAAACTCCAGAAAAATTGTTTAGATTGTTGCAGATGCACAAAAGATGCAAAGAACCTGAGGTTTAGATTTGGTAAATTCACAAAGTTAATAAGTGGTGTGATCTGATCTTTGGTCTCATGGTACTTTGCTTTGTACTACGTGTTATTTTGAAGATGGGGAAGTAGATTAGATTGGTACAAACCCTAGTTTGCACCTGAGACTTATGCCTCCTTTTTCTGAATGAATGCGGTTTTGAAAATTCAGATCATGAGGTGTTGTCTCTCACAACCTAAAACCCAAATCTTGGATAAGCCTCTGCAGTATACAGTTAAAAGTATGCTAGTTGTTGGGCAACATGCATACTTTTCCCTGCATGGCGTGTGGGCTATTCTCAAAAAAACCCTTTCCTCAAGAAAAATTCTTTGAATATTGCTTTCTTAATGATTACTTTTGGATTTATGGTAGAAAAGGAAAAAGGGCAGAATGTGAATTTAATTTAGACATTCTAGAGAGGAATGGATATAAAAGGGATTGAATTTGCATAAGCTTGAAACTTGAATAGTAGCACCATTTGTCAATACTTCAGCCCTAGCAATTATCCATTCACATGTCTTTCATATACATTCATAATTTAGTCATCTTGAAAGAAACTGTCTGAAATGGAGAATATAGCTCATTTATTAATCTCATAATTAAATAAAGAAATGACCAGGCATTGAGGTTGCAAACTTTTATTTCATTGGGGAAATGTAATCATTAATAGGGGAACTGGTTTGTAGGTGGATATGATTGTCCAGGGATGGAAGTGGAGAGAGGAGTTTGAGAAAGAAGCACATATTTTCAAAAGTTGCTGGGATTCTGTCCTGGGATTTGGGGCTTTAATTACAAAAAAATATATAAGAATCATCATACATTGACAATGATCATTCCACAATCATAATCTTCTTCCTATATGAATTTCAAAAAATGTTTTATTCTTTTTAGATTTAGACAGTCCACTTTAATTAAAAGTACTCCTGACATACCAATTGATAATCTGTTGCACATAGGATCTATTTCCTTGGTACATAAGCAAAATCTTCCTAATTATACAGAAAAATGCATTCACATGGTATCGGAAACAATAAGTGGCTGAATATGCACACGTTTGAAATGGTAAATGCATTTTCTATTTAGAAAATTTTTTTTGTACAGTGATTAAGAGAACCAGAATTACTGAATCGTTTTTCATTGCTGTGCTCTTGTTGCAGAAAAAAAAATAATTTATGTACTTGTTTCTTTTTTGCCAATAGAAAATTTGCTACTGCGGGTCTTCTTACCACTGAATCCTGAATGTAGTGACTTTATAATGATAAATTAGCTTCTTGTGTTGTAAGAGCGGCTGTCTGGCAACGTAAGATGTCTGCAATGGAAGAGGACACAGAACTTAGGGACCTACTGGTTCAGACCCTAGAAAACAGTGGAACCCTGAACAAAATCAAGGTGAGCTTTGGACACAGTTGTGCTTATGAATAGTCTGTATGAGATAGGGCTCTGGAGTCAGTGACAGAAGGTTAAGAGTTATAGTTCGAGATGCTTTTTATTGAATTGGAAAATACAACCTTCAGGTAGACCAGAGCTTCTCAAATGGGTCCTGGAGACCCCACAGCCAGGCAGGTTTTCAGGATATCCACAAGTAATATGCATGAGATAAATTTGCATATACTGAGTCTCCAGGATATGCAAATTCATCTCATGAATATTCATTGTGGACGTCCTGAAAACCTGATTGCCTGTGGGGTTCCCAGGACAGTTTTCGGAAGCCCTAAGGTAGACAATATTTTGTGGCTTTGCTTTCTTTCTTAACTTTCACAAAATAGTGTTCAGAAAAAAAGTGTAGATGTAGATTTATATTTCATTTTATATTACATTCCTAAAATATCTTAATTTTATAATCAAAATATTGAAATAAAACAATTGCACTTTAATCTTTGTTCAACTTCTGTTTTTTTTTATTTATGCAATTTTTAGAAAAATTCCAAGAACTGTTCTTGAAAAAGAAAATTAATAATATATTTCAAAATGTAAGATAAATATCTCCTCTTTGTTTATAGTGATTTTATGTAATTACACAATTCTAGCATACAGAGGGAAGGCAAAAGGAGCCAAGTCCCAAAGGCTAACGTAATAGGATGTGCTAAATTTTAGTGCACATTTAATCTTTAATTATGTGCTAAACAAGTTAACTTATGATGCAGTAAGTTAATTATATGCAAATGCATTGGAAGTTTAAAAAAGTAAAAAGCAAAAAGGTGCGCTAAAAATAGTAGTAAAGTTTAAAAAAAAAAAAAAAAAAAGTATTCTCAAAGGACAAACAGGATGAGTGACATCATCGGATGGAGCCCGGCACGAAGAACTTTGACAGACACACTGAGCACGCCCAGCATGCCACTAACCACGCGTCCATGTGGGGTCCCTCTTAAGTCTCTGTCTTACGCATTGCGGTTGTGGAGCTTACACATTGAGGTTGTGGAGCTTGTGCTTGTATCTTGAAATTTTCAAGTTTTTATCTTCCAGCATTGCGTTAGGAAAAACTGCGACACGCAGAGGGACCCTTTCTCAGCTCCCGGTAAGTTTTTCGGGTACTCGTGGTCAATCACCGATGGTGTTGCCTCCTGGTGGCCGCTGGCCATTGACTGCGCACCACGTTCTTTTTGTCATGGCATTGTCTGACTTTCGTCGATGCCCCTAAACTATGTCCACCACAGATCCCCACAAGTTCTGTGTTCTTTGCCTGAGGTGGGTCGAGATTACTTCGGACCAGTGGGTCCTCGCCATCATCCGAGAAGGTTATTACCTGGATTTTCTTCGGCTCCCGCCGAACAAGTTTGTGGAATCTCCTTGTTCGCCTCTCAAGAAGGTGGTACTAGAAGTTACTTTATAGAGGCTCCTGGCACTAAAAGCCATAATCCCAGTGCCTGCAGGGGAGATAAATTCTGGGCATTATTCCATTTATTTCATAGTACCCAAGAAGGAGGGCACTTTCAGGCCCGTCCTGGACCTCAAGTCAGTCAACAGACACCTACGGGTCCCCAGCTTTCGCATGGAAACTCTACGGTCTGTCAAGAATGCAGTACAGCCAGGGGAGTTTCTCACCTCCCTAGATCTGTCAGAAGCCTATTTGCATATCCCAATCCATCGGGATCACCAGCGCTATTTACGCTTCAAAGTCCTGAATCAGCACTTCCAGTTCCGAGCTTTACCCTTCGGGTTAGCCACCGCGCTGCGGATCTTTACCAAGGTCATAGTAGTAGTGGTGGCAGCATTCAGGAAGGAAGGAATTCTCGTCCATCCCTACCTAGACGACTGGCTGATCAGGGCAAAGTCACCGGAGGAGAGCCACCGTGCAACCAACAGAGTTATAGCTCTTCTGGAAAGCCTAGGATGGGTAGTCAACATAAAGAAGAGTTTCCTACAGCCGTCCCAGTCGCTGGAATACCTAGGGGCTCAATTCGACACCCTGGAAGACAAGGTCAGCCTGACCTCCAAAAGGAAGTCGAAACTCCGGAATCATCTGCAGGCCCTGCTGAGCACCAGCCGGCCATCAGCTCGGGATTACCTACAGGTCCTCGGCCTCATGGCATCCACTCTGGAGGTGATACCATGGGTGCGGGCTCATATGAGACCATTACAACGCGCCCTCCTATCCCGGTGGAGCCCACGATCACAGAACTACACCGTACACCTACCTCTCCCAGCCAGAGTGCGGAACCAGCTACAGTGGTGGTTGCAGCCCGGCCACATGAGCCGGGGGTCAAGAATGTCCTCCCCAACCTGGACCCTGCTCACTACATATGCCAGCCTGAACGGATGGGGAGCACACTGCGAAGAACTCACCGCCCAAGGGCGGTGGAACAGAGAAGAGTCAAGGGGGAACATCAACCGACTAGAGGCACGGGCAGTCAGGCTAGCGTGCCTGCGATTTGCCCACAGACTTCGCAACAGAGCGGTCAGAGTGATTTCAGACAACGCCACCACGGTGGCATACATCAACCGACAGGGCGGAACCAGAAGCCAACAGGTATCCCTAGAAATAGCCCCCCTGATGACTTGGGCGGAAGCGAATCACCAGGACATCTCCGCCGTTCACATCGCCGGGAAGGACAACACCATGGCAGACTTCCTCAGCAGAGAGAGCCTAAATCCAGGGGAGTGGCAGCTGTCACCCACAGCTTTCCAGATGATTGTGGATCAGTGGGGGAAGCCGGGCATGGACCTATTAGCAGACAGGTCCAACGCTCAAGTACCCAGATACTTCAGCCGCAGGCGGGATCCGCTATCCCAGGGGATCGATGCCCTGGTACAGCCATGGCCTCAGGAAATCCTTCTATATGCCTTTCCTCCGTGTGCCTTGTTGGGCGCCATTATACACAAGATTCAGCGACACAGAGGCCTAGTTCTTCTAGTGGCCCCGGATTGGCCAAGAAAACCCTGGTACGCAGACATGAGAAGGCTACTGGCAGAGAATCCTCTACCTCTGCCTCCATACAGGGACCTGCTGCGGCAAGGTCCCATCCTCCACGAGGATCCAGCTCAATTCTCTCTTACGGTCTGGCCATTGAGAGGGCTAGATTGAAGAAAAGAGGATACTCTGAGCCGGTAATAGATACACTCCTCCAAGCACGCAAGTTCTCCACATCACTGACATATATCAGGATCTGGAGAGTTTTTGAAGACTGGTGCGACTCTCACAGCACCAATTCACATGCCACTAAGATTCCTATCATTTTGGACTTCCTACAAGATGGACTTCCGAAGGGGCTGTCCCTCAGCTCCATCAAGGTTCAGGTAGCAGCGCTGTCCTGCTACGGTCCCAGGAGTGACAGCAACACCATTGCCAAACACCCAGACGTCTCAAGTTTCCTGAAAGGAGTCAAACACATTCGCCGCCACTGAAGTGGCCAGTGCCAGTGCCCTTGTGGAACCTCAACCTAGTGTTGGAATTTCTAGTGGGATCTCTCCGTTTGTTAACCTTGAAGATGGTGTTCTTGCTGGCTGTGTGTTCAGCACGCCGCATCTCAGAGCTACAAGCACTGTCCTGCCGTGATCCCTTTCTCAGAATCACTCCAGAAGCTATCCATCTTCGCACGGTTCCTTCCTTCTTACCCAAAGTGGTCTCATACTTTCACCTTAACCAAACCATATCCTTGCCAACCACGGACGGTTTGAAGAAGTCAGAGGAAGGTCGAATACTGCGTCATCTCAACATCGGCAGAATACTGGCCAGATACTTGGAAATGTCAGAAGCAGTATGAAAGACGGACCATCTGTTCGTACTTCACAGCGGGAAGAAGCAAGGGGAAGCGGCCTCACGGCTAACCATCACCCGCTGGATCAAAGAAGTTATCAAGGCGGCCTACGTTGAAGCGGGAAAGCCACCACCTCTACAGGTCAAGGCTCACTCTACCAGAGCGCAATCGGCCTCTTGGGCAGAAACTAGGATGCTGTCGCCTGCAGAAATATGTAAAGCGGCGACGTAGTCCTCCCTCCATACCTTCTCCAGGTTCTACCGTCTGGACGTTCAGGCCAGGGAGGACACAGCATTTGCGAGGGCAATCCTAAACTGTCCTCGGGCAGCCTCCCGCCCAGTCCGGGAGTAGCTTTTGTACATCCCATTTGTTTTGAGTCCATCTGCTACACGCTAGGAAATGTAGAGATTACTTACCTGATAATCTCCTTTTCCTTAGTGTATGCAGATGGACTCAGCATCCCGCCCGGCTGCCGGTATACATGGGGGATTCGCCGACTTACGGTAAGCCATGTTTGCTTATATAGGGCTTCCACCCTGCCAGGTGTCGACGCCTTCCGGTTGAGAACACTGGCGGTCTCCAGCTGCCATCAATTGGTCAGGGTAATCCTGTTCATTTAATCGATCGGTCAGTCACACATATATCCATAAAGCTTTTGCAAGGAAGATTACTGAATTGCTTCACTTCCTGTGGGGGTATATGTACCCGTGCTGACGTCAGATCCGTCTCCAACTGCTAGCACGAGCACACTATACCCACTTGTTTTGAGTCCATCTGCATACACTAAGGAAAAGGAGATTATCAGATAAGTAATCTCTACATTTGCACTCATGCCTTAGCGCCCCCTCCCTCCTCCCTTCCCCCCGGGCTGCAAACAAAGGGTTCTGGATGCCCTTGGACACCAGATGTTTCAAGGCTCTATGTTAGCGGCCAGGATCACTTGCTACCAACTCTATATGAGTTAGTACTCCAGGAACCTCTGGAAACAAGCCCAAGAGTTGGGAGAACACCTCTCACAACAATTCCAGGAGGAATTTGAGGGGTGTGCAGCAAGGCCTGGAATGTGATAAACACAAGGTCCGCTCTGTGTACGACATGTTTGAAATGGCTGTGAGAATTGCTGCGGCAGGCACTGGGGCTTGCCCTATGGCTTGGCTGCGCACTTCCGATCTGCACCCCGAGGTCCAGGACTATCTGGCAGATCTGCCTTGTACAGGTGAAAACCTGTTCAGGGACAAGATTAAAGAGGCGGCAGCACAACTGAAGGACTGTCATGAAATTCTTCAACAGTTGTTGGCCAGTACTTCAGACAGCCAGCCTTCCAGCAAAAAGCCTCGTAGACAATATCTGAGGTGGCCTTTTTACTGGCCACACAAGTATTACCCGCCAGCCTCTGGCAAGACCGAGAGTGCGACAACTTTGTACGCCCCATGCGACTCCTGCCCTGCCACAAAACCCCGTTGCGGCATTTTGGCTGGCAGCTAGGGAGTGCGAGCCAGCTTCCCCTTCCCCGTGGTGTCGAACCCCCCCCCCCAGTGGGGGGCCGCCTGCAGTTATTTGCAGACCGATGGACTTCAATTACATTGGACTTTTGGGTCCTGTCCATCGTGCGGCAGGGGTACAAATTGCATTTCCAACGAATTCCACACCACTCTCTTCCATGTCCATGGTGGAAAGAAATAGGGAACCAAGAAGTGCTTTGAGTAGAGCTCTCTTAATGGCTCGAGCAATTGAACCAGTTCCGCCAAGCCAGCAGGGGGTATGTGCTCTATTCCAGGTATTTCCTGATTCCCAAGAAAACTGGTGGCCTTCGCCCCATTCTGGTTTTGAGGGCATTGAACCAATTTCTGGTCAGGGAAAAGTTCAAAATGGTCTCCTAAGTTTGATTCTCCTCCTCAAGGCTGGAGACTGGCTGTGCTTCCTCGATCTAAAAGATGCCTACGCCCATATCCCCATTTCTCTGGGGGATCGGAAGTATCTACGCTTCCTGGTAAAGGAGGAACACTACCAGTACCGCTTACTGCCCTTTGGCCTGGTGTCCGCACCCCGTGTTTTCACCAAATGCCTGACGGTAGTGGGGACCTATCTTCTGAGGCGAGGGGTTCATGTCTTCCTTTACTTTGATGATTGGCTTATCAAGAGCGACTCCAGGCAGGGGGCACTGTGTTCTGTGCATGTCACAATAATGCGTCTTGGAAAATTTGGGATTTCTTATCAACTAGCCAAAATCCCATCTCCAGCCATTGTTACAACTGGATTTCATCAGGACCAGGCTGCACACCATCCAGCCTTTCTGTCTCAAGACAGGGTGGAGACTCTTGCTGCCCTTGCTCAGGTAGTCTCCACTTGCTCCCATGTTTTGGCACACCAGTTCCTATGACTTCTGGGTCATATGATGGCGACAGTACATGTTAAGCCGTTTGCGCGGCTTCAGATGCGCAGAGCTCAATGGACATTACGTTCCCAGTGGTGTCAAGCCACTCAGGATCTTTGGGGCCGTGTCCTGACCACCTCTCCCCTTTGGCAATCCCTTGTGTGGTGGGCAAACCTATCTAGTCTCGAACGGGGATGCCCTTCTGGAGCCCGCAGCCCCAGATTGTCCTCGCCACCGACGCGTCTCACATGGGTTGGGGAGCCCATGTTGTGGATCTCCACACTCAAAGTATTTGGTCTTTGCAGGAGAATCGGTCCCAAATAAACTTCCTGGAATTAAGAGCTATCCGGTACGCCCTGAAGGTGTTCAGGGAGCAACTACACAACAAAGTGGTCCTAGTTCAGACTGACAGTCAGGTGGCAATATGGTAGTTGAGCAAGCAGGGAGGAAACAGGGACATATGTCCTCTTCAAGAAGCAGTTCAGATTTGGTCGTGGGCCCTTGAGAACGGCATTCTCCTCCTGGCAATGTATCCCCCCGGGACGGTGAATGTCCTACCGGACTCCTTGAGTCAGGCCTTCTGACCTCATGAGTGGTCCCTCAATCAAGAGGTAGCGAATTGCATCTTTCGCTTGTGGGGGACACCAGACAATGGACCTGTTTGCTTCCCAAGAAAACAAAAAAGTGGATCGATTCTGTTCCCTGGGCCGGGTGAGCAGGGGATCCGTGTCTGATGCCTTTTCACTTCACTGGGCACTGTTCTACTGTATGCTTACCCTTCCCTTCCACTGATCTCAAAAACGCTCCAAAAGGACCAAGATACCATGATCCTGGTCATACCTTTTTAGGTCTTTCCCGGTGTGGTTCCCATGTCTACAGGAGATGGCCTTGCACCTTCCGATCCGGTTAGGGACTGCTCCAGACCTGATTTCTCAGGACTTGGGCATGCTCCGCCACCCCAACCTCCAAGCCCTGTCTCTCATAGCAGGGTGACAATACAGGCCCTGGGCCTTTTGGAAGGCATATCTCGAGTCCTCTTGGAGTCCAGAATGTCATCCACAAGAAAATCTTACAATCTCAAGTGGAAGCGGTTTTCGACTTGGTATATGGGACACAGGCTGGATCCCTTCTCTTGTTCCCCACCAGAGCATTTGGACTATCTATTGCACCTCTCAGAGTCTGGTCTGCAGACTGCTTCGGTGAGGGTTCACCTTAGTGCCATCAGAGTATACCATCGGAGAGAGATGGTGCCTCCATTTCCACCTATCCACTTGTGGGGCGGTTCATGAGGGGCTTGTTTGAACCTAAGCCTCCCACTCGGCCTCCGGCGGTCTCCTGGGACCTCAACGTAGTCCTGTCCCAGCTCATGAAGGCTCCATTTGAGCCCTTGCGCTCTTGCGACTTGAAGTACCTATCCTGGAAGATCATCTTCTTGGTAGCGGTTACTTCAGCGTGCAGGGTCAATGAACTGCAAGTTCTGGTGGCGTACCTCCCTTATACTCAAACTTGCATACGTAGGACCACCTTGTGACATTCAAAGTTCCTTCCTGAGGTGGTTTCTGATTTCTGTCTGTCAGTGCATTGTCCTGCCTTCCTTTTTTCCCAAGGCCGCACGCTCAACAAGGTGAGTGGGCATTGCATATCCTGGATTGTTTAAAGGGCTCTGGCCTTTTATCTAGACCAGACGGCTCCTCACCGCCTGTCTAATCAACTTTTTGTCTCCTTTGAGAAAAACAGACTGGGGGTTGCAGCGTCTAAACAGACTTTATCCCATTGGCTAGTGGACTGTATTTCCATCTGCTACGCTCAAGCAGGCTTGTGGCTTGAAGGTCGTGTCAAGGCTCATTCCGTTTGGGCCATGTCAGTTTTGGTGGCTCACTTGCATATCGTCCCCATTCACGGGATTTGATGGACAGCAACCTGGAGTTCCCTCCACATGTTCGCCTCATTATTGTCTGGATAAGGATGGCTGACGTGACAGTTGTTTTGGACAGTCAGTCCTCTGTAATTTGTTTCAGTCATGAAACTCCCAGCTGTTCCTACCGTTGGCCCTGTCCTTGGGTGCAGCCTGCTCCCCTAGTTATCATAGCTCTAGTTGTGCACATTGTCACCTGTTCTTTGCTGCTCATGTTGGGAGCAGCCTGGAGCTACATAATCAACCATGTGTGAGGACTACCATCTTGCTTGTCCTTGGAGAAAGCAGAGTTGCTTACCTATAACAGGTATTCTCCAAGGACAGCAGGATGTTAGTCCTCACAAAACCTGCCTTCCAGACTGCGGAGTTGGGGTTCTTTCGGTTTGCTATTTTTATTTTTCGCGAACTCTATATTATATGACTGAAGAGGGACCCCTCGTGGTTAGCAGCATGCTGGGCATGCTCAGTTTGTCAAAGTTTCTAGAAACTTTTGACACAAATTTTCCAGGCTGGTCTCCATCTGATGATGTCACCCATGTGTGAGGACGAACATCCGGCTGTCCTTGGAGAACACTTGTTACAAGCAAACAACTCTGCATATTTATAAACACTCTGATCTAGCCTAAGAACCTTGAGGCAGTAGGCTGGGACCATGGAACCCCATATACTGACCTATGGCCATTTAAAAAATAGGACCAGTTTACCTGAGGTCTCTAAGGTCAGCTGATCAGGTGTCATTTTTAAAATGGCCAGTTGGGCATGATGGGGGGGAGGGTAGTCGGTAGGAGGTGGGTTAGTGAATAGGTGTGAGTTGCTGTGGGCTCTCTGGTCATGGAGAAGTGTTCTTATGGATCGGGGTTCTGTATTTAAGAAGGAGAGAGTCCCTCTATCTCTACTCAGATCCCACAAACTGCTTAGGCCAAGGCGCAAAGTTCAGAGTTCAATCTGAATGCAAGCAGGGGGAAGGGAGGCTGGGCCCTGAAGGAACGACAGCAGGCAGAGACAAGACCTAGACTGGGAAGAAATACTGCTCCAAAGGGGTAGTACTAATTCCCAAGGGGCAGAGAGAACTGTTTCCAGGGAGGGAATTAGCAGGCCTCCAGCACCCATGAGGAAATAAAGGATCCTGAAGGGAGCTAGACTCTGGAATAATTTTAGGAAATATTTCTTTACAGAGAGGGAGGTGGAAGTGATGGAGACAAAAACAGTAACTGAATTCAAGAAAGCATAGAATACAGGGGATTTCTAAGGAAATGAAGAGAATTATAATGCTAAATTAATTGGATGTATGTGCCATACAATCTTTTTCTGCTGTCACGTTTCTATGCTTCTATGAAGATAGCACTGCACTTATGGATATATCAAAATAATACGAAGGAAGATAGGCTCCAATTAGGGGCTGTGACAATGCTTCCTCATATTGAAAAAAGCTAATAAAATGAGAAGTGTGCACTAAGTGGATTTCAGTGGGAGTAGAGGGAGATTAAAATCCTCTACAGTATTACACTACTGAAGGAGGGGATGTGAGCAAAAGCACGCTGTTAATGATTTTTCTCTGCTAGGAGATGTTTGCCACCCTTCTCTGGTTGATATTTGTAAAGAAAAGTGCAGGCAGCCTCACAATTAGGAGAGACAGCCTTTACCAGAAGTTTTTCTTTAAATCACTATTGGTATGTTTGCAAGTGTGCATGATGCAGTTGGCCTTCAATTTTTTTTTATTATTTATTTATTTATGAATTTTCTCAAATACGCAATCTCGACATTGGCAGATTGCTGCCCAGATATCTGGAAGTGACACAAGAAGTACGAAAGATGGACCATCTGTTCGTCCTGCACAGCGGGAAAAGACAAGGGGAAGCGGCCTCTCGGCCCACCATCGCCCGCTGGATTAAAGAAGTGATCAGAGCAGCTTACGTGGAGGCCGGGAAGTCTCCACCTCTGCAAGTCAAGGCTAATTCTACCAGAGCACAAGCGGCATCTTGGGCTGAATCCAGGATGCTGTCGCCTGCAGAAATATGTAAAGCGGCGACGTGGTCCTCCCTCCATACCTTCTCCAGATTCTACAGTCTGGATGTCCAGGCCAGGGAGGACACAGCATTTGCGAGGGCGGTTTTGCATGGTCCTCAGGCAGCCTCCCGCCCAGGCTGGGAGTAAAGCTTTTGTACATCCCATTTGTTCTGAGTCCATCTGGCTACACGCCAGGAAATGTTGAGATTACTTACCTGATAATCTCCTTTTCCTTAGTGTAGACAGATGGACTCAGCATCCCGCCCAGCTGCCTGTGTACATGGGTTTCACCGATTCAAGGTAAGCCATGTCATCTGTTTCCATAAGAGCGTACACTCTACCAGGTGTCAACGCCTTCCGGTTGTGAATGCTGGCGGTCTCCAGCTCCTATCAATCGGTCAGGGGAATCCTGTTTCCACTATTTCACTGAGCGTCAGTACACACATCCATAACAGCTTTTGCAAGGAAGATTACTAAGTTGCTACGCTTCCTGTGGGGGTATATATACCCGTGCTGACGTCAGATCCGTCTCCAACTGCTAGCACGAGCATACTATACCCATTTGTTCTGAGTCCATCTGTCTACACTAAGGAAAAGGAGATTATCAGGTAAGTAATCTCAACATTGTATTGTCTTACCAGATCATTTCTTTCATGTTGGTACAGTTTTGTTTGTAACGCCACTGTGATATCAGGAGTGCAGCTACTTGGTCCAAGGTCATATATGCTAATTTCTTTGAAGACCTGGAGGCACGGTTACTTCTTATGGTACTCTGGGTGGTATTCAATTCTATTGCTGTCAGGGATCCCTCTAGCAACCCTCGGGTGTAAGAGGAGTGGAACCCTGTCTCCTTGATACTTGTGCTGAGTTCTCTAAGAATACTATAGGGAAGGGCGGACCAACTATATTCTGTCCCGCCTAGATCATTGATCCTTTCTGTGATGGGAAAGGCTTGAATCCCTTCCAATAATTCCTCCCCTGTGAGATTTCCATTCATCTGTTCTAGGTGAAACCCCATGCTGACCGCAGCACATAAATCGTTACAAGGGGCAGCGGTTTGAGATGGTAATTTACCTAGACAAATCGGTGATGCAGAATCAATGACTGTCGCAGGCAATGGCAGCTGGGGGTACAGGGAGCTGGTGGTTGGTGGGGAAGGGGCTTGCGGGTAAGGTGGAGGGAGGCTAGCTTCTCTGATTTCAGTGTCTTTAGTTTCCTGGGGTTTTTCCTCTGAGGTGGTCGCAGAGGAAGCCACGGAAGCCGTGGTAGGGGACGGTGATGTCCCCAGATATTCTATCGCTTCTGTGCATTTTTGCCAGAGTAACAATTGCCTTATGGGGGCGTGCGGAGGCGCATGGAGACTGTTGCCTATCTTAATCCAATCTTGGACGTCCAGAGTTGCAGCCTCTGGATACCATGGACACTGGCAGGCTATTTCACCTATCAATTTTTCTAAGTCCCCTAGTCTGACTTGTGCTATTTCTCCCCTGGTGACGAAATAATGATTCTTTATTATTTTCTGCAGCTTTCTTGCATGACACGTCTGCTTAGCTGACAGTTTTCCCCCCCATACTCACGAATGTTGGGAGCAGCCTCGCTGAAAAATACTTACGATTGCGGGAGCAGGTCTGCTGTTTACGGTGCGCACCTAGGCTGATCCAGCCGAATGAGCAGAGGGCTTATCACGTTGCGGGTCACCAGATATTGCGGCAATGAAGACACATCAGGCAGGATTCATGGCAAAAGGGCTGAACACTCCTGTGGGTCCCTTTTTATTGTACATACATCCATAGCATACAAATGTGCCATCACATCATTGGCTCTCCTAGCCATAGCATACAGACGTGTCATTAGACCATTGGCTCAGGGGGTGCGTACAGATCATTTCATTGGCTGCTGAAGCCTATACCATATATGTGTCTGTCTTTTGCCTGCAGCTGAATACGTGGCAGCTAGGTATCCTCTCCTTAGGCAGTGAGGGTTAATTATAAGCTAGAGATTTAAGATGTGCTAGTCTTGCTGCATTCAGTGCAAAGGTCAGAGAGAAGGGAAGTTAGAGTTAACCCCTGACATGGCCTGCTGGCCATCAGGAGCAAAGCTCATAATTCCCCACAGTTACCAAGTGCACAACTATTCCTTTGGAAGGGGGAGCGGCATTGAAGGATGCTCAAGATAAGACTTGAGGCCATCCTTTAGCAAACCTTTGAAGCGATGGCAATGAATTTGCAGATAGCTTTGTGTTGCTCTCTGATGGCTTGCTCTTGCTTACTTCTCTCTCAAGAAGTCAACAAATCTCGTGTGATTTCCAGGGAAGTAATAGAACCAGCAGCTGCCTTTTTTGTAGATGCAGGCTGTGACCTTGTCTGTACTTCGGCCAGAGGGGTGGCTTCGGTAATAGCAGCCAAGCATTAACTATGGATCAAGAATTGGTCGGCTGATACAATTTCAAAGTCGTCTTCATAAATTGCCCTTTAAAGGATCTCTTTTGTTTGGAAGTGAGTTGGAGAAATTGGCCAATAAGTGGAGTGAGGCCTAGATTCCTTCGTTGCCAGAGGATAAGCAGACTTCATGCTCCTTTGTCTCGAGAGGTTGTGTGAGGGGTTTCAGACTTTTTTTCATCTCTATAGACGAGCAGCCTCTCAGAGGATTCGGCCCTTGGGGGGGGGGTCTCAGTCCTTTCATCCCAGAAAACCCAGAAGAGGTGCAAAGTCGGTTAGTGGAGCCACTCAGTGAAGGTGTACCGATACACCCCCAGGAACAGGAGATAAAGGGGTTGCCTCTCTATTTTATTGGAGGTGGGTTGAGATCATGTCAGACCAATAGGTGCTGGAGGTGATAAGAGAAGGTTACACTCTGGAGTTTCTCAAGGTTCTTTGGGACATCTTCATGGTGTCTCCATGAAACTCCCCACAGAAGAGACAAGCAGTGGGGAGTGTACGTTATCAAAACTCCTCAGCCTGTGGGCTGTAGTTCTAGTGCCCATCTCTCAAGAAAATATGGGCTGATATTCCATTTACTTTGTTGTGCTGAAGAAGGAAGGCTTCTATTGCCCCATCCTAGATCTCAAGGGAGTCAACCGTCATTTGCAGGTGACTCGATTTTCACATGGAAACCTTATGCTTGGTGATAATGGCAGTACAGTCGGGAATTTGACGTCACTGGATTTGTCAGATGGAAATATGAAGGTACGTTTCTGACTGGAGCATCAGCAATTTCTATGTTTTGTTGTGTTGGGGCGACATTATCAGTTCTGAGCACTACCTTTCGGTCTGGCCATGCCCAGAACCTTTTCCAAAGTGGTGGTTGCGACAGTGGTTGTGGTGGTTGCAACAGTGTTAAAGGATGGCATTCTGGTTCACCCATACTTGGACGATTGGCTGATTCATGCCAAGAGCCTGGAAGAGAGCAAGGTGATCTCCTTATTGTAGGACCGAGGCTGGGTGGTAAACGGCCAAGAGCAAGCTGCAGCCATCCCAAACAATGGAGAACCTAGGTGTTCACATTGATACAAAGCAAGGCAGGGTGTTCCTGCTGGAGAGCTGCATTCAGAATCTAATGGCAAATGTGCAATTATTGTCAGAATCTGTGTGCCCGACGGTATGATCTTATCTACAGGTGCTCGAATTGATGGCAGCCTCCCTAGAGGTGGTTCCGTGGGCGAGGACGCATATGTGTCCTCTTCAGCATACCCTGCTTGCTCGTTAGGGTCATCAGCTTCAAGACTATTTGATTTTGCTTCACCTTCCAGTGAAAATCAGCCTACAGTTGCAGTGGTGGTTGCAGGTGGACCATCTAAGGAAAGGGTTTTCCCTTTGATCACTGGACTGGCTAGAACTCGCGACAGATGTGAGCCTCCAGGATTGGGGGGCCCACTGTGAGGAGTTGACTGCACAAGGGCACTGGAGTGTAGAAGAGTCTCTCTAGAGCATCAATTGCCTGGAAGCCTGGGACATCCGGTTGGCATGCTTACAATTGTGGACTGAATCTAGGATCGAATGGTCCGGAAAATGTTGGACAATGCCACGATAGTGGCTTACATCAGTTGCCAGGGAAGAACCAAGAGCCAGCAAGTGTCGCAGGAAATAGCCCAACTCATGGAATGGGAAGAAATGTAGAGTTCAGCCTCCTACATTGCAGGAAAAGACCAATGTAAGAGCCAATTTTCTCAGCAGACAGTGTCTGGACATAGGAAAATGGGAATTGTTGAACGAGGCGATCCACCTCATAGTGGACCACTGGGGTCTCCCATATCTAGACTTTCTGGTGACATCTCACAATGCGAAGGTTTCTCGTTTTTTCAGTTGCAGAAGAGACCAAAAGTCCTTGGGCATCGATGCCCTTGTATAGGAGTGGCCAGTGGACAAGCTCCTATAGAGCCTTTCCCCAGAGGCCCATGTTGGGCAGAATCATTCAGAGGATCAAGATTTACACTGGGATGGTGCTTCTGGTTGCACCAGATTGGCCCAGGAGACTGTGGTGTGCAGATCTGCAAAGACTCCTGGTGGACCCTCCTATCTGATTACTGGTTCACAAAGATTTGCTGCGACAGAGCCCTGTTCTTCACAAAGATTCGACTCTGTTTTGTCTTAAGGTATGGCCCTTGAGAGGGCTCGGATGCTGAAGAGTGGGTATTTCACTGCGATGATTGCCACCTTGCTACAAGCAAGAAAGTTCTCCACTTCCTTAGGCTATGTGCAGGTTTGGCGAGTGTTTGAGACTTTGTGTGAGGATCGAGGAGTCCTCCCTTCTTCGGTTAAGATCCCACTTATTCTTTTGCAGGATGGATTGAAAAAGGGTTTGGCCCTTAATTCATTGAAAGTACAGGTGGCGGTGCTCGGCTCTTTTCGAGGTCAGGTGAATTGTAGATCCTTGTTGGCTCATCCAGATGTGGCTTACTTCGTTAAACAAGTGAGGCACATTTGTCCTCTCCTGTGGTTGCCAGTACCTTTGTGGAGTCTTAATCTGGTTTTGGATTTCTTGTCAGGTTCCACCTTCTGACTGCTGCATATCCTGTCCTTGAGGTTACTTACATTGAAAGTGGTGTTTCATGTGGCAGTTTACCTGCAGTTTGGAGATTCTTTGTGAAGAACATTGTCCTGCCAGGATCCATTCCGAAGAGTGACTCCGGGCTTGATACAGATACGTACTATCCCACCTTTTTTGCCTAAGGTAGTCTCGGATTTGCTGTCTCTGAACAGAGAGAGATGCGGATGAATATTGCCTGTTATGGTGCTTGGATGTTAAGAGACGTATTTGGAGGTGAACCTGTCAGGAAGACTGACCAGCTGTTTATACCCCTTAGTGGGAGCAAACAGGTTGAGCCAGTGTCACGGACTACAATAGCCCGCTGGATTAAGGAGGTAATCATAGCTGTGTATGTAGATGCTGAGCAGCTGTTGCCTAGTCAGATTAGGACTCATTCTACTAGGGCTCAGGCAGTGTCATGGGCAGAGGAGGCCCAGCTCCCCCAATAAAGTTCAAGTTGATATGAGAGCCACTGGGGTCCCAACCAGCACTGCCAGTAGCTAATACAATATCTCATGAATATTTGCTGTAGAAATCCTGAAGACCAGATGTATTTGTATCATTCGAGGTCTGACATTTGCCAACTGTAGACTAGATTGTTGCTAGTTTCTATTAGCACCACTTTGCTGTTTACATCATTGCTAGTATATTTTGGTGCTGTTGTAACAGCTTCTCCTTTTTGATTAGTTTTTTGTTTTCCTGATATTCTTTTCAGGATGTTTTTGGTCACAGAGCCCACAATAAAGGACTTCCTGATTATATGTAAACTTGAAACAAGATTTGACCATTGTTACCGTTTATAAAGGGACTTTAACATGCTCTTTGCATACATTTATTTTATTTTTATTTTTGTATTTATAAATTTATAGCCTGCCTATCTGCAATACTAGGCAAATTACAATAGTTCATATACTTTGTGTGACAGAATGTATAACAATATAAAACACATTTTTAAATAAGTAAAAATAAAACACTAAAATACACTAAATAAAACAATGATGTAAATGCCTAGTAGCTCATTAAGTCTCTGAAGTTAATTCACTCAACAGCAAAAAATATAAAACATTGCTCAATAAAACTCATCAGTACAGTCTCAACATACTGAAATTTTAGCCTTGTCACAAATAATTGCATCAAAGCTCATTAAAGTCATAACTCTTATTAGGCTGAATAGTTGAAGCATCAATTTCAGAACTACTCATCAAGGCAAAAATTCTTGCTCAGACACAATTGTAAAACATGGCTCATGTCAAGTATTTAATTTAACTAGCTTTCTTCTCCCGCCCCCCTCTCACGTCCTGTTATATACTCCTGAACCTAATCTCCTCTCTTCTTTATTTTAGCTGTCTTATTTATTCCCCTGCCAACTGCTACATCGAACGTTTATACCTCATTATAATAAGCTCAATGTTTCTGGTAAACCGTTGAGTTGTACATAGTTCTTAAGTTCTTTCTTATACTATACCTATATGATATCAATTTGTTCCATATGCCTCATATTATAATTGCTACGTTAATTGTTAACTTATATGATGCTTGTATCTGTAATGCTCCATTCTATTTGCACTGTTTCTTTGTAAACCGATACGATGTGCAAACGGCAATCGGTATACAAAAACCTTTAAAATAAATAAATAAAATATGCTTTTAAAATGCCTGCTGAAACAAGTTTTTAACATTTTGTGGAACATCACTTTTCAATAATTCTGGTAATGTGTTCCACATACTGGGCCCTGCCACATAGAAAATTCTTTCTCTGCTTTCATCAAGAAACACTTGGCGGAAGGATGGTACTGCTAGCAAATTTTGTGAGATGAACAATACATTTTTAGTAATGCATTAAAGCAAGGGGGCAGCCAAGTTATTTAAAACCTTGTACTCAAAGAAAATCGATTTGTACTTTATCCACCAAGATATTGGAAGCCAGTGAAACTACAAGTATAAGAGTAATGTGTTCATGAATACAAATTCCCATAATCAAAACAGTCTGCTGCATTTTGTACCAATTGTAATGCTTTGATCATGGACTGAGGAAGACCTTAATAAAAAAAAAAATGTAATTGCATAACTAGCATGCTGATTTTCCCTCCCCTTTCCATGTCATATCAAAAGAATTTTGAATAAAGGCTTTTGTGTTTTATGATTTGTTAGGCAGAGCTACGAGCAGCTGTATTTCTGGCACTTGAAGAGCAAGAGAAAATAGAGGTAAGGTGATTAAATTATAAAACAATTTTGTGGTCTGATTATACATTTTCTGTTTTTCTCTGAGAAGAAAAGGAGTAGGTTATCAGATTTTGTTTTGTCTACAAGTTTTTGATATGTTGAATAGTATGCTTTTGTTTTTACATGTAAAATGTAAGCATGGAGCACATTGAACCAACAAGATGTGTGAGAATTCAAAATATTCTTGAGGCTTGGTTTCTCTCTTTAGTACAGAAATTTTGCACATAATATTTACTTTGGGTATTTCTGTGTAGTACGTTTATCTTTTTTTCCCTATAGGAAAGCAAGCAAGAAATGGAATCTACTCTGGCAGAAAAATAAATTAGTGAAAATTGATTGATTTTGTGTAGCATCAAAGCAGCTGGTTTAAGTGCTATCCTGTGTGTGAATAGAAAGGGTCTTTTTAATAGACTTATGCAACAGCTACTAGCATTGTCTGGGGTCAGACCAGATGTCCTCAATTGAACTCATTGTGCCAGACTGTCACCACAGGGAAGGAAAATGAGGGAATTCAAACTGAATGATATTCTTTCCTCTCCCTCTACTTTACTTCCGTGAAAAGAAAAGACCACTGGAGATGCAAGCTGGCTTTGTCTGGGAATACAGGTAAAAATTAATGCCAAAAGGCTTCTGAAACAAAAGCACTATGTCCTCTTTCACTCTGGAAAAATGGAAAGATAGAAGTTCTAGTCGTCCCCCCCCCCCCCCCCCCCCAGAAGCAAGTCCTTATTAGACTGTAGTTGCTTATTAGGCTAAAGGGTCCATTGGTGCAAATACGTGTCTCATAATAATTACTCATCTAAAAAAAAAAAAAGGGAATATCAGTACCTCAAGGGCAAGCAGGGTTGGTGCTTTTGCTGCAGTATTTGACAGCACCAAGTTCATATAGAATGTGAGGACTTTTCTTGTTTCTTTCTAGACAAAATACTGAAATTTTTTCAGGATGTTGGAAATAAACTCTCATAGCCAATCTGTTTAGGATATTGATTAATTTTCCCAGGGTTGTTGGACAATTTTAGAGAAGTAGTGTGGCAGTGCTTGCTGTCATGGGCAACAATTTGTATTTTCATCTCCCATCTAATGAATAGCGACCACTCTAAATAAATTTAAAAAATAAAAATTTAAAGAGCAGTGGGGTTTGAATTTGTAGCTATCTGCTCTGCTCTGAGGTAGAAGCCTATTTTCTGACTCACCTAAGATCTAATAATCAATAATGAAAGATCAAGTGGCTTGTTGAAAAAAAGTGAAAATGATTAACTTGGTTATATAATTGAGAGGGTAACAAGCCACACACTGAAGGAACTTTCCTAAATAAGGAGGAACTTAAAATACTGTTATTTGACATTCTTTATAGAGATAATTAACTATGTAGGACAGTGAGTTTTAATTTAGTTCCTGAAAGTATAAAAGTTGTTTCATACTGGAGTTTGGGTTCAGTTTTAGACTCTGTTTTGCTGTATGAGATTACTGTGATTCCAAGGAGAAAATATAGCTGGAGAGACCAGAAGAAAAATAAAAAACCTGAGAAGTACTTGACTGGTTGTCCCAGAAAAAAGAGTAAGTTCTGGAATCCAGGATTACTTGCTGAAAGAGACTAAATTGCTACGATGCTACAAAAAAGTTTAAGTTGCTACTAAAAATGGAAATACTATTCTTTTGGTCTGACTACTAATTACTAAGAAGCAAAGTACCAACCTTTTATATGAGAGAAATTGGCAACTGAAAATTTGCCACAGTGATTGAGGACCAAATTTAAAACTAAAGTGGCTTCTGCCTCAGAGCCAGGAGTCATGGGTACAAAACCCACAGCTATTTTTAATATATTAATTTTTTATTTATGTATTTAGAGAGGCTTCCATTTGTCACATTGTCCTTTATCATTAATTGTGCTTTCAGGGGAAATTCACGTGGCCACTGTATTTTTGTAGTCTCAAAGTTAATACTTCAGATTTAGAAAAAATAATTTTTAACCCAGCAAACTACCCAAAAATATGAAATAAACAAAGCGGAACATCTGGTCATGATCTACTTCGCTAAATGACTATGTATATTGATATATTGTAACCGACCCTTTAATGGCACCTGTTAGAATGTACTATAGTACACTTTCATCGACATTAAATATGTGCCTACATGTAAACCGTTGCGATGGTATTTAACTTAGCAACGGTATAGAAACGTTTTAAAATAAATAAATTAAACTCTCCCATCTTACTTCTTAGACTTCTAGCATTGGCATACAGACATTTCAAAGTGTGTTTTTTGTTTGTATTAACAACCTGCTGTTCAGTTGTTAGGGATAATTTGGAAATGATTAGCTTCGGTGATTTTTTTACATATAGGCATATGGAGTATGTTTGCTTTTAATGGAACCTCTCTGTTGGGATGTCCTAACTCTCCTGTTTCATTAGTATCCTTCAAGGATACATTTCTCCAAACCATGCACTGCTGAGTGACTGTCTGCTTTCCCCCTTGTTCTATTTTAAAAGCTGCTCTATCCTTTTTGAAAGTTAGTGCCAGCAGCTTAGTTCCACTCTGGTTAAGGTGGAGCCCATCCTTTCGGAAAAGTCTCCCCTTTCCCCAAAAGTTTCTCCAGTTCCTTATAAAGCTGAATCCCTCTTCCCTGCACCATCATCTCATCCACGCATTGAAACTCTGGAGCTCTGCCTGCCTCTGGGGACCTGCATGTGGAACAGGAAGCATTTCAGAGAATGCCACCCAGTTTGCCATCCAGTTTGATCTTTAGATTTCAGAAAGGGTAAAATGGCACTCAATCTTCTAGCTAAAACAGAAGCCAATATTATAACATCCACATTAATTAGAGAGAGAGGCCTGTAAGAGCCAAGGTCTGAGATTTTTCCCCTTTTAGGAAGAATAGTAATAAGTGAATGATTTATACTAAATAGGAAAGAACCAGACATCCTACACTTATTCTACATGTCCAGTAAGGAGGATATCACTGAACCCTGCAAAATCTTATAATATTCAGACCCTAATTCATCCAATCCAGACGCCTTGGCCAACCTTAAATGTTGGATAGTATATTGCACCTCTATAGATATTATAGGAGATTGTACATAGTTTTCTTGTATGGCTGTCAATTTAGGAAATTTAAAATTCCTAAAAAATTCTTCATGAACTCCTTAACTTTCTGGCTCAGCAGACTATAGGTCTGAATAATATTGTGTCAGGATGTCGGAAATATTTTTAGTATCGGTAACAACGCATTAAGCCAGTTTCTCATATGGCAAATAAAATGCTGTAGCCTGGCAGTATGTACCAAACTAGAAAATAGTTTACCAGCTTTGTTACCTGAGCGAAACAATTTACTACAAAAATCAGAGTAAGATCTCGTGGCTCTTTCATGTAATTGATTCAACATGTTTTTGACATCCTTCATCTGTACTCTATCCTCTTTCCTTAGAAAGGAAATATGCATGGCCTGAAGTCTGATCACCTCCTTATTGAGTTGTAAGATTTCATGATCTCTAAGTTTATTCTGCCCAATAGCATTAGCAATTATGGCTCCCTTCATAACAGGGCGTCCATAAAACATATGGCTTAACTTCAGGAGATATGTAAACTCAAGTACTCTTCCCATTTACGCACAAGGTAAAGTTTTAAAGTTTTTATCTTGACACAGACCAGGACTAAGATGCCGTTTTAAATGCTGGTGAGGAAGGAATACCCAATTGAATCTGTAGCGCTATAGGTGTGGTCAGATAAGAAAATTGCCAATAGACACTTGATTCACTTTAGTGAACAAAGCACATGATATAAGCAGATAGTAAATATGGGAATAACTCTGAGCTTCAGAGTAGAAGGAAAAATCCATTTGACATGGATGCAATTCCCTCGAAACATCCAATAGCTGAAGTTCCTGTAATAAAAAAGGCACACAAGTAAATGGCATATGTTTCCCAGATAAACATGGAAGTTCGGAGTCGACGCTTGGATCCGCTAGAGAGTTGAAATCTTCCCCCAGAATAACCAGATGTTTAGGAAATTGTGCAGTTAGAGTAAATTTTTGAATAAAAAAAAACTTGTGATCAGGTATATTTGGAGCACATATATTCCAAAAATGGATTTTGGTGTTTACTCCCCCCCCCCCCTCCCCCCACATCACCAGTATATATCTCTGTTCAGGGTCAGTAATTACATTGTCTGTGATGAATGGGAAAGACTTGTGCATTAAAATGACCTCTCTATGCCTACAGTTGTAGAAGGAGAATAAAATTTGTCCCACCCAGTCTGTTTTCAACTTTTTGGGCCAGATTTTAAAAACTGTGTGTGAGCGTAGATTTCTGCGCGCAACGCGGTGCGCACAAATCTATGCCCGATTTTATAACATGTGCGTGTAGCCGCACGCATGTTATAAAATCCAGGGTCGGGGTGCGCAAGGGGGTGCACAATTATGCAACTTGAGCACGCCGAGCCGTGCAGCCTTCCTCTGTTCCCTCCGAGGCCGCTCCGAAATCGCAGCGGCCTCGGAGGGAATTTTCCTTCCGCCCCCCCCACCTTCCCCTCCCTTCCCCTACCTAACCCGCCTTCCAGCCCTTCCAAAACCCCCCCCCTTACTTCTCTCCTATAAGTTGTGCCTGCCTCCGGGCAGGCGTAGATTTCGCACGCCGGCCAATGGCTGGCCCGCGATCCCAGGCACAGCGGCAAATGGCCGCCGTAGCTGGAGGCTCCGGCCCCAGACCACCTCGCCCACTCCCCGCTGTTTTTGAAAGCCCCGGGGCTTGCGCGCGTCGCCAAGCCTATGCAAAATAGGCTTGGCGCGCACAGGAGCGGGTTTTCGGGCTTACACACGTAATATATACGTGTAACCCTTTGAAAATCCGCCCCTTTATGTTCAGATGGGGGCACATGCGTTTCTTGCAAGAAAACCACCTGTGCATGATCTTTTTTAAAGGAAATGTGATGTGGTCCTAGGGTTCGGTGCCGGCCTCTTTTCTGGAAGCACACCTAACAGGTTTTGTAGCCCTCTTTGTGATCCTAGATAATAATTTGTTTGTCCGGGGCAAGTCTCAAGTGTCCTCCCTCCCGGAGTCTCTAACCCCTTCTCCACCTGATCGCCACAGTCAGCTCCTTATCCATGGAGCCACTGGAAACCAAGCTTAAACACACTCTTACCACCCAGTTCTTTCACCGGATGGTGAATTTTTAAGTCTTTTAGTCTATGTCCACAACTTCAAAACAGAAAAGGGAAGAACAAATTCCCAAAGGAAAATGAATGTCAGCATACCATGCTCTTTTCTTTAGAGGGTCGAGATTCCTGGTCCAGCGAGTCTTTACTGCTCTATCAGCTCTTTCCACGGGGAGACATTGTCACCTTCTGAGCCTCTCGAGGGAGACTGAAGTATGTCTCCAGAGGACCCCTTTTTATAGGCCCTAGGCCCCTCCCTTGAACTATCCTGATTGGCACAGTTGTCCAGCCTGCCCCCATTTCCACAGCTGGAACTGCTTTCTGAACTCTCTTGGTGGAAGAAACCACTCTCCCTGAGAGGCTGGTTTTCCCTAGTTGATTCTTTGGTTCTCAGCCTGGGCACATACACTCCATCACAGGAAGACAATTTCTTTCTCTTTATTGGCAATTGAATGCCATTGTCATTCAAGGAAAAAATATTAAGATTAGCCATAGCCTGGTAAAAAAAAAAAAATAAATAAAAAAAAATTATAGCAAATATTAACTTTTCAACCCATGGCTAAAGCACTCCCCAGCAAAAGCACCCCAAACAAAATCATGAAGTATCCATAGGAGACAATTGGAGGACCACCATACATTTTGAGCATCACTCACACACATTCATCCCACAAACAGACACAAAAACAAATAGATTACCAAACTCCAAGGGACTATACTATCCTACTGATCTTATCACTCACTCTGCAGCAGGAACTATACCCTGGGGCCAGATAAATGAACTCCAAGTAGAGAAGAAAACACACATGGTTCAAGGTGAGATAATGAAAATAAAATAAAATTGTCAAGTTAAGATGTCTCACTGTATTGTACCAGATTATGAATAATCCTGTGAACAGGACAGAGAGAGAGAGGCTCACATATTAGTTTACTTTTTATACCACTGTAAGAGGGGGCATTCATCACTCAGGGGGCAGTTTTGGTGGTACAAAAAGTTTAGATTTGTGCACAGTTTTCCTATCGGGTTACTGTGTTGACTCTCCTTAATATAATTTTTAAGATTTCAATTACCCCAATATTGTCTGGGTAAATGTAACATCAGGACTTGCTAGAGACATAAAGTTCCTGGATGTAATAAATGATTGCTTCATGGAGCAATTTGTTCAGGAACCAACAAGAGAGGGAGCTATTTTAGATTTAATTCTTAGTGGAATGCAGGATTTGGTGAGAGAGGTAACAGTGGTGGGGCCACTTGGCAACAGTGATCATAACATGATCAAATTTAAACTAATTGCTGGAAGGGGGACAATATGTAAATCTGCAGCTCTAACACTAAACTTTCAAAAGAGAAACTTTGATAAAATGAGGAAAATAGAAAAAAACTGAAAGGTGCAGCTGCAAAGGTTAAGTGTTCAACAGGCTTAGACATTGTTTAAAAATACAACCCTAGAGGCGCAGTCCATATGTATTCCACACATTAAGAAGGGTGGAAAGAAGGCAAAACGATTACCAGCATGGTTAAAAAGTGAGGTGAAAGAGGCTATTTTAGCCAAAAAAACATCCTTCAAAAATTGGAAGAAGGATCCTTCTGAAGAAAATAGGATAAAATATAAGCATTGTCAAGTTAAGTGCAAAACATTGATAAGACAGGCGAAAGAGAGAATTTGAAATGAAGTTGGCTACAGAAGCAAAAACTCATAATAAAAACTTTTTTAAATATATCCGAAGCAAGAAAACTGTGAGGGAGTCAGTTGGACCATTAGATGACTGAGGCGTTAAAGGGGCTCTTAGGGAAGATAAGGCCATTGCAGAAAGACTTAATGAATTCTTTGCTTCAGTGTGTACTAATGAAGATGTTGGGGAGATACCAGTTCCGGAGATGGTTTTCAGGGTGTTGAGTCAGACGAACTGAATGAAATCACTGTGAACCTGGAAGATGTAGTAGGCCAGAATGACAAACTAAAGAGTAGCAAATCACCTGGACCGGATGGTGTGCATCCTAGGGTATTGAAAGAACTAAAAAATGAAATTTCTGATCTATTAGTTAAATTTTGTAACCTATCATTAAAATCATTCATTGTACCTGAAGACTGGAGGGTGGCCAATGTAACCCCAATATTTAAAAAAGGTCCCAGGGGCGATTTGGATAACTATAGACCAGTGAGCCTGACTTCAGTGCCGGGAAAAATAGTGGAAACTATTCTCAAGATCAAAATCGTAGAGCATATAGAACAGGGGTGGGCAATTCCGGTCCTCGAGGGCCACAAACCAGTCTGGTTTTCAGGATATCCCTAATGAATATGCATGAGAGAGATTTGCATGCACTCTGCCTCAGTTGTATGCAAGTCTATGTCATGCATATTCATTAGGATATCCTAAAACCTCGACAGGTTTGTGGCCCTCGAGGACTGGAATTGCCCACCCCTGATATAGAAAGACATGGGTTAATGGAACACAGTCAACATGGATTTATCCAAGAGAAGTCTTGCCTAACAAATCTGCTTCATTTTTTTGAAGGGGTTAATAAACATGTGGATAAAGGTGAACCGGTAGATGTAGTGTATTTGGATTTTCAGAAGGTGTTTGACAAAGTCTCTCTTGAGAGGCTTCTACGAAAACTAAAAAGTCATGGGATAGGAGGCGATGTCCTTTCATGGATTGCAAACTGGCTAAAAGACAGGAAACAGAGAGTAGGATTAAATGGACAATTTTCTCAGTGGAAGGGAGTGGACAGTGGAGTGCCTCAGGGATCTGTATTGGGACCCTTACTTTTAAATATATTTATAAATGATCTGGAAAGAAATACGACGAATGAGATAATCAAATTTGCAGATGACACAAAATTATTCAGCATAGTTAAATCACAAGCGGACTGTGATACATTACAGGAGGACCTTGCAAGACTGGAAGATTGGGCATCCAAATGGCAGACAAAATTTAATGTGGACAAGTGCAACGTGTTGCATATAGGGAAAAATAACCCTTGCTGTAGTTACACAATGTTAGGTTCTATATTAGGAGCTACCACCCAGGAAAAAGATCTAGGTATCATAGTGGATAATACTTTAAAATCATCGGTTCAGTGGGCTGCTGCAGTCAAAAAAGCAAACAGAATGTTAGGAATTATTAGGAAGGGAATGGTTAATAAAACAGAAAATGTCATAATGTCTCTATCGCTCCATGGTGAGACCGCACCTTGAATACTGTGTACAATTCTGGTCGCCGCATCTCAAAAAGGATATAGTTGCGATGGAGAAGGTACAGAGAAGGGCAACCAAAATGATAAAGGGGATGGAACAGCTCCCCTATGAGGAAAGGCTGAAGAGGTTAGGGCTGTTCAGCTTGGAGAAGAGATGGCTGAGGGGGTATATGATAGAGGTCTTTAAGATCATGAGAGGTCTTGAACGAGTAGATGTGACTCGGTTATTTACACTTTCGAATAATAGAAGGACTAGGGGGCATTCCATGAAGTTAGCAAGTAACACATTTAAGACTAATCGGAGAAAATTCTTTTTCACTCAACGCACAGTAAAGCTCTGGAATTTGTTGCCAGAGGAGGTGGTTAGTGCAGTTAGTGTAGCTGGGTTCAAAAAAGGTTTGGATAAGTTTTTGGAGGAGAAGTCCATTAATGGCTATTAATCAATTATACTTAGGGAATAGCCACTGCTATTAATTCCATCAGTAGCATGGGTTCTTCTTAGTGTTTGGGTAATTGCCAGGTTCTTGTGGCCTGGTTTTGGCCTCTGTTGGAAACAGGATGCTGGGCTTGATGGACCCTTGGTCTGACCCTGCATGGCAATTTCTTATGTTCTTAAGATGGCCAGAACATCGTGACCACCCAGACCCTGCCAGAAGATGGCCATCAAGCCCATTTTTCCCAATGTAACTCCAAAGCAACAGTATGGAAATTAATTGCATGTACGCCTATGGTGCTAGTGCCTCACTGGATATGAAGGAGCTCTGCGGCCAGGGAGGAGGTATAGCGTGGCTCATCAAAGACAATGTGAAACAGATGGAGAAACTCAAGGAGATCTTGGAGCATGGGGTTCTCACATTCCCACAGCGGTGAAGCCTGGGTGAGAGTCATGCTGCCACGGAGTGAGAAGGATGTAGGTTACCTTGGCTCGATCAGTGGAGAAGAGAACAGACTGGAGTCCAAAGTGAATCTTGCACTGGTTCAGGAAGCCCCTGCATGCTTAGGATCCAACTGCGGAATGGGCCTTGGAGCCTATGGAGGTAGGAGTGGCACTGGAGGCAGAGCTGAAACAAGAAGAGGGGGCTACATGGCATCTATCCTTACGGCAAGTCTCTTGATTATGCTGGTCACTTGATCCATCTTGGCTTGCTGCTGTTGGAAGTGCTGACTGAGCCCTGGAATGATCTGAAGGGAGGACAGGGCTGCTGGCTCCATGGTCTCAGCCAACCGTAAGGAGGGCGAACTCTTAGTGCTATGGTGTTTTTAGCGCAGCCTAAAGCATGAACCCCCTAGGCTCACGCTGACAGCTGGCGAACATACCTTTACCAGCTCCTTCCTCCACAGGTTGAGTCTTTGGATTCCAGGGATTGGCAGGACTTAGGCAATAGTCCCACAGGACAAGGAGAGACAGAGGTTCTGGGGCATGGCTAGGTCAGCGCAGGCAGCATGCAGCGAGGTCTGGGTCTAGGCAGTGGCAGGCAGCAGCCAAGAGCAGTCAATGATCATATCCAAGAAGCTGGTCCAAGGAGATGGAGGATCAAGGCAAGTAAGACTGAGGCAGGCTGGATGAGATGAGGCAAGGCAGTACATGCTGTTACGCCGAGGCACCATGCACTGCACGTGATGCAGGAGACCTGTTGTTGACACATCTGCTTTAAATACCCAGCTGTGCTGACATCATCATTGAACACCGCTGCCACTGTTCCTGCTGTGGGGCCTATTAGTACCAGTACATGTCCCAATTCAAGCATTCTCTTTGTTTTTATTGAGTCAAATGCAAGAGCATAATATACAACAGTGAAATATAACCACAGCACACTTATTGTTACGGATGGTAGCAAAATGACAGCTTTCAAACCTTGAAAACCCCAACAGACCAACCACCATGCATACCCACAGACACACACATCATAACCCACGCAACCACCACTCCACACACAAACCCACCAAGTGGAGCCCAAAAGCCATAAAAAATAAAAGGGATAAAATACGAAGAGCTTGATGAAAACATCCAATGCAACCCTGGCAAAGGAGACACATTAGGAAGCAGAAAGCAACTTGCACCATAAACCAAAATAACCGTAAAATACTGATATGGAATCTGTGAGCCACCAGGTCCCCACTTCTGGAGTAATTCCAGCTGTGCTGTCGTCCTTATCAAGGCTTTCCACTGGATGAAGGGAGGGAACATCCTCAGATTTCCAGCTCAGCAAAATAACTTTTTTTGTGAGAAGAGCCACAGCCCCCCAGGGTAATAAACACTTAATGTTCCAGAAGCAAAAATAACCCCATCCATGAGAGATCACAGCCCAAAAGTTTAAGTAAGTCGTGATGCTTTTCCAGAATTTGAGGTATTTGGTGGTTAGAAATACTTTTTGATGAATTGGAGGCTGTTTCTTTGAGGCCTGTACTACAAGCAAATTGGAGAGGGCCTTTTTCTTTTTTAGAGGGTCAATAGAATGCTATAAATACTTAAGAGTGTGGATGCCAAAGATCTTAGCTGACTTGAAAAATATAAATACAAATTAAATTATGGCAGGAATTACCATTGTCCTCCATGGGTGAATGTGCCTTATTAAGGTGATGCCACTTCCAAGGCTTTTGTACAAACTGCAGGGGCTGCCATGCTGGAAACTACATTCATATCTATTAGCACTGAAATTAATGATTTTGAGATTTATTTGGTAGGGAAAATGAGCAAGCAAGCGATATGAAAAGCCAACAAGAAGCAAAGCATTAGGTGGGCTGTAAATATACGACTGTATAATATTACATGTCAATTATGGATTTGTGTAGGAATGGGTGACTGGATAGTATAAATTTTGTACATCAAATATGTTAAGAGGATTTTTTTTTATTCAATATCCCCTTTATACATAATTCATGCAGCAAATGTGAACATCCCGGAAGGCTCTTTAACATGCTGATGCCCAATGATATTAACATGGAAGTTGTTTTAGAAATGATGGGGCTATGACATAAGTTGTTGTTACTTCCAATTACATGGAACCCACATTTTTCACTAAGAATGGAACAGGAGGTATTTCGAGAATAGAGGAGAGGGGTGTAGAGTAGCTTAAGAAATATGCTTGAGGAAGATAGTATCAGCAGCCTTACACAGGTGTAAGACACGCCTGATATTCCTCATAGGAAATTTGATGCATTTTTACAACTAGGAAAAATGAAGGTAGACATGAAATTAAATATAAAAATGGAACATGTAGGCATCAGTAATAATTTAATTTTGGATTTGTGTAAGATATACAAACAGAACTGCTGATATGAAAAATGTAATAAAATATTTTCAAGAAGTATTAGGAAGGTAGTTGATATAAAAAATATTTGAGGACACCCATAAAGTTCCACTAGAGTCTTCATTTGAGGAAATTCAGTTTGCTCACAGCGCTGTACAGACCCACACATATTTGACAGTGCCTGCTTCTTGAAGTTTACAGTGTAGTTGAGACAGACAATCAACGAAAATAAATGAGGTTTTGGGTTAAGAAAGCAGAGCCAAGGCTGAGAAGATTTAAGATATGTGAGATTAATGGAGACAGCATAATGTTGAATGAGTATTATTAAATTTGATGCTAGGGGTTAGGAACTGTTTCAAGAAAAGTTCTGGTTATGTAAATCATTTAAAACGTATTTGTATTTATAGGTAAATGGGAACCTCTGATCTCTACTTAGGGCATTGGAGAATCTCCTTTCTAAATAAGATATTTTAATAGTTTGAAGGGAGCTACAAGAAAACTGTACAATTCTCAATATCACAAGCAAGTTCTCCAGTAGTAAAAATGAATTTAACCAGGTGGGTTGTGGTTGGCAATAAATAAAAGCTTTAGGTGGGTAATGCTGTAAAGTATGTTTAGCTAGTGGTGAAAATAGCCACAAAAATCTTTGTTGGTCAATATTTAATAAGGAAACAGAACATGGGGTGGGTTGGTGAAGAGATGGGAGGGTGAGAATGAACAAGAATAAGCAAGGCTGTCTGACATACTCCAGCCATGGAGGTAGGCTACATATGAAAGAAATTTGCAAACAATATTTTTGGTCAGACCTAGAGCAGCACAGCTAGTTACATGCCAAATATTCTTTTCTTTCTTATATGGAATGCAGGCTACATTACAAAATTGAATTTTTCAAGAAGCAAATGAAAGACAATATGAATTAAAGCAAAAAGAAAATACAAATGAAAATTATTTTTATCATATTCAAATAGTGAGTCCACAACAAGGGGTTCCAAGGACCAAGAAAAAAAAAATCAAGCCAGATTTTAAAAAAATTACATTTTAGTCCTCAATAGAAAACAGTGAATCAACCAACCAGGTGTCAGCCTGTGAGTCTCTAAAAATAAAAGCTGTTCCAGATCATAAAATATATACCTAACATGTTGATAATGAACCTTACATTTACACAGAAAATTAAGAAAAGCAAGTAGCTTCTAGGGCAGTGACCTGAGACCTTTTAAGACTAAAAATCTTTGGTGATATATTTGAGACTCCCTAGATACATATGGGACTTTGCAAATCAACAACCCTAAAATTAATCTGTAATCAAGCTTGAGGGCGTGGGAGTGGGGTGGAAGTTTTACTGATGATGTGAAATGGTATAAAAATAATATTACACAATTCAGCATACCATTTCAAATGCAAAACAAATGAAGGCACTATGATTCATAATTTCTTGTTATGCCACCAAATGTTTTCTTTTTGGGATGATATAATAGAAATCAAGATCTGTCAGCTTTGCTGTGTTGACTTATTAATATATAGATATGCATTGATTAAATAGAGTTTATATCCCTATGCTTAAAGTTGTGGAGACACAAAATGGTGTATTTGATGCAGATAGAGATTAGAAATGAAACTACAACATTGTAAGGTGGACAAGGCTTATGTGAAAGCATGGACATTTTATATCTGTTTTTACCTAAGGAAAAGAGAAAATATCTAGCTTTGGGAAGGATCCATAAAATATAAAAATGTTTTACATAGCTGTATTGCTGGGGGGAGGACATGGGAGAAGTAAATATGGGGAAATATGATATGTGTGTGATCAAGATAACTGATGGTGGGGAACGATAGGTAATAAAACTGCATGACAATAACATTGGGGTCTGGAATATGTTGAATATTGCCTTTATTCTGTTTGAACTTGCTCTGCAAATGTTTATATGTATCATTTTAACTATGAGTATGTGCTCATATGTTCTATTTGTGTTTTGTGTAAATAGTTTTAAAAAGATCAAATGCTTTTCAAAACTTTACTTTCCTAATAACCTTTTGTAACTCCTAAAAAATATTGTCTTGTTTTCAACACCATATTTGCGCACATGGACTACTTTGCTTAATTGGAAAAGTTTACAGAAAGATCTTATCCCCTTCTCTGAGAAGTTATTTTTTAAGAACAGGGATGTGGAAGTGTGTGTGCGAGGTTAGAAATTTGCAAGTCAGCAGTTACAAAGAATCACTGACAGGCTTATTCTAAAAGGTGTGTTCAGTCGAACACACCTTTTTGCCTGAACTTCAAGGCAGGAGTTTTGTGCACAGAAAGAGTTTTGTGCACAGAAAATGCGCACTTCTAATTGGAAGTACTGCTTAGCATCCTCGCATGGAAATCCCATGTGAATGAGAGCATTGAGCAGTATGGAGAGAGACTGTATCGGGCCTGTGTGCATTTTTTAAAGCTGGAAATTTAACTCCAGGTCAGAAATGGAATTAAGTTTCCAGTGCTGCTGCACTGGCTTTTAAAACCTATAAAAGGGGAAAAAAGTTTTAAAAACAGTTTAAAAACGTCTGCAAATAAATACAGACTTATCAGGGTAAGTTACTGTTGCCACTTACCTGCAAAAGTCTGTACTTATCTGGCTTAGTAGATGCTGTTGCCACTTACCTGCATAAGTACCGACTTATTCGGCTATCTGGCAGCAGGAAGCAGCTGTCAGATAGCTGGATAAGTCAGTACTTAACAGTCTGTCACTGCCACTTAGCCAGATAAAGTACTTATCTGGGTATCTGGAAGCTGCTTCCTGCTGCTAGATAGACTGATAAATCTGTATTTATCCAGCTAAGTGGCAGCCGTGGCTATCATGGTCTGCTCCCCCCTCCCTTCCTCAGTTAAAATATGTGTTCAGCCTGTGCGAATACACATTTTAAAGTTTTTGCATATTTTTTTTAACTTCTGATGCATTAGCATATCATTAGTTTACTGCTTTGGGAGCTTCAAAAAAAATTAATCTGAGCATTAAAAATGTGCGCTGGAAACCGGTGCACATTTTTATTTACACTCAGTTTAATTGGAGCCAGGAAAAAGTCCCTCCCCTCTCTCTCTATATAGAAACAAATTCTAAAAGACAATTCAAGAATTATAAAGCCTCAAAGCAACAGTTTTTTTTGGTTTTTTTTGTAGGAAAACATAGAGTCCTGTTCACATAATCAATTAACCTGCAGCTTTGTAACATTTCATGAGTCTACTGTAGAGACTGCTGTAGTGAGCTCCAGTATGTATGTTGGTTGTATCATGTTAATTGTCTCTGCCTTTTGTATTTAAACAGAACAAAACTCCCCTTGCGAATGAAAGCTTAAAGAAGTTTTTAAATACCAAAGATGGTAAGCTCTCACCTGTTCATAAACTTCTTAAATGACCATATTTAATCTTAATGAAAATGTTGGTGTTGAAAGGACTGAAGTCAATTGTGATATTTAACATATTTGGAAAGAAAATTTACATATTCAGAAGGGTTTCAGAAAGATGTGGATTATAAAGCAGGGCCTTGGTCTTTTGCAATGCTGCAGCCATGGTAAGGGCTGCAAAATTTGGTGTTTCTCAAGAAATTGGCTAGTTGAGGTCAAATTGCTGTGGGAGACTGAGGACTCTTTCAAAACAAAAGCATTGGTAGCAGTGGACAGTGCATTTCTCCTCTTCATCCCTCGTGCCTGCCTACCCTGGAACAGAAATGTTGGTTGCAATCTACCCTCACTCCTTCTTCTGATCCCCTTACTCACTGGATCCTTCTGTGAAAGAAGAGGAGGAGGACTGCAGCCTTGCAGCTCCTTGTGTGGGTCATTATCCTCTTCCCTTGCTGGGCCTGAGTGTCAGGCTTTCAACCATGTGGTTTAAAGCGTGACACTTAGGGCCCAGTAAGGGAGGAAGAGGAGTATATGCCCAGGATGCTGCAAGGCTGCTGTCTTCCTCTTCCTATATCGCTGCAGGAGTGGGTGAGTAAAGGGAGCATGGTGAGGGTGGAGGGAGTGAACCAGGTTGAGTGAGGGGTTTTTGTGGGGTGGGGGGATTGGGTTGGGGGAGAAGTGAAAGGGGGATCAAAGGATCTTTACAAGGCAGAAAGGGATTATAATTGGGATGGGTGACACTCTGCCTGGTTATTAGCGCTAGTGGGACAGGGACTTCCACGGTTTCCGTTGCAGCCAGGGCCCCTGTTGATTCGGGTCCTTTGATTTCCTTGGTACCCTCGCGCAGTCGATGCTCCCATCGCTACCGTTGGTACCCCCTTCAGACCGTCCTGGATTCTTAGATGCCATCGGTACCCCCTCCCCCTGTGGTACACTGATGGCATCAGTCCCTGCATCATTTCTATCAGTGCCATCCATATTTTTCATCCATGGCACTGATTTTTCCTTCGGTTTCATCAGTGCCATCATTACTCGGATGGATGCCATCGACGTACACCTTGTCTCGTCGGTGCCATTCATGCCCGGGGCACTTCCATCGATGCCAGGGTCATTTCCATTGATGTTATCCTTTATTTTATTGATGCCATTGATGCCCAGGACATTTCCATCGATGGGCATCGACACCCGGGTCCATTCCATCGATGGCCATCGACGCCACATCATTCCCATAGATACCTACGCCGATACCGTCAGTGCTTCCGTCACTCATCATTGCTCTGGCCGAGTCATAGATGTTTTTTCATATATATTTTTGACGATATCCTCAAGGCTGCTTCGGCCGCCATCGATACAGTCAATACCGACAGCACCGCCACGTAATGCCCTCGCCTGAACACAGTGCTCCATGCTTTGGGTTCTTATGAAAGACCCATATTAGCCTATGACACTACATAGTGCCAGGAGCAGTGCAGGCATGCTAACAGTCCGTCATCAGTCACCATCCAAGACAGCGAGGGCATCCATCTCTGTGCTTGGGAAAGACCGGGCTGAGCACCGTGGCATGCATCGTCACCGATACGGTGACTGTCCACCACCGACACCATCCAGCACATTGGTGTTATCCTTGACAATGCTCGGGCCGAGCAACATCACCACTGCCATAGACACTGTTCCGCACAGTATTGGAAGTCCTTGGTGCTCCAGAAACACCGGAACAAGTTCCGTAGAATTCTGCACTGGCGTCATGAGAAATCGAGCCACTGCGATGAGGGCCGGGTTCACGAGCTGTTAATCGGCTCCCCGTTCCCGAGGCGTGCCCCACCGACATCGGTGGGGGATTGTGGCCCTCCACAAAATACTACCGTGGTAGCGCCAGCCACGCACAGCCTGTCTCCTCTATACCTGCACCACCATAACCAGGCATCAGAGTTGAGACGGGCGTCTACTCCCTTGATGACTCCTGAAATCCACGGAGCCAGCAATCTTCACCGGCTCGTCCTTCGGTGATCCATGTCGGATGGCAAGTACTCGCTTCTGTGGCATTCCCATTGAGATGTGTTCTCTAATTCGAGCCACATGGTTCGAAAAGTTCTAGGTCATGTACCTTCCAAGAACTGTATTAGTGTCACATATCGCTATGTCAGCCACAATACCAAGAGAACCTCTCTATCATTTCTTTGGGATTGCATCAGGGCATCCTCCCTTCTTCAGCAACGAGGCTCTGTATTGATTAATGGTCTGGCTTCTGGTTCCTGCTTCAGAACCAAAGTTCCAGGTGCATTCACTGATCTGCTAAACACGAGATCCAGCAAATACTGTCTCAAGTGCAAGTCCACCTCGAAGCCTGACAACAGGTCTTGATGTCTCCTTGTACAGCACACAGAAATGCGGGTGAGACTTTACCGCTCACGCTCCCGTGGGAGGTTACATGATATCCAGATTACATCAGCACCTCCTGGTCTCCCAACTGGCTGGATATCAGAGTGGCCACCCCACCTTGTACCAAAGTTCCTGGTACACTCCCCCAGACGCTACAAAGTGCAGAGGGGGGAGGGGGGTTGGGGGGTTTTAATTACACTATTCTTTCTTTCAACAGAAAGTAGTTATACTCCACCCATCCTGGACCTCAGAAAAATCAACTTTCTTCAGAAAGCACAGGTAAAATGGTATCTCTTGTCACCATGCTTCCATATCGCAGTAAGTACATTACCTCTAATCTTTCTATGTGCTTCATGGTGAGTCAACAATATTACAATCCCAAGCTCTGCCAGTTGCACCAGCTTCGGCAACTGGGGTATTCATTGAATCACTATCGGCGACTGCTGTTTCTCTGCGGAGTGCAACATCATTCATGCTTTTCCTTGCATGGACAGCTGCAGAACCACAGTCAATCCACGCAAGGAGCTTAACTTCTTCATGACTCACTATACATTTACTAACTGGGATTACTGCCACTGCCATAATGACCTTCCTGTCCAGCATACGCGCAGACATTCTAATAAATTCTTACATGTCCCTGCATGCATTTTCCATAACCTCAGCCCCTCAATTCTTCATTGTCGGGCCATGGGGTTTTTTCACTATGCACTTTCCTCATAGATCCAAAACTGCTATGGGTTAGGTTCAGTGAATTTCCATTCTCAGTGGGTCTAAGCTGTTCAACTGCTTTCGTCCCTCATCCATATTGCAGATCTAGAACCAAAACCTAGTCTGATTATGCTCATGCTCGCATTTACTCAGGGTTGTAAAGTTTGACCTAAAAGCTTCTCAACCCAATATGCGTCTACTCCACTCCAGGCACAGTTTCATATGAACTTCCTGGAGCTTGTAGCCATGCGTTATACCCATATGCCTTCCAATACTGCCTCTGCAACAAATCTTTGTGCATACAGACAGACAGCATAGGGACAATGTGCTTTCCAACACACAACATCTTAGCTGCTCTGCAAGGAAGCTGCACAGCTCTACCCTTGGCCCTTGCTCACTCCATGTATCCTCGGGCCATTTATCTAAGAGATTTACTGAACGCACTAGCAGACCTTCTCCATGTAGGTTTCCATCCTCTTGAATGGTCTTGGACTACATGTGTAGCGGGAAAAATCTTCTAACGCTGAGGTCAACCGAACTTGCCCTCTGCGTCGGAATCGAACCATACGGTGCACAGATTCTACTCCCTACACATGTTTCCAATGCGTTCCCATAGATGCCTTTCTTCCATCAAGGGCCTCTTAGATGTGTCTCTTCTGCTGCCTCTCATAGCCAGCACTCTTCTAATGTTGAACCGGGACGGGGTTCACTGTTCCTCAGACCCACGTCCTGGCCGAGACCAGTATGCTTCCCATACTTTTCAATCTATCACACCAGTAACCAATTCGCCTTCTCACAAGTCAGTCTCAAATCGTAGACTCACTGATGTTCTCAGGTACTGGTAGAGTCACGAAACCTTCCACACATAAATCCTACCATTCAAAATGGCATGATTTACCACATGACTCATACAAAAAGGTATGTCCCTTTTTCTTTTTCTACACCACTCTTTTCTCTTGCTCCCTCGGATTCTGCTCCCCAGACATCCTCCACATAGGTACACCTGTGTTCCAATTGGTGTATCGTTTGGGAGTGGGGATACCCGATTAACGGTAAACCCCTTCTGAGTCAGCTTACCATGGATTATCCACTGATCAAGCCGCCTCTATTTTCACTATTCACGGAATGGAACCTATATTTCGTGCTTATAAGTCTCATACGTTCTCCGTACGAGCCTTTCCATTCCTCTCATTTCACAGTATGGCATGGGAATTTCTTTCCCTCATAAATGTCATTTCGGCCAACAGGGTCAGTGAGTTGTACACCTTTTTACATACTCATTAGACCCTGGGTTCCTCCGTGACAGAGTGGTTTTACGTTTTCAACTTCATATCCTTCTTAAGGTAGATGTTGCATCTCACCTTACTCAGGATATACTCTAACCATTTTTCCCAACACCTCTCTCTCACCAAAGCGAGAGGGTTTTTTCCACTCCTTGGACAGTAATAGTGTACTTGCATTCTATCTAGATCGCACTACACTCCATAGGAATTCCACCTAACTCTTTCCTTCTGTGACAAGAGTCAACCTGCGAGTTCCACTGGGCAAACAGACCCATTCCTCCTAATTGATGGTCTGTATCTCTTTTCCTACCAACAAGCAGGCATTTCACTACAACACTGTGTGCAACCACACTCTGTTACGTCCATCCCAGCCTCAATAGCGTCCCCTCTGCTGCTGCTGCTGCTTGTACATATTTATCAGGCTGCAACCTGGAGCTCTCTCCATACCTTCGCAGCCCATTATTGCTTAGATACGACTAGCCGGCATGCTCCATGTTTGGCCAGTCCGTCTACTCTTATTCTTTTCGGTTGAACTACCCAACATCCTTCCACCAACACGTTACGGGTTTCAGGATGCCCTCCGTTCCAAATTCCACCCCCGTCATTGCGCCTTTTCCGTGTCGTGGGTGCATTTGGTGCACTCTCGGGCATCCTCAGCTCGGTACTTACCCATATGTGAGGACTACCATCCTGCTTGTCCTGTGAGAAAGCAAGTGTTGCTTACCTGTAACAGGTGTTCTCATGGGACAGCAGGATTTTAGTCCTCACGAAACCCACCCGCCACCCCGCGGAGTTGGGTCTGTATACGTTTTTACGTTTATTTTATTTTTGCTCGTGCTTTTAGCTATAAGACGAGACTGAGGGAGACACCTGTGGCTCACAGGGATAATTGCAGGCTGAGCATGCTAAGTGCACTCAGTGTGCCAGTGTCAGTCAAAGCTTTGTAGAAACTTTGACAGAAAAGTTTCCCGTACAGGGCTCCATCCTGTGATGTCACCCATATGTGAGGACTAACATCCTGCTGTCCTGTGAGAACACCTGTTACAGGTAAGCAACACTTGCTAATCACTTGATATGTCTCCAAACAAACATCATATATCTATGTAAACTTCAATCAATTCTTATATGTGAATAGAGACCTCATATACTGCAAAAGAGTTTGTTATAATTCTCATTTCTCAAATGTGTGGTTATTTTGAGTAATCACCACTACAAGATAGTCACAGTGGCTGACTACATTTTCCTTTATAATCATTGGTCTCTGTTTCACAAATTTATATGCAATACCTTTTTTGAAAAATTAAAAAAATTTTTTTTTTTTCATTTTAGTCGGTGATTAGCAAAAAGACACTTATCGTTTCATGGTCTTTTCTGAGCGATTAAAAGCTGGAGGAGCAGTTAAAAATATCCTGCCAAACATGGCTCGTGTTTCGATGAATACTTCGTCAGGGGCATTAGCTGTACATTTTGATTTTCTACAAAGAAAAGAAAAAGTTAACATGCTGACTTATTAATGAAACTAGTATCTCTTATCTAGTATCTGCTTACATACGCTCCAGTTTTTTCTGTTACCCATCTCAATCGTGCTTCAGCGTTTCCAAATGAGATCCTCCATTTTGTTTTCCCCAGGCTTTTTAAACCTACTACAGAATCCACCTCCAGCCAATCACAGTACTACCCGGTCCGTTGATTCAACCAATAGCAAACTTGAAAAATGTGATGTCAGATTAGTGTCATCCAATCTATGGACTCGTTCATACCTATCTGACTTAGGGAAGACAATCTAAATATCCACCTTTGCTCACAATAATTTATTTCCTAGCGTGTAGCAGATGGACTCAGGACCAATGGGTATAGTGTACTCGTGCTAGCAGTTGGAGACTGATCAGATTTCAATCTGACGTCAGCACCTAGTACATATACCCCTGCAGGAAGTGCAGATTCTCAGTATTTTTCCGTCTCCAAAGCAGTTAGAAGCTATCTTCACACTCGCCGAGCGTTAGAACAAAATTAAAGAACAAAAACATCCTGAAGACTAGTCCTGCACTCCTGCGGTGATACCCTTGGGTCCCTCCCCAAGTTGAGTTTCCCGAGGTGATTTCCGTGGTCCCTCGGAGGTAAGAGCTTTGGTCCGGTGGCCGAATCGCGGCAGGGACCTAGCCCCCGAGCGAGAAGGTTTCGGGCGTGGCACAGAGGCAGCCTTGTTCCGGAGCCAAATCGCGGCGAGGACTTAGCCCCCGAGCGAGAGGAGTTCGGGCGCGGCTGAGAGGCAGCGGGTGCATCCCCTCGAGCGCGGCGGTGAAGGTATTTACCCTCTCCTCCCGCAGCCGGAGACCGCCCGGGTCGAAACCGGGAAGTGCCGAAGACAAGGTAAGGCATACATCTTCTATTTAAACGGTCTCCGAAGATCGAGGAGGAGCAGGGTCTACCCACGTGGAGACCCTCCAAGGAGGTCGCCATATTGCCCACACGCTAGCCGTCGCCATCTTGGCTTCTTCGCCGCCCGATCGAGCGCACAAATTAAGCTAAGCACATATTATAGGCGCCCGAAATTGGCTGGGCGCATATTTTAAGCTAGGCACCCAATAATTGGGCGCCGATTTTTGGGTGCGTATTGTAGGCACCGATTTTTGGGCGCACATTGTAGGCGCACAAAATTTTGGGCGTACATTATTGGGCGCACTTTAAAACCTCCGCGCATAAGCTTCGCGCACAGTGCAAGGCGCATACCTACGGCTCGGAGCAAAACCGGCGCACATATACCAGACGCAATGGAGCGCATAAGAGCTTATGCGTCCACAGAAGCGGCACCTCCAGTAATAGGCATAAAAGCCCAAGGCCTCTGTCCTGCATGCCACATCAGAGCCGCACAGAGCGAGGAAGCGGACGCCCTATGCGCACACTGTGAGGAGGCCCTGGGAGACCCAGGCCAGGGCCAGTCCCACCCGGGCCCCAGTGCTAGCTCCTCGGGAGGCACCCCGGATCTAGCTGGCCCCAGTGATTCCATCCCTCAGACGGGGAACCCCAGGGAACTGGCGCCCCTCAACTTAGACCCGGCATCGATCTCCTGGGTGGAGTTATTTAAAGGGATTCACGCCTTTGTCAAGATGCAGACTGAACCCTGGGCCGGCCATCCATATGCCCCGGAAGACCCTCATGCCCCAGGACCCTCGAGGCCTAGGCACAGGCTTCCACCACCCAGAAGCCCCACCTACGGGGACACGGATTTCTCCGAGGAAGAAGTTGAGCCCCTCGAGGCGGGAGAACTCCCCTCGGGGACAGAGCCGCATCGAACCATGAGACGACTCTTCTCAAAGGATGAGCTTCCGGACCTGGTATCTCAATGCCTGTCGGAACTCGCTATCCCGGGCCAAGGCACCCCGGGGGAACCCAGAATGAACCCCCTGCTGGAGGGCCTTCGACAGACGTCCCATCATTTCCCCCTCTTACAGGCGGCACAACAGCTAATTGACCTGGAGTGGAATGCGCCGGAATCCTCATTCAAATGGGTTGAGCCTTATCGGCCATGTACCCCCTGGACCCAGCAACCAAGGAGCTTCTGGCATGCCCCAAGGTGGACGCCATGGTTTGCGCGGTCACTAAGCACACCACCATACCAGTGGAAGGAGGAGCGGCCCTCAAGGATGCACACGACCGACGCCTGGAAGCCATACTGAAACAGGTCTTTGAGGTAGCAGCCATGTCCCTACAAATTGCGTCCTGCTGTACCGTGGTGACATGCTCCTGTTTATCCCAAACACACACCGAAGTATTGCTTGCACTCTCAATAATCCCAAGCCAGGAACAACACCCCGGGGGAAGACATGGAACCGGCACTTTCGTTCCTCACTAACGCTGCCTCCGACCTAGTACGCACGGCAGCCAGAGGAGTGTCATCCACAGTGGCAGCCAGGAGAAAACTCTGGCTGCGAAATTGGTCGGCTGACGCCTCCTCCAAGACACGCCTCACAAGACTGCCCTTCAGGGGATCCCTCCTGTTCGGCAGCGAACTGGAGAAGCTGGCTAACAAATGGGGCGACTCCCCAGTACCTCGCTTACCAGAAGACAAGACAAAAAGAAACCAGCGTTCTTTTCCCAGGCCCTCCAAAGGCAGAAGCTCACAGCGCTTCAACCCTTACAGGAACAACTACCAAGCACCCCGCCCTACGGGCAGGAACCAGTCCTTTCGGAACAAACACAGCAAGAAGGGAACCAGCTCGGGACCAGGCCCCAGCCGCACCCCACAATGAGATTCAGCCGACCCATCCAAGGGAAGAAGCCATAGGGGGCAGACTAACCCTATTCTACCGCAGATGGGTCGAGATGACTTCGGACAAGTGGGTCCTAGCCATCATCAGAGAAGGGTACTACCTGGACTTCCTTCGAACCCCTCCAGACAAGTTTGTGGAATCTCCCTGCCACGACCCCCTCAAGAGGGCGGCAGTGGAAGCTACTCTGACCAGACTCCTGACCCTAGAGGCCATAACCCCGGTACCAGCATGGGAAATAAATTCCGGGCATTACTCCATTTACTTCATTGTACCCAAGAAAGAAGGTACGTTCAGACTCATCCTGGACCTCAAGTCGGTCAACCGACACCTAAAGGTCCCAAGATTTCAAATGGAAACCCTGCGGTCAGTCATACGTGCAATACAGCCAGGAGAATATCTCACATCCCTGGATCTGTCGGAAGCCTACTTTCACATCCCAATCCATCAGGAACACCAGCGCTACCACTATCACCACTATCAATTCCGGGCACTACCCTTCGGGTTAGCCACTGCACCGCGGACCTTCACCAAGGTAATAGTAGTGGTAGCAGCGACACTCAGGAAGGCGGGAATCCTTGTTCATCCTTACCTGGACGACTGGCTGATGAGAGCAAAATCACCGGAGGAGAGCCACCGAGCAACCAACAGAGTCATAAGTCTACTGGAAAGCCTAGGATGGGTAGTCAATACAAACAAGAGCTCCCTACAGCCATCGCAGTCGCTGGAATACCTAGGAGTCCGATTCGACACCAGGGAAGACAAGGTCAGTCTGACCCCCACAAGGAGATCAAAGCTGCGGGACCGACTCAAGACCCTGCTGAGCGCCACCCGGCCCACAGCATGGGATTACCTACAAGTCCTCGGTCTAATGGCATCCACACTGGAAGTGGTACCATGGGCGCGAGCCCACATGAGACCCTTGCAATGCTCACTCTTATCACGGTGGAGTCCACGATCCCAGAACTACACCGTGTATCTACCTCTACCGACCAGAGTTCGGATCCAGCTAAGATGGTGGCTGCAGTCCAACCACATGAGCCGGGGATCAAAAATATCCTCCCCGACCTGGATCCTGCTCACCACAGATGCCAGCCTACGCGGATGGGGAGCACACTGCGAAGAGCTAACCGGCCTAGGGCGGTGGAACGAAGTCGAGTCGGGGTGGAAAATCAACCGATTAGAGGCACGGGCAGTCCGGCTAGCCTGCCTGCAGTTTGCCCACAGACTTCGAAACAAAGCGGTCAGAGTGATGTCGGACAACGCCACCACGGTCGCCTACATCAACAGGCAGGGTGGAACCAGAAGCCAACAGGTATCCTTAGAACTAGCCCCCCTGATGACCTGGGCGGAAGCAAATCTCCAGGACATCTCCACCGTCCACATCGCCGGGAAGGACAACACCATGGCAGACTTCCTCAGCAGGGAAAGCCTAAACCCGGGAGAATGGAAGCTGTCAACCACAGCCTTTAAGATGATAGTGGATCGGTGGGGGACCCCAGACATAGATCTTCTGGCAAACAGATCCAACGCCCAAGTACCCAGATACTTCAGTCGCAGGCGAGATCCGCAGTCACAAGGGATCGACACCCTGGTACAGACCTGGCCACCGGGGACCCTCCTATATGCCTTTCCCCCATGGCCCCTGCTGGGCGCAATCATTCACAAGGCTCAGCGACACAGAGGTCTAGTTCTTCTGGTGCCCCGGACTGGCCAAGAAGACCCTGGTACGCAGACATGAGAAGACTACTGGCAGGGGACCCCCTACCCCTGCCCCCACATAGGGACCTACTACAACAAGGTCCTATCCTTCACGAGGATCCAGCTCAATTTTCTCTTACGGTCTGGCCCTTGAGAGGGCCCGACTGAGGAAGAGGGGATACTCGGGGGCAGTAATAGATACCCTCCTCCGAGCACGCAAGTTCTCCACATCGCTAACATATATAAGGATCTGGAGAGTATTTGAGGCCTGGTGTGAAGATCACAACATCGAACCACACTTCTCTAAAGTCCCCATAATCTTGGAATTCTTACAGAATGGACTCCAGAAGGGCCTGTCCCTCAACTCAGTCAAGGTACAGGTGGCAGCGCTGTCATGCTACGGCCCCAGGAACAAGGGCGACTGCATAGCCGCGCACCCAGACATATCAAGATTCCTGAAAGGGATCAAACACATTCGCCCACCACTAAAGTGGCCAGTGCCCCTGTGGAACCTCAACCTCGTCCTGGAATTCCTAGCGGGATCTGCCTTCAGACCCCTCCGAGGCCTGTCTCTCCGTCTACTAACCCTAAAGATGGTGTTCTTGCTGGCCGTATGCTCAGCCCGCCGCATTTCAGAGCTACAAGCACTGTCCTGCCATGATCCGTTTCTCAGAATCACCCCAGGGACCATCCATCTACGCACGGTCCCCTCCTTCCTCCCCAACGTGGTCTCACACTTCCACCTCAACCAAACCGTTTCATTACCAACGATGGAAGGTTTGAAGAAGTCTGAAGAAGGCCGGTCTCTACGCCATCTCGACATCGGCAGACTACTATCCAGATACCTGGAAATGTCAGAACCGGTATGAAAGACGGGACCACCTGTTCCTCCTGCACAGCGGGAAGAAGCAAGGGGAAGTGGCCTCGCGGGCAACCATTGCTCGCTAGATCAAAGAAGTCATCAAAGGCGGCCTACGTAGAAGCGGGAAAACCACCACCTCTACAGGTCAAGGCCCATTCCACCAGAGCCCAGGCGGTTTCCTGGGCAGAAACCAGAATGCTGTCACCTGCCGAGATCTGCAGGGCGGCAACTTGGTCCTCCATCCATACCTTCTCCAGATTCTACCATCAGATAAGATACTATTTTTGGAAATACTGCTCTGTGTTTCATAATCCCTTTTTATTCTAGTATTGTATATTAATCTGTGGTTCCTTGATATTGGTTTGCTTCTGTGTAGAAAACTGCTCTGTGATTTCAAATCCCTTTCTATTCCAGTATTGTATACTAATCTGTTTGGTTTCTTGATTATATTGTATACTAATCTGTTTATTAGATTATTGTAAAATTCAAAAAACCCACACACAAAAAAAAAAAAATTCCCAGGATCTCTCTAATTATATAGCTGTCATTATAATCTGTTTCTGTGGGATCATTTACTAGCTAAAGGACAAGTAAACTTTCAGAAAGTGTCTTGCCTTACCCCGCTTGACCTAGGTATAAACTGTTTAACTCCATTCCACCCTACCCCTCTGCCCACCCACCCCTAGGTTTGTATTTCTAATGTAGTCATCCTAACTTCATAATAGGCAACCAGATAAATTAGTAAATTGATTATTCCTTAGGTGTACCAATCAAATAACTTACCTAAATGAGTGCTATTCAATGCAACTGCTGTGGAGCCTTTATATTGAGGGTAATCATATGGAAACTTAAGGCTTGCCCCTTTTGTTCAAAACTCTCTACCTTGGAAAAGGAGCTGGATGACTTTAAAGCTGAATTAGCTTCAATAAAGAGAGTCTCAGCCACGGTACATTATTCAGGAAATAATTTCCACTTACCACTGAATAACCAAACCTCAAGAAAAAAGAGATTTACTGTGGGCTCAGGTAGGATAAGACCTGTAACCCACAGACACCCATTATTGAAAGCTGTGCAGCCCACAACTCTATCCCCCCACTCACACAGGCCATTAAGGAACTTAAAAAGTATTACAGTGGGCTCTGGTAGAATAAGACCTGTGTTCCATAGACACACACTGTATCAAGTGCAACAAGTACAAAATGCCGTATTGAATTCTGAAGAAGTCCTTGAGAAAAAGATTGAAATGTTATCGGAAAAGAGAGAAAAAACCCAATGCATACAGAAATTCCAGATCAGAAACCAAAGGAAAAAGCTCACAGTGATGGATGACTGTCATCAGAGGCATTAATCTCTTCCCTTGCACAAATGCAAAGAGAAAAGTGGATAACAAAACTCAACTAAATAGGTCACAAAAGGAGTCCAGGAACAGCAGTAACCTGAACAAAGAAAGCTGGAAAGCTATGAGCACAAATGCTCGTAGTTTGGGTAATAAAATCCCAGATCTGCAAGCCCTAATGGTGGAGGCGGCCTTGGACGTTGTTGCTGTCACGGAAACGTGGTTTACGGAATCTCATGACTGGGATACGTCAATACCAGGCTATAACTTGTTAAGGAAGGACAGAGAGGATAGGAAAGGGAGAGGAGTGGCTCTTTATGTCAGAAACAATATCCAAGCATCTGAGCTGCAAGGAAGATGGGGCAAAGAAGAAGCACTATGGACCGACTTAAAAAAAGATGGGGCATCCATTTTTATTGGAGTGGTTTACAGGCCTCCAAACCAAAAGGAAGAGCTGGACAGAGATCTGATTGAAGACATCCACAGGATAGCAAAGAAAGGAGAAGTGGTGATCGTTGGAGACTTTAATATGCCAGATGTAGACTGGAGAATCCCATCTGCAGAATCTAATAATAGTAGAGAAATAGTAGATGCCCTGCAAGTAGCTTTGTTCAAGCAAATGGTAATGGAACCCACGAGAGAAGGAGCTATACTCGACTTAGTGCTCACTAATGGAGATAATGTCTCAGACGTCCAGGTGGGTGCCCACCTCAGCACCAGTGATCATCAAACGGTATGGTTTAATATCACAAAAAGGACACGGAAAAGAAGCACAAAAAGCCAAGTTTTGATGTTCAAAAACACAGACTTTGATGAAATGGGGAAGTACCTGGAGGAAGAACTAAAAGGCTGGGAAAACGAGAGAGATGTGGATGAACAGTGGACCAATCTAAAAGGAGCAATTACCAAGGCAACTAATCTATATGTTAGAAAAGTAAAGAAAAGCAAAAGAAAAATGAAACCTATCTGGTTCTCAAAGGAGGAGGCTGACAAAATAAAGGCTAAAAGAACAGCGTTCAAGAAATATAAAAGATCCCAAAAGGAGCACAAAGAAGAATATCTGGTAGAACTGAGGGAGACGAAGAAATTAATCAAGATGGCAAAAGGTCAAACGGAAGAGAGGATTGCCAAAGAGCTAAAGAGTGGTAACAAAACATTTTTCAGATACATCAGTGAAAAGAGAAAAGTTCAAAATGGTATAGTGAAATTGAAAGGTGGAAAGGATCAATGTGTGGAGGGAGACGAAGAAATGGCAGAAATATTAAATGAATACTTCAGTTCTGTGTTCACTAAAGAGGACCCTGGAGAAGGACCGTCACTAGTTAACAAGAAACTGGAGGGGAATGGAGTTGATGTAACTCCATTTACAGTAGAAAATGTATGAGAAGAGCTGGTGAAACTGAAAGTGGACAAAGCCATGGGGCCTGATGAAGTTCATCCCAGAATACTGAGGGAGCTCAGAGATGTGCTGGCAGGTCCGCTGTGTGACCTGTTCAATAGATCCCTAGAAACGGGAGTGGTGCCGAATGATTGGAGGAGAGCAGTGGTGGTACCGCTTCACAAGAGTGGGAACAGAGAAGAGGCTGGTAACTACAGACCGGTTAGCCTCACTTCGGTGGTGGGAAAAGTAATGGAGTCACTGTTGAAAGAGAGAATAGTGAACTATCTACAGTCGGGAGAATTGCTGGACCAGAGGCAGCATGGATTCACCATTGGAAGATCCTGTCAGACAAATCTGATTGACTTTTTTGACTGGGTAACCAAGGAATTGGATCAAGGAAGAGCACTCGATGTCATCTACTTGGACTTCAGCAAAGCTTTTGACACTGTCTCGCACAGGAGACTGGTGAATAAAATGAGAACCTTAGGAGTGAGTGCCGAGGTGGTGGCCTGGATTGCAAACTGGTTGACGGACAGAAGACAATGTGTGATGGTAAATGGAACTCTCTCTGAAGAGAGAGCGGTTTTAAGCGGTGTTCCGCAGGGATCGGTGTTGGGACTGGTCCTTTTCAATATCTTTGTGAGCGACATTGCGGAAGGGATAGAAGGTAAGGTATGTCTTTTTGCAGATGACACTAAGATCTGCAACAGAGTGGACACGCCGGAAGGAGTGGAGAGAATGAGACGGGATTTAAGGAAGATGGAAGAGTGGTCGAAGATATGGCAGCTGACATTCAATGCCAAGAAGTGCAGAGTCATGCATATGGGGAGTGGAAATCCGAATGAACTGTATTCGATGGGGGGAGAAAGGCTGATGTGCACGGAGCAGGAGAGAGACCTTGGGGTGATGGTGTCTAATGATCTGAAGTCGGCGAAACAATGTGACAAGGCGATAGCTAAAGCCAGAAGAATGCTGGGCTGCATAGAGAGAGGAATATCGAGTAAGAAAAGGGAAGTGATTATCCCCTTGTACAGGTACTTGGTGAGACCTCACCTGGAGTATTGTGTTCAGTTCTGGAGACCGTATCTCCGAAGAGACAGAGACAAGATGGAGGCGGTCCAGAGAAGGGCGACCAAAAAGGTGGAAGGTCTTCATCAAATGACTTATCAGGAGAGATTGAGGAATCTAAATATGTACACCCTGGAGGAAAGGAGGAGCAGAGGTGATATGATACAGACTTTCAGATACTTGAAAGGTTTTAATGATCCAAAGACAACGACAAACCTTTTCTGTAGGAAAAAAATCAGCAGAACCAGGGGTCACGATTTGAAGCTCCAGGGAGGAAGATTCAGAACCAATGTCAGGAAGTATTTCTTAACGGAGAGGGTGGTGGATGCCTGGAATGCCCTTCCGGAGGAAGTGGTGAAGACCAGAACTGTGAAGGACTTCAAAGGGGCGTGGGATAAACACTGTGGATCCATAAAATCAAGAGGCCGTCAATAAAGAGTGGGTGACTCGCCAGAATGACGGCTACTGCCTGGAGATAATACCCTTATTCAATAAACATACACATGGTTACTGTGACTCCAACATCGCTCTAAGCTACAATAGCAAGAGGAAATGTGGAAAAAAGGATTCACACTCACAAAGCGGGGAGTAGCTGGCTTGTTACGGCGGTTACTACCCCCAAACCAAATAAGCCTGATACTTCACTTTCAACGCATTTCCAGCATAGCTCTCTGCTTTAATGGCAGGGGAGAAGAAAAACTGATACTTCACGCATATCCAGCATAGCTCTCTGCTTCAACGGCAGGGGAGAAGAAAAACTGATACTTCACGCATATCCAGCATAGCTCTCTGCTTCAACGGCAGGGGAGAAGAAAAAAGGATTCGCACTCACAAAGAGGGGAGTAGCTGGCTTGTTACAGCGGTTACTACCCCAAACCAAATAAGCCTGATACTTCACTTTCAACGCATATCCAGCATAGCGCTCTGCTTCAACGGCAGGGGAGAAGAAAAACTGATACTTCACGCATATCCAGCATAGCTCTCTGCTTCAACGGCAGGGGAGAAGAAAAACTGATACTACATGCATATCCAGCATAGCTCCCTGCTTCAACGGCAGGGGAGAAGAAAAACAACCAATAAGGGCTGAATAACATAGTCTGGGTAAAACAAATAAGCATGGGTGTAGCTTGCTTATTGCGGCGGTTACTTCCCCTACTACCCCTAACTAAACAAGCTTGATATTTCACTTGGATGCAGCTCCATCACTGCTCTCTACATTAATGGTGGGGGTGGAAGGGAAATAGAACCAAAGAGCTAAGAGAAACAGATAAGTATGAGAAAAAATGTGTGAAGCTTGCTGGGCAGACTGGATGGGCCGTTTGGTCGTCTTCTGCCATCATTTCTATGTTTCTATCTGGATGTCCAGGCTCGGGAGGACACAGCATTTGCAAGAGCAATCCTTATTGGACCACAGGCAGCCTCCCACCCAGTTTGGGAGTAGCTTTTATACATCCCATTGGTCCTGAGTCCATCTGCTACACGCTAGGAAATGGAGAAATTACTTACCTGATAATCTCATTTTCCTTGGTGTAGACAGATGGACTCAGTAGCCCACCCTCGGCTGCCGTTATACATGGTCGTTCATCGAATCAAGGTAAGCCATGTTTTACTTAACATAGGGCATCCACCCTGCCGGGTGTCGACGCTTTTCGGTTGAGGACACTGGCGGTCTCCAGCTATAGTCAATCAACCAATTCAATCTAATCAGAGTAAACACATTAAGTTAATCAATCAGTCAGTCACACATATATCCATAATGCTTTGCAAGGAAGAATACTGAGAATCTGCACTTCCTGCAGGGGTATATGTACTAGGTGCTGACGTCAGATTGAAATCTGATCCGTCTCCAACTGCTAGCACGAGTACACTATACCCATTGGTCCTGAGTCCATCTGTCTACACCAAGGAAAACGAAATTATCAGGTAAGTAATTTCTCCAATTGTGAGTAAAAATCACCTCCCTGCTCAGAACACACTATTTGATCTAAAATAGTCCATTTTAGATGCTGAAATGTATGGGAATTTTGAATACAATGATTTACCATTGAGGCTTCAACGTTCACTATGTGAATGCAACTTCTGTGTTCTCTTAATCGTACCTTATTTTGTCGGGGACACTATATAAGGTAGACAATGTTAATTGATTCACAATTGGTTGGCTAGGGCAGCTGTGAACAAGGCTCACTGAAGACCCCTGGTGGGGGGGACTGCATAGCAGGTGAAGCAGTGGCATGGGGAGGCTGTATAGCAGGCAAAAGTGTGACAGTGTAGCCATGGGTGAACTTGGACGGGCCATGGCCCACTCACGTTTAACTCATGCCCATCCAGTTTCTTTTGCCTATTCACAACATTTCTCATTGTTTTCCTGTGCTGCAAGCCAATAACAAGCAGCAGAACACTCACAGTAGGCTTGCGGCGGCGGCAGCAGCAGTAGTACCAGAGGTAGAAACATAGGGCTGTTGACAGTGGCAGGAAGAATTAGTGTTAGAAACTGGAAGGAGCATGTAGAAGTGGGAGGATCATTGCAGTCTAGGCCGGGGCAGCTGAGCAGTGGCAGTGGGAAGAAGATAGCTGTTGCTGCAGTAGTGTTGTGCAATAGCGTAACCCAACAGTGGAGGAGTCTGTGGGAGTGTGACTGTGTGTATGGATGCTGGATGATTATGTCAGTGGTAGGAAGAAGCAGCAGTTGACTGAACTGGTATGCGTTGGGAATGATGGTGGGTCATAGGATTAGTGTCAATGAGTACTGACCAGAGTCTGTCTGACACAGATAAAGAGCTCAGGCAGCCATGAAGCTGCTCATTTGAGCACTGCTTCTCCATGTGCTCTTTAGTATTAGGCTGTAGCTCTTTGAGTGTGAGGCTGCTGAAGACTTCAATATGAGGATCTGGGAGAAGTGAGGGTGAGGATGGATGATGATGGGTTGAAGCTGGCATGTGAAGCTGAGGGAATTAGAGTGATACTGATCAGTGGGTGAAAGTGACTCTGTTTGGGACTGTCTGGGGCGAGGGTGGGTTAAAGGGCATTGTGAGGTAAGTGTGGCTGGTTGCAGGGCTCCCATAGCCGGCCAAATGCTACAGTACCCCCCTCTAAGCCCCCTTCCCAAGCTTCTTGGCTTAGGCTTCTGGGGAAGGTGTTGAAGGAATTCTTTAGTCTTGAACATTGGACACTGTTTTCAAAGTATTCTCCTTGGGGTTAATACCTTTCCAAAAATGAAGTACTAAAGTTGATTTCAGAGTCTTCTAGAATCAAGAATCTCCTGGACCTCATATTCAGTGGTCTCTTAAGATATCACCTCTGTTGGTCTGGGAAGAGAATAGATAGCCAAGACAGAAGCAGGTGTTTGGAAAGAGAAGCGTGGAATACATTGTAGATTTTGATGAAAGTGGGTGGGAGTTTTAGCTGGTAAGCTACTGGTCCTATCTGATGAATAAAGAGGAATGGTCCAGCGAACAGTACTGAAAATTTAGCAGGGGGATTCTGGACTCGAAGGTTGCGAGTACTCAGCCAAACTAACTTACCCGGGCTTGAGCTGAGGTGCCGACTGGCCCCTTTTGACCGGTTGCTTTTTAAATCTCTCGGCAGCCACAGGAACGAGTTGGTGAGTCTTCTTCCATACATCCTTGAAGTACTGAGCCATGGTGTAAGCTGCAGGTTGTGAGACTGGCACTGGGATAGAGAGCGGTACCCATGGATGTCTGTCGAACACAATCTGGAAAGGCAACGATCCTTCTCAACTTCCCACGTGCTGGTTGTGGCAGAACTCTGCTCAGAGAATGAGAGGTCCAGACATCCTGATGTTCATTAATGTATGCTGTCAAGAATCCTTTAATAACCTGGTTTATCCTCTCCATCTAGCCATTGCTTTGCCAATAGTTTGCACAGGTAAAGTCCAAGGGGATGCTGAACGTCTTGCAAAGACTTTTCCAAAAGCAGGCTGTGAAATGCACTCCTAGATCGAAGAGAATGAGTGGGTAGCCTGTGCAAATGGAAGATATGGTTAACAGAGACAGTACAATTTTGGTGCAGATGAAAGGCTGGGGAGTGGTGTGAAGTAAGCCATCTTGGAAAACCGCTCCATCACTGCTTAGATGGTTATGCAACCATTAGAGAGGGGAAGGTGAGTGACAGTCAGTGGCCAGATGGGTACATGGTTTCTCAGGAGCTGGCAATGGCGGTAACAACCCCCAAGGGCAAACACATGAATTGCACAATTGGGGCCAGTCCAAAATATGCCCACCTATGAGTAGGAGTGCTAATATTTGTAAAAAATTGGCTGCTTTTAACAATGCTAACAGTTCATTAGCATATGGAAAGGTAATATTATACATATGAACATTAAAATCTCCTATAAAAATGTTTTCATGTTTTAAGTGGACAGAGAGAAAAAATTCAGTTAAACTTTATAATTGGATTATAGATTGTCTTGGTGGATTATATGGGACACAAAGTGTCCAGCCCTGCACTCTTACAACCAATGCTTCCCCTGGGTGGGGGTGGGGGGTATAATTTTATCTTAATTGCAACCTTATATATGACAAGAATACCACCCCCTCTTTTTACTGGATATTCATCTATATAAATAAAAATGTTAAATAGTTTGTACGAAATCGCTAATCTCAGCAACCACTGAACCGATTGCTTTCAAATTTGGACACAAGCTTCATCTCACATACGGCAAGGTTCTTCTACACTTACATTACATATATGTCACATCGGGGGCTGGTAAAAAAGTTTTAAAATTTGGTTCCACAAAACAGCGACATCTGTTGGACGCAAGCGCAAGCTCTTACACCTTGCACCTCACACCCCACCTTGCACGCTCACACCCCACACACACGTGACCAATGTTTAGGATTCACACACCCTCTGACCAGACACAAATCCACCCTCCTCACACACCCCCACACACATGCCAATTGTACTTACTTCACACACCCTCCCAAAACACACAAAAACCCACAAAATTCCAGCATGCTACACCGGGAGGCCACTCACATGCCACATGTTTGCAATTCCCACACCCTACGAACTCACACAAAAACACCCTCCTCACATCCCCCACGCACATGACTTTTCTACTTACTGCCCACACCCTCCGAACGCACGCAAAACGGCAGAATAGTTTGGGCTGCTCCAGCAGGGGGGGCGGGGGGGGGGGCGCAACACCGCTCCGTGACACATCGCATACACTACGGCCATCGGCTGCCAGCAATCAAAATGGCGCCGACGGCTCTGTCCCTTACTAGGACACTCGGGAACGCCAGTGGCGGCAGTAGCCCATGTGACATAGTAAGGGCAAGGGCCCGTTGACGCCATTTTCTGGACTGGCAACCGGCGCACCTTCGCCCTTACTATCTGAGCGAGATGACCGCTCCCATTGCTCCACCCCACTGACAGAGTAAGTTCTAACAGCCGTCTGAGACAGTTTCAGTGCTGGCTGCCGAGGGCCCGGCGCCAATACTTCCATGCCGGAACGAACGCCCGCTCCACCGACTACCATTTTTGACAGGTATCGGCAGGCCTGCGGGGGGGGGGGGGGGGGGGCATGGGGATGTTCTTGTGTCCATGTTCTGGGGGGGGGGGGGGCAGGGGGCGGTTATCCCCATTCTCTTTTCTTTCTTTTCCACTTAACCTGGCTCTGCCACTGCAACGGGTGGCCGGGTTCAGCTAGTATTCTATATAATGATACTCTGATGGACATAATTGATTCAAATAATACATATTAGATTTCAACCATCACCATCGAGTCTAATCTAAATTGATTAATTATATTACTTATGTAACTATCTTTCCCTCTACCCGACTTTAGCATTCACATAGCCTAAATTTAAATCAATCCTCCCATTTCCATCTCAGTTTCCTAATAAACCTCTCTCAAAATAGGTTTAATAACTCTTTTAGACAACCAAGCTTGCCTGTTCCCCTGACAGCCCTGTGTATCTCCCATAATTCAAAAGTACAGAAATCGAATTAGCCATTAACCTCAGTAGTGGTAATAATCCCAGAACAATATCTCCCCTCATGACTCACTGGATATTATGACCAAACATAATTAATTTATCGAATTAAAAAGAAAAACCTAAAACCCAAGCCCCTAACCCAGTGGCCCATGAAGGGGCACATAAAGGTGCAGAACCTTTGGTGGGCCCTCCAGTGAAGCCCACCGGTGAAGGCCTGCCTGTAGTAGAGGGCAACATTGAATTTATGTCCCTTTCAGTGGATGGGACTCGCTACTATCCAGGGGCAGATCAGGAGACAAAGTGAAAGTCAAACAGCTGACAGTAGAGTATCTCTTCGAGGCAGGTAAAAGCCCAGTTGTGAAGAGTAACGGGCGATCTTTTAAAGTACTGATAGTAATGTCCCTGCAGGTCCTGCCTTTAGTAGAGGGCATTGGCAATGTTGAATAACCTACCTTTCAATGGGACTCACCACTATCTAGCAGCAGATTGGGATACAAAGTGAAAGCCAAACAGCTGACATCAGAGGATCTCTTCAAGGCAGGAAAAAGCCCAGTTGTGAAGTGCAGCATGCAGTCATTTAAAGTGCTGATATAATTCGCCATGGCTTCAGTCTTTGGGGTGAAGAGTGGATAGAGGATACCTCTAGGGGTATCTTACCCGAAAGCAGGTCAATTTGTATAAGGATCTGAATTCAGAATGAATGTTCAAAACTTTAATATTTCATTTGCAAAATTGTTTATTACTTTGTAATATTTTTGAAAAAATTAATAAAGAAAGAAGTAAAAAAAAAAAGTAGGGCCAATGGACCCATGCCCTCATGCCTTCTCAAAATGTTTAGAAAACGTAGGCAGGATAAAAGGCCAGAGAAGGTGGGCTAGACCCCCCTGCCCCAGGCAATTCAATAAGTGATAAATTAAACAGTGGTCCTTCCTCAATCCCTTCCTCACCCATTCGCACCCTCCTAAGTCAACCCCAAACCCTCCTGCCACCATCCTGACAATGGCCCCAGCTTTCTGGACCACTGTACAAGTGTACTGCTCCCAGCAGCATTGTGCATTTACTCAACCACTGTTTCTGTCAATATAACCTGGAGCGGTATGCCTGTACTGCAGCCCTGATGGCTGGGGCCATTTACAGGGTGCCAGAAGGAGTGAGAAGGTTGGGGTTGACTTGAGGGGGTGGGGGTGTTGGCTGTTCAGAAAGGAATAGGAGTGAGGAGGAGGGGAAATCTTTAATATTAATAGAATTGCTTGGGGATGGAGCTGGCTCACTTTCTCAGGGCTTTTGGCTTGCCTACATTTCCTATACATTTTGGGAGAATGGGAGGAACAGGCCCACTGGCCTCGAACTTGACCAGCAATCGGTTGGTTGGGGATTTGGGATGCCTTGGCTCCTGGCTGAATTTTTTTTTCACATTGGACATTTACATGGCTATAGTGTTTGAATATAATTGTATGTAAGCCTAGTTGTCTGGCTATATTCAAACATAACTGGTTAGGTTTAAAATTATTTGGTTGAATATCCCGGATATCTTATCCAGCTATTGTTACCTGTATAAGTTATTTGTTTTAGGGATTTTTGAATATTGACCTCTTAAGAGGTGAATTTTAAAAGCCCGATGTGTACATTAATTAGCGAATGTGTGAAGAAGCCGGGCCCGTGTGCACTAAGTGGATTTTTAAAGCTGGCAAGATTGGCACTTATCTCCTGCAGCGTGCGCATCTTGAAAATTTTCAAAAAGGAGCAGGAAGTGGGCATGGTCTGGCGGGACATAGGCGTTTTGGGGAATGGACCTAAGATGTGCTCTTAAATACTGATGCGACCCATTGTGCGCCAAGGCCTCCTACTGTCTAGCTTTACTTCTGCTGTGGAAGCTGTGTAATTTTAAATTTAAAGAAAACTAGACAGATCTTTGGGATTTTAAGGGTCTGGGCTAATTGGGGGGAGTGAAGGCCATCAAACCAGGAGGAGTTGGAGGACCTATTCTGTAACTGGGTGAACTGGAGATGAACTGGTAAAACTGGGTATGGTGTAAGTGCGCGCCCCTTTAAAATTCACTGATTTACATGGTAGAAGGGGGATATGCGCGCACATGTGCGTGCTCACTTAAAATTTGGCACATCAGTGCGCATCATCAGGCTATTTTATAACATGCATGCATATGCGTGCGCATGTTATAAAATGGTCTCTTACTTGGGCATAGGCAGACATCTGTGTGCAAATATGTGCACATGTGCTGGTTTGAAAGTTATCATCCCTGTGTTTTATTTTATTGATACCTAAAATATGAAACTATTAAGTGACACATATAGTTAATAAATCTAAAAGCTAATAAAACATTTTTATTTGACATCAAATTTCTCTTCATTGTTCAATTTATTTCTAGGTCGCTTGGTATCCAGTCTTGTTAAAGAATTCCTTCAGTTTTTCAATCTTGATTTCACTTTGGCAGTATTTCAGCCTGAGACAAGCATAGTAAGTACATTTTTAAAAGAGACTTTCTTAATGTGTCTGTTTATACAAGTCAGACTACCATTTTTAATGATTGTGCTAAATAGCCTCAGGCACCATGTTTATGGCACAGGTCTAGGGTCCAATTCAAAATTTTTACACAGGGCTTTTATCGTGAAAAAGCTTTGGGACAACTAGGACCTTTGTATAGTCCCATAAGGGATAGAGATTTTCATATATTTGTGAAAAAGGACATGTGATCAACTATGGACACTGATAATGTACCTTCCATTGCCTCAGGTACAAACTTACAGGGTCATTCATCAAATTGTGTTGGGGTCTCATCGTGCGATAAAAGGCATCTAATGTGCAATACACATGGAATGTTTATCCCATCATGCATTTATATGCAAATTTTATAATAAGTATGCAAAAGCGAACTTTTTATGCAAACGAGGGACTCCTACCTCATGTTGCGATAATGTAGCACACGCTAACATGGGATTTAACATCGGAAATAACCTTTTTTTGTGCAGTAGAGTGGAGACAAGTTTTTATCGTGGGATAGCCACCATTATCGTGGGTTGTGGCTATAATGGCGGCTATTATCATGAGCAATAAAATGAGGGTTTTTCTCACACACACCTAGACAACTCTGCTGAGCTAAAAAAAAAAAAAAAAACCCAACCTTTTCTTACATGTCCTGTCTTACTAAATCTTCTATGTTAGAGGGAAGTGTTCTAGTAGTGGGATACTGGCTGCTTCACTTGCCCGATTACGCAATGGAAGCGGGATTTGCTCTCACATGTGAGCATATATTTCAAATAGGGCGCATATTACGCACTTTCAGCCTATTTGATACCATGCATATAAATACACGGGTATGTAAATCAGTGGCTGCAGCCATTTTACTATAAGCACATATATGTGCACATGGTATCAAATAGGCTGAAAGCGCGTACATCTGCATCCTACTTGAAAAGTAACCACACATGTACGTGCAAATCCCGCCTCCATTTTGTAACTGGGGGGATATTAAAGGATGGCCTAGGAGTCATGTGGCTTTGTTCAAGACTGCAAGGGAGTGTTAAGAGGAAACGCTGAAAATGGCAAATTTCCTAGCGTGTAGCCAGATGGACTCAGAACAAGTGGGTATAGTGTGCTCGTGCTAGCAGTTGGAGACGGATCTGACGTCAGCACGGGTACATATACCCCCACAGGAAGTGAGGCAATTCAGTAATTTCCGTCTCCAAAGCAGTTTGGAGAGCCTGCACGCTCGCTGAGCGTGTTTTCCAATGCTACTTTCTACTTTCTATGTTCTACTTACTAAATTTCTACAGAACAACGAGCCCCGCACTCCTGCGGTGATACCCTCGGGTCCCTCCCCCAGTTGAGTTTCCCGGGGTGATTTCCGCGATCCCTCGGAGGTCTACGCCTCGGTCCGGTGGCCGAATCGCGGCAGGGATCTAGCCCCCGAGCGAGAAGGGCTCGGGCGTGGCTGAGAGGCGCCTCGGTCCCAGCGTGGACTGAGGCAGCGGGTGCATTTCCTCAAGCATGGCGGTGAAGGTATTTTCCCCTCTCCCCCCGCAGCCGGAGACCTGGACCCGGCAAGCAAGGATATGCTGGCGTGCCCTCAGGTGGACGCCTTGGTTGGCGCTGTGGTCAAGCGCACTACCATTCTAGTTGAGGGGGGGGGGGCGGCTCTCAAGGAGCCTCACGACCAGCGGCTGGACGCCATCCTGAAACAGACCTTTGAGGTGGCAGCTCTATCTTTGCGGATCGCAACCTGCTGCACAGTGGTGACGCGTTCCTGTTTGTCACAGGTCAGGAACAATGCTCCGGCAGCGGACATGGAGTCAGCTCTCTCGTTCCGCACGGATGCCGCATCCGACCTAGTCCGTACGACAGCCAAGGGGGTTTCATCCTCCGTAGCAGCCAGGAGGCAGCTCTGGATGCGGAATTGGTCAGCCGATGCTCCTTCTAAGACACGCCTCACCAGAATGCCCTTTAGGGGCTCTCTCCTGTTCGGCAGCGACCTTGATAAACTGGCCAGCACATGGGGCGCCTCTCCAGTACCGCGACTGCCGGAAGACAGGTTCAAAAGGAACCAGCGCGCCTTTCCAAGGCCCTCCAGAGGTAGAAGCTCCCAACGTTTCACTCCCTATAGGAGTCACTACCAGGCACCTCGTCCCCAGGCCAGGAACCAGTCCTTTCGGACCAAGCAGCATAAGAGGAGAGCCAGCTCGGGTTCAGGTCCCGGCCGCGCCTCCCAATGAGAATCAGCCGATCCATCCGGGGGACGGAGCCTTAGGGGGGGCAGGTTAACCCTCTTCTACCCCAGACGGGTCGAGATAACGTCGGACCAGTGGGTCCTCGCCATCATCCGAGAGGGGTATTATCTGGACTTCCATCACATCCCTCCAGACAGGTTTGTGGAATCCCCGTGTCCAATCCACAAGAAGGCGGCATTGGAAGCTGCCCTGGCGAGGCTCCTGTCCTTGAAAGCCATAATCCCAGTACCTGCATGGGACATGGATTCTGGGCACTATTCCATTTATTTCATGGTACCCAAGAAAGAAGGCACTTTCCGGCCCGTATTGGACCTCAAGTCAGTCAACCGATACTTAAGGGTCCCGAGGTTTTGCATGGAAACTCTGCGCTCAGTCAAGACCGCAGTACAGCCAGGGGAGTTCCTCACGGCCTTAGACTTGTCAGAAGCCTACCTGCATATCCCAATCCATCAGGATCATCAGCGCTACCTACGCTTCAAGGTTCTGGGACGACACTTCCAATTCCGGGCTTTGCCCTTCGGGTTAGCCACAGCGTCGCGGACCTTCACCAAGGTGATCGTAGTGGTAGCAGCGGCGCTCAGATGGGAGGGTATCCTTGTCCATCCCTACCTAGACAATTGGCTGATCAGGGTGAAATCACGAGAGGAGAGCCATCGGGCAACCAACAGAGTGATCGCCCTTCTGGAAAGCCTGGGATGGGTAGTCAACCTAAACAAGAGTTGCCTACAGCCTTCCCAATCACTGGAATACCTGGGAGTCCAGTTCGACACCCAGGCAGACAAAGTCAGTCTCACCGCCAAGAGAAGGTTAAAACTTCAGACGCGTCTACGGTCCTTGATGGGAGCCAGTCGGCCCATAGCTTGGGATTATCTGTAGGTTCTCGGTCTCATGGCATCCACCCTGGAAGTGGTACCCTGGGCAAGGGCCCATATGAGACCTCTACAACGCTCCCTGCTCTCTCGATGGAGCCCCCACTTCCGGATTACTCCGTGCATCTACCTCTACCAGCCAGAGTGCGGACCCAGCTACGGTGGTGGTTGCAGTCCAACCACACGAGCAGGGGGTCGAAGATGTCCTCCCCCACGTGGATTCTGCTCACCACAGATGCCAGCCTGAGCGGATGGGGAAGCACACTGCGAAGAACTCACCGCCCAAGGGCGGTGGAACAGAGAAGAGTCAGGGTGGAACATCAACCATCTAGAAGCACGGGCAGTCCAGTTAGTCTGCCTGCAATTTGCTCACAGGGCAGTCAGAGTGATGTGCGACCGCCACCACGGTGGCATACATCAACCGTCAGGGCGGAACCAGAAGCCGACGGGTGTCCCTAGAGATAGTCCCACTGATGGCTTGGGCAGAGGCGAATCTCCAGGACATCTCCGCCGTCCACATTGCCGGATGGGACAACACTGCGGCAGACTTCCTCAGCAGGGAAAGCCTAAATCCGGGGGAATGGCAGCTGGTGGGGCTTGATGCCCTAGTGTGTCCATGGCCGTCCGGGATCCTTCTGTATGTCTTCCCTCCTTGGCCACTGATAGCAAAGGTACTCAGACGTGTGGAAGGACATGAAGGATCGGTGGTGCTGGTGGCTCCGGAGTGGCCACATTGACTTTGATTCGCGGATCTGGTGAGGCTAGCGGTGGACGGTCCATTGCGCCTGACCCATATACCGGACCTGCTTCTTCAGGGTCCTATACTTTCTGATCGGGAGGATTGCTTCTGTCTCGGGATCTGGCTTTTGAGAGGAAGCGATTGCATGTGAAAGGGTATTCGGAACCTGTTATCAGATTTCAAATGTGCTTAAATTGTTAATCCACATGATGTTGACCACACTGGGCTTCAACCTATATCATAGCAAAAGCTCTCTGGTTAACCACATTTAACTTTTCCACCTATCCTACACACTTTAAGATAAATTTTAAAAGAACCACGTGGGTCTCCATGTGTGGGCTGGAGAATAGAGCCCGGAGGGACAACCTCCGTTTTATGGGCTTTCTGGAAGATATTGATGATAAATCTCTCTGCACCCTTTTAGTGGAATGGCTCCCCGAAGTGCCAGCCCTTCCACATCTGCAGGTAAAGGTAGTGGTAGAACAGGCCCACAGACTTGGGGCAAAAAAACGCATCTTCGGGGCGATTACGACTTATCGCAAAGATTTTAAACTCAGCACACAAGACTGAGATCTGGCGGGCCACCCGGAATAAGTCGACGCTATTGTACCACAGCCGTCCCATTCAGGTTTTCCAGAAAACTGCTTCGGTAACTGAAGCTTGCAGGGGGTTCAACCCCCCTCTGCACTACCTTACATAATCGTGGTATTAAATTCTCCCTGCTGTTTCCTGCTCGCTTGAGGATCTGGCATGCTGAGAGAGTCCATTTTTTTTTTTAGATCCCGGAGACTGCCCAGGCGTTCATGGATAAGCTGGACAAGTGAAGCTGTTTGGCCCGACTGAGCATCTGGTTCCTGTTTTTTTTTTTCACATGTTAGTTGTTCGCGGCGCAGGAGTTCCTTTCGAATTTTTTTCTATTTTTCCCCTGTGGACCCGATTCGAGGATTACTCATGATTGTATTTGTACTGAAGATGGCACGGGTTTCAGTGGGTATATAGGGTCTGGTCCCGCAGGCCTGGCCGGGCTAAGCTCGATATCTCCGGGCTGGCAGGGCTACTGATTTCCCTGGTTTGCTAGCCTTTTTTTTTTTTTTTTTGTGAGGTTCAGCGTGTTGGTTGGCTTTGTAGCCACCCTCTAGATCCTTTGTGGGATGATCGTTAGCGCTACAGTCTGAGTGATTGGATCCAGTGGAATTTGCATAAGAACATACCATACTGGATCAGACCAAGGTTCCATCAAGCCCAGCATCCTGTTTCCAACAGTGGCCAATCCAGGCCATAAGAACTTGTCAAGTACCCAAAAACTAAGTCTATTTCATGTTACTGTTGCTAGTAATAGCAGTGGCTATTTTCTAAGTCAACTTAATTAATAGCAGGTACTGGACTTCTCCAAGAACTTATCCAATCCTTTTTTAAACACAGCTATACTAACTGCACTAACCACATCCTCTGGCAACAAATTCCAGAGTTTAATTGTGCGTTGATGAAGAAGAACTTTCTCAGATTAGTTTTAAATGTGCCACATGCTAACTTCATGGAGTGCCCCCTAGTCTTTCTATTATCTGAAAGAGTAAATAACCGATTCACATCTACCTGTTCTAGACCTCTCATGATTTTAAATTAAATACCTCTATCATATCCCCCCTCAGCCGACTCTTCTCCAAGCTGAAAAGTCCTAACCTCTTTAGTCTTTCCTCATAGGGGAGCTGTTCCATTCCCCTTATCATTTTGGTCGCCCTTCTCTGTACCTTCTCCATCGCAATTATATCTTTTTTGAGATGCGGCGACCAGAATTGTACACAGTATTCAACATTCTGTTTGCTTTTTTGACTGCTGCAGCACACTGAACTGATGATTTCAATGTGTTATCCACTATGACGCCTAGATCTTTCTTAGGTGGTAGCACCTAATATAGAACCTAACATTGTGTAACTATAGCATGGGTTATTTTTCCCTAAGTGCATAAGTGCACTTGTTCTGAGTCCATCTGTCTACACTTAGGAAAACGAGACTATCAGGTAAGTAATCTCAACATTATTTTTACTTGCATTGAAGTAAGCACAAAATAAGTATGTACATACTTCTAACCACCTGTGAAAATTTGCTTTCCAGGCACAGGAGGTACATATATGCGTATATTCTGATTTTACACACACAACACCTATGTACCTCTTTGAAAATAGACCCCTTGATATATGAGTATGATTGATTTGTGTGATAATACAGGGCAGGCCTTGAAAAATTGTGTTGATTTAGGAGCCAGCCCAAAAATGTAGTTACCAATAGCCGAGCGATCTCTCTACCTCTACCATTCCCACTAAAAATGAAGGTAGGAGTTTGGGGGGGTTTCCTCTCCAATATTGGTTACCCCCCTCTGAATTCTTCTACAGTTCCTTTAGGTCCTGATTTACTAAGGGGGGGGGAGGATATGTGTTCTATGGGGGAAAACATTCTTAGTAAATCAGACCCTTAATGCACCATTGCTTCTCTGATTTTCCACCAGTCTCCCCCCTCTCAATCTCCCTGTTCCACCAGTGTCTCTCTCTCTCAAATCCTCATGTTCCCACCAGTCTCTCTTTCAATCCCTTATGCCTTCAGGCAATCAATTCTTCTGCCCTCCTTCCCCCAGCCTGTCATCAGCTAGCCAGCCACCCTCGCCATATGTGAAATGTTTCAGAAACATAGTTAAATGGAAGGGCATAGACAATTGATCATGCACATGAGAAAAGAAAAAAAACCTAGTCAGCTGCAGTCATCCACCTCCCAGCCAACTTTAGCCAGCCACTCTCCCATTCACTAAATGACTTTTGCTTTAGGGCACTGCCACTGCTTCCAAAACAGCTATGTTCTTCAGGTCCAGTACTATGTGACTTCCTGAACTCCCATGCTGAACTTGTGGCCTCAAGTCTTATATGACTGTGAGATCAGTACAGGATATTGGGTACCATGCTGATTAAATACATTGAATACTGCATAGTGATGGACAGGAAGAGAACAGTTGTTTCTGAGGGCAGGAGCAGTGAGAAAGTATTTTCAGAACAGGAAAATACCAAGCCACTACAGCAAAGTTTCTAGATGCAACAGCAATCTGGTGCCTGGGATTTGTAAAACCCTGATGTAGAGATTTGTGAAAAACTTTTAAGAGCTGTACTATCATGGGAAATGCTTTATTTGATATCTATAGATTGGACTCTTTTGTCAGGGAAATGGTTAAATGCGGGCTCCTAAATCTGACTATGGAAATGATGTCCTGGGTAAAATAATTCATCACATTTTGTTTTATTTTTAGCCCAATAAACCAGAAGATCGAGAGAATTTAGCTCTTGATTTAGGAATTGTGGAAACTGAAAGCACTAAAACTGGACCCTTGCTACTTGAAGTGATTAAGCGCTGCCATCAGAAGGATAAAGGTTCTATTATTGGGGAAGTAAGTATTGTTTAATTTTATGTTTAGTATTCTTACTATTTGTATTAACTGTTTTTAAGGTTAAAATATTTTTCTCTGTTATAGCTAATTGTTAAACAGATAGCTTGTATACAACATTAAGTTATGTAGTTTGTTTTTTCTTTCATGTTTGTAGTTGACTATAGCCACCTGATTGAAATGTTGATATCACTAAACCTTAATGGAACATTTTTAAAGATTTATACCAAGCAATATAAACCTGTAAAGAAGAATTAAATTCTGAAAAATATCTAGATAGAATAAAGCAAAAACCTAATTATTATAGAATTTATTTATTTCGATAATTTATATTGTGCCTGTTCATAGCTGAAAGCGGCTTACAAAATCAACACACACAAAAAAAAAATCATGACATAGATAAAAACATAATTAAAATAACCAAATGCTAATATCCTAGCTATTCAAGAGCATCTGAAGATGACTACAAATTGACTTGAGATATTGAGCAAAAGGGAAGCTGCTTCCGTGTATCATATGCTAAACAGAATAGAGATATCCTTAGCATTTTTCTTAATTTATTTATTTATTTATTTATTATTTTTGTTATACCGAGTTTCATGACAGAGTTATACCGAGTTTCATTTGTTATACCGAGTTTCATTTAATTGACTGCATACATTCTGCCATATGTAAGTCTATTGGTAGTGGACTGGTGACAAAGAAAAGTCTCTCTCTGATGTCTATTAGGCTCACTTGGTGAAACAAAGGAACCTCAAGTAAGCCTTTTTGAGCTGAGTGAAGCACCTTTGTTGGGTTATAAATACACAGCTGCTGATTAATCCAAGGTAAAGAGTCAACCTTTTGTAGCTTATGGATGATAAAAACCACCTGGAACTGTATACGCTCATGAATAGGTAACCAGTGAAGTTCATGAAGGATGGGAGTTATATGGGCTGTCTGGGAAAACCAAAGAAAAGCCTGGCAGCAGAGTTTTGCATAACCTGAAGGGCTCATAGGGCATTCTTGGATAAGCCGAGAAATAAAGCATTTTAGTAGTCATTTGGAAATATTATTGCTTGGACTATGGGAAGGGGAAGCCCAGGCAGTGTACCTGGGGCTTCACCTGGCCAACAAATGCTAGACTCCATCTTGTGCCACAGTTCGGATGAAATTGGGAGCCTTGGTTCCATTTGGGAGCTCTGTGAGTGAGCGCAGGCACCCCTGGATAATATCTTTGGCTCCTTACCTCTGCTGGACTCTCCCTGTGTTGTGGCATTTGAGATGGCACGGAAGAATGGTGCGGAAGAATGACACGATATGTCCTCTGATGGGGGAAGCTGCAAACAGTGAAGGAATGCCTGGCTATGACGATTATTCTGCAGGGGGAAATTCAGAAACGCCGAGTTCAAGTGTTCCTGTTTCAGATGCGGATCGGGGTGATTTTACTTCGTCTTCTCTCACGAGTCGTTCTTTACAGCCTTTGGTTAGACCAGCTCAAATTTCTTTGAATTCTCTTTGGTCTGTTCTGGTAAGGGTGGACTCTGCTATTAGCAGTTGCACTGCTGATATTAGTCTACTTGAAAACCAGTTTCAGACTTTCGTGAAGTTCATTCCCAATGGCTTCAGGGAATTGAAAACAGAATGGCTGTTGTGGAAAAGTGTCCCAAGAAATCCAAAAGGTGAATACTGGAAAGAACAGTTGGAAAATTTTACTAGGTATTTAAATTTGAGTTTTTAAATTTTTCTAATCTTCCTGGGATTCCAGTTAGAAACACTTTAAAAAAAAATACTTCATGGAAATTCTTGGCTGTCTTTAGATACATGTCCACCGATAAACAAGGCTTTCTTTCTACCAGTTGGTAGAAGTGAAAGGTTTTTTCATCCTACTTCACCAGATCTTCCTTTAGATGTTTCAGCTATTTTGGAGAGCCCTATGGAAGAAGCTGTGGAAAGACAGACTCTTTTGGTGACTTTTTTGTTTGAGCAAGACTTGAATATGATCTTAAAAATGTATTTTCGTAAGACTCAAACTCATTTTAATGGGAATCAGATTTGGATTTACCCAGATGTTGTAAAGACTACTCAAGATAGAAGAAAACTTTTCTTCTCAGATATCCATGCAAATGCGTGGCTACATATGCTGGAAATAGATATTCCTTTTTTCTTCCCGATCAGCTTCGCTTCTTCCTAGATCAGAAGAAATCCTTTCTCTGCACATGTTTGCTCCACTTAATATTTCTACCAATCTGTAGCAAGTTATTGCTTTTTCTCTTTTTATGTTACTTATAGCTCTTCCTTGCCTTTAATGTCTACTCCTTTTTTTTTATAGTGGTCCATGGCTTTTGGGAATTAAGGAAATTTCTTTTGAAATTTTCAATGATTTTCTGTATTATAATTCTCCCGCCTTTCCTTTGTCATGTTTATGGCATTGTAATATATATATTTTCCTAGCATGTAGCAGATGGACTCAGGACCAATGGGTATAGTGTACTCCTGATAGCAGTTGGAGACGGATCAGATTTCAATCTGACATCAGCCCTAGTACATATACCCCTGCAGGAAGTGCAGCTCTTCAGTATTTTCCGTCTCCACAGCAGTTAGGGACTATATGCATGCTTGCACAGCGTTAGAGTAATTTTACCAAAGAAAACCAAAATAAGAAGAAATCTTACCTCTACAGACTGCTTTCCTGCGGTGACACCCATTGGGTCCCTCCCCCCAGTTGAGAATTCCTGATGTGGTTTCCAAGATCCCTCGGAGGTAAACCTCGGACCGGTGGGCGACCCTTCGAGCGCGGCGGTCAAGGTATTTTCCCTCTCCCCCCGCCCGGAACGAGACCGGGAAGCACCGAGGCAAGGTAAGGTAGAAATCTCTTTAAAAGTCTCTGGTCTCTGAAGCTCGAGGAGTCGCACAGGTCGCCAGCCAGGAGAGAGGGTCCTCCCACATGGAGACCCTCTGAGGTGGTCGCGATATTGTCCTCGTGGTCGCTGTCACCATTTTGATCTGTTCGCTGCCCTGTCCGCTGTTCCGATCCATGCACACTGAGGCGAGCCGTGCGCACAAATACCTTGTTCGCACAACGTCGCGCGCCCATGTACCATGCGCACAAGCGACACGCATAGCCACGGGCTTACTCTGCCGGGCGCATAACTTCAAACTGTGCGCACAACAGCGCGCACATCTCCATGAGCGCGCACCAAACCTACGCGCACAACTGTATTTTACGCACACGAGCCATGGCACCACCGGAAAAGAAACTCAAGGCTCAGGGCCTTTGCCCAGCATGCCACATTAGAGCTGCACAGCATGAGGAGGCCATGGCCCTGTGTATACAGTGCGAAGAGGCCCTAGAGGATCCAACTCATGGCCCTCCCCAGCCGGTACCGGGTTCCAGCCTCTCGAGCAATGCGCCAGAGGTAGCATTGCACAGCGGGACCCCCTCAAACGGGGCTTCCCAGGGACATGGCGCCCTTTATTCTAGACCCAGCATCTATCTCCTGGGTGGAAGTCTTCAAAGGTCTCATCCACAATCATCCACAAGATAGACATGCAACCGGGGCCTCCTATAAAAGGGCCACAGGCTCCACCAAAGGACCTCAACATCCCGGGACCCTCTATGCCCCGGGAAGTGATTCCACCACCCAGAAGCCCCACCTTCAGGAACATGGACAACTCGGATGAGGATTCCAGAACTCCTGGAGGACAGAGCCCCACCGAACCATGAGACACTTCTTCACAAAGGACGAGCTTCCAGACCTGGTCTCACACAGCTTAAAAGAGCTTGCTATCCAGGGCACAAGTGCCTCAGGGGAACCTAAGACGAACCCCCTACTAGAGGGACTCCATCAGACCTCCCGCCATTTCCCACTATTATAAGCCATCCAGCAACTAATTGACCTGGAATGGGATTCCCTGGAAACTACGTTCAAAGGGGGGCGGGCTCTGGCAGCCATGTACCCTCTGGACCCAGCCGCCAAAGATCGCCTGTCATGTCCGAAATTGGATGCCATGGTCTGCGCAGTCTCGAAGCGCACTACTATCCCGGTGGAGGGAGGAGCAGCACTCAAGGATACTCAAGACAGACGTCTGGAATCTATCCTCAAACAGTCCTTTGACGTCTCCGCTATGTCTTTACAGATCGCGGCCTGCTATGCCATGGTGAAATGCGCCTGCTTATCACAGACCAGGAACAACACTCCTGGGGAGGCCCTGGAACCAGCAGTATCATTCCTCGCGGACGCCGCTTCTAATCTGGTGCACACCGCAGCTAGAGTAGTGTCATCAGCCGTGGCAGCCAGAAGACAACTCTGGCTCCGAAACTGGTTGGCCGACACATCCTCCAAAATGAGACTCACAAGGATGCCTTTCAAGGGAACACTCCTGTTCAGAAGCGAACTAGAGAAACTAGCCAACAAATGGGGTGAGTCCCCACTGCCGCGGCTTCCAGAGGACGGGAATAAGAGAAACCAGCGATCCTTTGCCTGAACCTCCAGGGGCAGAGGATCACAGCGCTTCAACACATATCAGCACATATCAAGCGGCCCACCCTGCAGGCCAAAGCCAGTCCTTTCGGAACAAGCACAACAAAAGGGGAGCCAGCTTGGGCCCAGGCCCCAGCCGCACCCCACAATGCAAATCAGCCGACCCGTCAAACGAAGAAGCCATAGGGGCAGACTTGCCCTATTCCACCAAAGATGGGTCGAGATGACTTCGGACAAGTGGGTCCTATCCATCATTCGAGAGGGATATTACCTGGATTTCCACCACCAGTTTGTGGAATCCACCTGCCACAACCCTTCCAAGAGGATGGCAGTGGAAGCTACACTGACCAGATTGCTAGCCTTAGAGGTTATAACACCGGTGCCTCCACAACAAATAAATACTGGACATTACTCCATCTATTTTATCGTCCCCAAGAAAGAAGGAACGTTCAGACTTATCCTGGACCTCAAGGCAATCAACCATCACCTGAAGATTCCTCGCTTCTGCATGGAAACCCTATGCTCGGTAATAAGGGTGATTCAACCAGGAGAGTTCCTTACATCCCTGGATATGTCTGAAGCCTACCTACACATTCCGATCCATCAAGAGCATCAGCATTTTCTACGCTTCTGGATCCTGGACCATCACTACCAGTTCTGGGCACTACCATTCGGGTTAGCCACTGCACCCCGGACATTCACCAAGATCATAGTGGTGGTAGCAGCAACACTGAGGAAGGAAGGAATCCGCGTGCACCCTTATCTAGACGATTGGCTGATCAGGGCGAAATCCCCAGAGGAAAGCCACCAGGCAACCAACAGAGTCAGAACTCTACTGGAGAGCCTCGGGTGGGTGGTCAACACAAACAAGAGCTGCCTGCAGCCCTCCCAATCTCTAGAATACTTGGGAGTCCGGTTCGTCGCCAAACAAGACAAGGTCATCCTGACACAGACAAGGAGATCAAAATTGATGACCCAGTTACGAACCCTGTTGAGTGAACTTTGCCCCACAGTATGGGATTACCTACAAGTCCTCGGCCTCATGGCATCCACACTGGAAGTAGTGCCATGGGCACGAGCTCACATGAGACCCCTACAATGCTCACTACTATCACGATGGAATCCACTGTCCCAGAACTACACCGTACGTCTTCAGCTCTCAGACAGAGTTCGGGCCCAACTACGATGGTGGCTACAAGAAGGCCATCTGAGCCAGGGAACAAGACTATCCTCACCAACCTGGATCCTGCTCACCACGGATGCCAGCCTATGAGGATGGGGAGCGCACTGCCAGGAGCTAAATGCCCAAGGGTAATGGAACAAAGAAGAGTCGGGATGGAACATCAATCACCTAGAAGCCCGGGCAGCCAGACTAGCCTGCCTATGGTTCGGTCACAGAATCCGAGACAAAGCGGTCCGAGTAATGTCGGACAATGCCACAACAGTGGCCTACATCAACAGTCAGGGAGGAACCAGAAGCCAACAGGTGTCTCTGGAAATAGGCCTCCTAATATCATGGGCGGAAGTGAATCTTCAAGAGATCTGTCATCCACATCGCCGGGAAAGACAACATCGCTGCGGATTACCTCAGCAGAGAAAGTCTAGACGCAGTAGAATGGAGGCTGTCGACCATAGCATTCCAATTGATAGTAAACCGTTGGGGAACACCAACCATGGACCTCCTGGCAAACCAGTCCAACGCTCAAGTGCCCAGTTTCTTCAGCTGCTGGCGGGATCCCCAGTCCCAGGGAATCGATACCCTGGTACAGACCTGGCCACAGGAGACTCTGTTATATGCCTTCCCGCCGTGTCCCCTATTGGGCGCAATCATCCACAAGATAGAACACCACAGGGGACCAGTACTTCTAGTGGTCCCGGACTGGCCAAGAAGACCGTGATGCGAAGACTGCTGACAGGGAGCCCCCTTCCGCTACCTCCACATAGAGACCTGCTCCAACAGGGTCCGATCCTCCACGAGGATCCAGCTCGATTTTCTCTTATGGTCTGGCCATTGAGAGGACTCGCCTAAGGAAGAGCGGATACTCGGGGGCAGTAATTGACACCCTACTTCAAGCACGCGGGTTCTCCACATCCCTAATATACATAAGGATTTGGAGAGTATTTGAAGCCTGGTGTGAGGACAGCGACATCATACCACGCTCAGTCAAAATTCCTGCGATTTTGGAATTCCTGCAGAACGGCCTACAGAAGGGATTGTCTCTCATCTCCATCAAGGTACATGTGGCCGTATTGTCATGCTACTGAACCAAGAGCGAGAGCGGCAGCATAGCCTCTCACCCGGATGTCTCCCGCTTTCTGAAAGGAGTCAAGCAGATCCGACCACCCCTAAAGTGGCTGGTGCTTCTTTGGAACCTCAACCTGGTCCTAGATTTCCTAGCAGGAACCTCCTTCAGACTTCTCCGTGGCCTGTCTTCGAGTATTAACATTGAAGACAGCCTTCCTGCTGGCAGCCTGTTTGGCCCGTCGTATATCCGAGCTACAAGCACTGTCCTGCTGAGAGCCGTTCCTCAGGTTCACCCCGAGAACCATCCAGTTACGCACAGTTCCGTCATTCCTCCCCAAAGTGGTGTCTCACTTCCATCTCAAACAAACCATCTCGCTACCATCGCCAGATGAGCATAAGAATTCGGAAGAGGCTCGAAGTCTACGCTATCTCAACGTCGGCAGGCTCCTAGTCAGATACCTGGAAAGATCGGCATCCGTACGAAAGACGGACTATCTATTTGTCCTTCACAGCAGGAAGAAGCAATGGGAAGCGGCCTCGCGAGCAACCATAGCCCGCTGGATCAAAGAAGTCATCAAGGCAACCTACATAGAAGCAGGCAAGCCACCGCATTTACAAGTCAAGGCCCATTCTACTAGAGCCCAGGCAGTGTCCTGGGCAGAAACCAAGATGCTGTCACCTGCCGAGATCTGCAGGGCGGCGACATGGTCCTCCATCCACACCTTCTCCAGGTTTTACTGCCTGGATGTTCAGGCTCAGGAGGACACAGCATTTGCAAGGGCAGTACTACATGGGTCATGGGCAGCCTCCCACCCGGTTCGGGAGTAGCTTTTATACATCCCATTGGTCCTGAGTCCATCTGCTACACGCTAGGAAATGGAGAAATTACTTACCTGATAATTTCGTTTTCCTTAGTGTAGACAGATGGGCTCAGCATCCCACCCACGGCTGCCGTTACTCATGGATTTCTCGGGTGACATCCCCGGGAGCGAGTGATTCACGGGTAAGCCATGCTTTCCTTCAGCTAGGACACCCATCCTACCGGGTGTCGACGTTTCTCGGTTGAGGGCACTGGCGGTCTCCAGCTATAACCAATTCAACCAGTTCAAATTAATTGTTAACCAAGTTATAAAGTTAATCAAGTTATTCAAATTATTCAGTTATGCATATATTTACAATGCTTTTCGAGGAGAATACTGAAGAGCTGCGCTTCCTGCAGGGGTATATGTACTAGGGCTGACTTCAGATTGAAATCTGATCCGTCTCCAACTGCTATCAGAATTTAGCATGACATCTAAACTCGATCTGGGAAACGACTGAGATCAGCTGGTCTTGAAACAAAAATGAAGGAGTACTGTCAGCTTGTGTTTGTATTGGAGTACCACAACCTCCGGAATATTCAGATCAAACAATGAATCAAGAAAAAAAAGCAGTCAGCCATAATTAAAATGAAGGAAATACCCAAACAGCATGAGGTAGAAGGTCATATTAATAATGTGGTACAATACCAGACGAATTGATTTAAAGTTCTGAGGCAGCAGCTGTGACCATCCTGGTTGCTAGGTAACCTCCCTGCCAGCAGAGGCCCTTATGCAGCTACACTCACTCCCATCCTAGCCACCGTCTCAATGCTCACATGATTCAGCAAGGCCAGTCCTATTTAGCATAGCCTCTCCTATAACTCTGTGACTTTTCATTGAGCCACTTTGGCTCCTTGCATTGGCCCATCTTGCTTTCCTTGCTACTGCATGGCCACTGTTGCCTTCTTGCTCCTGCCTTGATGAGTGGCCTCCTCGTCCTTCCAGTCCTGTCCTGTGGCCTCCTCGTCCTTCCAGTCCTGTCCTGTGGCCTCCTTGTCCTTCCAGCCCTGTCCTGTGGCCTCCTTGTCCTTCCAGCCCGGTCCTGTGGCCTCCTTGTCCTTCCAGCCCGGTCCTGTGGCCTCTTCGGCTTTCTTACCCTGTCTTGTGGCCTTTGGGCCTTCTTGTCTGTTTTACTTTGTTTTGTCTTAGGATACTTGCTGTACTTAGTTCCTTGTTTCATGCGTTTGTGTTCCTTGTTTAGTTCCCATGGTACAGTCGTAGTCTTGTCCTGTCTTCTGTCCTAGGCCTTGTTTCCAGTCTCAGCCTTGTCTCAGCTCCAGGCCTTGTCTCCAGCCTTACCTGTCTAGTATCAGCTGGTTTTCCAGTTCCAGACCCACACTTCTGTTCCAACTAAGTCCTGCCAGCCACCAGAACCTGAGAGCTCAACCTGAGTGGGGAGGTGGCTGGTCCAGGCAGAAGATCCAGTCCGGATATGCCCCAGAGTCTGGCCCTGCTTCTGCTTGCGGAAATCCCAGACCCAGCCTGCCTGACCAAAACAGCAGCAGGGCTCATCACTGGTACCTGTTTTTCATTTATGAATAATGCAAATGTGATGGTTAATAAAGTATAACTTTAACATCTTGATATCATACCCAACATTTACAAGGAAATTTGAATATGTAAGAAGTTCTGAGTTCTAAGATGTTAGACATCAACTAAGAAATATAGGAGTGAATTTTCAATGGAATTATACGTATAAAATTAGCATATATTATAGCAATTTTCAAACACATTTTAGTGTAAACGATTTTATTGAGTTTTCAACAAAATACAAATGTACAGGAGGTGGTTGTTTCTTATTAACCTCCTGGTATTATGAACAAAACATCATCCAGTTACAGGAAAGACCCCCCTGAAACATCCCCCTCCCCATTGTAGATATCCCCCCCCGGGTTCCTGAGAAGTGTGAGACCGGCCTCCAGTCCTTGTCCCCAAATGTGTTGTACGATGGTCCAGTTAGTGCCAGAATCCGTCTGCTGAAGTCAAAGGCTCAGTCATTCAGCAGTCTACTGCGAGCTCTGTGCGGTAAGGATTGAATATAGGGTTCCCAGATAGCAATGAACTGTTGTCGTTTTTGAGGTAATCCTTTTGACGAGATAGATTCCATATGCATCTGGGAATAAAAGAGATTTCTCCAGACCCAAAAGGAGGGTGGATCCACTTCTCGCCATCCCATTAGTATTACTTTTTTCCCAACTAAACATGCCTTTTGTATCAATAGGCGGGTACCAGGATCCCGATAACGGACGGGCGGGATATAGCCAAACAAGAGCCACGAAGAGGCTAACGGTATAGAAACCGACAAAACAGTAGTTAAATATTTGGCAATCTGCGCCCAAAATCCCTTAATCACAGGGCATGACCAAAAGGCATGAGCTAATGTACCCAAGACTGCAAGACATAGGTCACAGCCAGCAGAGCCAGTAATACGTTGACGGTAGGCCATCTGTGGCGAGATATATGCACGCCCCAAAAATCTATATTGAAGTTCTCGGTAATAACTATTATGTGAGATCTTAGCCTCCCCCCCCCCCCCCCCCCCCCCAAAAAAAAAAATCCTTCCCGGATCATGGCAGGAGTTACCACAAAGTCCCCATCTCCTGTCCAATGATCTGCCAGTATTGTGAAAATCCTAGCTTGTTCTTTTTCCGCAAATATTTATAATAATGTGAGAGAGATGGCACCCGGTTCCCAGATAAAAGAAGGGCCGCCTCTAATTTCTGAAATGTATTACTTTGCAGAAAGACCATGGGTAAAGATTTCAGATAGTGAACAATCTGAAGATATGGAAAGGCAGATTCTGGTCCCCGCCCATAGCAGGTTTTGAATTCGGGAAAGGAGAGTGGTTGAACCTCCGGCGTTAATAAATGTCCCAAGTAGGTAATACCCATTTCCCTCCAAACTCGGAAAAACTTTTGATTAAACCTAGGACAGAAATCCGGATTATCAACCACTGGCAGTATATATGCACAGACTCGTGGTATGTTGCGTCCATGCATATCGTATCGGACGGATATTGGTAGAATGAGCGAAAAAGCAGGGAGTTTGGTCTGTTCCACCTGGATTGCGTAGGTTAAGGCTATTTGGGGCTGCCAATGCCTGGTCAGCTAATAAATTGGTATATATGGCCTGATTCAAAATCCAATCTCGCATAATACGCATACTACCCGCCAAATTATACAACTTCATATTTGGTACCCCTAGTCCCCCTGCTCCCGAACGTTCTTGCATCCAATCCAGAGGGATACGTGCTCTTCTTCCCCTCCAGAAAAATTGACGTATAGCGCGATCAATTAGCTGCAAGTCCTTACGCTTAAGTTGGAGGGGGAGGTTCTGAAGGAGGTATAACCATTTCGGGATTATTACCATTTAATATAAATGCACCCGGCCATTCAAGGACAAGGACTGCCATCAGGTAAGCATATCCTTTGTGTTACGAAGTAAGTGAGGGATATTTAATTGGTACACCTGTGCAGGGTTTGCTGACAAATAAACCCCCAAATACCGAAAGGCATTAGCAGCCCACTGCAATGGGAATGTCTCCCCCCCCCATCTGTCACGCAATGTATCTGGGAAGGCCAATGCCGATGACTTATCTCTATTCAGTTGGAACCCCGAAAACTCACCAAAATGATCCATCACCTCTAATAGAGAGGAAAGAGAGGAGCGTGGGTTTGTCAGAAAAACCAGCAAGTCATCCGCAAAAGCGGCGCACTTGAAGATGACATCCTGGAAATGAAACCCCCGTATCGCACACTTGTTTTGTATTGCCAGTAACAAGGGTTCAAATTGTAAAAGAAAAAGTAAAGGGGATAATGGACACCCTTGTCGGGTACCCCGCAATATAGAAAAAGGTTCAGAGCAAACCTCATTAACCACGATCGCTGCTTGGGGATTTACATATAACAATTGGATTGCATCATAAAAAAAACCGCTAAAGCCCATGATCCGTAGGATATAAAAAAGGTAAGGCCATTCAGCCATATCAAACGCCTTTTCTGTATCAAAGCTTATAGTGAGTATGATGGCACATCTCCTTTGCCACTATTACTCGCCAGATATTGGAGAGGGCATATTGTTTACGAACGAACCCAACCTGATGAGATCCCACCAAGGAAGGAAGGACAAGAGCCAAGCGATCCGCCATTATCTTTGCCAACAATTTATAGTCATAATTCAACAAAGAGATTGGCCTATAGGATTCCGGTTCTAGTGAGTCCTTCCCAGGTTTCGGGATAAGAGAAATGTGTGTATAATTCACCTGGGGTGGGAATTCGCCATTCGTTATGAGAGTTGAAAATAAAGCTGCCAAGGGTTCCACTAATTTATCTAACAAAGAACGATAGAACTCCGCAGAAAACCCGTCCGGACCAGGGGCCTTCAACCTTTTGGAATGAGATATAGCCAGTTTGATTTCAGCAAGAGAGAGAGGGGCGTTCAAACTCTTCACTTGATCCTCCGTAAGATGGGGGAGATCCAGTGATTCGCAAAAGTGGGCACAAGCTTCTTCTGACCAGCCCTCCGTCCGATAGAGTCCCTGATAATATTCCCAGAAAATACGTGAGATAGTCGTATTATATGACTCAACCTGACCAGCGGAGTTACGCAAACCCGTTACATATCGCATCCCGCGAGCCGACCTGATCAAGTGCGACATCATTTTCCCTGCTTTGCTATATTGGTATAGCTTGTATTGGTAATAAAGCATGCTCTTTTTTGCTCTCTGATGTAGCACCTCGTTCAAAGCACATTGTATAGAGAGATAACTGTTTCTCAAAGGACCTCCTCAGTTGATTCATGAGCAGGAGTACTCACTGATTTAAGGCCCTACGACGGTGTGCGATAAAAGAAATAATGTCACCTCTCAACACCACCTTTGCCGTGTACCAAAAGAGCATGGGGTCGTCCTTATGTTCTCTATTTAGAGTTTCATAGTCCAACCACTTTTCATGCAAATATGACTGAAACATACTGTCTTCAGCCAGATAAAAGGGAAAGCACCAAACCCGAGTTCTAGGGACCGTGGGCATGAACTGTAAATCAATCCACATGGGAGCATTGTCAGAAATTACTATACTCTCAATGCCTGCCTTACTCACCGTTGCAAAAGCATGACCGCTTGTAAGAAAATAATCAATGCGAGAATAAGTAGCATGTGCCGCAAGAGGTGTGTAAACTCCTTAACCCCTGGGTGCAGCGTGCGCCATGTATCTACTATGTGTAATGTATTTTCCAACTGTGTAGAACCTTTCCCCATACCGAGCTCCCGACGTCGAGTTTGAGAGGCATCCAGGAGGGGGTCTCTGCTGGTATTGAAATCGCCCCCCACAACAAGTGTATCTGAAATGTAAGGGAGTAGATGTTGGTATAAGGTTTGATAAAACCCTGAGTTAAATATGTTAGGGGCATAGAGATTGCAAAACACCACTGTCTTATGGTACAACTCAGTGACCAAAATGATATATCGACCCTCCGGATCCTTTATTTCCTTACGAACTTGAACCTGCAGATTTTTATGAAACAAAATGGCCACGCCTGCCGAGCGTGAGGTTGCCGAGGTGTAATAGAGACCACCCACCCAGTATTTACATAATTTGGCATGCTCCAAATCAGAAAGGTGGGTTTCCTGAAGGAACCCCACATCTGTGCCTTTCCTTTTTAAATGAGTTAGAATCTTTGTACGTTTAATAGGTGAATGAATGCCGCAAACATTCCAAGAAGTTACACAAGTCTGGTTACTAGAGATTACATAAGAGCCAAGCGATCCGAAGCAGATCTTTCACCAATGATTGAGCCTGGACTCTCCCAGCCGGAGTCCCCGCTCGTTGCATACAAAATCTGGCATTACGTTGCAGCACCTGAGATATATGAGAATGGAAAAAAACCCCCACTTCCCACTTCCCACTCCCCAGGAACCCATCTCCCCCTCCCCGTTACTACCGCCCTCCCCCCTACATCAAACCCCTATCCCCCAATCCTTATGCACCCCCATAGTCCTTCTCACCCCCCCTCTAATATCAGGGAGAAGAGATCACGTCCTACCACCTAAGACAGAGGAAAGCCAAATCCCCCCTCCACCCTCATCCAGCTCCATACCTCCAAGATTATAAATGTAAGCCAAATAACGGAGAAGGAAAGCATGTGCATAACAATTTGCATTAAACATCCAATTGATTAACATGAAACTTTGGTTTCATGTTAAAAATTGGTCTGCTATTGTCTTGTATAACAAAAACAATAAATAAAAAATAAATAAATAAAAATAAAAATGAAACTTGCACAGCATCTGTAAGTATTAATCCAAGCACAAACAAAGAACATAACATCTCTATGAAGGAAAATTTAGTGCAATTCAAACATTTTGACAGCAGAATGTGGGAACGGTCATTGCCCATTGCTGCGTAGCAACCAACAGAACTGGTCCCCCATGCAGTTTATCTATAAAAAATAAGAAAACAGCCCCACGTGTGTGAGCCCAAGATCGAGGGATGCACACTCAAGGTAAATAGCATACGAATAAAACGCATAAGGGACATAAATTTGAAACCTCCCCTAACCAGTGAAGCAGATAATAAAAAAAACATATAAAAGGCAGTGCCGTATGCGGATAGTGTTTAGATAGTCCACCACACCTCACCTCGCTTGCACAACATGTGCTCCATGTTCGCCATCTTGCATTAGAGGCTGTCCGGTGAATGGCAGGCGCTGAAAAAAAGAAAAAACTAGCCGTTCTCGTCCCCGCCTAAAGTCCGGCTGATCCAAAGGACTAATTTTTGTCTGTATTGTCCTTGAAGAAAATCTGCCAGACTGTGAGATTTCTTGGGGATATCCCCCAGGTTAGCTGCAGCACACAGTGCAGAAAAGTCAGCGAAAGTCTTATCCCACGATGAATCCTCAAACCAATACGCAAGGAAAGAGATAGCAAAGCCTGAAAAAACGTAAAAAACCCCATTCCCAGGATCTTTCAACGGAAAGAGAATGATTAAAGCACGCTTGCAAACGAGTGATAAGTGATCGCCCCATGCTGTGTTAGAGGGATGGAACCGCGCTTCATAGCGTCAAAACTTTCTTGCCGGTTCCACGTCCCTATTCCTCCCGATCATGCCGCCATTGCTCTGCCGAAACTGCAACTGGTTCTCACTTCGGGGCCTCCGCAACCTGAGCTCTATATTCAGCAACAAAGGTGCATGCTGCATCCGGGGATTCCAGCCACTTAACCCCCCCAGGAGTGACCACCCGCAGCTGGGCTGGGTAGCGAATCATCGCCTGGAGCCCCAGATTGATCAATTGGGAACAATGTGGTGCCATTGCGCGTCTTTGTGCGGAGACTGCCACAGAAAAGTCCTGAAAAAGTAAGATGGCTTGACCGTCATATTTCAGAGACTTGCCGTCCCTCATGGCGCAGAGAATATCAAGCTTGTGCCCATAGTTAAGCAATTTTGCAATTACTGGTTGAGGGCACGTGGCCGTAGGCTGTTTCGGGCCTAGTCTGTGAGATCTATCCACCCGTAGAGGGCTGTTGGTGTTAGGCAGTGCTAGCTGAGCTTGCAGCCAATTCTCAAGGAACACTTGACAGTTCCTGCTCTCGCAGCGCCTCCGGCAAGCCAATTAGCCTAATATTAGAACAACGGGACCAGTTTTCCATGTCCTTCATGCGTTGTACTTTCTGTGCCAACGAGGCCTGGAGCGCCATGATATCCCGCTGCGCCACCACGAGGTCGTCCTGCACCTCCGAGACCCGATTCTCCACCTCCGCCACTCTGTGTTCATATCCATTTAGGGTTGCAGTTAATTCTGCTAATTGGTCTGCTATTGTCTTCAGCTCCAGGCCAATGGCCTCTGCCACCTCTGTCTTTATGTGCTCTAAATGCAGCCCAACAGCCGGCACCCCCCCCCCCCCTCCAGATCCGGCCGTAGGCGAGGATGGTGGGTCCGGGCCCCGGAACTTGTCACGGTCTTTTTCTTTATCTTTTCTGATCGTGCCTGTTGCCATCGGTAAAAATATAAATGTCCCCCGAAAGGAAAAGCACGCTGCTGCTATTGAAATATAGTAGGCAGTTAAATTCAGCGAAGGATGGGGCTGGATGCCAGGGTGAGATCTGGAGCTGGGACATCTACATCCAGCTCCCTTGCTGCCTCACGTGATCTCTCAAAAACACATTTACGTTCATAAAATTAAACTCCATTAAGTGAATTTTCAAAGGAGTTGCGTATGTAAAAGTAGCTTTCAAAACCCATTTACACGGGGCGCCTGCTTTGAGAGAGAGCACCGGCGGGTGCTGGGCCGGAGGACGCAGACCCGGAAGAGCCAAAGAGACCTGTGCTCCGCCCCCGACGTCATCGAGGAGCCGCCGTGTGCTATTTAAAAAACTGCACAGCGGCGTGCAGCTGCCGGCGCGCTGCCGAAGCCGCTGTGCAGGGGCGCGCCCCTGGGCGAGGTTTTGAGCAGATAAGATACCCAGCAGACGGGGAGGAAAAGGAAAGTTAAGACATCAACACCCATGGCGAAAGAAGTGCGCGGCCCTATGGACGACCATCTCCAGAGAAGGGTGAGTCATACAGCTAGAGAAACAGTCCCCGATATTTCCTTCTCGTCGGGCGATTCGGGAAGTCCTGCCCAAAGCCAAATATCTACATCCCCTATCGGCAGAGGTGGGGTCAGTGCAGATTTAACTGACCCTAACCTCTCAGAAATTACATCTTCTAACGCCATAGGGGACAATAAGAAGGATCAGGATATTGCTATAGGTGGAGTGTGTGGAAATATCTTGGAAGAGGGTGGAAGCAATCCTATTCTTTCTGAGGAAATTAGCATACCTGATCCTGAAAATATCACCTTGAGTGATATATAGAGGGCTGTAACTAATATGGACAGGAGATTAATCCAGTCTATGAATCAAGCCACCAATTTTGCCGTGGAGACAAGGACTGCCCTGGATAATCATGAGAAGAGATTGAAAGATCTAGAGGCAACCAATGCAATAACTACCACACAAGTAACCTCGTTACAAGCATCAGGAACAGTGTTTATAAAAGACACTTTAAATATATATAAACAGCTTGAAAATTTGGAAAATGATTCGAGGAAAAAGAATCTTCAAATCTCGAATTTTCCTGTAACTAGGCTATTATCTCCTTATGAGCTATTTAAAAAATATGTAAAAGAGGTCTTATGTATTACAGAAGAGTTATTGGTTTCAAATCTGTATTACATATCTAATATAAAGAAAAGCTTAGCACGGAATGATGGAGAGATGGATATTTTACAATCTGAAAGCCCTAATTTAACAGCCTTTTTAGAGGCATCAGTGGATAATATCCAATTGAGATCTACTTTAATAGTAGTATTTGCATTGGAGAGACAGAAAAATTTGATTATTCAGAAATATTTTAAGAATAAAAGTTTTGCCTTTTGTGGACAATCAGTGCAGATGTTCCCTGATGTGTCCAAATCTACTCAACTCAGGAGAAAGCAATTTTTATTATTGAGGCAGAGGGTGTTGGCTCTTGGGGCCACCTTCTTCCTTAAATTCCCTTGTAAATGTTTAATTTCCTATCAGAAAAATAAGTTTGTTTTTACGGATCCAGGGCATTTAGAAGTTTTTCTTCAGGATAAAAGTGGCTAGAGATGATTACAGCCTCTCTGGTAGATAGTGATTGGTGGAAAATATAAAAGTCTCTCCTTGGTTTATGTTGATACATAATTACTTGTGTTATTTTTCCCATGTTAAAGGCTCCCCCCAGATAATGTGGGCTATATGCTGTTATTACAAATTGAAGATTGCCTGAGTGTTAAAGTGTAAATTTTTTTTCCTTTTGTAATACATGATTTTGCTTATTTCTTATTTTCATTTAAATGTATTAAGAAATTCAATAAACTATAAATTAAAAAAAACCCCAACCCATTTACACATGTAAAATCTTTTGAATATTACATCCATTGTTGTCTTTTGTTCTGTCGGCCACAAGGGGAAATTCTTGTGGCCGATATTCAAAAAACTGACAGGTAAGTGTAAGCTCAAGTCAAAAAGTAAAAAATCACAAGAAGCTTCGATATAGATACTAAAGCCAAAATTTAAATATACCAACAAATATTAAAGAATAATTTATCCAGGAGGAAAAAGACCTCAGAACCTATAATCAAATTCTATATAGAACAGAATGTTGGGAATTATTAGGAAGGGAATGGTAAATAAAACGGAAAATGTCATAATGCCTCTGTATCGCTCCATGGTGAGACCCCACCTTGAATACTGTGTACAATTCTGGTCGCCGCATCTCAAAAAAGATATAATTGCGATGGAGAAGGTACAGAGAAGGGCGACCAAAATAAGGGGAATGGAACAGCTCCCCTATGAGGAAAGACTAAAGAGGTTAGGACTTTTCAGCTTGGAGAAGACATGGTTGAGGGGGATATGATAGAGGTGTTTAAAATCATGAGAGGTCTAGAATGGGTAGATGTGAATCGGTTATTTAGTCTTTCAGATAATAGAAAGACTAGGGGGCACTCCATGAAGTTAGCATGTGGCACATTTATTTATTTTTAATTTTTATATACCGAGGTTCTTGTATGAAATACAAATCACTCCGGTTTAAAACATTTTAAACTAATCTGAGAAAGTTCTTCACTCAACGCACAATTAAACTCTGGAATTTGTTGCCAGAGGATGTGGTTAGTTCAGTTAGTATAGCTGTGTTTAAAAAAGGATTGGATAAGTTATTGGAGGAGAAGTCCATTACCTGCTATTAATTATGTTGACTTGGAAAATAGCCACTGCTATTACTAGCAACGGTAACATGAAATAGACTTAGTTTTTGGGTACTTGCCAGGTTTCTTATGGCCTGGATTGGCCACTGTTGGAAATAGGATGCTGGGCTTGATGGACCCTTCGTCTGACCCAGTATGGCATGTTCTTATGTTCTTATATAAGCATATGAATAGGTGGGTCAATCACAGGTCTTAAAACCCTCCAAAATCAATTTATTAACATCAAGAAACATTTTATTATTCTTTATCCCTTTTTTTTCTTTGTCTTTTTTTATGAATGTTCATGTATAAACAATCTTGATTATTAATCTTGACAATAAAACTCAAAAAAACTGGCTTATAAGGCCAGCTGACCCAGTATAGTGGCACTTAATGTCTATTTTAGAATAAAAATTTAGATAATCAAAAAAAGACTTATCTTGATGGTACTGCGTTGTAGAACAAATTCGCAGACTCTTTGCTGTATTCCCAAAGTTTGCAAGGCCATAAAAGCCTAGAAACTGTAACCATCATACTGAATGCTCACTGCATCGGGCTAAGATTTTTAAAGCCAAAAGCCTTAAACACTAGTGCTGAATTTAGCTAACGTTTCGCCAACAGGCTGTTTCAAGGCAAAAACTTTATTGAGGTTTCCAGAATTCTAAATTTTCTCTGACGCAGAGAGCCACTGCTAACAACTTAAATGGAAGATAAATTATTCTTTAATATTTGTTGGTATATTTAAATTTTGGCTTTAGTATCTATGTGGAAGCTTCTTGTGATTTTTGGCCGATATTAAAAAGCCATTTAGACTTATAACTGAAAAGTTATCCTTCTAAATGGCTTAGCTGCGATATTAAATGACTTATCTGGATAAATTCTAGCTGGATAACGAGTTATCCGGCTACAATTTAGCTGGATAAGTCGGGGGCATTCCTGGGGCGGGCCAGTAGACATTCTGGGGAGGAGTGGATTTAGATATTCGGAGTTAGCCGGATAACTTATCCGACTAACACTAGTCATTCCATAGGGCTGTCCTAATGTTAGCCGGACATACTTATCTGGCTGACTTTAAGATCACAGAGTATATTCAGTACTGCTGCCATGCCGCTGAATATCCTGGCTAAGTTAGCCAGATAAGTGCACCAGGATGACCTCAAAAGTACATAAGATTTGGCTTGACAAGATGATGCGCCACTTTGGGCCAGAGAAGACTGATACATGGGCATCAGCAGCGAGAGACCCCAGAGCTGCATCGTCAACTGAAGGGACATCAGCTGAAGGAACGCCAGAGACGTTGGGCTCTTCCAGGTCAATTATGTCGAGTTTGTCATCCTCTGCATCAGGGAAGTACTGATCCGAGCATTGAGGGGAAGCCAAGGAAACATCATCGGTCCCCACTGATGCATAGTGCCGGGCAAGGGGACACACTAGCTTCTCTCCTGAAGCGACCCCATGGCGAGGAGAGCCAGTCTTCCATTGATGCCAGGATATGCCACGGTCTCCATCGGCCCCAATGCCAGTCACTGATCCTCCTCTAGGTTTTGAAAAGGATCGGATTACATCTCCTGCGTTCTAGCCTGTCCTGTCATCAGCGATGTTAGAGGAAGAATTGAAGAGGCATGTGCAGTTGGTTGTCGAGAAGGCGATGCACAGCCTTGGCATCGCAGCACCGATGGCACCAACACTGGCACTGTCCCTCCTCAAGCCTCTACTGTAATCCATGCCCGTGTTTATCGGTGTACTGCTGACCCAGCCAATGTCTGTTCCTGGCGTGGCATCATTGCCCTGTGGGACACTGCCACTGCCGATCCGGTTGTCATCTCCTTGTCCTTGGAGGTGGAAACTTCCCTGATACAGGAGCTGGCACCAAGGCCCAGCCCAAAATGACCTGTTCCACTAGTGACTGCACGGTTTGGGGGCCGAGAGCCTAGAGCCCTGTCACCAGTTGATGACAGCAGAGACATGGGCACCGATGATGACTCCATGGTTTCAGATGATGCTTCTGATGGTCTCCCCTCAGACCCAGAAGGAAGTCCCCACCGGAGGACATCTCCTTCACAGGCTTTGTTTGGGCAATGGAGGAGGCCTTCCCATTTCGTTTAATGACTGAAGAGGATACCAGGCAAAAAATTCTAGCTATCTTCTAGTTCGTGGAGCCTCCCAAGCACATCATGGCAGTCCTAATGCACGAGATCCTTGTGGAGTTACTGATGATGTGAGAACAACCCCTCACAATGCCTTCCATGAATAGGAAGGTGGATGCGATTTATCTCATCTAAAAAGCTCTTGGATTTGACAAGCATTTGCTGCCCCCACCAGTCAGCAGTCATTGAATCCACTGTCAAGAAGGCCAAATGTGCTCAGACTCTTCCTCGGCACCTCCGGGGAAAAATAAAATAGCAGTGGATGCTCTTGGGAGAAAGGTGTTCTAGAGTACTATGCTTAATGCCCGCATAGTGGCTTACCAGCTTTACGTGAGCCAATGTACACGGGACATCTCGAAGCAGGAGCAGAATGTTGCCGAGCAACTACCTCAGCAATAGCAAGACACTTTCCTGTCATTGGTATATAAGGGTCTAAAGTGTGGAAAACAATGGATCTCTTCAACCTATGATTTTTTTTAGATGGCATCGAGGGTCACTGCAGTAAGAATTGGCACCCACAGGCTCATATGGCTGTGGGCCTTAGATCTCAGACTGGAGTTGCAGGAGCGACTTGCTGACATGTGGTGTATAGTGGAGAATCTCTTCAGAAATAAAATTTAGATCTAGATTTCATTAATTTATGAATCATGTAACCCAAAAGAGGACTAGGTGATGTACAAAAGGAGCATACATAATAAAATGTGAGGACAAAATAAGACTTAAGTAAATTAAAACAAATAAAATATAACATATTGCAGCGTCAACATAAAACAATAAAACAATACTAAAAACATGACTTCCAAAAACAGTGTAAATACTAAAAAATAAAATATTATAAATATGCAAAATTAAAAAGATGAGTTTTAATTAACTTTCTGAAATTCATGATGGTGTCTGATTGTCTGATTTCGATGAGGAAAGAATTCTAGAGAGTATGGCCTGCTATAGAAAAAGCGCATCTACGCGTAGCATGGAGTCTGACAAGCTTTGGGGATGGTACATCAAGAAGACCACATTGTGACCAGTGCAGAGACCTTGTGGGCTGATAAAATTGAAGCATGGCGTTAGCCCAAACAGAGGACTCATCATTCAGCAATTTTAAATAGTCATTGCAACCTTGTACTTTATCTTTGTACTTGAGGATATGTTAGCCCAAATCCTGGACCACCATGTGACCGTACATCAGCTCTCCACTGGCACTTAAGACTCTCCCTCCTCAGCCAGGAGGTTGTCGAGGTCTGGGCCTAGGAAGTGCTGCATCTGCACGAGGAAGTACTACCCTTCATTGCCTCATTCCCGTCAGTCACATCAGGAGACTCTTGGCCATCCCAGGCAACAAAGCACTGAAGCCCCAGCTGGTGCCTCAATCAATTCCAGGGATGGAGTTTTGACTGGATCACAGGGGACATATGATCACATGTGATCCAGTACCTGGAACGATAGTGGACCTATTGGTCTGGGGAAGGCATCGATTCTTTGTGAATCGATGGCACAGTGTAACCTTAGATTTGTGAGTTCTCTCCAGTGTTTGCAAGAGGTACAAATTAAATCTATTGGGTACCCTTCCAAATTCCTCCCCCCACCTACACTGAACCCATTCTGGGGCCCAGTAGCACATCAGGAAGTACTAGTAGTGGATTTCTTCTCCCTCTTAATGTCCAGAGTAGTCTAACCCATTTCACCAGGGCACAGAAGTCGGTGATTTTCTTACTGGTACTTCCTGAAACCAAAGAAACAGGGAGACTCCATACCATCCTAGACCTGAGGGCCTTGAACAAATTCATCAAAAGAGAAATGTTCAAGATGGTTTCCCTGGGAACCTTGGTGCTAACTTTCAGGAAAGGAAATAGAGTAGCTTTTAAACTAGAACAAGGGTGAAATCAGTCAGTCACTCAGCAGTGCATGGTTCGGAGGAATGTATCTTTGAAGGATACTAATGAAACAGGAGAGTTAGGGCACCCAACAGAGAGGTTCGATAAATGCAAAAGTAGCCCATGTGCCTATAAGTAAAGAATCACCTAAGCTAAAGAATTCTAAATTATCCATATCAACTGAAAAGAAGGTTGTTAATACAAACAAAAAACGTACTTTGAAATGTCTGTATGCCGGTGCCAGAAGTCTAAGTAGTACGATGGGAGAGTTTTAGAATTTATAGCAGTGAATGATGAGATAGATATAATTGGCATCTCAGGGACCTGGTGGAAGGAGGATAACCAATGGGACAGTGCTATATCAGGGTAAAAATTATACCGCAATGATAGGGAGTATCAACTTGCTGGGGGTGTGGCACTTTATGTCCGGCAGGGTATAGAGCAACAGGATAAAGATCATACATGAGACTAAAGGCTCAGTAAAATCTATATGGGTAGAAATCCCATGTGTGTTGGGTAAGAGTATAGTGATAGGAGTAGACTATTGTCCACCTGGCCAAAATGATCAGACAGATGATGAAATGCTGAGAGAGATCAGGGAAGCTAACCAATTTGGCAGTGCAGTAATAATGGGAGATTTCAATTACCCCAATATTGACTTAGGTAAATGTAACATCAGGACATGCTAGAGACATAAAATTCCTCGATGGAATAAACAACTGCTTCATGGAACAATTGGTTCAGGAACCAACGAGAGAGGGAGCTATTTTAGATTTAATTCTTAGTGGTAAGCAGGATTTGGTAAGAGAGAGATGAAAGTGGTGGGGCCACTTGGCAATAGTGATCATAACATGATCAAATTAGAACTAATGACTGGAAGGGGGACAATATGTAAATCTACAGCTCTAACTAAATTTTCAAAAGGGCAACTTTGATACATGAGGAAAATAGAAAAAAACTGAAAGGTGCAGCTGCAAAGGTTAAAAGTGTACAACAGGTGTGGACATTGTTTAAAAATGCAATCATAGAAGCGTAGTCCAGATGTATTCCATGCATTAAGAAAGATGAGAGGAAGGCAAAATGATTACTGGCATGGTATAAAGGTGAGGTGAAAGAGGCTGTTTTAGCCAAAAAACATCCTTCAAAAATTGGAAGAAGGATCCATCTGAAGAAAATAGGAAAAAGCATAAACATTGTCAAGTTAAGTATAAAACATTGATAAGGCAGACTAAGAGAGAATTTGAAATGAAGTTGGCCATAGAGGCAACAACTCATAATTAAAAAATTTTAAAAATATATCTGAAGCAAGAAAACTGTGAGGGAGTTGGTTGGACTGTTAGATGACCGAGGGGGTAAAGTGGCTCTTAAGGAAGATAAGGCCATTGCAGAAAGACTTAAATGAATTCTTTGCTTCTGTGTTTACTAATGGGGATGTTGGGGAGATACTGGTTCCGGAGTTGGTTTTCAAGGGTGATGATTCAGATGAACTGAACCATATCACTGTGAACCTGGAAGATATATTAGGTCAGATTTACAAACTAAAGTGTAGCAAATCACCTGGACCAGATGGTATGCACCCCAAGGTTCTGAAGGACCTGAAACATGAAATTTCAGATCTTCTAGTTAAGATTTGTATCCTATCATTAAAATCATCCATTGTACCTGAAGAATGGAGGGTGGCCAATGTAACCCCAATATTTAAATAGAGCTCCAGGGGCAATCCAGGAAACTATAGCCTGACCAGTGCCTAGAAAAATAGTGGAAACTATTCTAAAGATCAAAATCACAGAGCATATAGAAAGACATGGTTTAATGGAACACAGCATGGATTTACCCAAGGCAAGTGTTGCCTCACAAATCTGCTTCATTTTTTTTAAGGAGTTAATAAACATGGGGATAAAGGTGAGCCAGTAGATGTATTTGGATTTTCAGAAGGCATTTGACAAAGCCCCTCATGAGAGGCTTCTAAGGAAACTAAAAAGCCATGGGATAGGAGGTGGTGTCCTTTCGTGGATTACAAACTGGTTAAAAGACAGGAAACAGAGTAGGATTAAATGGACAATTTTCTCAGTGGAAAAGGGTAAACGGAGTGGCTCAGGGATCTGTACTTGGACCGGTGCTTTTCAGTATATTTATAAATGATCTGGAAAGGAATACGACGAGTGAGATAATAAAATTTGCAGATGATTCAAAATTATTCAGCGAAGTTAAATCACTAGTGGATTGTAATAAATTGCAGGAGGACCTTGCAAGACTGGAAGATTATGCATCCAAATGACAGATGAAATTTAATGTGGACAAGTGCAAGGTGATGCATATAGGGAAAAATAATCCTTGCTGTAGTTACATGATATTAGGTTCCATATTCTGAGCTACCACCCAGAAGAAAGATCTAGGTGTCATAGTAGCTAATACTTTGAAATCGTTGCCTCAGTGTGATGCGGCGGTCAAAAACGCAAACAGAATGTTAGGAATTATCATAAAGGGAATGGTGAATAAAACGGAAATTGTCATCATGCCTCTGGATCACTCCATGGTGAGACTGCACCTTGAGTACTGTGTACAGTTCTGGTTGACGTATGTCAAAAAAGATATAGTTGCAATGGAGAAGATACAGAGAAGGGCGAACAAAATATAAAGGGAATGGAACAGCTCCCCAATGAGGAAAAGCTACAGAGGTTAGGGCTGTTCAGCTTGGAGAAGAGACAGCTGAGGGGGGGATATGATACAGATCTTTAAAATCATGAGAGGTCTAGAATGGGTAAATGTGGATCAGTTTTTTACTCTTTTCAAAAATAGAAGGACTAGGGGACACTCCATAAAGTTAGCAAGTAGCACATTTAAAACTAATTGGAGAAAATTCTTTTTCACTCAACGAACAGTTATGTTCTGGAATTTGTTGCCAAAGGATGTGGTTAGTGTAGCTGGGTTTAAAAAGGTTTGGATAAGTTCTTGGAGGAGAGAAGTCCATTAACTGCTATTAATCAAGTTGTCTTAGAGGATAGCCACTGCTATTACTAGCATTACTATAATGGGATCTATTTAGTGTTTTGGTACGTGCCAGTTACTTGTAGCCTGGATTGGCCACTGTTGGAAACAGGATGCTGGGCTTGAGTGACCCTTGGGCTGACCCAGTATGGCAATTTCTTATGTTTTTATGATCCCCTTCTTGACAAAAAGGGGACTGGCTGTGCTCCCTGGATCTCAAAGAAACTTACATTCAATTTGAGATCTCATCAAATCACTGGAAGTATCTCAGATTTGTCGTGGGAAAACAGCACTTACAGTATCAACATTCTGCCAGTTGGGCTATCGTCAGTCACATTGTTCTTTATGAAGGGCCTAACTATGGTGGCGGCATATCTTTGCAGACAGGGAGTTCACGTTTTCCCGTATCTGGAGCACCTCTTGGGCAGGGGCCAACGAATCCATGTGCTTGACCATCCGAGTGCTGGAGACACTAGGGTTCGTTAACAACTACCCCGAGTCCCATCTCAGCCCTTCACCACAATTAAACTTCATTGGAGCCCTGCTAGACCTGGCTCAGACCGAGGACTTCCTGCCCCAGCAAAGGGCCATGAACCTCATGGCCATCGAGACAGGGATTCAACAGAGCCAGCAGATGACAGCGTGGAACGTTTTGAAACTGTTGGGCCATATGCACATGATGGAACACATTTACACATGCAAAGATCCAATGGACCCTGAGGTCATAGTGGCGACAAGCCACTCAAGACTTCCAGGATTCTATCTGAGTTACTCTGTCTACCGGGACTCTTTGTCCTGGTGGCAGGAAATTTAAAATCTGGAAAGGGAGGTGTTCTTTCAAACTTCTACCACCCAAATTGTCCTAACCCCAGATGTGTTCATCCTGGGCTGGAGAAATCATGTAGATAGGCTCAGCACCTAGGGCCTTTGGTCTGCCTAGGAACATCTGTCAAATCAATTTCCTAGAGCTGCATGCAATCAAGTACATGCTATGAGCTTTCAGAGGTCAATTGTCCAACAAAATTATTTTGATACATACCAACAACCAGGTGCCACTGTGGTATGTGGCATGTCAACAAGCAGGGAGGTATAGACTCGTACCTCTTGTGTCAGGAAGTGGTCCAGATCTAGTCATGGGCCCGTTCCCATGATATAGTGCTCAATGCCATGTACCTGGTTGGACCAGAGTGTAATAACGGACAAACTGAGTTTCACCTTCAGACCCCAGATATTCTCTGGACCCAAGGGGTCACGAATCAGTTCTTCCATCTCTGGGGAAGCCTGGATATGGATCTCTTCGCAGCGCCTTGGAACAGGAACATTTCTCAGTTCTGCTCACTGTACAGGACATGTGGAAATCCTGCCTCAGATGCATTTGCGAGGGTCTCCTGTATACTTATCTTCCAGCCCCACTGGTAGTGGAGACTCTCTTGAAGCTTTGTGAGGACAAAGGGACTATGATTCTCATAGTCCCTCATTGACTGTGACAGATTTGGTTTCCATTCCTCAGGGAGATGTTCATCTGGAATCTGATCATGCTGGGAACTTGCCCAGATCTCATCACCCAGGATCGAGGCAGGTTGGGCCATCCCAACCTCCAGGTCTTGTTGCTCATAGCCTGGTTGTTGAGAGGCTGATATTGCAACCACTCGATCTCTCAGAAGATGTGTTTTGGGTCCTAGTGGCATCCAGAAAGCCTTCCACTGGAAAGTTGTATGGACTGAAATGGAGGAGGTTGTCCATGTGGTGTGAGCAGAAGGTCCTAGATCCTTTCACTAGCTCTACGCAAAAACTGCTTGACTACCTCAGATAAAGGTATCTGAAGCTGGTTTGAAGACCAAATCTGTTAAAGTTCATCTAAGTATGTTTGGTGCCTATCACTGTGGTATAGATGGTATGCCCATCTCTGTACAACCTACAGTTGTACTTTTCAGTTGAAGCAGACCAATTCTGGTCGCCGCATCTCAAAAAGGATATAATTGCAATGGAGAAGGTACAGAGAAGGGCTACCAAAATGATAAGGGGAATGGAACAGCTCCCCTATGAGGAAAGACTAAAGAGGTTAGGACTTTTCAGCCTGGAGAAGAGACGGCTGAGGGGGAATAAGATAGAGATTTTTAAAATTATGAGAGGTCTAGAACGGGTAGATGTGAATCGGTTATTTTCTCTTTCGGATAGTAGAAAGACTAGGGGGCACTCCATGAAGTTAGCATGGGGCACATTTAAAACTAATCGGAGAAAGTTCTTTTTTACTCAGTGCACAATTAAACTCTGGAATTTGTTGCCAGAGGATGTGGTTAGTGCAGTTAGTATAGCGGTGTTTAAAAATGGATTGGATAAGTTCTTGGAGGAGATATCTATTACCTGCTATTAAGTTCACTTAGCAATGGTAACATGGAATGGACTTAGGGGCGGATTTTAAATGCCCTGAGCGCATAAATCCGGCCGGATTTACGCGCGAAGGGCCCTTGTGAGCTGGCGCGCCTATTTTGCATAGGCCGCCGGCGCGCGCAGAGCCCCAGGACGAGCGTAAATCCCGAGGCTTCGTAAAAGGGGCGGGGAGGGGGCTTGTCGGGGGGCGTTGCAGAATGTCGTGGCGTTGCGGGGGTGGGTCCGGGGGCATGGCGCCGGCCCGGGGGCGTGGTCGAGGCTTCCGGACCAGCCCCCGGGTCGGGTGATGGCGTGCCAGCAGCCCGCTGGCACGTGCAGATTTACGTCTGCTTTTAGCAGGCGTAAATTGTGCAACAAAGGTAAGGGGGGGGGTTTAGATAGGGCCGGGGGGGTGGGTTAGGGAGGGGAAGGTGGGGGGAGGGCGAAGGAAAATTCCCTCCAAGGCCGCTCCGGCCTTGGCGGCAACAGGCAGCGCGCACTGGGCTCGGCGCGTGCAGGTTGCACAAATGTGCACCCCCTTACGCGTGCCCACCCCGGATTTTATAAGATACGCGCGTATCTTATAAAATCCAGCGTACTTTTGTTCGCGCCTGGTGAGCGAACAAAAGTACGCGATCGCGCAAATTTTTAAAATCTACCCCTTAGTTTTTGGGTACTTGCCAGGTTCTTATGGCCTGGATTGGCCACTGTTGGAAACGGGATGCTGGGCTTGATGGACCCTTGGTCTGACCCAGTATGGCATTTTCTTATGTTCTTATGTTCTTATGTTCCCTAGGGCCTCCCACTGTTTTGCACCTCATTGTGGTATTAGCTCAGCTGATGAAAGCTCCCTTTGAGCGACTGCACTCCTGTGACCGTATCTGACCTAGAAGATCATATTATTGGTGGAAATCACTTCAGCATGCTGGGTCAGTGAGCTCCAGGCTTTAGTGACTTATCCACCTTTCACTAAGTTTTTTCATGACATGGTGGTCTTACGTACAAACCTGAAGTTCCTTCCTAAAGTGGTGCTGGACTTACATCTTAACCAGTCCATTGTCCTGCTAGCATTCTTTCCCACGCCTTATTTCCAGCAAGGTGAGCAAACCCTACACAGTTTGGATTGCAAAAGAGGTTAGCCTTCTACTGGGAGCAGACAGAAGCCCTTAGACAGTCCACCCAACCTTTTGTTTCATTTGATAGGAATACGTTGGCCATCACTGTTGCTACGTAGACGCTTTCTTATTGGCTAGAAGATTGCATCTCCTTCTGTTCTGCCCGGGTGAGACTTCATCTTGGGAGTCATGTCAAGGTTCACTCTGTTCAAGCCATGGCAGCTTCGGTGGCCCACTTGCAAGGAGTTCCCATGGAGGAGAGCTGCGACGTGGAGTTCTCACCACACGTTCACATTGAATTATTGTTTGGATAGGGATGGCCGATGTGTCAGCAGGTTTGGCCAATCTGTCCTTCGGAACTTGTTTGATGTGTAGAACTTAACTCTGTTCCTGCCTAGGTTCCGTTGTTTTTGTTCAGGTTGCTCCTCCACCCCTTCCCAACAAAACTAGTTATTGTTGTGCCTGTTGGAACTTGATTGGTGTTTTGTTGGTCCCCTTTTATGTTGATGGCAACCTGAAGCTAGGGATTCATCCATGTGTTGTCCTCGGAGAAAGCAAAGTTGCTTTCCCTTAATAGGTGCTCTTCGAGGACAGTCAGACGTCAATCCTCATGAAACCCATTTCCACCCACGGAGTTGGGTTTCCACTTCGAGGATTTTATCCTTTATTATTTTATTCTTTTGAATTCTATTATATAAGGCTGAAAGGGGATTCCATGTGGATGTGTGGTACAGTGCATGCGCGAGCATGCTCAATGAAGCTCAGTCAAATTCTAGAAACTTTAACATAAGTTTTCCGTGGCATACTCCTTCCGATGATGATAGCCATGTGTAAAGACTGAGATGCTGCTGTCCTTAGAAAACACCTGTTACAGGTAAGCAACTCTGAGTTACATTTTTGTAGGTGAAAAAGCACACCATGACTCAGATGGGCTTGGCCCCAGTGGTCTGGGAAGTCCTAGGCATCATCCTATAGCACTATCTGAAAGTCCAGAGGCCACCAGTGAGTCAGAAAAGGAGGGATCTCAGAAGTTAGCAGATTCCAGACATGAGCAGGAAATGGACAAGGAAAGAGATGAGCAGATGAGGCATTGTTGGAGGACAAACCCAACCCCACATATAGTGAGAAACATTCTCTGGATATCTTCCCACATGTTGTAGGCAATGAGGAAGCCCACACTGGAGGGGAAGAATCGAGTTATTCTCCAGGTGCAGATAAGCAGTTGTCATTTACTCCTGCAGAGAGACACATACTTGGCTAAAATGATAGACTGGTAAACTTCCTTATTGGACTGTGTCAGGATATTCTGAGCATAAGGGAAGTTCTGCATGAGGAGCTGCAGGGAGTTCATTTGAGGGAGATGCTTAAACATATGCCTCCAAGGACCATTTACACGGCCAACATGGACCATTTCCAGGCAGCCACATGACCCTTGGAAGCTGTATCCCCCTACACTAACACCTCCACCAGCTGTTATTCCACCTGTCTGTTTGGAAGTTGCCCCCTGTATGCCTCCTAGTACTACAGTTTTACCACCTCAAAGGATGCCGCCTCCACATACAGCTGCACCATCTCAAGATGCCTCATCCCCCCTGTGGACACATTGATGTCTCCACCTATGTCTGCTACCCAAGGAATGTCCTCATCTTCTACATCTTCCAATGAGGTGCTGCACACCAGAGTTGCCAGTTCATCTTACTCTGGCTCCCCAAACCTCAGCTGTCTTGACTCCAGTGCCCTCTTGACTCCAGTGCCCTTTTTCATCTCCTCCCTTGGCACAGCCTTTTGGGTCTGTGACTTCCAAGGGAACACTCAGTATAGATTGATCACCCTTTCACAAAAGCAGCAGACTAGGCCAATCCAATATACCTGATTTCCTCCTACCCAAAAAAGGGGAGTACATCTCAGGAAAAAATCTATGTCCTATGTAGATATCACCTTTTTCACCTGTTAATAAATGCACTTCCCCTTGAAAATATTTGTATATCAAAGTATTGCTTTCATATACAGCCTGCTGGTGAGTCTGGCACTGTTTCTCCTACCCATTCCTCTTCTTCCATGTTAAAAAGATTCTTCCACACACACTGGAACAATCTACCATCAGACCTCCGCTTAGAACCCTGCCTGCGGACATTCAAGAAAAAATTGAAAACCTGGCTCTTTACGGAAGCCTTCACTTAAAGCCCCATGCTAACCTTAAAGGCCTACATTTAAGCTGTACTATTCATATTTAATGCCTGTACTCGCATATTACTCCTAACATACCCTACGTTTGAGGTATAACCAGTTCAACCAGTTTAACCAGTTTCTTACTTCCGCACAGTTTTATCTACTGTTTTCTATTTATTCTATTTATTATTATTATTATTATTATTCATTGTTCTATGCATTCTGTTTACTGTTTATTGATTACTGATTATTGATTATTGTTCTATGTACACCATATCTATGGTAATTCCAAATCTGGTTATATGTAAACCGAAGCGATATGTACCAGTACATGATCTTCGGTATATAAAAAGTCTTTAAATAAATAAATGTTGTTTGAATCCTCCTCCTCTTCATCATTGGGCACTGTAAGATGAGCATTGTCCTTCTCTGGAGGAGGCAACCTAGTTTTGTTCAGGTTATGGAGCAGCAGGCTAAAAAGATGTTGCAGACCTTTCTTAGGTTTATTTATTTATGTGCAGTAATTTGTATTCCACCTATTGCCAGGCCCCGTTGTAGGAAGATTACAAGCACAGGTAATGCATGTTACAAAACATAAAATAAATATCGGCCATTATTCAGCAAGATAACCCCAAGATAGAAGGGACATGTTCAATTTGGTAGAAATCAGCCATTATTTGGTTGTATCGCTGTTTGCTATGTGAGAAAGATATATACTACTATGTTTTCCTGAGATTGCAGCCAGAAACTGATCTATACATAGGGAGGTGGTTGACTTTTTCCCGTCATGACCACTAGAGGTATCTAGTAGGTTCTGGTGGCAAAAAAGACCATAGCTGTAGTGACCTTGAGGTGTACTAGCAAGACGTGGCCTCTGACTAGAAAAGCACAGGCCCTGCTCCAATTTCTGGCATAGGTATAATATGGTTTCCTTGTTTAACCTGAACTTGTTTGACCTGCTCCTTAGACAAATCCAAAACCTGTGACCTGGTCCTGTATACTTTAAGAGGTACCTTTGTTTCTTCCTCCTCTGTTCTTTCTCCCTCCTCAAACATTGCTCTCAGAATATCCATAAGTTTATGCTACTCATTTTGGCCACCACTCACACCCCTCCCTCAGTTAGTCCCAGTCACACACACACCCACACACACTCCTTTATCTCCAGTCACACGCCTCACCCCCAGTTAGCCCCATTCACTCAACACTCATCGGACACGCACGCAAACACTCTTAGAAATCTGTGCAATCCACTGAAAGGCCCTCTCAATCAATGGGAGTCAGTTTTTACATAAGGTTCCAGGAGTGATCCTGAAACTTCAGATTGGCGAGCCTGATGTCAGTGCTGGGAAAAATGGCTTAAAGTATTATAAAGAACAAAATTACTAAACATATAGATAGTCAGAGAACGCTTGATAAGAGTACCTAATGAAAGACTCTTGAAGAAATTAAAAAGTCATGGGATAGGAGACAATGTACTATTGTGGATTGAGAACTGGTTAAAAGATGGAAAACAGTGAGAGTTAAATGGTAACTTTTCTTTGTGGAGAAAGGTAAATAGGGAAGTACCCCAAGGAGATAATTAAGGGTCTTCTGCTTTTTAACATATTTATAAAACACCTAGAGTTGGTAACAATGAGGTGATCAGATTTACTGATACAAAATTATTCAAATTTGTAAAATCACAAGAGGTTTATGAGAAATTGCAAGAGGACCTTATAAGACTGTAGACTAGGCATATAAATAGCAAATGACATTTAATGTGGACAAGTCCAGAGTGATGCACATAGAGAAGAGTAACCCAAATTATAGCTACATAATGAAAGGTTCTACATTGGGTGTCAATACCAAGAAAAAGAATCTAGGCGTCATCATGGGTAACATGTTGAAATCCTCTGCTCAGTGTGCAGCAGGCAGCCAAGAAAGCAAATAGAATGCTAGGAATTATTAGGAAAGGAATAAAGAATAAAAAGGAGACTCATAATGTCTCTGTTGTTCCATGGAGAGGTTGCACCTTTTGTATTTGTGTGCAGTTCTGGTTACCGCATCTCAGAAAAGATATAGCGAAATTAGTAGAGTTACAGAGAAGGGTGACAAAAATGAGAGAGGAAATTGAACAATTCCCCTATGAGGAAAGGTTAAAGAAGTTAGGACTCTTCAGCTTGGAGAAGAGATGGCCAAGGAGAGATATGATAGAGGTCTATAAAATGAGTGGAACAGATGAACGACAGTTGGTTGTTTACTTTTATAAAACGTACAAAAACTGGGGGACACACAATGACATTATTAGGTAATACATTTAAGACAAATGGGAGAAAATATTTTTTTACTCAATGCATAATTAAGCTCTCAAATTCGTTGCTGAAGGATGTAGTAAAAGCTGGTAGTGTAACTGGGTTTAACAAAGGTTTGGACAGATTCCTGGAGGAAAAGTCCATAAACTATTATTACGTGGACTTGGAAAAATTCACTATTTATTCCGGGGATAAGCAGCATGGAATCTATCAAAGCTTTAGAATTCTGCCAGGTACTTGTGACATGGCTTGGCAAATGTTGCAAATAGGATACTAGACTTTAGGTCTGAACCAGAATGGCAGATCTTATGTTCTTATGAAGCAAACTTTGGATCAGGCAGAACAGACTTTGAACCAAATTCCTATGACTCGCCAAACAAACTTACAGGCGAAGACTATGGTTCCATTTGAGCACCTGCATACTTTTCCTCAGATCCTAGCAAGCTGCCTTCTCTATTCATCACGAGAAGCTAGCACACCAAACACCAGATCCAAAAAGTTGAATTTTGTGCATTAAATAGTAAAAGGTGTTCTTTTATTCTTGATGTTGTACATGAGTGTGTTCATTAAAAATAATAGCAAAGGATATGGAAACTTTTAAACCATACTCTGACATGCCCCAAATACACCCTCTTCTTTTCTTGACGATTATGCAAGTTTGGGCATACTCTGCAAGTTTTTAAAATTGCTTGTGTGTTTGATGTTAAAACATATGTGGGTGTACAAAATGTTTTTGTGCACTTAACTCTTTGAAAATTCACTTCATTGTGTAACATCATTTATACTTTTTGTAACGCTCCTCGCCTCTGGTCTGAAGCGCTTACGGCATCATGCTGCATCCAAGGAACATGGCTGAGCTTCCTGCAGCTCTTTTAAAGGTCCTGCTGGCAGGACTTCCTGTGACACCCTTAGATGTTGTCACACCCTGCCTTGTATAAAGGGAGGCCCAGAACTACTATGCACTGCCTTCGCAACAGGTCCCCGGCAGTTCTGCAGTACTTGCTGTTCAGCATTCCTGGTTTGTCCTGTGTTCCTGCTTCTTTCCTGTGTGCCTTCTTCCTAGTTGTTGCCTGCTTCCTTGTTGTTCTGATACTTGGATTGTCTCCTCACTGCTGACCCCAGATTTGATCTTGACTCAGACTTCTGTCTTCAGCTGTAATTCCTGCTGGCCTCCAGAGCCTGAGGGGGAGGTAATTGGCTAGGCAGAAGACCTGCTGCTGCAGTGCGTCAGCCACCACCTGTTAAGGCCTATTTTGTGCTCAAACAAGATAGGCAGCACAATCTTAACAGTGGCACAAGGGCTCACTACCCTCCAGCATGACATTTTCAGGGGAATTGAGGGAGGGCAATTTTCAGACAATTCATGTGTAAATGGATTTTAAAATTGCCCTCTTTCTGTTTACACAGAGGGCAATTTTCAAAAGCATTTCCATAGAGCACGGTACATTTAAAAGTATGTGCGTAAAGCCAGTATACACACACATGGCTGAATTTTAAGAGGCTTGCGCACGCAAATATTGGCAGTTACACTCATGGCCGGGCCCTGCGCACGCTGCGCATATTTTCTAAAGGGCCCGGTCACATGCGTAACCACTGATACACTCAGAAGTGCTGGGCGTAAAGAAAGAGACAGGCCTGGGGGTGGAGTCTGGGAGGGGTGGGGGGAGGGCCAATTACCCGCTGTCCCAGGCAAGCACGCAGGGTTTACTTCTGCTCCCAAGGATCTGTAAGTATAAAAATAAAAAAATTGGGGATAGGTAGTGTTAGTGTAGGGTCGGGGAGGAAGGAGCAGACTGGGGGGGAAACTGGAGAAGGCTCTGTTAGGTCAGTGCGTGTTTCTTTCTAATATTCTCCCCCCCCCCCCCCCCCCGATGCATGCATGTTATAAAATAGCCACGTCCATGTGCGCGCCGGGAACCGCGAGCACATGGATGCATGCGTGGACTTTTTAAAATCGACCCCATACTTTTTTTTGCACAGAAAATAGAGGCATTCCTAGGAGTGGAATCAGGAAGGGAATAATACTTACATGCAGAGTTACTTGTATATGTGTATAATATATATATATATATGTATGTATATATAATTTACCACATCTCATTCTGTTAAATTTATTACGTTAGAAAGATATTGAGAATTTCCTGTATATTTGCTAAATCTTTAGGATGAATCTTTAGGTTACTTTTATTGCATCCAAGAAGAAGAGTACAGCTGACTTTTTTTTTAATTAAATTCTTTATTTTAAAAAACATGGCTGCTGGTTTGAGTTTCCTTTTGTTTAAGAGGGGTGATTAAATCAGTGTCTGAATTTACTGTTTAAAGGGGTTTAGAGCTGAGCAGATGGGAGGCACTATTATGAAAGAAGGTGATACATTTATGTTAGAGATATGGTGTAAGCGGGAGGAAATACAGGGTACTTATATATGTTGTATATGACATGGAGTAAGCGGGAGGTAATAGGAAGCCAATGATGAATATGCTGTATGAACTGTGGAGTAAATGAATGGTTACATGGAGGTGGCGAGATACTTGTAATATTTTTCTGTGTTTTATACTTATTGTTTTATTTTTAAAGTATGTACATTTCCTAGCATGTAGCAGATGGACTCAAAACAAATGGGTATAGTGTGCTCGTGCTGGCAGTTGGAGACGGATCTGACGTCAGCATGGGTACATATACCCCCACAGGAAGTGTAGCAAATCAGTAATTTCCGTCTCCAAAGCAGTTTGGAGCTACCTCACGCTCGCTGAGCGTGTTTCCAAATTCTAACGACTAAATTCATAGAAGAAACCTACTGAAGACGAGCCCCGCACTCCTGTGGTGATACCAGGCGGTCACTCACCCAGTTGAGTTTCCCGAGCTGACTTCCGTGGTCCCTCGGAGGTAAGAGCCTCGGTCCAGTGGCCGGTTCGCGGCAGGGACCCAGCCACCGAGTGAGAAGGGCTCGGGTGCGGCTTGGCCCCCGAGCGAGATGAGTTCGGGCGTGGCCTAGAGGCAGTGGGTGCACTTCCTTAAGCATGGCGGTAAAGGTACTCACCCTCTCCCCCCGCAGTCGGAGACCGCCCGGGTCGCAGCCGGGAAGCGCCGAAGACAAGGTAAGGCGTACATCTTTACTTGGTCTCCGAGGAAGTGTGGACTAACTGGGCTTGCCTACGAGGCAGCCCGCCAAGGAGGTCGCCATTTTGCCTGCCTACTCATCTTCGCCAACTAAGCGCACGTTGCTAAGCGCACGCGATAGGCGCACATTGTTAGCGCACGCGATAGGCGCACATTGTTAGCGCACGCGATAGGCGCACGTTGCTAAGCACATGCGATAGGCGCACGTTGTTAGCGCACGCGATAGGCGCACGTTGACTAAGCGCACGCTACTAGGATACGCGCACATTTTTAAGACGCCCGTTATAGGCGCACTTTATAAGACGCCCGTTATAGGCGCATGCTGTTAAGCGCACGTATTAGGCACACATCGTTGGGCGACACCGAATTTCAGGCGAATGGAGCATAAGAGAGCCCATGCGTCCGCAGAGCCGACACCTCCAGAATCAGGCATGAAAGCTCTAAGCCTCTGCTCAGCATGCAACCTCAGAGCCACACAGAGCGAGGAAGCAGACTTCCTATGTGCCCAATGTGAGGAGGCCATGGGAGTTCCAGGACAGGACCGGTCCCAGCCCAGCGGTTCCTCAGGGAACACACCGGACTTAGCAGGCCGCGGCGAGCAGCCAGGGAACCCGAGAGACCTGGTGCCCCTACGGCCAGATCCGGCTTCGCTTTCCTGGGTGGAATTATTTAAGGGGATTCACGCCTTTGTCCAGATGCAGTCTGCTCCTCGTATGGGTCTTTCTGTCCCGGTTGACCCGGCCCCTGGGCCCTCGAGACCTAGGCGCAGCCACTCGCCACCCGACAGCCCCGATTTATGGGGATTCGGATTGCTCCGAGGAAAATGAGGAGACCCCAGAGGAGGATGAACTTCCCTCGGAGATAGAACCATATCGGACCATGAGACGCTTCTTTCGGAAAGAAGATCTTCCAGGCCTGGTCTCACAATGCCTATCGGAGCTGGCCATTCCGGGCCAGGACACCCCAGGGGATCCTAAAATGAACCCCCTGCTAGAGAGCCTGCGCCAAACGGCTCACCATTTTCCCCTCCTACAAGCAGCACAGCAGCTAATCGATCTGGAATGGAAGGCACCGGAGGCCTCATTCAAAGGGGGTTGGGCCTTGTCAGACATGTACCCTCTGGATCCAGCGTCCAAGAAGCTACTGGCATGCCCCAGGGTAGACGCCATAGTTAACGCAATTGTGAAGCACACTACCATTCCGGTGGAGGGGGGAGCGGCCCTCAAGGATACGCATGACCGACGCATGGACACCATTCTGAAACAAGACTTTAAGGTAGCAGCCATGGCGACACTATGAATCACGACTTGCTGCACCGTGGTGACGCGTTCCTGTTTATCACAAGCGAGAAACAACACCCCGGGAGAAGACATGGAATCAGCTCTCGCTTTTCTCACTGACGCAGCCTCCGACCTCGTCCGTACGGCAGCCAAGGGAGTGTCTTCCTCAGTGGCAGCCAGGAGACAGCTTTGGCTACCTAATTGGGCGGCCGACTCGTCCTCCAAGACATGACTCACAAGAATGCCCTTTAAGGGTTCCCTACTGTTCGGCAGCGATCTCGAGAACTGGGCTACTAAATGGGGTGCCTCTCCATTGCCCCGTCTACCAGAAGACAGGTCGAGGAGGAGCCAGCGTTCTTTTTCTAGACCATCCAGAGGTAGAAACTCTCAGCGCTTTAACACTTACAGGACTCGCTATCAAGTACCCTCGTTCTCAGGCCAGGAACCAGCCCTTTCGGGCTAAGCACAACAAGAAGAGAACCGGCTTGGGTTCTGGCCCCGGCCACAACCCACAGTGACAATCAGCCGACCCATCCGGGGGTAGCAGCCATAGGGGGCAGGCTTAACCCTCTTCTACCGCAGGTGGGTTGAGATCACTTCGGACCGGTGGGTCCTCGCCATCATCGGAGAAGGATATTACCTGGATTTTCTTCGGCTTCCGCCGGACAAGTTTCTGGAATCTCCTGGTTCACCGCTCAAGAAAGCGGCACTGGAAGTGACCTTACAGAGGCTCCTGGCCCTAAAAGCCAGAATCCCAGTACCTGTGGGAGAGATACATTCTGGGCATTATTCCATTTATTTCATAGTACCCAAGAAGGAGGGCACTTTCAGGCCCGTCCTGGACCTCAAGTCAGTCAACCGACACCTACGGGTCCCCAGCTTTCGCATGGAAACTCTGCGGTCTGTCAAGAATTCAGTACAGCCAGGGGAGTTTCTCACCTCCCTAGATCTGTCGGAAGCCTACTTGCATATCCCAATCCATCGGGATCACCAACGCTATTTACGCTTCAAAGTCCCGAATCAGCACTTCCAGTTCCGAGCTTTACCCTTCAGGTTAGCCACCGCGCTGTGGATCTTCACCAAGGTCATAGTAGTAGTGGTGGCGGCACTCAGGAAGGAAGGAATTCTCGTCCATCCCTACCTGGACGATTGGCTGATCAGGGCAAAGTCACCGGAGGAGAGCCTCCGGGCAACCAACAGAGTTATAGCTCTTCTGGAAAGCCTAGGATGGGTAGTCAACATAAAGAAGAGTTCCCTACAGCCGTCCCAGTCGCTGGAATACCTAGGGGTCCAATTCAACACCCAAGAAGACAAGGTCAGCCTGACCTCCAAGAGAAAGTCAAAACTCCGGAATCATCTGCAGGTCCTGCTGAGCGCCAACCGGCCCACAGCTTGGGATTACCTACAAGTCCTCGGCCTCATGGCATCCACTCTGGAGGTGGTGCCATGGGCGCGGGCTCATATGAGACCATTGCAACGCGCCCTTCTATCTCGATGGAGCCCACAATCACAGAACTACACCATACACCTACCTCTGCAGTCCAGAGTGAGGAATGAGCTACGGTAGTGGTTACAGCCTGGCCACATGACCCGGGGGTCAAGAATGTCCTCCCCAACCTGGATTCTGCTCACCACAGATGCCAGCCTGAACGGATGGGGAGCACACTGCGAAGAACTCACCGCCCAAGGGCGGTGGACCAGAGAAGAGTCAAGGTGGAACATCAACAGACTAGAGGCGCGGGCAGTCAGGCTAGCGTGCCTGCGATTTGCCCACAGACTTCGCTACAGAGCGGTCAGAGTGATGTCAGACAACGCCACCACGGTGGCATACATCAATCGACAGGGCGGAACCAGAAGCCAACAAGTATCCCTAGAAATCACTCCCCTGATGATTTGGGCAGAAGCAAATCTTCAGGACATCTCCGCCGTCCACATTGCTGGGAAGGACAACACGACGGCAGACTTCCTCAGCAGAGAAAGCCTAAACCCAGGGGAGTGGCAGCTGTCACCCACAGCTTTTCAGATAATTGTGGATCAATGGGGGACGCCAGCCATGGACCTATTAGCGGACAGGTCCAACGCTCAAGTTCCCTGATATTTCAGCCACAGGCGGGATCCTCGAGCCCAGGGGATCGATGCCCTGGTACAACCGTGGCCTCAGGGGATCCTGCTCTACGCCTTTCCTCCGTGGCCCCTGCTGGGCGCCATTGTACACAGGATTCAGCGACACAGAAGCCTAGTTCTTCTAGTGGCCCCGGACTGGCCAAGAAGTCCCTGGTACGCAGACATGAGAAGACTACTGGCAGGGACTCCTCTACGCCTGCCTCTGCACAGGGACCTGCTGCGGCAAGGTCCCATCCTCCACGAGGATCCATCTCAATTCTCTCTTACGGTCTGGCCATTGAGAGGGCTAGACTGAAGAAAAGAGGATACTCGGAGCCGGTAATGGATACACTCCTCCGAGCACGCAAGTTCTCCACATCACTGACATATATAAGGATCTGGAGAGTTTTTGAAGCCTGGTGCGACTCTCACAGTACCAATTCACATGCCGCTAAGATCCCTCTCATTTTGGACTTCCTACAAGATGGACTTCAGAAGGGTCTGTCCCTCAGCTCCATCAAGGTTCAGGTAGCAGCACTGTCTTGCTACGGTCCCAGGAGTGACGGCAACTCCATTGCTAAACACCCAGACGTTTCACGTTTCCTGAAAGGAGTCAAACACATTCGCCCACCACTGAAGTGGCCAGTGCCCTTGTGGAACCTCAACCTAGTATTGGAATTTCTAGCGGGATCCGCCTTCAGGCCCCTTCGAGGCCTGTCTCTCCGTTTGTTAACCTTGAAGATGGTGTTCTTGCTGGCCGTATGTTCAGCACGCCGCTTCTCAGAGCTACAAGCACTGTCCTGCCGTGATCCCTTTCTCAGAATCACTCCAGAGGCTATCCATCTTCGCACGGTTCCTTCCTTTTTACCCAAAGTAGTCTCACAATTTCACCTCAACCAAACCATATCCTTGCCTACCACGGAAGGTTTGAAGAAGTCGGAAGAAGGTCGAATGCTACGCCATCTCGACATCGGCAGACTGCTGTCCAGATACCTGGAAATGTCAGAAGCAGTACGAAAGACGGACCACCTGTTCGTCCTGCACAGCGGGAAGAAGCAAGGGGAAGCGGCCTCACGGCCGACCATCGCCCGCTGGATTAAAGAAGTTATCAAGGCAGCCTACGTAGAGGCAGGAAAACCACCGCCTCTACAGGTCAAGGCTCATTCTACCAGAGCACAATCGGCCTCTTGGGCAGAAACTAAGATGCTGTCGCCTGCAGAGATATGTAAAGCAGCGACTTGGTCCTCCCTCCATACCTTCTCCAGATTCTACCGTCTGGACGTCCAGGCCAGGGAGGACACAGCATTTGCGAGGGCAATCCTACACGGTCCTCGGGCAGCCTCCCGCCCAGTCCGGGAGTAGCTTTTGTACATCCCATTTGTTTTGAGTCCATCTGCTACACGCTAGGAAATGTTGAGATTACTTACCTGATAATCTCCTTTTCCTTAGTGTATGCAGATGGACTCAGCATCCCGCCTGGCTGCCGGTATACATGGGGATTCGCCGACTCACGGTAAGCCATGTTTTCTTATATAGGGCATCCACCCTGCCAGGTGTTGACGCCTTCCGGCTGAGTACACTGGCGGTCTCCAGCTACCATCAATTGGTCAGGGTAATCCTGTTCATTTAATCGATCGGTCAGTCACACATAGATCCATAAGGTTTTTGCAAGGAAGATTACTGAATTGCTGCACTTCCTGCGGGGGTATATGTACCCGTGCTGACATCAGATCCGTCTCCAACTGCTAGCACGAGCACACTATACCCATTTGTTTTGAGTCCATCTGCATACACTAAGGAAAAGGAGATTATCAGGTAAGTAATCTCAACATTGCTTTGGAAATATCGTAAAAATTGGAAGGCAATTAATAAATGTTTATAAATAAAATAAAGGTTTTATGGCATACAGTCTATCATGCAAAAAGTTAAATATTGTATAAAGTCAAAGTAAATATATATCCTAATGAGTAACTATCTTCTTTCTTTCTAGGAATTATCACCAAAACAAATAACAGAGGCAAAGAATAAATTTGATTTATATGACAAGGTGAGAGTTTATTATGCATATTCTTTTGTCATCTACACATAGATTTGAAAATGCTTCATGGAAAACTATCATAAATAAATAAATGTTGCCTCGTACAGTTTTTGAAACCACACCTAAAAAGGAGGTTGCTCACCCTAGTTGTAAATTGTAATTTCCCTGTATGTACCAGGATCAGTCCAGACTGCTGGGTTATGCCTCCCCTCCAGCAGATGGAGTCAGAGAGAAAACTGAAAGCACCCCCTTCAGTATTTTCTCTGACTCCAGCAGATCGAGAGGCATAACCTGCGGTCCTGGTCTCATCCAAATTCTTCTTGGAATTCCAGGTTTTCTTGGTTTAATTTCCCTGACCAGATCAACTGGTTTTATTTTTCTCTACTCTTTTGTTTCTTAAAAAAAATAAATAAATAAAAGCAAAGTGCTAGTTTTCTTTCTTCTTTCGCTGCGCAGCTCTGTTGCAGGGTTATAGGCAGGCCTTGCAGGGCAATGCCCTCACACTGTCTTCCCGGCTTGTTGCTGTCCCATTAGGCGCTGGGGGAGAGTTTTCCGGTGGGCCGGTCACCCTCCCCCCCTCACAGTCGTTGGTTTTCCAGAGGCTTGCCTGTGAAGGGGGCTGAGGCATCGCAGTTTCTTTTACAAAAAAAAAAAAAAATTAATATTCTTTAAGCTGCCGGCCACGTGAGTCCTGCTGGGGGCGGGCGGTGCGCTTAGTTATTATTGCCCCGGCCTGCCGTGCTTAGCCTTGGGAGCCCGGAGGGGGTGGCTGTGTCACCCGGTGAATTTTTGCTGCCTCGTGGCGCTAGACTGACTGGCGCACTTTGCTGTGTCTTCTGCCCTGCTCATGATGCTGCGATCTTGGGCCTGCTCGGCCTGTGGGAAGGCAGGGGCGCAACTCTCCGAGAGGGTCTCTGCTCCCGATGTCTTCCCGGGGGCTAGGGACCCTCGGGGGCCGAGCGCTGCCCGCAGCGTTTCTCCTCTTCGGTCGGCGCGGCAGCGGCGTGTTCTTGAGACCCGAGCCAACCCTCTATAACGAATTGAGTTCGTAAGTCAAGGGTCCACTGTAGTAACAAAACACTTTAGGATAAGGCAATTTACTTCTATTTGTGCATTACCCCATGCCACCTGGTTCCCTATCAAGACTACGGTTACCTACTGTTACTTACCAAGCAACCAGCCCATCACCGTGTTTCCCTCTAGAAAATCGGCTCCAAGCGAGGAACGAGCAAGGATGTAGGAATCGTGGCAGCTCCCCGGAAACCTCAAAACTACATTCAGGATCCGTTGACGGGCATCACACACCACCTGCACATTCTTCGAAAGGAATGACTTCCGATTGCGGAATACACTCTCCTATTCCGAGCTAGGGGTAAGTGTGATATGGGTGTAGTCTATTGCTCCCAATACATTGGGCATCCCAGCTATGTTGAAGAATCCACGCCGGATCTCCTGCAGTTGCACTGGGTCCACCGGAAAATAAATATACTGTCGAATGTCCAAAGTGCCACAAGACTGAGGACTGATTCAACCCGCAAACCAGTCCGACTGTATTCTGGAAACTTCCTGTGGCAAAAAAAATGCAAGGCACACAGACGTTCCACCAGGCCTGGGACAGCATGGTTGTGAGCGCCGACGGGATCTAAATCATTCCGCAGGTCCTGGTACAGGGTCTCAATTGCTCTAGAACTGAGACAGTATCTTCGCACTACTTCAGGCTCCGGTAATCCTAGGATAGTTGTGCGTGGCCAGATTACACGCTGCCTCAAGGGTCTACGGATGGCTCCAGGCACCTGGAAACAGAATAATATAAGGAACATAAGATATATGGACCCTTGTTACTGTGACCCTAAGGTGTTTTCTAACAGACCAACCACATCCCCAGCTTACAAAACAACAGTTGCAAACAGACTCAGAACTAAAGAACTGTAGTATTAAAAGCCGCAAAATTAATGAATGTTCAGGGGTAAACAGCCGATGTAATGAACAGTAGATTTCAATGAAAATTTAAAACGAAAGTCATTCCTTACCTCGGCCTGCTCTGTGCGGTCTACATTATCTTCTTCCAGTCTTCTGTTGGCAGGGTTAATCGCTATTGCCCGTGTAGTTGCCCTAATTTTTGCTCGCAGATGTAAGAAAAAGGTCAACACAAAGGAAAAAACAGTATCCATTACAGAAGCAAAGAAACAACATAAACCAGAAGCTAACAGCACAATAATGCCAGTGTAATGCAGGCGCAAAGTTTCGATCGCTAAAAAACTCGCTAATGACGCACAAAATTTCAGCGCGCGTTATTGCATCAGGTACGAATACCTAATTGGTGCATTTAACTAATATTTGCATGCTATTGGCTTTATCCCGTTCGCGCAGATTTTCCGCGTGCGTTAAGGACGCGTAAAATCAGTTATTGCATTCGCGTTCCCTTTGCTCTTGAAAAATGTGTGTTAAATCGCACGTTTGCAACCGTACTAAGACGAACGCCCTGTATTGCATGGGCCCCATAGTGGTTTGCAATAAACATATTGTCTGAAACAATTTGTATAAGTGTCATTTGTAATCCACACAAAATTGCTGACTTTTTAGGGGCTCAAATACTTTTGCAAGCTACTTAATTTTGATAAATTCATGGAGCATCTCCCGACTGAGTGAAACTAGTAATAAAAAGCAGACTCACTATAAAAGGATTTCATGGCATAAAATATCAATTGAAATAAAATATGAGAAATTCAGAATTTGATTTCAAATTGGAATGATGCGGTTTCCGTGAATATTTTTTTTTCCAGGATAAAACCGGTGAGATTAATAAGGATGAATTAAGGACAATTTTTATGGATCTTTTCCCTCATTTCCATAGGTAAGACTTTTATGACATTTTTAATGTTTTAAAAGAAAAACAATGTTTTGGAAACTTGTTGTCTTAGGATGCAGAAATGAAATGATTAAAACAAATTGGAAGGGCTAGCCCACTGTCTGAATTGGAGAGGAGTAGCCTAGTGATTAGAGCAACAGGCTATAAACCAGGGTTCAAATCCCACTGCTGCTTCTTGAGACCTTGGGCAAGTCACTTTACCCTCCATTGCCACAGGTACAAACTTAGGTTTTGAGCCCTTTGAGGACAGGGAAATACTTTTCAGTACCCAAATGTAATCCGCTTTGAAGTGCCAAAAAGCGAACTATAAAAAAAATATATTTTGGGAACAGTCCCTGCTCCTCAGGTCAGCCGGGATTGGCAATGCTGTGGAGTCATTTTCAGCCCGCTGGGGGTGGGGTTGAAAGAGTCGTAAACATTACCAAAGGATGACACCTAGTGACCAGATTCAGAATCCATGATTACAGTTTTCTGGAAGGAGAATGTTCCCTGGTTCAGGCCCATCACTGCAATAACTAGATTAAACGTAACTTGAGATAAGATATAAAATCTCTCGGTAGTTGTGAATGGTGAATGGTGCTAGATTCTAACCCTTGTTCAGATTAGCTGGAAGCAGGGCCTATGCTTGCATTAGGCTAACTAGGTGGTCGCCTAGAGCACCAAAGTTTTGGGGGCGGCACAATCCTGCCAGCATGAGGGGAGCACTGTTCTGGAGCCACTTCTACCTATAAGAGAGAGCAGCTGTACTAGAGGTAAGTTGGGAAAGGGGTTGCAAGATCAAAGGTTCACCTAGGGCACCAAATACTCTTGCACCTAGAACACCAAATACGCTTTACTTTGAAAGTACAGAGGAACAGGAAGAAACTGTAGGGAAAACAACAAATCCCTAAGTCTGTTGCAGTATAATTTTATAGGATCAGAGTCAGAATAAAGAGCCATCTTGATTTGTCCAAATTCACTATTTAATAAAATAATTTATCAATTAAACATTCATTTTTACAATTTTATCGCATGAATATACAGCAGTTATTCAGGTATTTCACATCTAAATTAACTTAATAGGTCAATCAGTTGAAAATGTGCACCAACTTAAGAAATATACAAATCATGTCAGCTAACTCACCCCAGTTTGCTTAGCATTAATTCTCTGAACTTTTCAGTTAATTAGGAGTTAGCTGTTTTCTTACCACAATGATAAACAATCAATGATTGAAGCTGGGTGCAGTCTCTTTGTCTGATGGCAAAGAACCTCTGGGCTAGTTACCAACTCAGGAGCTTCAGAGAAGTTGTAGGCTTCTCATAGAAGATGAGGCTGAGATAAACCAGCTTCTGTGTAGGAATCTTCATCTCTATGATTTAATTAGGGATTTTCAGTCAGTTTTTAATCTTCAAACACAAAAAGGAATGTAGGTAGTTTCTGTGTCTGAGTACCAGCGGTAGCAATGTTAGTCTCATGGATATGGCCCTTAGCTGGCTGGGTACCAGGATGATGACAAGCTCCTGGTGATGGTTGGCTTTGATTCTAGCAACAGCCTGGATTTTTACTTACTTTATAGGAATTACATGTGCAGTGGACATACTTATGGATAGGGACCTTAGTTTTCAGTATTTATTTTATCTTGGGAATTTCAATGTTAGAACCAAAAAAAAAGAGGAAAATTGCTTTTTCTATTAATTTTTCTCCTGTTTTACAAGTCATTTTTCTACTGATTTTTTTTTGTTCTAACATTGAAATTCCCAGGATAAATAAAATAAATCTGAAAACGAGGGTCCCTAGTTATGGATGAATGCCAAGCACAGCTTTTGATTGGAGGATTCTCAATTTTTTTTGAGAAGTAAAGAGATCATCTTTGCCTAGATGACTACATCTTTGCCTAGATGACTACGACTAGAGCCTTGCACTCAGAAATTCAAAAAGAAATTAAGACATGGCTCTTCAAGCAAGCTTTTACTTAACTCACCACACCAGTCCATCCACTAACAAAACAGCATAATCCTCTTTTACATAGTTTATTTTACTTTACTTTATTTTATTTTATTATATTTTACTTTATTTTAGTTTTTCCTGTTTGTATTATTACTTTATTGTTATCATGTTCCTTTCATTATCATTGCTCTTCTCTCAATTTCCCATCTAAGATCCCATGATTGCAACCTTCCTCCTTTTATTGTTATATACCTATATTGTTTGATGTAACTTCTGCTTCTTTTTTCCCCTTCAGTTTTGCTATCTGTTTTTGCTGCAGCAGTCAAAAAAGCAAATAGAATGTTAAGAATTATTAGGAAGGGAATGGTTAATAGAATGGAAAATGTCATAATGCCTCTGTATCGCTCCATGGTGAGACTGCACCTTGAATACTGTGTACAATTCTGGTCGCCGCATCTCAAAAAAGATATAGTTGCGATGGAGAAGGTACAGAGAAGGGAACCAAAATGATAAAGGGGATGGAACAGCTCCCCTATGAAGAAAGGCTGAAGAGGTTAAGGCTGTTCAGCTTGGAGAAGAGACGGCTGAGGGGGGATATGATAGAGGTCTTCAAGATCATGAGAGGTCTTGAATGGGTAGATGTGACTCGGTTATTTACACTTTCGAATAATAGAATGACTAAGGGGCATTCCATGAAGTTAGCAAGTAACACATTTAAGACTAATCGGAGAAAATTCTTTTTCACTCAACGCACAATAAAGCTCTGGAATTTGTTGCCAGAGGATGTGGTTAGTGCAGTTAGTGTAGCTGGGTTCAAAAAAGGTTTGGTTGAGTTCTTGGAAGAGAAGTCCATTAATGGCTATTAATCAATTTTACTTAGGGAATAGCCACTGCTATTAATTGCATCAGTAGCATGGGTTCTTCTTAGTGTTTGGGTAATTGCCAGGTTCTTGTGGCCTGGTTTTGGCCTCTGTTGGAAACAGGATGCTGGGCTTGATGGACCCTTGGTCTGACCCAGCATGGCAATTTCTTATGTTCTTATCTGTAAACCGATGTGATGTACATACGAACTTCGGTATATAAAAGCTTTAAATCTATATAAATAAAAATGTAAATGTTCGTTTGTTCAAAATCTTAAATCTCTGAAAGTTCTTTACCAATTGCTTTGAAATTTTGACACAACGTTGCATTCGAATACGCGCGTGTTTTTATATACCTATATTATATAGATGTCACACCTATGACAGGTAAAAACATGCTTTTTTGGAAAACAGTACCATCTGTTGGACGTACAAGCAACACACTCTATCTACAATATAAATGGGCTCTGACCCACGGCCCGCAAATGCGCAGTAGAGAGCAGCTCTACCGCGCATGTGCGGACCATTGAGCTCTGTGATACGTGCTGGGTGTCACAGAGGGGAGGAAGAAAGGGCAGACGAGTCGCTGCTCCGAGAAACTGCTCATCCTGTTCCTCCCCTGCTGGGGAAGGGGGGAGGGAGTAGCGACTGCCGGACAGTTACACACAGGAAGAGGAAAGGGTAGAAGAGTCGCCGAGCCAGTCCATCCACCGCTTGGCAAGGGGGGGGAGGGAGTTGGGACAGCCGGAGCAGAGCAAATGCAGTAGAAAGTGGCTGTGAAGAGATCACAAGCAGCTGTAGCCTGCAGCAGCCAAAGCGCAAAGAGCTGAACAGAGAACAGCTCGCCCTCCTCCCCCGCCCCCTGAGACCCGCAGATAAGGAGAAACCAAGTAAATATCCCGCAACTGCGGGGCGTGGGGGGGATAGGGAAGGCAGTGCTGTCAGCCCGCCTGTGGGTCTCAGCCACCACGGGAAGAGTTTACATGGGCATCGCTCCACCCCCACTCCCAGCAAAGCACCGTGATGAAAGTGAAAGCCAGAGCCCTGCTCCCTCCTCCCTCTCAAGCCCCCGATTGGATTTCTTAGTCACAGGTCTGCCAGAAAGAGCAAAGTAAGCTAGGCAATTTTCCCAAATCTGTTGCAGTGCCTGCCGCCTGCCCTTTGCGAAGGGGGGGGGGGGGGAGTGTTTTCCTCTCTCTCCCAGACACAACTGGCGTGGGAACTTTGCAAGCTCTTGTGAGTGCAGAGCAAAGACTTAGGTGGGGAGGGACAAAAATCCCGCCCATTTTAACTGTGTGAGAGAGAAGTGTGGTAATGTGCGCTGAAGGCGAGTGTGAGTGCCAGAGAGAGAGGGGAGACTACGTGAGGGATTGTGTATGTGTGTGAGAGGGATTGGGTGTGCGTGTGTGAGGGACAGAGGGAGAGTGTATCTGCAAGAGAGAGAGAGGAAGCCTATGTAGGGGGCTCTATGAGAGAGAGATTCTCTAGCCCCCCCCTTCCAGCTCTCCACTTATAGGTTACAGTGGAAGGGGTTCAGGGTAGAGGAGAATGGGAGAGCAAAGGAGTTGGGGCCTGTAAGGATAGAGTGAAAGGGGTCTGAGCCTGTCCCTCCGCCACCGAGGAAGGGGGGACGGAGTTGGGATGGCAGGACCATTACACCTCGTGAGATCCCCCTCGGCCACCGCCTCAACTCCTACCACCGCCGCCGCCTCTGGCCCTTCGTGATGCTGGGGGTGGGGGGGGGCAGCGGAGCAGAGCAAAGACGTAGGAGGAGAGGGGACAAAAATCTCGCCCGTTTTAACTGGCTTAACGGCTTGCACTAAATATTTTACGATTCCATTTCAATGTTTCTGATTGCATTGTTAAATTGAAGTTTCATAGATTTCGATTTATTTTCATTTTGATTTAATTATTTCGTGTGACATTGCGTTGGAATTGAGCTGTGTCATTTACCATACCATTCATTTAGTGAGTATAGTTTGTTTTTTCTTTTTTCATTCTTTTTCATTTCTAGAATTATGCGGTTTACATCTAGACACGGATTGCTTCTCACATGGACAATTATATGTTGCGTGTTCTAGAGTCGGCAAACCAGACAATCTCTATATCTGTACAGACAATGGAACAACAAAAAATATTGTATACCCACAAGCATTGTGAAATTAACCATATTCTAAACGTGCGCGTTCTCTTTTCTTTCTTTTCCATTTAACCAGACTGAGCCACAGCAACGCGTGGCTGGGTACAGCTAGTAAATAATAAATACATTGTCTTAGGAATACTTCTTGATAAGCAATATCAAATCCATGTCAAGTTCTTTATTTCAGACAAGGTCAGAGGTAAACAGTTTTGGAGCCTTGTCAAATAAAGTTTTTAATGTTTTGCTGTAATGTTTATATTTTTCAATTCTTAAGGCATAGTGGAAAATCCGAAGTCCTTGCTGCTGTCCATCTTAGCTTGATTCAGAGAAAATGGCGGTTGGCCTAAATATTATGCCCAAAACTGCTGGATCAAAAAATATTGGAAGCAGAGCTTGACAAATGTTTAATCCTAAAATAATTATATTTTATTGAAAATAAAACAAAATTAATTCATATAGGACATGATTGGAAAGAATCAGGAGTTTTATTGGGAGGAACTAATACTGCCCTTCAATGGTGTTTGTTAGATTTTCCCATAATATGTAAAGGCACCTTCAAGTTGGTCTAAAATGTAGCAGTATGTGTGTTTCCCGTCTGCAAATTTAGGGACCATATATCTCCGATCTTGAGTCATTTACACTGGTTGTTAGTTATCTATAGCAGTGTTTCCCAACCTTTTTAAGTCTTAGGCACACTTAAATTAACAAAAATGTTGTATGGCATACTAAACACCAGCAAGCAGGCAGTGCAGATGGATATATAGTCAAAAGAAGAACTAGGGAAGCACTGAAAGCCCCACCAGTCTCTCTTCCAAATTTAACAAAAAGGGAGAGAGGGGACAGAGGCATACATGAACCCATCACAATAGACCAGCTCCCTCTATATGAAAATGCAGAAGGAGAGAGAATTCAGTGTGGTACAGCAGCCCGCTCAGTTAGTGACCTTGGCTGCCATATGTGGCTCATTGCACGCTTCCCATCTCATTCATCCTGGGAATAGGACAGAGGCTGAAAGGATTCAAATAAGGAGGCTCAGGAGAAGGTATATAAGGAGGTGCTGGGTGAAGTGTATGTGTTGCATAAAGGCCCTCATTTACCAATATCGCATTGGTATCACATAGGTACCGCCTGCGTTAATAAATTGGGCGTTCCCATGCAAATGAGGCTCTTACCGCGCAGCAGGAAAATTTCGCGTGACACGAAGTTTTTGCGATTCGTGAAAATGTCGCTGCGCGACGTTTTAGCAGAACGCGGACAAAGGTGAAACCAAGTACCACGCCCCGCGATAATGTGAAATGTATAAAAGGTCACTTCTTGCCCCTCCTCCTTTGAGGGTTTGGAAGTAGTTTTGGAGAGGAGGTAGGAGTTGGAGTTGCAGTTGGAGTTTGGAGTAGGAGTTTTGGAGTTCGATTACTGAGTGTGGTGTCTTGTTTACTTGTTGTCATCTGTTTCCCTTTACCTGTGTCTTTTGAAATCTCTGTTGGAGTGAAAGTGTGTCAGTTACCTGTTTGTCCTATCTTTGTGGAGGAGGAGTGTGGTGGTGGTGGCGAGGAGGAGTGTGGTGGAGGATGGAGCGTGAGAGGAGTGGTAGGAGAGGAGAGAAGAGGGGAGTTGAGAGTAGGGGGAGGAGGATGGAGAGGGGGAGGGAGAAGGAGGGACCTAGTGGTAGGGGTGTGATGAGTAGGAGCAGGGACAGGGGTAGTGGGAGAGATAGGCAGGAGGGTGGGGGAGGGGGAAAGGGTGAGGCAGGAGAGAATGGTGGGAAGAGGTAGGGCTAGACAGCCAGGGCAGAGGGGAAGGGAGCAGGAAGTGCAGGGTCAGTTGGGGGTGGGGGGGAGGAAGGGAGTGGGGAATCCGGTGGGTCGGAGATAGAGGCTATGGAGGAGACCCCTCCGGAAGTGGCACCCCAACCAGGCAGCCAGGCAAGGGTCAGGCAGCATGCCATGCGCTTCAGCCAGGAGGTCAATGACATGCTGATAGAAGGTGTCCTCCGTCACTATGCCCATCTCTTTGGCAACCTGGCAGTTAAGACGAACAAGGCAGCCAAGGCACAGCTATGGGCCACCATAGCTGCGGACATCAGAAGGCAAAGTGGAATACCTCGCACCAGGGAGCAGGTGGCCCACCGGGACACAGGCGGAAGGTCCCCTTGCCCGATCAGATTCACCGATATGGAGAGGCGTATCATGCAGCGGCTGGGACCAGACGTCTTCGAGGGATTGGATCCACGCCTTGATACATCCCACCTCAAAGATGGTAAGTTGGCCTGTAACCCCCTGTCCTGTGCAATGTTAGTTCTGTTTGCTGTTGAAGTTCCCCATGTGCTCTCCAGAACAGTCTTGCCCCCCCCCCCCCCCCCCCCCCCCAGGCAGGAACTGGCAGTCTGAGCTGTGGAAGAAATGCTTTCAACTGTCCACATTGTCAGTTTGCCCATGTGCTGTGCACGGCCCAGGGTTCAGGCCCCATCCCCCAGGCCCATTCTCCATGCCATTTGGTACATCATAACAACATTACTTTATAAGCAGAATGACATGTTGGTCAAAGATTATGTGTCCCTGTTTGATGTTACTCCAATTCAACCAAACGCTGTGGTACTGATGCTGTCTATCCTTTTTTCCCCCATTTTCTACAGAACACTCTGGTCCCAGGCAGCAGACGTCTGATGCCAGCTGGGAGGGCCCAGGCACCAGTAGGGACCCACCGGGGACAAGGCAGCCACCAATGCTCACAAGGCCCTTTCACATAGATGCGACGACACAGTGGTCGGAATCGGAGGAGGAGGAAGAGGTGCGGCCCATAAGATCAGCCACAGCCAGCCCCCTCACCCTGAGCGAGACCCTTAAGGATTTGGAGTGGGGGACCTCCCCCACTGCTCTGCACCCAAGCATGACATTTGAGGAAACTCCGTCCACTCACCCCACACCAGTCATGTCTCCATGAAGCCCTGCACCAGCAGCTGGGGCAGCAAGGGCAATGGCACATCCCCCAGCACCACAAGCACCTCCAGCAGTGCCACCCTTCCAACCAAACCCCGACCCAATGATTGCCACACAGGCGGAACAAATAAGGATGGAACTGCGTGGCCTGAGGAGAGCCATGAGACAGCAGAGCCGCGACTCACAGCTGCAGACTGCAGCAATCACACAGGCAGGCAACAACATTGCAGCAGCGATTGGCACACACAATACAATCTTGTTGCAAATCCTGCAGCGGATGCCGGACCAGCAGGCGTCCACTTCATCCACAACATCAACACCCCAGCCAAGTCCCTCAGGCTCCCGAAGCCGCAGGGGCCATCCCCCCAAGAACCTGCCACCTCCCATCGGACCATCACGACGTGGCAAGGGGCTCTGATAGGGGCCATCAGGCACCACAAACCGGGTAGGGCAGTTACTTCCACCCACCACTGGGATGGCCATCCCACAGAGGTGCAGTGCCATCGAGATGGAAGAGGATGTATCACTGGCTGCTCCCCACAGAGGCGCAGTGCCGTCGAGATGGAAGAGGATGCATCACTGCCTGCTCCCCACAGAGGTGCAGCGCCGTCGAGATGGAAGAGGATGCATCACTGCCTACTCCCCACAGAGGTGCAGTGCGGTCGAGATGGAAGAGGATGCATAACTGCCCAGGATGCACCATACCAAGCTGATGAGGCGCCACCTCCCACCCACCTGGTCACCTGCCCCACCGGCATCTGCTGCGCCACTCTGCTGTGTGCCATCTGCATCCGCTGTGCCACTCTGCTGTGTGCCCCTGACATCCGCTGCGTCACTCTGCTGTGTGCCATCTGCATCCGCTGTGCCACTCTTCTGTGTGCCACGTTCTGTTTTGAAGGGCTGCAAATTCTGGCAGTGTGCTGTGGGATGACCTGTCTGCTCAAGGGCTATTAATGCTGGTTGTGGGGTGCGTTCTGTGCCTCATGTCTCATGTCGTGGCACTTGGCCTGTCTCGTCCTAGGCCATGCCGCTGCTGTCTCTTCCTCGGCCTCCGCCTGCTGCCATGCCACTGCTGTGTTGTCCTGAGCCTCCGTCTGCTGCCATGCCACTGCTGTGTCTTCCTGGGCCTCCTCCTGCTGCCATGCCACTGCTGTGTTGTCCTGGGCCTCCGCCTGCTGGCATGCTGCTGCTATCTGTTCCTGGGCCTTCACTGCTGTTGCCAGACCCTTCATGTGTTTGCCTGCTGCCTACATGCTGAACTGCTGGATACCTTGTCTGCTGGCTGGATTTTCACTCTGCCGGCCGGCCTCTCAGGCAGTCCCCTTTCAGTGCACTCTTTCAACATGGACCGCCTGGGGCCTGGACTTTCACTCTGCGGGCCGGCCTCTCAGGCAGTCCCCTTTCAGTGCACTCTTTCAACATGGACCGCCTGGGGCCTGGACTTTCACTCTGCCGGCCTCTCAGGCAGTCCCCTTTCAGTGCACTCTTTCAACATGGACCGCCTGGGGCCAATGCCTGTCTACACATTGTATACTGACCAGCAGTAATCTATGTATTGCAGTATCCAAGCTATTGGGGTGCCACTTCCTGTTTCTCTGTTCCTAGGTAATCATGCTTTGCCAGTACTGATAACACCCACTACCTGCATATTTGTATATACTGCTTATGGTGGAGTGATGTAGCACGAAATTGGACCACTTTGGATCTATTAGCTATCTAGTACTTGCAGATCATGACTACCTAGGAACGTCAAATGTATGCTTAAACTGCTGACCTAATTCTTCACTATGCCCTGCAGAATGTTGTCTGGAATAAATATCCTGTTTAACCTGCCACCTTTTGTGCCCTCTTTATGTTCCTAATGTGCCCTTGGTGTACACCCGCTACACCTTGCATGCTGCACCACACATTGCACCAATGCAGAGTTTCCCAACTGCCCCCTGTCTGAGGTTCCGTATAGCAACATCTGCACCTGCCATTGACATACCTTACAGTTAGCTTCATGTACTAGGAGGGTGCTAAGGGGAACCCTGCAGAGTAAACATTAAGGGAGTACATGACATGTCCCTGACAGTAGAAGAGGTATTGTTCCTCAGTACAGGGAATGCACAGTAAGGGAGCGTTCTGATGTATGCCTGCTCTCATGATCTGTGTGGAAAGGGGAAGGGGTGGCCAGCAGTCTATTGCCATAGCAGTGCTCATGTCAGGCACTGTTGGCGGTGAGGAGTCCAGACACGTATTTCTTACCAGGGTTGAGTATCATACCTACCTCTGCCTGACAAACACCACGTATGTGAGCCTAACTGATGCTAAGGTACTAACCGAGTTTGCTTCCTAGATTGGGCTGTCACATGTGCAGGTAAACGGAAGATGCCTTCCACCAATGCTGGGTGACTGACCGAGAGGTTGCCAACCTCTGGTGCCATGCAGGACATCCATGATAGTGGTTGCTCATGCATACGCTTAATTTCCAGGCACCATTGCCATACAATAGTTTGTAGCCCTTCCCGGCTGCACATGCTAAGCATGTACCCTGTGCATACTCATATCAGTGTACATCCCCACCATGGCAGCATGTCCATGGATTCGCTGTGTGCCAGGGAAGGCTTCCTATAGTTACTATGTTAGCGTTAAGGTTGTGGGCCACTGAAAGGTGAGGCATGGGAAGGGTTATGTTGCTATCTGCATGCCGTGTATTAAAGGAGTTGCACAGATTGTCAGCAGCCAGATAACTAGGCTGTTGCTAGTCATATGGAGAGGTGAAGATATTAATGCTAATGTGTCATACCCGTTTACATGGTGCAACTGGTGTAAGGCATGCTCAACAGGCCTTAACTGTGTTGCCCTGGTGTCCATGTGCACACAGATGTGGTAACTGCTGGTGTGCAGTCAGTGTTAGCCACCAGTATATTAATTTGGTAGTCAGAAAAGGGCAAGGGTTGCAAGAAGGGGTCACCATCCGTTGTGACACACATCCCTCTGGTGCCGTCTCCTAGCTGTGCGGTGTGCATGTACTCTTTATAATGTGGGCCACGTCCACCATGTGAACACTATCTGACGGCCAACACTGTGTGGTCCACAGTCCTACAGTGTCTTCACATATTTCACCTCGCCACACACACACATATACAAGCCACTCTCCAAGGTTAACTGTCATTGTTGATGGCGCATGTTGTTTGGACAACCAGTACAGGCCAGTAACAGGTATCTGTCAGTGTTGACAGATATTCGTTATACTTTACTGACGCTTAACAGAACAACAATCATTAACATGCTGCAGAACCCCAGTGGACTTTCCTCCCTACAGGTGTGCAGTTGCGAAGGTTACAGGTAACAAATGTTGCTCACACATCATTATCAGCAGAGTACTAGTTTTTCCACATACAATGTGACCTGTGTCACCATCACGTTATATACCCACCTCACCCCTGTTGTTCTACATACTCTGTCTTGAAGCTCCTGTACCTGCAAGCCTTTCTTGAGGGACATCATGTGGATGGGACATACACCCTCAACGGAGCGATATGGGTGCATCTATGTCACGTGGAGGGACATGTAGGCCCATGTCTGGCCCATATTCCCTCTATTCTTGCACGCAGCTCAGCAGTGACTGGGAAAACCACTGTCCGCCAGCTCCTGTGGAATACATACTTGGGCAGCGAGGTAAAGGAGTCTTCTCCACATATAGCCTGTCAGGCATTGCCACAGGTCATACAGTATGTGGAAACACTAATATTCTGCTGATAATGATGTGTGAGCAACATTGGTTACCTGTAACCTTCGCAACTGCACACCTGTAGGGCGGAAAGTCCACTGGGGTTCTGCAGCATGTAAATGATTGTTGTTCTGTTAAGCGTCAGTAAAGTATAACGAATATTGGTCTCACTGCGTGTCACACACTTCTGTACTCAATTATGACTCTGTGCGGCCATGGAGGACACAATCCCTGACTGATGGTCTGCCACTGTAGGTGGATATCTGGAAGCTCTCAGCCGTCGACCTCTTGCCATACATGGTGTAAGGTGTTGCCTACATGTCCACGCCACTGTGTGGCCTGTGTATGTAGTGGTTCACAGGCCAGGTGCAACACTGAACACTGCAATGCTATTTGTCAGCACCCTTAGGCACATCTTGCTTTCCTGGCACATTCCACCTCATGAAGGACAGGTTGCCATGTCTGAGGATACAGCATGTAGTGTTCAGCCTGTTAACATCTGCGCATCCAGCAAGTGGAACTCCTGGACCACAGAACTGTGGTGCTGCATGGAGCACAATTGTTAAGGATGCACATGTGCTTGGCCAAGTGTGAGGTATTACAACACTGTAGCCGGGCATGGCAGGGGCTCATGGCAATGTTGGCCCTCCTTATATACCCTTGTGGAGGACATCTCTGGGTGCAGCCAGGTGGCGTGCTGCCAGAAGGGTGCACCCTTATAAGGTACAGTACATGGAGGCCCTATGTGTAAATCTGCATGGTATCATGGTTGAGGGGCAAACGTGAGAGCGGTTGGAGAGAGGGAGGGTGTTTTATGCAGAGGCTAGGTACCACTTGTACCCCGAGATGCCATCCTGGTATGGGCTGGTGCAGTGGCCAGCAACATCGTCATAATGGCTGCGACACACACCGACCCGTGGCATTTACACAAGCTGGGTGGGATGGGCTTGCATTTAATGTGGGCGGACTGGGTGGAGATAGGGTTGTGGTCATAGTGCTGACCGAACATCATCCCAAATGTTCACCTTCCTGCCCAGCGTACCATTGTACTATACAGTATGATGGCGACAGTGCAGTGAATCCCTACATACCTTATGAGCCACAAATGTTTCCAGTATTAGGATAGAGCCAGACATTAGTTTATCATCCTGTCTGAACCCCTGCCATCCTCATCACTGCAAGTAGCAAGCGTGGAAACCGCTGTTGCTGTACAGTAATGTGTCAGCTAGTGCATTATCACTCACACCCATGCACGTGCTGGTGTACCAAAAAGCTCTGGAATATGGTGTGCATAGGTTGCCACACCCAGGTTTGTTGCCTGGGTGTGGCAACAAACCTACAGGGGTAGTACACATGTTAGGAAAGGGGAGTGGCCTGTACATCAGTATACCTAATCACCTGCCTAGCCGTATATCTGACCCCCTTCATGCATACATTCCACCCTGTGCAGCCTCCTTTTGCATTCTGCCACCTCCATATGGCCCACACATGGGTAATGCGGGTTCAGCGAAAGGCTTGGCCTCTAATGGACACTTTCACATGTGAGTATTGACGTCCTTTATTTGCACATCAGGACCTGTGCTGGAGGGCTGTGTGATCATCTGTCAATAGTGACATTAGTTAGTCATCCTACTCAGCAGTAAGGCTGCTATGATGAGGGTGTTGGTAGAGCTCAGATGGTAATGGTGGGCTGTGTTTGCACGAACGTCAATGACTGTGTGTCTGCTCACCAGGAGCATGCTGTAGAGGTACAAATGGGTGGTCGGAGGTGCCCCCACAGTCCACAACATGCCTTCTGTGCTATTGAACCAACTGCAGTGGGTTACGTGGTCCCAGGCACACCCAGATCAGTGCCTTGTGCCGCAGTGACCCATTTGTGGGCGGTTGCACAGCCCATCTGTTGACACCCTGGCCGAAGAGGCACTCTGTTACAGTCCTGAGAGCCTCATTGGCATTTTGCACAGATCTCCATGTTTGAATACATTGCAGCTAGCTACTTTCTGCACCTTATAGACATTCGAAGGGCACCTGACACCACATTGAGGGGGACTGCATCCTTGTCACATCCACCTGTCAGTCCTCTTGTGAGGGCTTACTCCTCAGTAATGGGCATCTATCACTCAATAGAGCAGTATACACATGCATGCATCCTCCCTCTGCCAGCCTGGCCGATCAGCTGAGCTGCTGGTGACGGCCTGTCTGCGAGGTGGCTGCCAACAGTCAGATGTCCAAACAGGATTTCTTTATTGAGCAGCAACACGAATATGTAAACAAGCCCGACTCTGGCCGAGTTTCGCCCTCTTTCAATGGGGCTACATCAGGGGCTCAATTTGTGTCGTGTTTTGATTAATAAATATGCCGGTCTTAATTAAGACTCTACAACAGCTGATTATTAAACAGAGCTTGGAAAACATATACGGGCAGTGGTGCCCCTGCCTCTCATTCACTCACAGGTATTTATGTGCCGATATTATTGGATGTACTTACAGTAGCAAGTGTCAGCGGCAGCACCTCTCTCCCATATTCACTCATACAAAACTGTTTCTTCATGCCAACAGGCAGGCCATCACCTTTGTGGTGAATTATGTGACATGTGGGTGGGTACCCTCATGTCCCAGCTCAGTGCAGACAGCACTGCAGACACTTTCTACAAGTGACATGTTATGACAGGAGTATGTACGGCCTGCATTAAATGGTGGCTGTGTCCCCCAACAGGGAACATCTATATCTTGAAGAGTCTGACGGCCTGTGTGTGTGCTCGTTCTATGAGCATGCATGGCCAGGTGGCTTTTTCCTTGCTTCTCAGGCACACTGTGTTGATCACTAATGCCATCAGATAATGTGTGCCATATCTGGCATGACACAGGTGTGTGGTACCCCTTGGATGGCAGGTGTGCACTGGACAGCAACCCTGAGCTCTGCTGCTATTCCATCAGTAGTTGTACTGTGAGTAAACAGTTCATAATGTTGCTGGGGACATGATGGGCAAGGCGTTACATACTGTACAAATATTCACAGACCATATACATGTATGGTACACAATGTGCACATGAGCACCTCATGATTGACATTCCTACACAAGATACACAGTGGCTGCACCCTTTGCAGCCACAACTGCCCTGTTGTGACAGCAATGCCCGGCTGCCCATTGAGCCCCATATTACTGGTTTCGCAGCCTGATATGTGATGTGAGCAGCCATAGCTTTCAAGTGGTACTGCATGGATATGTAGGCTAGAACACATGTACATGCATAGTCAGTTACAGGGAGCCCAGTGGAGGATGTGTGTGAAACAGAACCACAGACTCATTGGAGCTGGTAGTGTACAAACCGTGACTGATGTTCCATGTCTGTACGACATGTGTTTATGGAGGCTGATACACAGTATTGGTGGGCCCATGACAGCACAGTGGCCTACATACTGCCATAGCTGTGTTGGGGGGGGCAAACTGTACATGCATCTCCTTTCCTTCGCTGCGCTTCCTTGTTGCTGCATACAGTCGCCACAACCATGTGCATGCAACCAGATAGCTGGCTCTCCTTTCGGCCAGCTGCAATGACCCCAGAGGTGTGTTGATGTGGGATGCTACAGTGATAAGGGATCTTCAGATAGGTGTGGGCAGCGCCAGATGTGCTCTTTTCTCACGCATCAATTCATGAGGCTTCAGGAGGTTGTAGGGCTCATATGTGTTCCCTGCTGTGTATTGAGGCTCTGCTGCCTAGGCACTCACTGATACCACTTGCCTACTGAAGGGTCGTTAGTGTTGCTGCAAGACGCACATGACAATAATATTGAGGTTTGGGAAATAGGGTAAGAGTGACGTAGGTAGGGTTCATTAGTCCGAATGGGCATCAATGACACACCGATATGCATGTCAACGTGATAGCATTAGGGATTGACAGAGGTGTTGGCCCTTACAGGTACAATTATTGTACGGTGTTAGCAAATCAGGGGAGGCGTGTGAGTGTGTTGTGTCTCATGGGGACAAGTGTGTACAGTACAGTCATCCTTGCTGGGATGTCAGTATGTAGCAAGTGCTTAGTCCAATGGCACGGAATAAGTAACACACATGCAGCACCTCAGCAAAGCCTTGAGGCAGCCCTTAGCCACCCTATTATGGGCTATACCCTCTGATGTAGAGCACCACCCCAAACAGTTGTTGGGTGGACAGACACCCAACAACTGTACCCAACAGTACCCAAACACCAAGAAGATCCCATGCTACTGATACCAGTAATAACAGAGGCCATTCCCTAAGTCAACTTGATTAATAGCAGTTAATGGATTTTTCCTCCAAGCATAATGGAGAAACAAGTGAGAGGGGGAACCAAGGGAGGGGAAGAGCTTGATCCTCTGTCAACCCAGGTATTGGTGGAACATGATGCTGCCTCACCTATACAGCACTCTCTTCCTACCACTCCTCCCAAAGCTGGGAACAATAGGACCTACAGATCTGGCGACCAACCACACAAGCGTCAAAAGGCAGCTCACCTGGGCCTTCGACTTGGAGGCTCATCCTCCCAGTCCAAAAAAGAAGAAAAGGGCTCAGTTACCATACTTTCCTGAACTGCCAACCTCAGACTCATTAGGGGTACCCTTACAGAGCTGGGATGCGGACATGTTTGTGGCGCTTGATTGTGGAGGACCATTAGAGTCCCCCTTCTGATTTCATCCCATCTCGGACCTTCCCCTTTTCAGCCCATTTCACTATGAAGGAGACTAAGTAGAAGCAATAACATCTGTTCCTCCACCCCTGCTCATGGAGACCAATCTGTCAATTGGAGAGGTCTTAGTGGGGCGAGGCAGGCCTCCTGAGAGGGAGCCAGGGGAAGAGCTGGGCAGAGTGAGTGCATGCCCTGATTGACCATCAGCAAGTGGAACTGAGCATAGGGGAAATATCAGAATCGAGACTTCCCACTCCTGGCTGCATAGTTTCCACTGAAGAGCAGACCATTCAGATGGACGGAGATATGGTAGTCCACTGGAGGAGGACGTAGAAGCTCCTCCTCTGCCCATCATTGAGCTGGAAGGCCTAACATCATCCATCCCAGCCCCTAGGGGGAGCACCATTTCCCCCACAAAGGGAAGGTAGGGGATGAGGGCTACCCCATTGTAGGAGGGTCACTGGATCATGCAGAATCCTTGGATTCCCCTGGGGCCCCTCAATCCTCTGGCTGAGCCAACCCTACGCTTGTCATCTGCTGCTGTTTTCCCTCCTCTCTCCAGATAAATGGGCCATTGTACAACGTTTGGCCCCGTTAAGAGAGTTAAGGAAGTCGTCCTGTTGTTCCTGCTGGCTCTGATGACAGCTCCGGGCTCTTTCCACACCCTCCTTCCCCCCCCCCCCCCCCCCACCACTGACATTATCCATGGTAGGGGGTGAAGAGGCAGCGAACAACGCCGGAGGAAGTTTCACTGCTGCTGTTTTCCCTCCTCTCTTTGGACAAATGGGCTGTTATCCAGTGCTTGGCCCCATTGAGAGAGTTGAGGAATGCATCCGATGTTCGCGCTCCAGCCGGCTCCAATGACAGCTCGGGCCTCTCGCCACACCCCCGCTGATGTCATCCACATAGGGGTGAAGAGCCGGTGAGCGATGCCGAAGGCGCCGCGTGCCGATGGAGCATGCGCCTTGTCGCAGGCATGAAGGAGCACAATAGAGGAGCTCCTTTGCTCCTTCGTACAAGACAAGTGCCAATAAGGCTCTGGATCCTGCACAGCTGTCCACGGACACTTTTAAATCTGTAAGTTGCAGTATTCCAATGATCATAGGATGGGGTAGATATGGTGATCTCGTTAATTTTAAGCAACCTTGTATGTCTCGACTGCTATCTTGCCTAATTTATATTCTACTTTTTGTTAAACCTACATCATCTGCCTTTATTGATACAAGAGATGTGAAATCCGAACCGATTCTGGTTCCGATTCACATCTCTAATTGATACCAAGATTGTTAATTAATATTCTAGCTAGTTTGACATGATTCAATTGCAACAATCAGACTTTTTCTGCATAACTGAGAGCTGGCTACTTGCCTCAGATACCACCACTCTCAACCAAATTTTCCCTACTAATTATGCTTGCTTTTCTCAACACAGAAAAAAGGGGAGGGGTTGGGGGGGAGATTATTGATCATTTATAAGGAAAGTAAGAATCCCAAATTCGAGCATGTTAGCGGAAACTCACCATATGAAACATTGGTTCTGTATCCTTATGGTTTTTCCATTTAAATAATTTAAATAACATGATCATTTTTTTTTTGTCAGAATACTTTTTTTATTAATAAGATCAGGTAGGTAACAACAAAACATTGCACCCAGAAGCTTGAGCAATGCAAACAGTAAAAACCAAACAGTTTAAGGAACATTTGAAAACAGCATTTTCGCTATTGGTGCTCCCACCTGATACTTCATTTTCTATAAGAAACGTACAAACATCCCCAAACCAACCCCCTTGTCTCCCATCCCCCACCCCCAAGCATACAATCCACACACAGTCCACATTCACACCTTACTGTGTACCCCCTCCCCCCCCGAACAGCCCAATCAGATGTGTAACCATTGGATCTGAGATCATCTTGCAGTTCCTTAGGAAGAGCCGAGACGCAAGCGTCCCAGCAAGCACAGTAAATCTTGTCCGGTTTCCGATGGCCTACCAAAAAGTCCATACGCTCCAATTGTACCATTATGGCCATGCGGTGAGCCCAGGCATGGAAGGAGGGGTTGGTGTTTGGCTCCAGCCAGTCCGCCAGAACAGTACGGCATGCCAGTATGATGGCCGCTCTTTCAAATCTGGCCTTGGAGCTGCTGCCGAGCAAAGAGCTGGGTACGGAGCTGCACAGAAGTACCATCCCCGTGAAACAAAGGGTGGCGCCCGTCAAGCGCCAACTACAGTCGCAACGGCCGCCCAAAATGATTGAAGAGATTGGCAATCAAATAGTCTATGGACCAGGGTTCCAGGTTGTAATCATTTAATGCACAAGGGAGTAGGAGTCAGCCGCATTTGAGATCGGCGAACATCATCACAGTAAAGCCAGTGTAGGATTTTAAACTGTACTTCACGAAGGCCAATGTCAGGAATCAGTTTATGCAGTCTAGTGAAGGAAGCAAGCAGTTGAGCTCCAGAAACAGGAGAGTGTAGGGCAGCAGTCCAGCGGCTTGCCAGATGAGACATCCGATCAGTACAGCGCAGCTTCTGCCCCAGATTTTTCCAGCCAGTAATAGTGTTGGCAAGATAGGCAGTGTCAAAAAAAGCATTAGCGAACTTAAATTCCGCCTCCAGTTCTGCCGTGGTCCATGCAAAGGAATGAATGTAGTGCCGGGCTTGAAGAAAAGCATAGAACTGCTTAGGAGGAATTTGGTAGGTACGCTGTAGAGTTTCAAAGTCCAGCAATTGACAAGTGCTAGCCTCATACAGATGAAATATAAACATAATTCCCTTATTTGCCCAAGACTGAAAAATGACCCCACTGTCCCGCCCCAGTACAAATTCCACATTGTGTACAAAAGGGAGTAGCAGGAACCGAATTCCCGGCAACTCATTCAACCTCCGCCACCATCTCCAAGCCTGAATACAGGGGTATAATAACACAGTAGGATAGGTTGTGGCATATCGTACAGCAGCACGAGACTGTAATTTACTCACGGGTGAGTTAGGGGCCGACATACGCTCCAGCATGCCAGCTGCGCAGAACTGATAAAATCCCGTGAGCCATTCTCCCACAAACCGCAGCTGACAAGCTACATTATATAAGCGAAAATCTGGCATGTTAAGCCCTCCCCGCTCCCTTGGCAACTCCAAAGCTGGGTATGCGAGTCGTGCTCGTTTCCCCTTCCACAGGAATTTTTGTATGCTAGAACGCAGGCGCCGAATGTCTTCCCCCCGCAGCCAACAAGGTATCATATGTAGCAAATACAACAGCTTGGGTACCAGGACCATTTTAATCAAGGCACATCTGCCAAAGAAGGACAATGGGAAGGAGGTCCATGTGGTTAACTGTGCCTGTAGCCTAGCGATACAAGTGGTAATATTTAATGCATATAACTTCTTTAAGTCCCTGGGGACCCATACCCCCAAGTATTTGAGCTTCGACGGGGCCCATTGGAAAGGAAATGGGCCCACCCACGTATCCGGTAAATGCTCGTTCAAGGCCAGGGCCTCCGACTTCGTATAATTGATACGAAGGCCCGCCACTGGGGTAAATTGGTCAAATAACTGGACAATTACCGGGATACTAGTACGCGGCCGGCCGACAAACAGCAAGATGTCGTCTGCAAAAAGCGCTATCTTTAGTGGGTGACCCCCCATACTGATGCCACAAAACATCTTTTCCCCTCGCAGGCGGATAGCCAGGGGCTCTAACGCCAAAACAAACAGCAAGGGAGACAGGGGGCAACCTTGTCTGACCCCGCACTGTATTGGAAAACCCGCTGTGGGCCGCCCATTTAGGAGGATGGAGGCACTCGGGTTGCTGTAAAGTAAGGAAAGCCATTTTAAATAGGGGCCAGAGAAGCTGTATTTGGACAATGCCCAAAATAAGTATTCCCACGATAGAGAGTCGAAGGCCTTCTTGGCATCCAGACTCAGGATCAGGGCCTCCTCTGGGGCATGGTAACTGAGTGCAGCAATGAGGCGATGGATATTACACACTCCCTGGCGACCCTGCACAAACCCAGTCTGGTCGTCCTGAATCAGTTCTGGGAGCAGGTCCTGTAACCGGGCAGCCAAAACCGAGGAGAGAATCTTGATATCTACGTTACTCAAAGAGATGGGACGATAAGATCCCACCTCTAAGGGGTCTTTCCCGGGTTTGGGGAGGACCACTATAACAGACTGATTAGCGACTGCGGAAAGGGGAGCACCCTCTAACAGACTGTTATAGTAGGCTTGTAGTGGGGCCAAGATGGGGAAGCGCAAAATTTTATAATACTCCCACCCAAACCCATCGTGTCCAGCTGCTTTACCTAGTTTCAAGCCCTGGATCACCGAGTAAATTTCTTGAGTGGTGATAGGGCAATTCAGGGCCGTGAGATCCTCCAGCTTTAGGCGAGGCCAAGACATCCCATGAAAGAAAGTCTCTGCCAGCTCCACACTCATAGGCTTGGCTCTATATAGCTGGGTATAATAAGTTAGAAATCGGGCCACAATCGCGTCCTGAGTAGTCTGATGCACTCCCTGGCCATCCCTGATCCCTGAAATGGACGTTTTTCCCTTTTCGGCCATACTAAATGAGACATTAAACGACTTGCCCGGTTACCATATTTGTATAGTTGGAAGCGGTAATAGCGAAGGGATTTAGACCCTCGCAAATGAAGGAGGTTGTTTAAGGCAGTACGAGCTAAATCCAGGGAAGCCTTAGCGTCAGTTGTCAGAGTTCCCATATGCATGTTCTGGGCTGCCTTCAAGATCTCAGTAAGCCGAAGGATCTCAGCGTTTCGTTGTCTATTCTGTTTGGCCACGTAAGCGATTATGGCCCCTCGCATCACCGCCTTCCCTGCCTCCCACACCGTCCCGGAACCAACATCAGGGGTATGATTATGGGCTACATAGTCCTCCCAACTACTCTGTAAATACTTTTGAAAAGCACCATCTAGGTAAAGATCAGTTCGCATGCGCCAGGAGAACGGAGGATGTGGGCCACGCCCCCAACGCAGGGTAATAGTAACCGGGGCATGATCAGACAGGGCAATGGTCCCTATAGCCTCTTCCAGTTGAGGGAAGCATCGTTCGGAGACCAACAAATAGTCTAATCTGGAGTATGTATTATGCGGGTTAGAGTAAAAGCTGAAATCCCTGTCCTGGGAATGGAGGACCCTCCACGCATCTAAAAGATGCAGTTCTTGACAAGGTAAATTAACGCCCTTAGTCAAATCCGCTGCCGAAGTAATTTTTGGGGGTTTAACATCTATGTTTTTATTTGCCACCACATTAAAATCACCCCCCACTACCAAGTGATAGAGAATTCCAGTAACAGTTGCAATAGATGAGCAAAGAACCCTGGAGAATACACATTGGGGGCATAGACATTGCAAAATACAATTTTCTGCTGGTATAACGTGCTCGCCACCAGAATATATCGCCCTTCATCATCCTGACAAGAGCACATTAGGTGGAATGGCAAATTTCTATGCACAAGGATGGCAACTCCCCTCTTGCGCCTTCCATAGGAAGAATAATAACATTGGCCCACCCAATCACGCTTCAATTTGGCATGCTCCGCATCTCCCAGGTGAGTTTCCTGTAAGAATGCCACCTGCACCTTCAGGCGTTTAAACAGCGCATTTAATTTGGTACGTTTTATTTGGGAGTGGACGCCAGCCACGTTCAAAGAAATCACTTTAACTTGTGCCATAGGAAATTGTGAAATTGATAGTTATGTCTCGGAGCCCCGAGAAACAGACCTCAAAGGGTCCCCTCGACCTCCCAGCCTAGGTCGTGGGGATTCAAGAAACAGTAAATAACCATAGTAGATCCAAAATATACAAGAAACATATACCTCTATGAGCCATTCTTTACTCCCCGGAAGATCCCCCCCCCAAACACATTCACACACAGCCATTCCTACAACCACACACCCGACCTACAACCACCACCACAACTCCCAGGAGTATGAAGCCCCGACCCGCTTTCACCTATATCCGGGGTTCCAATGAAGAGTAGGGAGATCTTTGCTGAGGGTGTTTTCAGACATAGGATCCAGGTACTAAGTCAAACCCTCTAAAATTCGGATGCTGGTGGTAATTCTTGTCCGCCCTGTTCTTAAATTTTTATACAGCAGCTGACAAATCTTTTCCCAAAGATTTCAAATTTCTGGGCGGTCCTCTTCAACACCGGAAAGAACCTATTAATGGAAGTGGAACAGGAAACCTGGGATGTTGACCATTTACAATGGTAAATGGCAAGGGTCAACCTGAATCTCCCATATGGTTATTATGGCAGAATTCTGTCCACGGTAACAGGGAGACCCAATCATCCTCTTTCACCCATGTAGGCCCTGAGGGGAAAGCCTTCAGGATCTGATTTGTTTGGTCTGTTTGCCCATTGGATTGGGGGTGGTAAGCAGATGAGGTCAAGGGTCATATTAAATTTATGGCATAGATTTCTCCAGAACGAACATGTGAATTCTACACCTCTGTCACTGACTGTGTTCTGGTAAGAACATAACATGCCATACTGGGTCACACCAAGGGTCCATCAAGCCCAGCATCCTGTTTCCAACAGTGGCCAAACCTGGCAAGTACCCAAAAACTAAGTCTGTCCCATGCTATTGTTGCTAGTAATAGCAGTGGCTATTTTCTAAGTCAACTTAATTAATAGCAGGTAATGGGCTTCTCCTCCAAGAACTTATCCAATCCTTTTTTAAACACAGCTATACTAACTGCACTAACCACATCCTCTGGCAACAAATTCCAGAGTTTAATTGTGTGTTGAGTGAAAAAGAACTTTCTCAGATTAGTTTTAAATGTGCTACATGCTAACTTCATGGAGTGCCTCCTTGTATTTCTATTATCTGAAAGGATAAATAACCGATTCACATCTACCTGTTCTAGACCTCTCATGATTTTAAACAACTCTGTCATATCCACCCTCAGCCGTCTCTTCTCCAAGCTGAAAAATCCTAACCTCTTTAGTCTTTCCTCATAGGGGAGCTGTTCCATTCCCCTTATCATTTTGGTCGCCCTTCTCTGTACCTTCTCCATCGCAACTATATCTTTTTTGAGATGTGGCGACCAGAATTGTACACAGTATTCAAGGTGTGGTCTCACCATGGAGCAATATAGAGGCATTATGACATTTTCCGTGTTAGGACCTGGAGCGTGGACCCTTGTTCTGAGGTAGAGTCTGCACTGCCGTCAAGGAGAGAACTCCTCATCGGCCTCTACCGTCAGATGGCGAGGCCTGTTGCAGATGTAGATCGGACTTCACCCTGGAAGCACGTGATCCCCCCAGGAGGAGCCCGTAGGGACACGGCCGCTGGGACTTAGGCGACTCCCTGAAGATAGAAGATGGTCTGGATACAGGCGCCTCCTGCAGGTCGTGGGTTCCAGACAGCTGGCGCCTCCAGCAGGTCGTAAGTAGTCTCCGTAAAGAAGTTGAAGAAAATCCAAAAGCCGGTCCAGGAGTCAGAGTCCAAAGAGCGGTCCGCAGCCAGTCCAGGGGTCGGAGTCCAGAGCGCGGTCAAAAGCCAGTCCAAGGGTCTGTATCCAGAGAGCGGTCCAAAGCCAAACCAGAGGTCGGAGTGCAAAGCGTGGTCCAAAGCCAGTCCAGAGGTCAGAGTCCAAAGCGTGGTCCAAAGCCAGTCCAGAGGTTGGAGTCCAGAAGAATCAATCCAGCAAGGACGGCAGAGCAGAAGCGGGATGAAGAACCAGGATACCAGGAACTCAGGAACCAAGCAAGACCTCAGTACCAAGGCAAGGACTGAATGCTCAGCCCTTGCCTTAAATACAAGAAACCGGGGGAGGAGCTTCAGGGGGAGCCATGACACTTCCTGTCATGGCTCCTTTAAGAATTCTCTTCAGCCGCGCGCGCCGCCCTACGGGGCAGAGGAGGAGCAGTCAGCTTGCCACGGAGCCATGCTGCCGACAGCCATAGCAGCGGTCAGAGGGAGAGAAGAAGAGTCTGCAGGCAGACTCAACATGCCGGCGATCCAAGTGAGTAGCTACTGCGGCCATCGGCCTTGCTTCAATTGCGGCTGACCACGGCCGGCGGCCATGACACCTGATCCCGGTCGCGGCCTGCCGCAGCCGACGCTGCTAACATTCCATTTTATTTACCATTCCCTTTCTAATAATTCCTAACATTCTGTTTGCTTTTTTGACTGCCGCAGCACACTGAACCGATGATTTCAATGTGTATCCACTATGACGCCTAGATCTCTTTCTTGGGTGGTCGGACCTAATATGGAACCTAACATTGTGTAACTATAGCATGGGTTATTTTTCCCTATATGCATCACCTTGCACTTATCCACATTAAATTTCATCTGCCATTTCGATGCCCAATTTTCCAGTCTCACAAGGTCTTCCTGCAATTTATCACAATCTGCTTGTGATTTAACTACTCTGAACAATTTTGTATCATCTGCAAATTTGATTACCTCACTCGTCGTATTTCTTTCCAGATCATTTATAAATATATTGAACAGTAAGGGTCCCAATACAGATCCCTGAGGCACTCCACTGCCCACTCCCTTCCACTGAGAAAATTGTCCATTTAATCCTACTCTCTGTTTCCTGTCTTTAAGCCAATTTGTAATCCACGAAAGGACATCGCCACCTATCCCATGCCTTTTTACTTTTCCTAGAAGCCTCTCATGAGGAACTTTGTCAAACGCCTTCTGAAAATCCAAGTACCGGTTCACCTTTATCCGCATGTTTATTAACTCCTTCAAAAAAGTGAAGCAGATTTGTGAGGCAAGACTTGCCTTGGGTAAAGCCATGCTGACTTTGTTCCATTAAACCATGTCTTTCTATATGTTCTGTGATTTTGATATTTAGAACACTTTCCACTATTTTTCCTGGTACTGAAGTCAGGCTAACTGGTCTGTAGTTTCCCGGATCGCCCCTGGAGCCCTTCTTAAATATTGGGGTTACATTAGCCATCCTCCAGTCTTCAGGTACAATGGATGATTTAAATGATAGGTTACAAATTTTTACTAATAGGTCTGAAATTTCATTTTTTAGTTCCTTCAGAACTCTGGGGTGTATACCATCCGGTCCAGGTGATTTACTACTCTTCAGTTTGTCAATCAGGCCTACCACATCTTCTAGGTTCACCGTGATTTGGTCCAGTCCATCTGAATCATTTCCCATGAAAACCTTCTCCGGTACTGGCACCTCCCCAACATCCTCTTCAGTAAACACCAAAGCAAAGAAATTGTTTAATCTTTCCTCAATGGCCTTATCTTCTCTAAGTGCCCCTTTAACCCCTCTATCATCTAACGGTCCAACTGACGCCCTCACAGGCTTTCTGCTTCGGATATATTTTAAAAAGATTTTACTGTGAGTTTTTGCCTCTACGGCCAACTTCTTTTCAAATTCTCTCTTAGCCTATCTTATCAATGTCTTACATTTAACTTGCCAACACTTATGCATTATCCTATTTTCTTCAGTTGGAGCCTTCTTCCAATTTTTGAATGAAGTTCTTTTGGCTAAAATAGCTTCTTTCACCTCCCCTTTTAACTATGCTGGTAATCATTTTTTTATTTTTATTTTATTTATTTATTTATTTATTGTTTTTGTTATACCGAGTTTCATGATAGGCATCACATCAACCCGGTTTACAAATAACAAGGAGTGTAAAGCATAACGTAACGTAAAAAACAATATTTTCAATAAGAACCTTGAACTTTAAATACAGTGAATCAGAAAAAGGGAGAGGGAAAGTTACAAAAAACAAGGAAAATAAACTTGGGATGGAAGGGGAGAAATTGAACAGCACAATATTTACATTTCAGCCTATTGATACATTAGAATAGCAAGTGAAAAATGAAACGGTACATAGGTAATCAAATGAATAAATATGACAGTTGTGAATGGTAATAGTATGATAAATATTCAGCAGGAATTAGTGAGAGAGGGTTTGAGGTTGGTTTTGCCTTTTTTCCACCTTTTTTAATGTGTGGAATACATCTGGACTGTGCTTCTAGGATGGTATTTTTTAACAATGACCACGCCTCTTGCACACTTCTTACCTTTGTAGCTGCTCCTTTCAGTTTTTTTCTAACAATGTTTCTCATTTTATCAATGTTTCCCTTTAGAAAGTTTAGCACAAGAGCCGTGGATTTCTTACTGTCCCCCTTCCAGTCATTAATTCAAATTTGATCATATTATGATCACTATTGCCAAGCAGCCCCACCACCGTTACCCCTCTCACCAAATCCTGTGCTCCACTGAGAATTAGATATAAAATTGCTCCCTCTGTCTGTTCCTGAACCAATTGCTCCATAAAAATGTCATTTATTCCATCCAGGAACTTTATATCTCTAGCATGTACCGAGGATATTTTACACAGTCAATATTGGGGTAATTGAAATCTCCCATTATTACCACACTACCAATTTGGTTAGCTTCCCTAATTTCTCTTAGCATTTCACTGTCAGTCTCACCATCTTGACCAGGTGGACGGTAGTATACTCCTACCACTATAGTCTTCCCCGACACACAAGGGATTTCTACCCATAAAGATTCAATTGTGCATTTAATCTCATGCAGGATGTTTAAATGCACTAAATCCCGAACATAAAGTGCTACACCACCTCCCGGGTGTTCCTCTCTGTCATTGCGATATAATTTGTACCCCGGTATAGCACTTTCCCATTGGTCGTCGTCCTTCCACCACGTCTCTGAGATGCCAATTAAGTCTGTCATCATTCACTGCTATACTTTCTAATTCTCCCATCTAACTTCTTAGACTTCTGGCATTAGCATACAAACATTTCAAAGTTTGTGTTTTGTTTGTATTTTCATTCTGCTTTTTAGTTGAGAGGAATAAATTAGAATTTTTTAGCTCAGGTGAGTTTTTAGTTACAGGCACTTGGACTACTTTTCTTATTATTGGCACCTCACTGTCGGGATGCCCTAATTCTAATGCATCATTAGTTTCCTTTGAAGATGCCTCTCTCCGAACCATGTGATGCTGAGCGACTGTCGGCTTTCCCTTTTGTTCTAGTTTAAAAGCTGCTCTATCTCCTTTTTAAAGGTTAGCGCCAGCAGTCTGGTTCCACCCTGTTTAAGGTGGAGCCCATCCCTTCGGAAGAGACTCCCCCTTCCCCAAAAGGTTCCCCAGTTCCTAACAAAACTGAATCCCTCTTCCTTGCACCATCATCTCATCCACGTATTGAGACTCCGGAGCTCTGCCTACCTTTGGGGACCTGCGTGTGGAATAGGGAGCATTTTAGAGACTGCTACCCTGGAGGTTCTGGATTTAAGCTTTCTACCTAAGAGCCTAAATTAGGCTTCCAGAACCTCCCTCCCACATTTTCCTATGTCGTTGGTGCCCACATGTACCACGACAGTCGGCTCCTCTCCATCACTGTCTAAAATCCTATCTAGGTGACGCGTGAGGTCCGCCACAGTTAGTCAGCCAGAGTGACTCACTACTCTCTTGATAACAAATGTTGGTACCTAATCAAACCAAATCACACAACCTCAACACATTTCCAAGGTGAGTAACTGAACTGAACTTTTCAACCTTTTTACTTAGGTATACACTGTTCCTAGCTTATTTGTAGCTTCTGGCTACTTTTTTGTTGGTTTTTTTGTTTTTAATATACAAACACTAACTTCTGCTTATTAGCTGCCTTACAGACAATTAAAAATAAACACACCAAATAATATTTCCAAATAGTTAACTTCGCCCCAGTATTTAAAAAAAAGAAAATGTCCCAAGCAAAATCTTACTGATTCCTTTCAGCCACCAGCAAGGTGATCCTCTCCTCTCAGTGCTCCCACTAGATTGTCTCTCCTCTGTGCTCCCATGTTGGAAGAAGTGGTCAATAAGTTCTGGAGCTATTGGAAGTGGTACAAAATGCGCCATTTTAGAAAAGTAGTCCACTATGATCCAGATTATGGTGCATCCTTTGGGAGGGGGGCAGATCCATTATAAATTCCATTACTGTATGAGACTAGGTTTTTCTCGGGATCAGTTATGACTGTAGGAGTTCCCACAGATGTGAATGAGATGGCTTGTTGGACTCTCAGTTAGGACAAGACTTAATGTATTGCTGAACATCCTTAGAAATTTGAGGTCACCAATAATGGCGAGAGAGAAATTCCAAGGTTTTGCAGACACATGGATGTCCAGCTAGCCTCGAGTCATAGGCCCAATGGAGAGCCTTCTCCTTGAGGCATTTGGGCATCATGGTTTTCCCAGATGGTACCATGATGGAAATGACAGCAAGGATTTGCCTGGATCAACAATGAGCATCCGCCCACTGATTTTTCCGTATGATGGTATGTCAGATGAAGATCAAAGTGATTGAAAAATGGTAACCACCTTGCCTGAGCCTGCTGTAGATGCTGAAGATTTTTATGATCCATGTAGATGGGATGAACAGCTCCTTCCAGGAAATGTCTCCACTCTTCAAGGGTGAACTTTATTCCTTGACGTTCACTGTCTCCAATAATTTAGTTTCTTTCAGAAGGTGTAAATTTTCTTGAAAAGAAAAAACACTGGATCATCGCTCTAGCAGTTGGTTGAGAAAGCACATCAATGACTCCAGTTGATGAAACATCTTCCTCCATGAAAAAGGGTTCCTGGGGGTCAGAATGCTTAAGGCAGGAGGCATCAAGAAGGCTGATTTGAGCTTGTTGAAAGCTTGGACCACAGCCTCGGACCTGTTCTGAGTGTCAGAACCCTTTTTTGTTAGGGAGGTGAGAGGTTCTGCTATAGAGGAATAACTGTGGATGAACTGATGGTAGTAATTAGTGAATTCCAATAGTCACTGAAGGATCTTGCGAGCCACTGGTTGAGGCCAGTTCTGAATAGCAACCAACATTTTTTGATCCATCGTGAGACCTTGATTAGAAATAAGGTAGCCCGAAAAGAGAAATTCCATTTGCTCACAGTAGCACTTCTCTGATTTGGCATATAGCCGGTTCTCCCGCAATCATTGCAGAACAGTTCTGATGTGTTTCCTATGTTAAGCGAGAGATTGGGAGTAAATAAGGATGTCATCCAGATGTACTAGGATGTACGATTGTAGGAGATCTCTGAAGATTTTGTTTACCATGTGCTGAAACATTGCAGGGGCATTGCAAAGACCAAATGGCGTGACTAAATACTCTTAATGGCCATCCCAAGTGTTAAATGCCATCTTCCACTCATTATCGTCACAAATTCGAATAAGGTTATATACACCTTGGAGATGCAATTTTGTAAAGGTGATGGCACCTTGGAGTCTGTCAAATAGTTCCGAAATGAGGGGGTAACGGGTACCAATTTCTTTTAGTAATAGCATTGAGGTCATGATAATCAATAAGGAGTCATAGGGACCCCTTTCTTCCCCATGAAGAAGAATCCTGCCTCTTCCTGGGAAGTAGAGGGTCAAACGAAACTACATTCGAGGTTTTCCTTTATGTATCCCCTGCATTTCTGGGATCTATAAGGGTAAACCCTGTCACGAGATGGAACCTTGTCAGCAGATCAATGGCGCAGTCATAAGACCTGTGGGGTAATAGTGTTTCGGCTCATTTCTTACTGAAGACCTCTGTATATGCTGCATAGGCTCGTGGTTGTAGCTCAGGTGGTACAGGAATTGTATCCAGGGCGACGGTCAGTGGGGATAGCATTGGTTGCATACACGCTTGGAAGAATGTGGATCCCCACTGTGAAATTTCTATCGATTCCCAATCAACTGTTGGGTTATGTTCCCGGAACCACAGCAACCTCAAAATAATTGGGTTCACAAACTTGGGCAAAACAAAGAAGGAAATCTATTTCTTGTGCAAGACTCCTGTCTGTAAGATTAGAGGAGTGGTGGCAGTCTGCATTTCCCCTGGAAGTGGCTATCCATGTACTGAGGAGATCATCACTGGAGGGTTCAACTGGAAACTGGAAGATTGTACCGACATTGGGCCAAGATTGTACTAAATCTTCCTTAAAGAAGTTCTCAGCTGCACCGGAATGCAGGAATGCCTTAGTAGGAATTCCCTCAGTCTCCGTCTTCAACAAGATAGAAACCAGAATTTGTTGCGCAGGTGATGGGCAAGAGTGACCTAGGGCTTCTCCACCCACTCCAACCAGACTTAGTCTCAGAAGTTTTCTGACGTCTCCATACACTGTGTGGCATAGAGCTCAGAACCAGCACAATACAGGCAAAGGTCGAGGTGCCTGTGTCTTTATTTCTCTTCTTCAGAAAGTTTAGCTCTACTAAGCAGCTTAAGTTCTTCTATGGCCTGGGACAACACAGACTCCCTGGGAGGAGGCATGGAAAGTCTTTGGGGAGCCAGTTTCTAGTGCCTTCAATAGGAGTCCCTCTCCCGGGTGCATTCCTGAAATCTCCATAAATTCTAATACAGAGGGTGATGAGGTCGTCCAATTCCATGGGTACAACCCGCCCAGCCAACTCATCTTTAATATGGTGTGCGAGAAAATGTTAGATTCCAGACTTTTTTATTCCATGTGAGCTCAGATGCAAGAGTCCTAAACTGGATGGCATAATGACCTGTAATCTTACAGCCTTGGCAAATAAAAGTAAGTCCGCCACAGCGAAAGAAGAACATCCAGACTTGTCAAAGACCTTGCAGAACTGATCTAGAAACATTTCAAGATTTCCCATAAGGGGCTCATTCCACTCTGACAGAGAAGAGGCCCAGTCCAGAGCTGATCCAGAGAGCGAGAGGATATAAAAGTCACCTTGGTCCGATCATTAGGGAAGGAAGCCGCTTGCAGCTTGAAATGCATCAAGCACTGGTTGAGGAAGCCATGGCATATCTTGGGATCCCTGTTGTACCTGGGTGGAAGTGCTAGATGTGGAACAAAGCATAGTGGGTGTACTATCATAGCAGAAGCCTGTACTGGTGGCACCGATGGTGGTTCCTAGACCTATAGGGCATCCAAGTGTCTGGTCAAACTTGAAACAGCCCCATTATCTTCATCTGGTCTTGTTGCTATAGTCAAATAAATATAACATCATATGGGTAACCCACAGGTATAATTCTTATGGATAAATAATATATAAATACCTGTGTATAATTTAACTCTGTTTTATTGTTAATCTTTTAATTTAACACACATACAATCCACAAATTTATGTTAAAACCAATACTATCACTCATACCACATTCACACATGCACAATCATATAACATAGAAAAAATATTGCACCTAATTCTAATACAGCAGTTCACCTATTACCAACATATTAAAATACATCTTATCTGTTTTATGTAAGGGCCTCGCCCAATGGTTTTATGTTCACTGTAAACCGATGCGATGTGCGAACGGACATCGGTATAAAAGAAACGTTAAATAAATAAATAAATAAATAAATACATCCAAAATTATTACAATCAGATAGCACCAATTTTATCATCCAATCCACCCTTATTTCTTATTGGTCTCCCTCTAGATATTCTTTGTTATTAGAAAAACTCTCTCTCAGTTCCCTGTCATATTCATTACTTTATATAAATTCCTGACGAAAAGCTTCCGTTTCACCGAGGTGGTTTCCTCAGGGGACCGTTATCCACTCATTGCTTTCATTTGAAAAGCCGGGAACTTCTCTATATAATTCATAGGGTGCTTGTTGCTTGTGCCGTCTGTGATAAAACACAATCCTGAATACATAAATGTTTTATTATTAATAATATATTAAAAAATGTAGAATGAATTAAATTTAAAGGTAAACTATTTGTCCAGTCACTATCCTTAAATACCAACGGAATGCTTACCTATGTTTTACTCCGTATAACTCCTTAACATTACTTTTATCAACTGTCTTCCACGTTGTTTCACAACCTACCAATCCATCAGAAAAAAGGACATTTTAATCCACCACCAAATACCACACAAATCCATTTAGCTTCGTTCTTACATATATACTAACCTGCCCGGAGGTATTTACTTCCACTTCTTATGTTAAACACCACTAACTTTGTAAATCAGCGTTTTTAAGACTTAATCCTTTATGAACACCACTGCTTCATACACCTTCGTGGCCGCCGCTGTCACCCACACCTTCTCAAACGCTGATATAAATACTGCCGTCGGCTATCATACTGCATTCCCATCTACAATACATAGTAAATCTCATGTCTACTAATAACTTGCATATTTCTTAGCACTTCTTCTATAAAATGCAACAAAATCAGCTCACATTCTAATATGCCTTAGCGCACTACTCCATTTTCCCAAAACGCCGCGATTGCGCATTACTTCCTACCCACACCCTTATACTTTAAATATCCCTCCTCTCACTTGTATTGGATACCACTACATCACCTGATCCTCAATTTGTGATCAAACTCCACCTACCAACTCAAGATAGTTGCAACCATCGCCGAACCACGCTATAAGAATGCATTCCATTCTATTTCTAAATTTAGACCGCCAGGAGTCACTGTTCCCCACTGGAATATATATCGCTGTTCCTTCTTTGTTAGCACTGTTGATATGTTTCCTCCTCTACTTAGCTCAACTTGATTAAGGACACAAAATCTTAAATCGTGAACATCATGCCTTTTCTCTTGCCAGTGCTGTACCAACGGGGCATTTTCTTTCCGTATACGTATATTACTAAGATGCTCAATTATTCTCGTTTTTAATTTTCTTTTAGTATGCCCTATATAATACAGCCCACATGGGCATAAAATCATATAAATGACTTGAGCTGACTCACAATCAAATTGCCTAGGCAAATAGTATATACGACCTGTGGATGGAATTGTCAAGGAAGTTGTCAAATATACCTGAGGGCATACTACACAGTGACCACATTGATATTGACCCTTCTGATCATTTAATAACCTTGGTATGGTTAAAACCGTCGAAGCTAACATATCCCTCAAAGAACGTCTCTTTTTGTAAGCAAAAATAGGATATTCCTTAAACACTCTATCATCTTTGATAATAGCCCAATGTCGATACACTATATCTTTAATTTGCATCACTTGATGCACTGTAGTGCACAGTAAATGAATTCAAACTGAAGTCGCTAGAGCTGGTTGATAGATTTATGGAAAGGGGTTATAAGAGGAAGATTGTTAAGAAAGCATATAAACAGGCGCTTTATGCAAATAGAGAGAACCTATTGATACCTGGTGATAAAATCCCATTGACCAGGATGGTATGTACGTTGCCTTTTTCCCATCAAGTGATGCAAATTAAAGATATAGTGTATCGACATTGGGCTATTATCAAAGATGATAGAGTGTTTAAGGAATATCCTATTTTTGCTTACAAAAAGAGACGTTCTTTGAGGGATATGTTAGCTTCGACGGTTTTAACCATACCAAGGTTATTAAATGATCAGAAGGGTCAATATCAATGTGGTCACTGTGTAGTATGCCCTCAGGTATATTTGACAACTTCCTTGACAATTCCATCCACAGGTCATATATACTATTTGCCTAGGCAATTTGATTGTGAGTCAGCTCAAGTCATTTATGTGATTTTATGCCCATGTGGGCTGTATTATATAGGGCATACTAAAAGAAAATTAAAAACGAGAATTATTGAGCATCTTAGTAATATACGTATACGGAAAGAAAATGCCCCGTTGGTACAGCACTGGCAAGAGAAAAGGCATGATGTTCACGATTTAAGATTTTGTGTCCTTAATCAAGTTGAGCTAAGTAGAGGAGGAAACATATCAACAGTGCTAACAAAGAAGGAACAGCGATATATATTCCAGTGGGGAACAGTGACTCCTTGCGGTCTAAATTTAGAAATAGAATGGAATGCATTCTTATAGCGTGGTTCGGCGATGGTTGCAACTATCTTGAGTTGGTAGGTGGAGTTTGATCACAAATTGAGGATCAGGTGATGTAGTGGTATCCAATACAAGTGAGAGGAGGGATATTTAAAGTATAAGGGTGTGGGTAGGAAGTAATGCGCAATCGCGGCGTTTTGGGAAAATGGAGTAGTGCGCTAAGGCATATTAGAATGTGAGCTGATTTTGTTGCATTTTATAGAAGAAGTGCTAAGAAATATGCAAGTTATTAGTAGACATGAGATTTACTATGTATTGTAGATGGGAATGCAGTATGATAGCCGACGGCAGTATTTATATCAGCGTTTGAGAAGGTGTGGGTGACAGCGGCGGCCACGAAGGTGTATGAAGCAGTGGTGTTCATAAAGGATTAAGTCTTAAAAATGCTGATTTACAAAGTTAGTGGTGTTTAACATAAGAAGTGGAAGTAAATACCTCCGGGCAGGTTAGTATATATGTAAGAACGAAGCTAAATGGATTTGTGTGGTATTTGGTGGTGGATTAAAATGTCCTTTTTTCTGATGGATTGGTAGGTTGTGAAACAACGTGGAAGACAGTTGATAAAAGTAATGTTAAGGAGTTATACGGAGTAAAACATAGGTAAGCATTCCGTTGGTATTTAAGGATAGTGACTGGACAAATAGTTTACCTTTAAATTTAATTCATTCTACATTTTTTAATATATTATTAATAATAAAACATTTATGTATTCAGGATTGTGTTTTATCACAGACGGCACAAGCAACAAGCACCCTATGAATTATATAGAGAAGTTCCCGGCTTTTCAAATGAAAGCAATGAGTGGATAACGGTCCCCTGAGGAAACCACCTCGGTGAAACGGAAGCTTTTCGTCGGGAGTTTATATAAAGTAATGAATATGACAGGGAACTGAGAGTGAGTTTTTCTAATAACAAAGAATATCTAGAGGGAGACCAATAAGAAATAAGGGTGGATTGGATGATAAAATTGGTGCTATCTGATTGTAATAATTTTGGATGTATTTTAATATGTTGGTAATAGGTGAACTGCTGTATTAGAATTAGGTGCAATATTTTTTCTGTTATGTGATTGTGCATGTGTGAATGTGGTATGAGTGATAGTATTGGTTTTAACATAAATTTGTGGATTGTATACTTGTTGCTATAGTACCATAAGAGTCAATCCAGCCATAGTGTGAGGCAAGGATGAGTCCACCAAAGTCATGGCCTCAGAAATCTGTCACAGAGTGCGAATCCTTAGGCAGTGACATGGTTTGTGCTACCCAGCACATGAGTATGGGCTGAATTCTCACCGACAGTAGGCGACATGCTACAGGCTGGAACTGGGAGAAGGCTTCATCTATATTAGCCTCTTCCCCTTAGGTTGAGCCCTTGGGTTTTGAGGCTGGCAGGACTTCGGCAAATACCCAGCAGGAGAGCGATAAATCGTTGAAGACAGGCAGCAGCCAGACAAAATAGAGTCAGACTGAAGTCAAGGCAGCATCCATATCAAAGACAAGATCAAGGTAGTGTCAGTATCTAAGCACGGGTCAAGGTCCAACTTGTCAGTCAGCGAAGGTAAGGATAACAGAGGAAAAGACAAGGAAGACTGGAACAAGACAAGGAGCTGAGAATGCTGGAACAAGACAGGAATTAGAAGTGGCAGCAGGTACGGGGCAAGGCAGAAAGAGAGAGGATCAGGGGCTAGAACCAGGCAGGAGCAGGCAGATGCTGGAGCTCGGCAGGAACTGGAACTAGAGCAGGAAAGAGACAAGGAGGAAGGCAGACTGGAACAACAGCAATGAGCACAGATAAGACTGAAGGAGCTTTTGCTGAGGCACTGGAGTGTTGCGAAGCTGGCAATTTATATATCCCTGCTGCCAGTGTCATTAGTGAGTGCCGCCATGGGTCTTTTAAATGGCTGGGAGGTGCTCTCGTGTGTGCCCAAAGAAACACAGAGCGGCAGGAGTCCGCATTGGTTCAGGAGCCGGACTGGAGGCATCAGCGGCATGTGAGGTGAGTGTGGGTCAACTGTGGCGAGGCTGCTGTGGTCGGACAAATATTACAACTAAGTTACCTAACATTAAAGACAAATGTAATTAAGTTGAACATTGCAAGCTGTTTTGCATTTGCACACAGTTATTTTATTGTTCATTATAGAGCTTAGTATATACAGTTTTACATTTTACAAGAGATGAAGCTTGATAAGTCCCTTTTCTGAAGCGTTAATAGTAAAAGAAAAGATGGCTGTGATAGATCAAACTTAGGGAGGTTATTGAAAGGAATGAGATTTGAACCTGAGAAAGACTTGTTTATCAATAAAGCATGTTCTTGTTGGCTTACTTTGGTATATTTAGTTGCCAACTTTCGGGGGAAAAAAGGAATATTTTATTCATCTGAGATTGTGGTTCTCCTTATTTTACATTAAAATTGAAGTTGAATACAGTGTTATGATGCTTAATGTCCAAGTTTAGAAATGACTTCTGATCTTTTGCTGTAAGACTAGTTGAAACCAAGATGAACTGTATAAGTTGCAAATTTGTGCTTGTAACGCTGGGCTGGTCGTGGGATGGCCCTGCAACTGGCCACACTCACATTGCAAGCTTGTTTCAAGGCCGGCACGCCACTGACGCTATCATTTTCTGCTCCAGTGTGCTGGCCCTTAGACACACTTGAGTGCCACTGTTTCCTAGATATAGGCCCCATGGCAGGTGAAGAGGTTGGGCATCAGTACAGTTGGATATTTAAAGACCAGCCGAGCTCTCTACTGATGCCTCAGCAACAGGTCCTCCCTGCAGTACATGCTCTTCCGTGTTCCTGCCTTGTTTCCTGTCTTGTCCCAGCCTGCCTTGTTCTTGCCCGACTTATCCTTTGTCTTGTCTCCTTCCTGGTCCTCTCCCCTGCCCTGCTTCTGTCTAGTCTGTGGAATATACTTGCTTAGTTAGCCAGGAACAGATTCTTCAGACCTTTAACCCAGTTGAATGATGGCCTACTGCATATCAAATATTTTCCCACTTTTCATATAGAACAGAGAGATGATATGTGTTGCTTCCTACTTTTTCAAAATGCAAAATTTCTCTTTTGATTTATACTCTTCTTGTCAGCAATAAAAACTAAGGAAACTAGGTGTTATTTCTTTACTACACCAGTCTTTGAAAAATATAAATGGCAAACTTTGTAAAAAAAGACTATATTTTTTTAAATAAATGTGCTTATAGAAACAAATCGTAGTGATCAGGACACATCATGTGTTTACATTTTTTTCTGATTTTATTTTTATTTTTGAAGGAATATGTTGGAGAAGTGTATAAGCAATGAGCTCAAAGCTACAGACAAAGATTTCAACAATGGTAAGTGCAGTAAATAATGCCAGACAAACCATGCAGCTTCAGAAGCAGTGAGTGGGCAGACTTTCAGAAATATGTGAGCAGTCCTGCTCCAAACAACTAAACCTGTAGCTTTTTCAGTTTGCCATACCAATTTCACTACTTTTTAAAATGCGGCAATGTATAAAAACTATAAAATAGCTCTCAGCATATTTTTAATTATTTGAAGGTTCTCAAGTTCACATTTGTCTCGTTTCTTGAAGCATTTTAACTTTTGATGCTGTTTATCTCATTTGCAGTCTTAGAGGTGGCTTATGAATATGATGAAGCCAATATTCAGTAGGCCGTTTAGTGGACAAGTTAGCAGGATAACTTGTCCTATATATTCAGTGAGATAAACGTTCTGTGGAATATACTTGCTTAGTTACCCAGCTTTATGTAGCCAGTTAACTTAAAAGTCTATGTTTGAATATAAAAGATTAAATTTAGAAGTTATCCAGCCTTGAGTAACCGGATAACTAGCTACTTAACCGGATAACTTCAGAGATATCTGGTTATTTAGAGATCTGTAAAAGGAAAAAATATATATATAAAGGCGCCTGTGGCATATTTCTCTTGCTCCCTTATCCAAATTATAGCTAAGGCTCTGTCGGCCTTGCATCTGCCACACTTCAAACCCTCTAAAGTATGTTTACATGTCCCAGGCCCACCAAACCCATTAGCAATTTAAAAAAATTGTAAATCTTAACCCCCCCGGGCCCACCCCACCCATCCATGGGCTAAGATCTGACCAGTCCACAGACCCCCACCCAGATCCCACCGGGACCCCTCTTTCATTGCCCCTGGGAAGCAGTGTGTATCTGACAGACTCAGCAGTGGGAGCGGGTAAAGTAATACTTCGCTCCCGGCATGGACCAAGAGGAATCGGGGGAAGGGATGAAAGAGATCCGGGTGTGTGTATGTGTGTGTGTGTGTAGCTGGCTAGATCTTAGCCCTTGGATGGGGGGGGGGGGGGGGAGATTTGCATTTTGTTTAAATCGCTAATGGGTTTCGTGGGCCAGAGACATGTAAACATATTTTAAAGGTTCTAAGGGGTGGCAGATGCAAGGTTAACGAGGGATCAAGAGAAATGGGCCACAGGCCCCTTTACATATTTTTATTTTTTCCTTTTTCAGATCTCTACTTAATCAAATAACTTCAAAGATATTTAGTTAAGTAGCATGTTATCTGGCCACACAAGGTCGGATAACTTTACACCTGTTTAGAAGCATTTAAATGATAACTTGTGAGTTATCCATCTAAATGGTTTTTGAATATTGACCTCAATATTTCCAAATGCATTGCATAAAAGTAATGGAATATTTTGGGAAATCTTGCTTCTAAACAGGTGTAAAGTTACCCAGCTAACCTAGCTGGATATACCTGATATTCAATAGATTAGCCGATATGTCAGCCCCTCCCTGAAATGCACCCAAAGCACCCCTTTTTTGTCTGGCTAAATTATAGCCAGATAATTACTTATTCTGCTATAATTTTAGATGGATAAGTGGCTGAATATGCCTGTGGGAGACCGAGCAGTGTTTCCCTGGCTGGAGACAGGCTGGAGTCAGTGTTGCTTTCTTCTGGTGCAGATAAAACTTTAATAAGCAAACACAATACTTTCACAATGGATTTCCTACCTTAGCAGTAGTCACTTACGTTCTCAGGGGCTGTAGGCTGCCTTGCTTCTGGTAAATGTAAACTCATTCCCTTCTGGTTTGGACAGAGTGCTTTACAGGAGCTGCCTTCCTCCTGGAAGCATAGAGGCCTCCTGAACATAGCTGGGCTTGCACTCTTATCCCAGCCCCAGCTGGGTCCCTCTCACAGAGCTCTCTCCCTCTGTGAGATTTAAGGTGGACCAAGCATTTAGTGTGGTCGAGCATACACAAAAAGGGGGAAAAACAGGGTCACTGTTACAATGTCACACTTGCCATTTAAATGATAACTTGTGAGTTATCCATCTAAATGGTTTTTGAATATTGACCTCAATATTTCCAAATGCATTGCATAAAAGTAATGGAATATTTTGGGAAATCTCCTTAGCACCCAGCTTTGTTATTATTTTTTCCTGCAGGTATAAACTTTAAAGAATTTGTTGGAATATACAAGTGCTTATTTATTCATTGCAGAAATATAGTGAGTATATATTTTTAAAGAATTTTAATTTATTTTCACAATGACAGACAATGCCCCTTTAAGATAATTTCAGCAAGCTGACTTGGAGTACATTTTAGTTGTAGTGATGAATTTGTACATTTTTGGGATGAAAGTTATTTTACATAACAACTTAAGAAATGTCATGCTGAGTCAGACCAAGATCCATTAACAGTGGCCAGTCCACATCACAAGTATCCAGCAGATCCCAAAAAGTGGATCTGTTTATCTGTTAACAAGTGAACATAAATCAGATATAACATGTGGGTGAGGAACTGGCTCTCAGAGCTTAGAAAAAGTTATTTTTTTTTTTCAAAATAATTTTTATTAACCATAAGACGTTACACTCACATGGGAGAACAATAGCATATGCAACATAGAAAACAGCATACAATACAAGCGTTGCACATAAATGTTCGGTATAACAACCGATCCCACTATAACGTATTCCCTGGTTTTCTCTTTTTTCCCACTCCATCCAATCCTAGCCCAATCATCCCCTCCCCGCAGAAAAGCTCCAAAGCATACCACATACAAACCTCCCTTCCCCTCCCCCATGCCCTCCCCCCTCGGAACCTCAGTTAAGACCATATGGGCTTATATCCAGAGCTCAGTTTGTAAAGCAAGAGGAAACATGGCATAACATGCATTCCAACAAGCATTATATATCTTGACTGGTTTTCTCTTGCCCAAGCGGAAGTCCATATATTTCATCTGCAGTCAAGAGGCCATCCTGCCAAACCACGCATCAACTGAAGGTTGTGCCAAGGAATCGGTCCAGAGAGCCAGTATGGTGCGGCACGCCAACATAACTGCTAGGCGTTCAAATATTGCTCTAGAACGTGTACCAGGAACCCGATCAGTCTGTTGGTGAGCCAGTAAAAGGCGACCTACAGGAGAAATGACAGTACCAGTACCAGTAATTGCGTCAAGAACTTATTTCCAAAAAAGCTCCAAGCGTGGGCACGCCAACAAACTATGGTATAAATTGGCCCTCAGCCACACCACACCGGCTACATAGAGGAGACTGCGTAAGCTTCATATGATACCGGCGAACGTCATCACAGTATATATTATGAAGAACTTTGAATTGGACCTCCCGGAGCCCCACATCAGGCAGCAACTGGTAAAGAGCAGTAAAACAGCTCTTCAAGTAATTCGGGGTCATTGGGGAGTCCAACAAGGCAGTCCAGTGAGTCGTAAGGTGTTGCAATCAGCCTGGATGACCCAGTGATTGACCGAGTTTTTTCCAACCAGCAATCGTATTCTTGAGGCAGGCAGTGTCAAAAGCCTTGGTAGCAAACATTGTTTCCGCTGCCAGGTCCTCTACAAACCATGCCAGGGACTGGATATAATGACGGGCTTGCAGGTACGCATAAAAGTGTTTAGTAGGCAGTTGAAACGTACGGGCCAGAGTAGCAAAATCTTGGATAATGTGGGAGTCTGGTTCTAACAAATGAAATATGTATACCACCCCATTATCAGCCCAAGCCTGGAAGACCGCCCTGCTGTCCCTCCCCGGCACAAAACTTGCATTCCCCAGAAAAGGCAAAAAAAGGGAGGCTATATCCCGCAAGCCCCATTGTCTCCGCAACTATCACCAGGCTCAGATACAAGGTTGTAAAAATATTCTGGGGTAGGTCAGATTGCCTAGCGTGTAGCAGATGGACTCAGGACCAATGGGTATAGTGTACTCGTGCTAGCAGTTGGAGACAGATCAGATTTCAATCTGACGTCAGCACCTAGTACATATACCCCTGCAGGAAGTGCAGATTCTCAGTATTTTTCCATCTCCAAAGCAGTTAGGAGCTATCTTCACGCTCGCCGAGCGTTAGAACAAATTTAAAGAACAAAACCCTACCTGAAGACGAGCCCCACACTCCTGCGGTGATACCCTTGGGTCCCTCCCCCAGTTGAGTTTCCCGAGGTGATTTCCGTGGTCCCTAGGAGGTAAGAGCCTCGGTCCGGTGGCCGAATCGCGGCAGGGACCTAGCCCCCGAGCGAGAAGGGCTCGGGCGCGGCATAGAGGCAGCCTCGGTCCAGAGCCGAATCATGGCGAGGACTTAGTCCCCGAACGAGAGGAGTTCGGGCGCGGCTGAGAGGCAGCGCGTGCATCCCCTCGAGCACGGCGGTGAAGGTATTTACCCTCTCCTCCCGCAGCCGGAGACCGCCCGGGATGAAACCGGGAAGCGCCGAAGACAAGGTAAGGCGTACATCTTCTATTTAACCGGTCTCCGAAGATCGAGTAGGAGCAGGGTCTGCCCACGTGGAGACCCTCCAAGGAGGTCGCCATATTGCCCGCACGCTCGCCGTTGCCATCTTGGCCTTCTTCGCCGCCCGCCGCCCGAGCGCACAAATTAAGCTAAGCGCATATTATAGGAGCCCGAAAATAGCTGGGCGCATATTTTAAGCTAGGCGCCCAATAATTGGGCGCGTATTATAGGCGCCAATTTTTGGGTGCGTATTGTAGGCGCCGATAGTTGGGCACGCATTATAGGCGCACAAAATTTGGGCGCACATTCTTAGGCGCACATTAAAACTTCCGCGCATAAGCTTCGCGCACAGTACAAGGCGCATACCTACGGCTCGGAGCAAACCGGCGCGCATATACCAGACGCAATGGAGCGCATAAGAGCTTACGCGTCCACAGAAGCGGCACCTCCAGAAATAGGCATAAAAGCCCAAGGCCTCTGCCCTGCATGCCACATCAGAGTCGCACAGAGCGAGGAAGCGGACGCCCTATGCGCACACTGTGAGGAGGCCCTGGGAGACCTAGGCCAGGGCCAGTCCCACCCGGGTCCCAGTGCTAGCTCCTCAGGGGGCACCCCGGACCTAGCAGGCCCCAGTGAATCCATCCCGACATCGATCTCCTGGGTGGAGTCATTTAAAGGGATTCACGCCTTTGTCAAGATGCAGACTGAACCCCGGGCCGGCCATCCATATGCACTGGAAGACCCTCATGCCCCAGGACCCTCGAGGCCTAGGCACAGGCTCCCACCACCCAGAAGCCCCACCTTCGGGGACACGGATTTCTCCGAGGAAGAAGTTGAGCTCCTCAAGGAGGGAGAACTCCCCTCGGGGACGGAGCCGCATCGAACCATGAGACACTTCTTCTGAAAGGATGAGCCTCCAGACCTGGTATCTCAATGCCTGTCGGAACTCGCTATCCCGGGCCAAGACACCCCGGGGGAACCTAGAATGAACCCCCTGCTGGAGGGCCTTCGACAGACGTCCCACCATTTTCCCCTCTTACAGGCGGCACAACAGCTAATTGACCTGGAGTGGAATGCGCCGGAATCCTCATTCAAAGGGGGTCGAGCCTTATCGGCCATATACCCCCTGGACCCAGCAACCAAGGAGCTCCTGGCGTGCCCCAAGGTGGATGCCATAGTTTGCGCGGTCGCTAAGCGCACCACCATACCAGTGGAGGGAGGAACGGCCCTCAAGGATGCACACGACCGATGCCTGGAAGCCATACTGAAACAGGCCTTTGAGGTGGCAGCCATGTCTCTACAAATTGTGACCTGCTGTACCGTGGTGACACGTTCCTGTTTATCCCAAGCCAGGAACAACACCCCGGGGGAAGACATGGAATCGGCACTTTCGTTCCTCGCTGATGCTGCCTCCGATCTAGTACGCACAGCAGCCAGAGGAGTGTCATCCACAGTGGCAGCCAGGAGACATCTCTGGCTGCGAAATTGGTCGGCTGACGCCTCACAAGAATGCCCTTCAGGGATCCCTCCTGTTCGGCAGCGAACTAGAGAAGCTGGCTAACAGATGGGGCGACTCTCAGAGGCAGAAGCTCACAGCGCTTCAACCCTTACAGGAACAACTACCAAGCGCCCTGCCCTACGGGCAGGAGCCAGTCCTTTTGGAACAAACACAGCAAGAGGGGAACCAGCTCAGGTCCAGGCCCCAGCCGCACCCCACAATGAGATTCAGCCGACCCATCCAAGGGAAGAAGCCATAGGGGGCAGACTAACCCTATTCTACCGCAGATGGGTCGAGATAACTTCGGACAAGTGGGTCCTAGCCATCATCAGAGAAGGGTACTACCTGGACTTCCTTTGAACCCCTCTGGGCAAGTTCGTGGAATCTCCCTGCCACGACCCCCTCAAGAGGGCGGCAGTGGAAGCTACTCTGACCAAACTCCTGACCCTAGAGGCCATAACCCTGGTACCAGCACGGGAAATAATTTCCGGGCATTACTCCATTTACTTCATCGTACCCAAGAAAGAGGGTACGTTCAGGCCCATCCTGGACCTCAAGTCGGTCAACCGACACCTAAGGGTCCCAAGATTTTGAATAGAAACCCTGTGGTCAGTCATACGTGCAATACAGCCAGGAGAATACCTCACATCCCTGGATCTGTCTGAAGCCTACTTGCACATCCCAATCCATCAGGAACACCAGCGCTACCTACGCTTCAAGGTCCTGAATCATCACTATCAATTCCGGGCACTACCCTTCGGGTTAGCCACTGCACCGCGGACCTTCACCAAGGTTATAGTAGTGGTAGCGGCGACACTCAGGAAGGAGGGAATCCTTGTTCATCCTTACCTGGACGACTGGCTGATCAGAGCAAAATCACCGGAGGAGAGCCACCGAGCAACCAACAGAGTCATAACTCTACTGGAAAGCCTAGGATGGGTAGTCAATACAAACAAGAGCTCCCTACAGCCATCGCAGTCGCTGGAATACCTAGGAGCCCGATTCGACACAAAGGAAGACAAGGTCAGTCTGACCCCCACAAGAAGATCAAAGCTGCGGGACCGACTCCAGACCCTGCTGAGCGCCACCCGGCCCACAGCATGGGATTACCTACAAGTCCTCGATCTAATGGCATCCACACTGGAAGTGGTACCATGGGCGCGAGCCCACATGAGACCCTTGCAACGCTCACTCTTATCACGGTGGAGTCCACGATCCCAGAACTACACCGTACATCTACCTCTACCGACCAGAGTTCGGACCCAGCTAAGGTGGTGGCTACAGTCCAACCACATGAGCCGGGGATCAAGAATATCCTCCCCGATCTGGACCCTGCTCACCACAGATGCCAGCCTACACGGATGGGGAGCACACTGCGAAGAGCTAACCGCCCAAGGGCAGCGGAACGAAGTCGAGTCAGGGTGGAACATCAATCGATTAGAGGCACGGGCAGTCCGGCTAGCCTGCCTGCGGTTTGCCCACAGACTTCGAAACAAAGCGGTCAGAGTGATGTCGGACAACACCACCACGGTGGCCTACATCAACAGGCAGGGCGGAACCAGATGCCAATAGGTATCCTAAGAAATAGCCCCCCTGATGACCTGGGGGCTATTTCTTAGGATACCTATTGGTATCCTTTAGAGGAGTGTGGTATCCTTTAGAGGAGTGTGGTTCGCTGGATCAAAGAAGTCATCAAGGCGGCCTACGTAGAAGCGGGAAAACCACCACCTCTACAGGTCAAGGCCCATTTCACCAGAGCCCAGGCGGTTTCCTGGGCAGAAACTAGAATGCTGTCACCTGCTGAGATCTGCAAGGCGGCAACATGGTCCTCCATCCATACCTTCTCCAGATTCTACCGTCTGGATGTTCAGGCTCGGGAGGACACAGCTTTTGCAAGAGCAATCCTTACTGGACCACGGGCAGCCTCCCACCCAGTTCGGGAGTAGCTTTTATACATCCCATTGGTCCTGAGTTCATCTGCTACACGCTAGGAAATGGAGAAATTACTTACCTGATAATTTCGTTTTCCTTAGTGTAGTCAGATGGGCTCAGCAGCCCACCCTCGGCTGCCGTTATACATGGTCGTTCATCGAATCAAGGTAAGCCATGTCTTACTTAACATAGGGGATCCACCCTGCTGGGTGTCGAAGCCTTCTGGTTGAGGACACTGGCGGTCTCCAGCTATAGTCGATCAACCAATTCAATATAATCAGAGTTAAAACACATTAAGTTAATCAATCGGTCAGTCACACATATATCCATAATGCTTTGCAAGGAAGAATACTGAGAATCTGCACTTCCTGCAGGGGTATATGTACTTGGTGCTGACGTCAGATTGAAATCTGATCCGTCTCCAACTGCTAGCACGAGTACACTATACCCATTGGTCCTGAGTCCATCTGTCTACACTAAGGAAAACGAAATTATCAGGTAGGTAATTTCTCCATTACTCCGCAACCCTGGGCGCAGCTGAATAATACTTAAAGGGGAGCTAGGTTGAGACATCTTATTTAAATCCGTGGTGCGCACAATAGCAGTAGGTCTCCGTAATCCACTCACCCACATATCGCAACTGACATGCCACATTATAAAGTCTGAAATCCGGCAAATTAAACCCTCCCTGCTCCCGGGGCTGCTCCAAGATGGTATAAGCCAATCGAGCCCGTTTCCGCTTCCACATGAACTTTTGTAAACTAGTACACAATTGTCGAAGATCCCCGGCTTTCAACCAACAGGGAATTATGTACAGCAAAAAAGAAGTCGGAGTACTAGGACCATTTTAATAAGGGCACTCCTACCATATAGGGAGAGTGGCAATTGGAGTCCAGAGCTGCAGCTGCGCCCGAAACTTAAGGAGACATGGGGCAATATTCAGCTCGTAGAGTCGTTCCAGCTGTCGGGGTACCCATACACCCAGATATTTTATCTTGTCAGGGGCCCACTGAAAGGGGAAAGGACCATCCCAAGAGCCAGGCAAGTGAGCATTTAGGGCCAAAGCCTCTGACTTTCCATAATTGATTTTCAGCTCCACAACCAGTCTAAACTGATCAAAAAGGTAAATAATATTAGGCACACTGTTGTCATCCGCTAATAACGCAGTCTTCAAAGGGTGGCCATTTACACTAATCCCAGTGAACCCTGGATCGCCTCGCAACTGGATAGCCAGAGGTTCTAAGGCCAACACAAATAGCACTGGGGAAAGGGGACATCCCTGCCAAACTCCGCAATATAATGTGTGGCACATTTAAAACTAATCGGAGAAAGTTCTTTTTCACTCAACACACAATTAAACTCTGGAATTTGTTGCCAGAGGATGTGGTTGGTGCAGTTAGTATGTGCAGTTAGTATGTGCAGTTAGTATGTGCAGGTAGTTGGTGCAGTTAGTATGTGCAGTTAGTATGTGCAGTTAGTATGTGTTTAAAAAAGGATTGGATAAATTCTTGGAGAAGTCCATTACCTGCTATTGATCTGACTTAGAAAATAGCCACTGTTATTACTAGCAATGGTAACATGGAATAGACTTAGTTTTTGGGTACTTGCCAGGTTCTTATGGCCTGGATTGGCCACTGTTGGAAACAGGATGCTGGGCTTGATGGACCCTTGGTCTGACCCAGTATGGCATGTTCTTACGTTCTTAAGAGTCGGTAGGCTCCCCGTTAAGCAGAATAGAGGCACTAGGGTTACGATAAAGTGCTTTCAACCATTGGATATATGCCCCCGAGAAGCCGTAACGTTGCAGGGCCCAGAACATATATTCCCAGGATAAGGAATCAAAGACCTCTTCCGCATCTAAACTTAAAACCAATGCCTCCGCTGTCAATTGATGGCTTAAGCCCGCCAGCAATTGCCGGACATTACAAACCCCTTGCCGTCCTTGGACAAACCCCGTCTGATCATTATGAATAAGGAGGGGCAAAATTCCATTTAACCGGGCCACCAGGACAGCTGCCAGGATTTTTACATCTACATTTAGTAAGGAAATGGGTCTATAAGAACCCATGTCCAAGGGGTCTTTTCCTGGTTTTGGGAGAACGACAATGACAGACCGATTGGATGCCTCAGCAATACGGTCAGTGAGCAAAAGGTCAGCATAGTATTTCTGCATCGGGGACAGAACTGTAAATTTCAGTATCTTGTAAAATTTGGAGCTTAATCCATCTTGGCCTGCGGCCTTCCCCAATTTAAGCTTGTGGATGACGGCGTGGATTTCCCCCTCAGTGATGGGGCTATTCAATGCAGTAACCTGGTCAATAGTTAACGAGGGCCACAAGATCCCTTGAAAAAGGGACTCAGCTACATCAGCATCCATAGGCTTAGAGCCATATAATATAATATTCCCGGAACCTACGCGTGATGTCCGTGGGAGTACTCAAGTGGTCTCCCTGGCTATTTTGGATCCCTGTTACGGCTGCCCATTGGCCCCTAGGCCTAATAAGGTGGGTCATCAGTCTACCTGCCCTGTTCCCCTGTTTATATAAGTGGTACCGATAGTAGCGAAGCGATTTAGACGCCCTTTGGTGAAGTAAGCCATTGAGAGCAGCCCTAGCCCTATCAGCCACCGCCTTGGACTCCCCAGTCAAGGATGTCATGTGTTGTTGCTGAGCATGTTTAAGAACAGCAGTTAACCTCAAAATTTCAGCATTGCATTTTTTATTTGCCCTGGCCACATATGCTATATTTGCACCTCGCATTACGATCTTACCGGCCTCCCACACGGTTGCGGCACTCATATCTGGGTTCGCATTATGTTTTAAGTATTCCAACCATTGAGTTTGCAAATAATTATGGAATACTTTGTCCAGATATAAATCTGGACGCATGCGCCAGGAGAATGGAGGGCGAGCCCAGGAGCAACAGTGTATGGTTACCGTCACAGGGGCGTGATCAGAGATAGAAATAGTGCCAATACTGGCCTCCGTCACCCTCGGGGAAACAGCTGTCCGATACCAGCAAATATCCAACCTGGAATAAGACTGGTGGGGGTTAGAAAAAAATGTAAAGTCAGAGTCTCCGGGCTGCAATACCTGCCAAATGTCCATTAATTGCAATTCATCACATAACAGATTGACTCCTTTACTCCTGTCCTGATTATGCACAGGCTTGTGAGGTCTGATGTCTAGCTGCTTATTCGCAACTATGTTAAAAGTCCCTCCTCCCCCCCCCCCCCCAACTACCAAATGATAGGCAGAGAACTCAGCCAGCCGACTCACCAAGGAAGCAAAAAACAGAGGAGAATAAGGTACCTATGACAATCATGTATCTTCCCTCTAGGTCCTGGTATGTTTGCGTCAGCTGAAATGATAAATTTTTATGGAGGAGAATGGCGACCCCATGCTGCCTCGAACTGAATGAGGAATAGTAGCAGTGACCCACCCAGTCAATCTGTAATTTAGCGTGTTCCTTATCTGTAAGATGCGTTTCCTGCATGGGCCCGCATGCGCTTAAACATTGTGAATAACTTCTTTCGCTTAATCGGGGAGTAGACCCCATCCACATTCAGCGAGACGATTTTAACCTGTGCCATAGCATGAACCCAGAAGGACACATAAAAGGATGACATTATTCACATTTATACTGCCAAGGCCCCCCAGCCTGGGCCTTAGATAGCAGCTTGACATATATTGAAACAGCCAGAAATACAAGACTTCCTGCACAAAGAAAGAGGTTCCCCCTATACCCCCCTCCTTTCTATTCTGCCTCTCACTCACACATACAAACCACAGCCATACCCACACATACCCCACACATTCCAAATACATCCAAACCCAGAACTTCTTGCTCCTCAAGAGGCACAAAGTACCCAGCATCCCTGGAGGGCACATTGGCTTTCCTCTGCCCCATCTCCCCCTTTGTATCTCGCCCATCCATCCCCCCAGCACGTAACATATAACTTCAAGTAATTGGAACAGATTAAAGAGAACTTGGTAATTGAAACAGCCAATAGAGTCAGCCCCCGGACAGCAGAAAAAGGGAAATATAAAAAGTTAGATAACAGAGGTGATGTAGAGACAACTCAACCCTCTAGAAAAGGCCAAAAACAGTCAGTTAAGTGTTCTGTTGGCAGGACAGCAAAAACTGAGGTGCTGGCATAAACAAATCAGGACACCGCTGCCCTTCAAGTAACATTACCAGGCTCTAGCGAGGACATAAAGGAATTGGCGTCTTCTCTTTTGCAGAAGAAAAGGACAGTACCATTGTGTTGAACTCGTAGCTTTTCAGGAAAAAGTAAGGCAAACGGTATCCCCCGTTTGTGTAACTCTGTACAGGCAGGAGACAGGGCTTTCCGTTGAGCAGATACCGCGGCGGAGAAATCGTGGAACAACAGGATCTTGTGCCCCTGGTACTCCACTCCCGAGTGCTGCCTAAATGCTCGCATAAGCTGAATCTTGTGTGACCAGTTCAGAATTCTGGCCATCACGGGCCGTGGTTTACTAGCGTCCGCTCTAGGCAGCCTCGCTCTAGGCGGCCAGTGTTCAGCGTCGGGCCCAACTGGCTGGGCAGCCAAGTTTCAATAAGATCATACAGTTCTTGGTCTGGTACGGATTCAGGAAGGCCAATAATTTTTAAATTGTTTCGGCGGTTCCTATTCTCCTGATCTTCCAACCGATCTAGCAACAAAGAATTCTGCGTAGAGAGCGCTTGTACTTGCCTTTCTGCTGCTTGCAGCCTGTCTTCCTGATCAGACAGCCTGTGCTCCGCTTCATCCAGCCTCTCTGCCTGCCCCTCAACAGCATTTACAACATCTTCGATGGAGGTTTGAATTTTAAGGAGCCTGGCATCCACCACCTCAGCTACCTTTGATATCTTAAGCAGGGCATCCTCCGAGACCTCTGCTACTGGGGCTGTATGGTCTCCCGCGGCCATGGCCGCCATCTTGGCCACACTATGAGAGTGAGATGATCGCGCCGATCTCTGGCGCATTATGGGCCCCTGAGCACTCCGTTCCACCTCAAAACGCAGCGAATCCCCTCCTTCAAGCATCCTCTGAACCCCCCCCCCCCCGTGAGTTTAAAATCCAGATGCCGAAGAAGTTAGGAAGGATGGCAGCGGATCCAAAGGGAGGGAGGCCAGCCCGGATCGCTGGCACCGCGGGGGGGATCGCTCCTTTTTTTTGCTCCTTACCGGTCCCAGAAGCCTCGTTTTCACTGCGAATCACGGCGAAACGGCAGCCCCAACCAGTCTGCACAGTATCCCATCAAAAAAAAAGGGGATCAAATTTTTCCCAGGGAGGGGGCCCAGAGCAAGCTGGCTCTGCTGCCGACCCCGGTGACATCATCCTGGAAGTTCAGAAAAAGTTATTCTGAACTTGACGTGGGAGTTCCCACATGCAGATGCTGCCTTTTGAGCCCCTCAGTCTTCATCTGAACTAGCACTTGGATGTTTCCCAGTCTCTCTTTATTTATTGCCTTGTACTTTTTTTGCCTTCTGTTTTTTGCCTCAGATTTGTAATCTTGCATATCCATCCTTTTGATACTGCCTTGGCAGCCCCTCAATAGAACTTTCAAGTTCTCAAAAAAAAATAAATTGTGATGAAGTCCAAGGCTAGAAAGTCTGCTGTTTAAGATATGCAGCTGTGAGTGTTACTATCCATCACAGACCCCCATGCTGTCATTGCTACCTAGGCCCAGATAAAAGCACTTCTACTTGCTCCAGAAGATGACTTTGGATAAGACTCTGAAGCACTGGAAGAGGATTAGCAGTGGAGCCGTTCTACTTCCCAAAAATAAGACATCTTCGGGCTCCCAGTGCCATAAGCATCAGTCCCACCAGGTCTCTCCATCATATTCCTGCAAGTCTCTTGGGAAGGCTCCTTCCCCCAATGGTGCCAGATCTGTCTCACTTCAGAACATAAGATTTGCCATACTGAGTCATACCAAAGGTTCTTCAAGTCCAGTATCCTGTTTGTATGTCAAATCCAAGTCAGAATTACCTGGCAGGATCCCAAAAGGTCAATAGATTCCATGCCTCTTATTCCAGGGATAAGCAGCAGATTTCCCCAAGTCTACTTTGATAATGATTTATGGACTTTTCTTCCAGGAACTTGTCCACACCTTTTTAAAACTCAAGTACACTAACAGTTTTCACCACATCGTCCGGCAATGAATTCCAGAGATTAATTATGCGTTGAATAGTAAAATATTTTCCTCCTATTTATCTTAAATGTAACACATAGTAACTTCATGGAATGTCCACTAGTCTACACGTTTTGAAAGAGTAAACAACCAATTCAGTTATCTGTTCCACTTCACTCATTGTTTTAAGAACATAAGAACATGCCATACTGGGTCAGACCAAGGGTCCATCAAGCCCAGCATCCTGTTTCCAACAGTGGCCAATCCAGGCCATAAGAACCTGGCAAGTACCCAAAAACTAAGTCTATTCCATGTTACCATTGCTAATGGCAATGGCTATTCTCTAAGTGAACTTAATAGCAGGTAATGGACTTCTCCTCCAAGAACTTATCCAATCCTTTTTTAAACACAGCTATAAAGACCTCTATCATATCTCCCCTTGGTCATCACTTCTCCAAGTTGAAGAGCCCAAACCTTTTTAGCCCTTCTCTGTATTTTTTCTAATTCTGTTATATGTTTTTTGAGATGTGGTGACCAGAATATAATCAAGGTGCGTTTGCACAATGGAGTGATACAGAGTGATGGAGTGATATAGAGGCATTATGATATTCTCTGTTTTATTCTCCATTTCTTTCCTAATAATTCCTAGAATTCTATTCGCCTTTTTGGCCGCCACTCAACACCTCTATCACATTCCCCCTCAGCCATCTTCTCCAAGCTGAACAGTCCTAACCTCTTCAGTCTTTCCTCATAGGGGAGCTGTTCCATCCCCTTTCTCCGTACCTTCTCCATCGCAACTATATCTTTTTTGAGATGCGGCGACCAGAATTGTACACAGTATTCAAGGTGCAGTCTCACCATGGAACGATTTAGAGGCATTAAACATTTTCCATTTTATTAACCATTCCCTTCCTAATAATTCCTAGCATTCTGTTTGCTTTTCTGACTGCTGCAGCACACTGAGACGACGATTTTAAAGTATTATCCACTATGATGCCTAGATCTTTTTCCTGGGTGGTAGCTCCTAATAAGGAACTTAACATCGTGTAACAACAGCAAGGGTTATTTTTCTCTATATGCAACACCTTGCAACCAAAATGATAAAAGGGATGGAACAGTTCCCCTATGAGGAAAGGCTGAAGAGGTTACGGCTGTTCAGCTTGGAGAAGAGACGGCTGAGGGGGGATATGATAAAGGTCTTTAAGATCATGAGAGGTCTTGAACGAGTAGATGTGACTCGGTTATTTACACTTTCAAATAATAGAAGGACTAGGGGGCAATTCCATGAAGTTAGCAAGTAGCACATTTAAGACTAATCAGAGAAAATTCTTTTCCACTCAACACACAATAAAGCTTTGGAATTTGTTGCCAGAGAATGTGGTTAGTGCAGATAGTATAGCTGGATAAGTTCTTGGAGGAGAAGTCCATTAACGGCTATTAATCAAGTTTATATAGGGAATAGCCAATGCTATTAATTGCATCAGTAGCACGGGATCTTCTTAGTGATTGGGTAATTGCCAGGTTCTTGTGGCCTTGTTTGGCCTCTGTTGGAAACCGGATGCTGGGCTTGATGGACCCTTGGTCTGACCCAGCATGGCAATTTCTTATGTTCTTAAGACAAATGGGGCAAGACTTTAATCTCCAGATAATCTAGTTGTTACACTGAATAAAAGTCATTTTATTCATGCATCTAAGAGGAATACTTGTACTACTGTAACTACAATCTAAAAAACTTTGATTATTTTTAAATGAAGAGTACCAATATGTAACCTGGAAGCACTTTAAAAGAAAGGGAAAAAAAAACCTCGGTTGGGTGAGAGAGAGCCAAAAACTCCCTAGCTCCAAGTCTTAAGAACCTATAACTAAGCCAATTTAAGATGTAGAAAACATTTAGACTTTTGCATGTATTTTGAACAGGTATTTCAAATGAAAGAAAAAAAAGAAATAACACAAGCCAGTAAAGATTAATAGGCATAGTTTGAAAGCAAAAATTCACAAGGAATATTATAACAGTTTAAGTTTCTATAGTTATAATGTTAGCTGAGTAATTGTGTATTTGTGTTGCCTCTATGTAACTGAAAATGATGTAATTGTTTAAAATCATGAGAGGTCTAGAATGGGTAAGTGTGAATCGGTTATTTACTCTTTCGGATAATAGAAGGACTAGGGGGCACTCCATGAAGTTAGCATGTGGCACATTTAAAACTAATCAGAGAAAGTTCTTTTTCACTCAACGCACAATTAAACTCTGAAATTTGTTGCCAGGGGATGTGGTTAGTGCAGTTAGTGTAGCTGGGTTTAAAAAAGGATTGGATAAGTTCTAGGAGGAGAAATCCATTACCTGCCATTAATTAAGTTAACTTAGTAAATTGCCACTGCTATTACTAGCATCAACATGGGATAGACTTAGTTTTTGGGTACTTGCCAGGTTCTTATGGCCTGGATTGGCCACTGTTGGAAACAGGATGCTGGGTTTGATGGACCCTTGGTCTGACCCAGTATGGCATGTTCTTATGTTCTTAACACATACAGGGCGTGGACAAAAGAAAGAAATTAGTCCACTCTTAAGAGTTAAAAAATATATATATAGTTTTTACCCAAACACCTTTTCCTAATTTTTCTCTATATTTTAAACCAAGCCCCAGAAAAGCACACAGGTACAAAAATAAGGACCACTTTTCTACTTTTTCCCAGAAATTAAGAAAAAAGCACAGACATCCACTGATCAAGCAATCAGAGCACACTTATACTTAGGAGGTTGAAAACAAATGAAACAGTCATGGTTATAACTAGGGCTTCTGATTTTAGGTTTTTGTAAATTGTAAATGTGGTTTACTTTCCAGCTAATTAGGTGTTCTTTGGGGGTACCAGAAATTGGTGTTTATCAATGTTTTTCTGGCATGAATATTATTGTTGGGTACCTTTTCTGTTTGAATCAAATATACAGTATACATGTGTGCAGTTGAGAAGTCAGTGTGGAAAAGGCACAAATACAAAGTGGAGGATCAGGATAGACAAAGGGGTAAGAGAGTACTTTATATTGGGGTATTTTATTGAGGTTCATTGGTTAAAACCTAAAATCAGAAGTCCCACTTATAACCGTAACATCAATGAGCAAAATGCCTGGATGTTAGAAACAACAGTCTCACTAGTGTTGGTCGTATACATGGGCGAGAAGCCTCAATGCCAGATTTATTTTATTTACTGTATATTCCATTTTTTGGCACTTCAAGGTGGATTACATTCAAGTGCTATAGGTATTTTCGTATCCCTCAGATGTCTTAAAAATCTAACCCCTAGATTCATTGAGCTGCAATCTTTTATCGCAGAAGAGGTCCTCCTTATTGTGGGGGGGGGGGGGGTTGCTGTGATAGTGGGCCCCCTCTCCAAAAAAACTTTGCAGCTCTACGGTGTATTATTTTGTCTCTCAGCCAAACACCGTAGGGCAAAAGAACACACCTAGCAACCCTTTAACATAATGGTGGCCTCAACCTTACAGGACTTCCATCGCCTTAAAGGGCCATTGGCCCCCCCCCCCCCAAAAAAAAAAATCACGGCAAAGAAGGGAGCTTGAGCGGGCATCAGCAACGCAGGGCCACCACTTGAGGAGGCCCCAACTCCACCAAATAAAAAAAAATGTAACATGTACTCATGCGGCAACAGCCCCAGCCCATCTCCTTCCCCCCAAAGACCATCAATAAATTATATTGGCCCGGTCCCTCTGCCCCTTCGCCCCCCTCGTTAGGGTCCCAGGCCTCCCTCCTCACATTTACCGCTTTTCCAAGAGGGGTAGTTATTTTATCGCGGCTGACCACCTTCTTGATCAACCGCAATAAAATGTTTGCATAGGATTTCCTATGCATGACCTTTTGCTTGCATTTACATTATTCATGCCTGCAAATTACATGCAAAGAAGGTTGTTGTAATGGGGAGGGAACCTGGGTGAGGAGATGGATAATATGTATATTGCACAATATACCTGATATAATGCATGTTAGAGTACTACTGCGGCTTGATGCATCACCCTTTAAGTTTGTAAATATGATACTTGAAAGAACCAAAAAACAAGATGGCTGGTCCTTGGCCTATCAGTGAAAATGTTGGAGGCTAGCACTGTAATATAATTTAAATGTTCTTGGGATAGGTAAAGAGGGCAGTATTAGTAAAAGGATTGAGAGGTTGGGGTAAAAGATATTGTTTAAGAATGGGAATTTATATGCTTACCTACCAAAAATAATAGAGAGCCAGACAGGAAGACAACTGGGCAGAGGGAATGGGTCAACTGATTCTTATCTACTCTACTATGCTTTCTAGTTATTTTTCCAGCCCTGCAATTGTGTGTTGATGTCATATTGTAACTGGTGTGATCATTTTTAGTGTTTCCCTGATGCTGGTACAACTTTCAGGTTTTTATGTCTTTATGCCTTAAGTAGCACATGATGTATCTGACATTTTTAATTCTACACAGAAGCTACCAGATGGAAAATCAAGTACACAATCTGCATCGAGCAAGGTATGGCATCGCACTCCTCATTTGAATTTCAAATAAATTTCTGTGGCCGATGATGGTTAAGAGTTTGATTTTGTGTCTCTCTTACCATCATTGTAAATGCGCTGGCAGATCTGTTTCACATTGTATTGCCCACCATATCAACTGGACATCTACTATAACACAGCAGTCTTTAATACTGCCTCTTTTGATATTTTTATGTATTAAATGTTTTGTTTGTTTTAATTTCCTTGGCAGTGATAGAAATCAATATTTTACAAAATAATGAACTAAATTTAAAAAGGAAACTATGATAAAATGAAGAGAATAGAAAATAAACTAAAAGATGCAGCTGCAAAGGTTGAATTTATATCAAGCATGGACATTGTTTAAAAATACTATCTTGGAAGCCCAGATTAGATATATTCCACATATTAAAAAAAGCAAAAGGAATCCAAATGACTGCTGGCTTGATTAAAAGGTAAGGTGAAAAAGGTTATTATAACCAAAAGAACATCTTTCAAAAAATGGAAAGAGGATTCAAATGAAGAAGATAGGCAAAAGCACTGGCAAGTTATATGAAAAATACTGATAAGTCAGGAAAAAAGAGAATTTGAATAGTTTTCCATATAGGTAAACCTCATAATATGAGCTTTTTGAAATACATCAGAAGCAGGAAGCCTCTGAGGGAGTTGGTTGAACCGTTTAGATGATCGAGGAAAGTGCACATAAGGGCAGATTTCAAAGGGTTACGCGTGTAACCCCCAAAAAGCTGCCCCTATCTGGCCCTGTGCGCGCCGAGCCTAAGCCCCGGGATGCGTGTATGTCCTGGTGGCTTCGAAAAAGTGGCGGGAAGGGGGCGGGTCCCGGGGGTGTGGCGGAAGGTTCGGAGGTAGTCCTGGGGGCGGTCCCGAGTCCTCCGGCACAGTTGGTCTGTGCCGGGGGATGGTGGAGCCGGCAGGTGTTTTAACTTCGGAAATAAAAGGTGGGGGGGGGTGGGATTTAGTTTGGGCTGGAGGTGGGCTAGATAGGGGAAGGTGGGGGGGGGGGGGGGTAGCAAAAACAGTTCCCTCCAAGGCCGCTCCGATTTCGGCGCGGCCTTGGAGGGAACGGGGAAAGCCATTGGGGCTCCCCTTGGGCTCGGCGTGCGCAAGGTGCACAAGTGTGCACCCCCTTGCATGCACCGACCCCGGATTTTATAACATGCGCACGGCTGCGCGCACATGTTATAAAATCGGGCGTAGATTTTTTCGTGCTGGGTTGCGCGAACAATCTAACACCGCGCATAAGTTTAAAAATCTGGCCCTTAGTGAAGACAAGGCCATACAGAAGTACTAAATGAATTCTTTGTTTTGGTGTGTACTAAGAAGGATGTTTGGGAGATAACCATGCTGGAAACAGTATTTAATGTTGTTGATTCAAAGGAACTGAAACAAATCACAGTGAGCCTGGAAGATGTAATAGAGCAAATTAACAAACTAAAGAGTAGAAATTACGTGGACCAGATGGTATACACCCCAAAATTCTAAACAAACTAAAAAATGAAATTGCAGATCTATTACTAATAATTTATAGTCATTAGAATCTGTTTGTTGAACCAGAAAATTGGAATATGGACAATGTAATATCTATCTTTAAAAAGAACTCCCACAAGTGATCCAGAAAACCATAGAGTGGTGATCCTGACATAAGTAGGGGAAAAATAGTAAGAAACTATTTTAAAGAACAAAATTACTGAACATATAGATAGGGAAGGTTTTATGGGATATAGCCAACATTGATATACTCAAGGGTAGTCTTGACTCACTAATCTGTTACCTTATTTTAAAGGGGTTAATTGTGAGCCTGTGGAGTATATCTGGAGTTTCAGAAGGTATTTGGAAAAGTCTTTCATGAGAGACTCTTGAAAAAATTAAAAAGAATAGGATAGGAATTAATGTCCTTTTATAGATTGCTAGCAGATTAAAAGATAAGAAACAGACAGTAGAATTTGAATGGTCAGTTTCCTCTAGAGGAAGGTAAATAGTAGAGTGCCTCAGGGATCTATATTGGGACCAGTGCTTTTTAATGTATTTAAAAATGATCTGGAAAGGGAACAATGAATGAAGTGATCAAATTTGCAGACACAAAATTATTCAAGTTATTAAATCACAAGCCGATTGTGAAAAAATGCAGAAGGACCTTGTGAGACTGGGCGGATGAAATTTAATGTGGACAAGTGCAAAGTGATGCCCATAGGAAAAATATTCCACACTGTAGATGCACCAGAGCTTCCCAAACATGTTCTGGGTACCCCACAGCCAGTCGGGTTTTCAGAATATCCACAGTGATATGCATGGAATACATTTGCATATCATAGAGACTTAGTATATATAAATGTATCTCCTGCATATTCATTGTGGATATCCTGAAAACCCAATTGGCTTTGGGGTCCCCAGGACATATTTGGGAAGCCCTGAGCTATATAATGTCAGGTTCTGTATCAGGAGTTACCACCCAGGTAAAAAATGTAGATGTTTTCATGGATAATACATTGAAATCCTTGGCTTAGTATGTGGTAATGGTAAAAGGAAAAAGTAGTAGAATGTAAGGAATTATTAAGAAATTAATAAAATGAATATCATATCATATATATATATGTATCTGAATTGCTCCATGCACCTAGAGTACTGTGTGCAGTTCTGATTGTCGCATCTCAAAAAAGATATATGGAACTAGCAAACGTACAGAGAAGGGTAATCAAAATAACTCCCTTATGAGGAAGGCTAAAAAGGTAGGGCTTTCCAGCTTGGAGAAGAGACAGTTAAGGGAAGATATGATAGATGTCTATGAAATCATGAGTGGAATAGTAAATGCGAATTGGTTGTTTACTCTTTCAAATGCTAAAAAGACTAGAAGACACTACAGGAAGTTACTAAGTAGTACATTTAAAACAAATCAAATATTTTTTCACTCAGTGTATAATTAAACTTGGGGATTCATTGCCTGAGGATGTGATAAAAGATGTCTGAATTAATTCTCCATAAGTTCCAGCCTCCTAGATAGAAAATAGCGCTCCCGAATAATTGTAGCGTTAACTGCATCAATGTCCTTAACATCCTTCCCCATAGATTGAATAGTCTGAGTGTTCCTGAAAAATTCTCTGATGGTCTTGAGCAACTGTATCCAGTCTCTGGGAAACAGCCTCTAAACAATGGGAGTGATCATGATCTTATTCCAAAGCTAATCCAATGTAACCACTGCTGGTTTAACAAACAAATGGGGAGCATGAGAAACCACTCGCTCACCTTCTGGAATGGCACTGCTGCCGGCAGAGTCCCTCCTGTCATTGATCCTGAGGCAGAGTCACTCACAGCAGAAGCCCACCACAGAGACAAAAACTTGTTTCCCCTACAGATGAGATGCCGACAACTCCCTCCTCTCGGGGCAGCAGCTATGAGGTCATCACCAAGTGCCCCCACAAAGTTGGTGTTCCTCTGAATACTTGCAGGGAGCGACGGTTGAATATATGGTGGGCTAAGTGAAACTTCTCCTGACAAATACAGGACTCCTCTCTCCAACATGCCAATGGGGCTCAAAGCCCAAACTTTTGGGGTGGAGGAGGCATATTCAAGGAAGGAACGCTAATCTGTGAATAATTCCTGTCTGTGTTATCATTTCTTTATAGTAAGATATTATTCTAGTAAATTAATTTTCCTAGTGTGTAGCAGATGGACTCAAAACAAATGGGTATAGTGTGCTCGTGCTAGCAGTTGAAGACGGATCTGACGTCAACACGGGTGGGTACATATACCCCCACAGGAAGTGTAGCAAATCAGTAATTTCCGTCTCCACAGCAGTTTGGAGCTACCTCACGCTCGCTGAGCGTGTTTTCCAAATTCTAAACGACTAAATTCATTAAGAAACCTACTGAAGACGAGCCCCCCGCACTCCTGTGGTGATACCAGGCGGTCACTCACCCCAGTTGAGTTTCCCGAGCTGACTTCTGTGGTCCCTCGGAGGTAAGAGCCTCGGTCCGGTGGCCGGTTCGCGGCAGAGGCCCCAGCCCCCGAGTGAGAAGGTCTCGGGCACGGCTTGGCCCCCGAGCGAGACGAGTTCGGGCGCGGCCTAGAGGCAGCCTCGGTCCCGGCGTGGACTTGGCCCCCGAGCGAGATGAGTTTGGGCGCGGCCTAGGGGCAGCGGGTGCACTTCCTTAAGCATGGCGGTGAAGGTACTCACTCTCTCCCCCCGCAGCCGGAGACCGCCCGGGTCGCAGCCGGGAAGCGCCGAAGACAAGGTAAGGCGTACATCTTTACTTGGTCTCCGAGGAAGTGTGGACTAACTGGGTCTGCCTATGAGGCAGCCCGCCGAGGAGATCACCATTTTGCCTGCCTACTCATCTTCGCCAACTAAGCGCACGTTGCTAAGCACACGCGATAGGCGCACATTGTTCGTGCACGCGATAGGCGCACGTTGTTAGCGCACGCGATAGGCGCACGTTGACTAAGCGCACGCTACTAGGATACGCGCACATGTATAAGACGCCCGTTTATAGGCGCACATTTATAAGACGCCCGTTATAGACGCCCGTTATAGGCGCATGCTGTTAAGCGCACTTGTTAGGCGCACATCGTTGAGCGACACCGAATTTCAGGCGAATGGAGCATAAGAGAGCCCATGCGTCCGCAGAGCCAGCACCTCCAGAATCAGGCATGAAAGCTCTAAGCCTCTGTTCAGCATGCAACCTCAGAGCCACACAGAGCGAGGAAGCAGACTCACTATGTGCCCAATGTGAGGAGGCCATGGGAGTTCCAGGACAGGACCGGTCCCAGCCCAGCGGTTCCTCAGGGAACACACCGGACTTAGCAGGCCGCGGCGAGCAGCCAGGGAACCCGAGAGACCTGGTGCCCCTACGGCCAGATCCGGCTTCGCTTTCCTGGGTGGAATTATTCAAGGGGATTCACGCCTTTGTCCAGATGCAGTCTGCTCCTCGTATGGGTCTTTCCGTCCCGGTTGATCCGGCCCCTGGACCCTCGAGACCTAGGCGCGGCCACTCGCCACCCGACAGCCCCGATTATGGGGATTCGGATTGCTCCGAGGAAAATGAGGAGCCCCCCGAGGAGGGTGAATTTCCCTCGGAGATAGAACCATATCGGACCATGAGATGCTTCTTTCAGAAAGAAGATCTTCCAGGCCTGGTCTCACAATGCCTATCGGAGCTGGCCATTCCGGGCCAGGGGACCCCAGGGGACCCCAAAATGAACCCCCTGTTAGAGGTCCTGCGCCAAACGGCTCACTATTTTCCCCTCCTACAAGCAGCACAGCAGCTAATCGATCTGGAATGGAAGGCACCGGAGGCCTCATTCAAAGGGGGTCGGGCCTTGTCAGGCATGTATCCTCTGGATCCAGCGTCCAAGGAGCTGCTGGCATGCCCCAGGGTAGACGCCATCGTTAATGCAATTGTGAAGCACACTACCATTCCGGTGGAGGGGGGAGCGGCCCTCAAGGATACGCATGACCAACGCATGGACACCATTCTGAAACAAGCCTTTGAGGTAGCAGCCATGTCCCTACGAATCGCGACTTGCTGCACCATGGTGACGTGTTCCTGTTTATCACAAGCGAGAAACAACACCCCGGGAGAAGACATGGAATCAGCTCTCGCTTTTCTCACTGACGCAGCCTCCGACCTCGTCCGTACGGCAGCCCAAGGGAGTATCCTCCTCAGTGGCAGCCAGGAGACAGCTTTGGCTATGTAATTGGGCGGCCGACTCGTCCTCCAAGACACGACTCACAAGAATGCCCTTTAAGGGTTCCCTACTGTTCGGCAGCGATCTTGAGAACTGGGCTACTAAATGGGGTGCCTCTCCATTACCCCGTCTACCAGAAGATAGGTCGAGGAGGAGCCAGCATTCTTTTTCTAGACCATCCAGAGGTAGAAACTCTCAGCGCGTCAACCCCTACAGGACTCGCTATCAAGCACCTCGTTCTCAGGCCAGGAACCAGCCCTTTCGGACTAAGCACAACAAGAAGAGAACCGGCTCAGATTCTGGCCCCGGCCGCAACCCACAATGACAATCAGCCGACCCATCCAAGGGTAGCAGCCATAAGGGGCAGGCTAACCCTCTTCTACCGCAGGTGGGTCGAGATCACTTTGGACCAGTGGGTCCTTGCCATCATCCAAGAAGGATATTACCTGGATTTTCTTCGGCTTCCGCCGAACAAGTTTGTGGAATCTCCTTGCTCACCGCTCAAGAAAGCGGCACTAGAAGTGACCTTACAGAGGCTCCTGGCCCTAAAAGCCATAATCCCAGTACCTGCAGGAGAGAGAAATTCTGGGCATTATTCCATCTATTTCATAGTACCCAAGAAGGAGGGCACTTTCAGGCCCGACCTGGACCTCAGGTCAGTCAATCGACACCTACGGGTCCCCAGCTTTCGCATGGAAACTCTGCGGTCTGTCAAGAATTCAGTACAGCCAGGGGAATTTCTCACCTCCCTAGATCTGTCGGAAGCCTACTTGCATATCCCAATCCATCGGCATCACCAGCGCTATTTACGCTTCAAAGTCCTGAATCAGCACTTCCAGTTCTGAGCTTTTCCCTTCTGGTTAGCCACCGCGCCGCGGATCTTCACCAAGGTCATAGTAGTAGTGGCTGCGGCACTCAGGAAGGAAGGAATTCTCGTCCATCCCTACCTGGACGATTGGCTGATCACGGCAAAGTCACCGGAGGAGAGTCACCGGGCAACCAACAGAGTTATAGCTCTTCTGGAAAGCCTAGGATGGGTAGTCAACATACACAAGAGTTCCCTACAGCCGTCCCAGTCGCTGGAATATCTAGGGGTCCAATTCGACACCCAAGAAGACAAGGTCAGCCTGACCTCCAAGAGAAAGTCAAAACTCTGGAATCATCTGCAGGTCCTGCTGAGCGCCAGCCGGCTCACAGCTCGGGATTACCTACAAGCCCTCGGCCTCATGGCATCCACTCTGGAGGTGATACCATGGGCGCGGGCTCATATGAGACCATTGCAATGCGCCCTTCTATCTCGATGGAGCCCACGATCACAGAACTACACCATACACCTACCTCTGCCGACCAGAGTGCGGAATCAGCTACGGTGGTGGTTACAGCCCGGCCACATGAGCCAGGGATCAAGAATGTCCTTCCCAACCTGGATTCTGCTCACCACAGATGCCAGCCTGAATGGATGGGGAGCACACTGCGAGGAACTCACCGCCCAAGGGCGGTGGACCAGAGGAGAGTCAAGGTGGAACATCAACCGACTAGAGGCACGGGCAGTCAGGCTAGCGTGCCTGCGATTTGCCCACAGACTTCGCGACAGAGCGGTCAGAGTGATGTCACACAACGCCACCACGGTGGCATACATCAATCGACAGGGCGGAACCAGAAGCCAACAAGTGTCCCTAGAAATAACTCCTCTGATGATTTGGGCAGAAGCAGATCTTCAGGACATCTCCGCCGTCCACATTGCCGGGAAGGACAACACGACGGCAGACTTCCTCAGCAGAGAAAGCCTAAACCCGGGGGAGTGGCAACTGTTGCCCACAGCTTTCCAGATGATTGTGGATCAGTGGGGGACGCCGGGCATGGACCTATTAGCACACAGGTCCAACGCTCAAGTACCCAGATATTTCAGCCGCAGGCGAGATCCGTTATACCAGGGGATCGATGCCCTGATACAGCTGTGGCCTCAGGGAATCCTGCTATATGCCTTTCTTCCGTGGCCCCTGCTGGGCGCCATCATACACAAGATTCAGCGACACAGAGTCCTAGTTCTAGTGGCCTCGGACTGGCCAAGAAGACCCTGGTACGCAGACATGGGAAGATTACTGGCAGGGAATCCTCTACGCCTGCCTCCACACAGGGACCTGCTGCGGCAAGGTCTCATCCTCCACGAGGATCCAGCTCAATTCTCTCTTACGGTCTGGCCATTGAGAGGGCTAGATTGAAGAAAAGAGGATACTCGGAGCCGGTAATAGATACACTCCTTTGAGCACGCAAGTTCTCCACATCACTGACATATATCAGGATCTGGAGAGTTTTTGAAGCCTGGTGCGACTCTCACAGCACCAATTCACATGCCGCTAAGATCCCTCTCATTTTGGACTTCCTACAAGATGGACTTCAGAAGGGTCTGTCCCTCAGCTCCATCAAAGTTCAGGTAGCAGCGCTGTCTTGCTACGGTCCCAGGAGGGACGGCAACTCCATTGCCAAACACCCAGACGTTTCACGTTTCCTGAAAGGAGTCAAACACATTCGCCCGCCACTGAAGTGGCCAGTGCCCTTGTGGAACCTCAACCTAGTATTGGAATTTCTAGCGAGATCAGCCTTCGATTGGGTGTGGGAGTGAGGACCTGAATGTTTGCAGAGACAGCATGTGAGAACCTGTATGTGTGTGAGAGAGACAGCATGTGATAGTGAGAGCCTGTGCTTGAGCAAGACAGCATGTGGGAGTGAGAGAGAGCCTGGGTGTGTGAGAGTCAGACAGCATGTGCAAGAGAGAGACTGTGTATGAATGATTGTATGAGAGAGAGCATGTGACAGTGAGAGCCTGTATGAATGATTGTATGAGAGAGAGCATGTGAGAGTGAGAGCCTGTGTGTGTGTGTGTGTGTGAGAGAGAGAGAGAGAGAGAAAGCATGTGAGAATGAGAACCTGACTGAATGTTTGAGGGAAGAAGATAGATGGAGAGAAAAGAAATAGAAAAAAAGACAATATGAAAGGAATTGGCAAAAAAATAAGAAAGGGGAGGTGGAACAAAAAAGCCTGTGACCAACCGATTAGAAAACTAAGATCAGACAGCAAAGGAAAAAAAAAGAAATAAATTACTTTTTATTGATTGGCACATGTATTCTTTGGTAATGTGCAAGAGTAGCACTTTCTCTATGCGGATCTCACAATGTACGAGATCAACATGGAGGAAGTGGAAACCCACGGGGCCTGCACTGAGGAGGCAGCAGAATGGGCTTCAGTGCCAATAGCAGCAATCAGCGCCTCCCGAATAGCCATGCAGCATCAGTGACAGTGGCAGCAGAGGAATGAGAGAGGCTCCAAGGTTGCTGGCAAAAGAAAGAAAGGGGGTCTGCCTTTAGTGTGTGCATGTGTATGAATGGGAGTCTGCCTGGGGGTGTATGTGTGTGAATGCATGGGTGCCTGCCTGAGGGTGTGTCTGTGTATGAGAATGTATGGGTGTCTTCCTGGGGTTTGTATGTGTGAGAATAGGTGCCGGCCTGTGTGTAGTATATGTGTGTGTGTGTGAGAATGAATTGGTGCCTGCCAGGGGGTCTGTGTGTGTGAGAATGAATGTGTGCATGCCTGGGGGGATGGTGAGGGAGTGGTATGAAAATGAATGGGAGCCTGCCTGGGGGTCAGTTTCAGTGTGTGAGAATGACTGGAAGCTTGCCTGGGTATGTGTGTTTGTGTGAGAATGATTGGGAACTTGCCTGGGTGTCTTTGTTTGTGTGTGTGTTTGTGTGAGATTGATTGGGAACTTGCCTGGGTGGGTGTGTTTGTGTGAGAATGATTGGGAACTTGCCTGGGTGGGTGTGTTTGTGTGAGAATGATTGGGAACTTGCCTGGGTGTGTGTGTTTGTGTGTATGTGAGGGAGCCAGAGAGAGTGTGTATGAGAAAATCCAGGGGAGTAAGAGTTTGTGTGGGGTGTGTGTGTGGAGGGGGAGAGAGTGTCTTAGAGCCTGAGAGTGTGTCAGTGTCTGTGAGAGCGAGAGGTTATGGTGGGTAAAAGAGCATGAATGTGTATGTATGTGACAGTGTATGTGTGAGAGAGAATGGACATGTGAGTCTGTGTGAGAGAGGATAGCCTCCTAATCCTGGACAATATCAGGGTGACTGGAAATCAAGAGCTCCCACGTATGGACAGCAGGGGCTTTTTAAAATCCTTATTAGTTTTAATTATTGGGTGTTATTTGATATATGTGCTGTTTTGAAATATTTTATTGGTGTTTGGGAAATTGTAAAAAATGTATATGATTTTAATTAATAGAAGTTCTATTTATCAGTAGTTTTAAAATATTATTTTTTTAGTATGGTTTTACTATTATAACTGATGCTTTATGTTTCTTGATTTTAATTGTTTTATGAGGAATGGTGGTTCTGTTTTTCCATTGTTAATACACAGGGTCTGGCTTCTTGGGGTTTCCATTTCAGTTTTTGTCTAATTTGTGCTCCTTTATTTTGTATTCTGTATTTGGTGAGGGTCTGTCTCTGCTCTGTGTGTGTGACCATGATGAGAGATTCTGCTTGCATAGGGATCTATAGCAATCTGGTTTGTTTTGTTTCTTCAGTAGGTGGTGTATTGGTATTCTAGGACCCAGTGTAATATTTACCCTTGCTTTTTCACAGGTAGGGTTATTGTTGTTTGAGTCCTTGGTGTTATTACTGTTGTGTTACAATGGGATTGCAGTATAGATTTTGAGTGTCTTTTTTGCGAGGTTTTGTGTTAGTTCACAATGTGCCTGGCAGTGGAAGGTATTTGTGCTGCTGTTACTGTGAAGTGACACCAGCATTTGAAAATATCTTTTAGTATGATGAGCTGTAAGGGAAACATCCAAGCTCCATTGTTTGGGGGAATTTCAGTGGATGCAGAGTTACAGAACTGGAGGTGCAGGATTTATATTGACATTCTGTCCCTTCCTATAAATTCCAGGCTTCACTCTCATAGCCACATAGAATTAGTTGAATGAGGCTATCAAATAATTTTATAGTGTGAAACTGGCCAGCTTTTTAAAATTACGCAGAAGACCCTTTGGAATTTATTAACACCAAATATTCAAAAGCTGTGTTCATCCCATCAAGCTCATACATCTCATTAAAGAGGTAAATTGAATAACACAATAACTTTATTTTGTTACTCATAAATTATAACAATAACATTAATCTTGGAATATTATATATTTTTCATATAAATGAAAGATTTTCACAAGATAGGTTGTGTCGTGAAACATTTTGTTATTTATCCCAGGACAAGCAGGATGCTAGTCCTCACATATGGGTGACATCGGTAATGGAGCCCTATGTACGGAAAAACTTCTTTAAAAGTTTCCATGAAACTTTTGAATGGCACCGGAGTTCCTACTGAGCATGCCCAGCATGCCATGATATTCTCTGCCACAGGGGTCTCCCTTCAGTCTTCTTTTTTCCGCGAAGCAGTTAGCATCGCGGTCTATAGGAGTTCTGAGGTGATTTTCACCTATTTAAAAAGTTCGTTTTTCGGAAAAAAATTACGCTCATCGCAGGGGTTTCCCTCAGTTATCACCAGCGGTAACTTTTTCCATTTTCGGTTTCCGGCCGGGACCGATATTTTTAGGCCATCGCCGTCGACGGCTGTCCGGCGAAATGGCCTCTGGGTTTAAAAAATGCCCAAACTGTACGCGGACGATGTCTATAACCGATCCGCATTTTGAATGTGTTCTTTGCCTAGGCAAAGACCACAATATTCAAACTTGTAAATCCTGTGCGGAGATGACTTCGAAGGGCCGTCGACTCAGGGCCGAAAAAATGGAACAATTGTTTAATATACAGTTGCTTCCAAAGGCCTCGACTTCAGGGCAGTCATCGCCAGCAGGATCAGTCCGTCAAGCTCTTCTGAAAAAGACTCGTCCGGAGGCGGGAGATGCCTCAACGCCATCCCCTTCAGTGTCATCAAAGGCATCGACTTCGGGCAGCGAGAAACAAAAAGAAAAACATCGCCACCGGCATCGAAGACGCCTAGCACCGATGACCGAGGACCCATCGTCAGGTACGGCCTCACCCGCAAAGAAACCCCGGACGGGGGCGGAGGCTTCGAGGCCTAGTGATCCAGGGCGATCCCCACCAATATCGGTGACGGGCTCCGTACCTCCTCAGGGCTCTGAGGATGTATCGGCATCGCCAACACCGCCTCCCTCCAGAGCTGCTCTGATATCACCAGCTATGAGAGTGGAACTTGACACGTTTATACGTCAAGCGGTGCAACAGGCTCTGCGCGATGCGATTCCGCCTCAGCCATCGACACCTCCATCGATGCCGATTCCAACCCCGAGGGATCCAGCGCCATCGATGCCGCCGACACCGATGCCACGGGAACCGGTCCCGATGCCTACTCCGGTACCCTCACCGGTGCCACCGGTGCCTACACCGATGCCCAAGGAGGATGTGTCGATCCTCCATCCAGTCATCTCCAAATTGGACACACTCCTGGATATTCTGTCCAGTAAAGTACCAGAGGAACCCGTTCCAGGTCCATCTGGAATACCAAGACCTCCAAGGCCTCGTTCTCCTCTTCTGCATCAGGGCCTAAGGAGCCACTCACTCACCACACTCCACGAGAGGTGCCTGTGGACACCAGTTCTGAATATTCTTCGGATGAAGAAATCTTTTCAGAACCATCTCCACCAGATGACCACAGGAAGTCACCTCCTGAGGACCTCTCCTTCACAAATTTCGTGACAAAAAACATTGGAGGTTCTGCAGTTTGTGGACCCTCCTAAAGAAATGCTGGCAGTCCCTGTCCATGAAGTTTTCCAGGAACTGCAATACAGAATTTGGGAACATCCAGGATCAGTGTCAGCGGTGAATAAGAGAGCAGAGGCAACTTACTTGGTGCAACCTATTCCAGGTTTTCAGAAAACACAGTTGCCTCACCAATCAGTTGTCGTCGAATCCGCCCAAAAGAAGGCGAAGCGACTGAAATCCCATTCCTCTATGCCACCTGGAAAGGAGAGTAGGTTTCTAGACAACCTAGGACGAAAAATATTTCAAGGTTCTATGCTGGTGTCTAAGATATCATCCTACCAGTTATATATGAACCAGTATCAAAGGAACCTTTGGAAGCAGGTTCAAGACATGGCTCTCTCTCTTCCCGAACAGTATCAGGAACCATTACAGAGTATCATTCACAAAGGCCTCGAATCAGGAAAACATGAGGTCAGAGCCACCTATGACTGTTTCGAGACTGCGGCAAGACTTTCTGCATCTGGTATAGCTGCAAGGAGGTGGGCATGGCTCAAGGCCTCTGATCTACGCCCAGAGGTACAAGAACATTTAGCTGATCTTCCTTGCTTAGGGGATAACCTTTTTGGGGAGAAAGTAAAGGAAGCTGTGGCAACCATAAAGGACCACACAGAAACACTAAAGCAGTTATCCTCACTACCACAGGATACTCAGCCTTCCGCAAGAAAGCTTCCAAGGCGTGATACTAGACGTCCTTACTACCGTCCACGCAGGTATTACCCCCCAGCAAGTAGGCCCAGAACAGCCCGCCCACCTCAACGCCAACAGCCTAGGCAGAGGCCTGCAAGGGCTCAACCACCACCACAAACTGCCACTACATCTGGTTTTTGAAATGCCCCAGAGAGCAGCAGCCTTATCAACCCATTCCCAAACATGCCAGTGGGGGGTCAAATAAAATACTTTCACAGCATTTGGACCTCCATCACCAATGACCAGTGGGTGCTATCCATCACAGCCCACGGTTACAAACTGGATTTTCTTACTGTTCCAAAAGAAAACCCACCACTTCCATCTTGGACAGTAAATCAACATTCCATAATTCTTCAAACAGAATTATCCACCCTTCTGAAAGCCAGGGCCATAGAACCAGTTCCTGGACCTCAAAAGGGCAGAGGATTCTACTCCAGATATTTCCTCATTCCAAAGAAAACAGGAGGCCTTCGTCCCATTCTAGACCTCAGAAATCTCAACAAATTTCTCAAAAAAGAAAAATTCAGAATGGTGTCCCTAGGCACCATTATAGAAACATAGAAATGACGGCAGAAGAAGACCAACCGGTCCATCCAGTCTGCCCAGCAAGCCTTACACTTATTTTTTCTCATACTTAACTGTTTCTCTTGGCTCTTAGTAACCTTATGTTCTAATTCCCTTTTCACCCCCACTATTAATGTAGAGAGCAGTGATGGAGCTGCTTCCAAGTGAAATATTAAGTTTGATTAGTTGGGTAAGCGGCAGCATAGCCCTCTGCCATGAAGCAGAGGGCAATGCTGGAAATGTGTGAAGTATCAGTTTTTCTTTTCCCCTGTCATTGAAGCAGGGAGTCATGCCGGACATGCACCGAAAGTGAAGCATGCCTTGAAAGTCACATTAACTATCATCAAATATTGAAAAGCCTAATAATTGGTAATACCTATAGCCCATGAACCCATCCCTGTTTTTTTCTTTTTTTCTTTTTTTTTTTTTTTTTAATTGGGAGATGGATGCCCTTCATCTTTCTACTCTGTGAAGGTGGACACCTACCACCGGCCACTGGCATCCCGCTCCGTTAATGCCTCTGTGGCTACTGCCGCTCCATGCAGTGTTTTACTACCTGCTCTTTATATGCGTCCTCTAGAACTGATGGATCCCATCCCTGGGTTTTTTTTTATTATTTATTTAATTGGGAGATGACAGCCCTCCATCCTTCCGCTCCGTGAAGGTGGACACCTACCACTGGCCACTGGCATCCCGCTCCGTGAATGCCTCTGTGGCTACTGCCGCTCTGTGCAGTATTTTACTACCTGCTCTTTATATGGACACCTACCACTGGCCACTGGCATCCCGCTCCGTGAATGCCTCTGTGGCTACTGCCGCTCCGTGCAGTATTTTACTACCTGCTCTTTATATGTGTCCTCTAGACCTGATGGATCCCATCCCTGTTTTGTTTTTTGTTTTTTTTTTTATTTAATTGGGAGATGACAGCCCTACATCCTTCCGCTCCATGAAGGTGGACACCTACCACTGGCCACTGGCATCCCGCTCCGTGAATGCCTCTGTGGCTACTGCCGCTCCGTGCAGTGTTTTGCTACCTGCTCTTTTATACGTGTCCTCTGGACCTTATGGATCCACAATGTTTATCCCATGCCCCTTTGAAGTGCTTCACAGTTTTGGACTTCACCACTTCCTCCGGAAGGGCATTCCAGGCATCTCTCCGTGAAGAAATTCTTCCTGACATTGGTTCTTAGTCTTCCTCCTTGGAGCTTCAGCTCGTGACCTCTGGTTCTGCTGATTTTTTTCTGTTGGAAAAGGTTTGTCGTTGTCTTTGGATCGTTAAAGTTTTTCAAGTATCTGAAAGTTTGAATCATATCACCCCTGCTCCTCCTTTCCTCCAGGGTGTACATATTTAGATTCTTCAATCTCTCCTCGTACGTCAACCGATGAAGACCCTCCACCTTCCTGGTCGCCCTTCTCTGTACCGCTTCCAACTTGTCCTTGTCTCTTTGTAGATACGGTCTCCAGAATTGAACACAGTACTCCAGGTGAGGCCTCACCAAGGACCTGTACAAGGGGATTATCACTTCCCTTTTCTTACTCGATATTCCTCTCTCTATGCATCCCAGCATTCTTCTGGCTTTTGCAATCGCCTTGTCGCATTGTTTCGCCGACTTCATATCATTAGACACTATCACCCCAAGGTCTCTCTCCTGCTCCGTGCACATCAGCCTTTCCCCCCCCATCGAATACAGTTCATTCGGATTTCCACTCCCCAAATGCATGACTTTGCACTTCTTGGCATTGAATTTCAGCTGCCATATCTTCGACCACTCTTCCAGCTTCCTTAAATCCCGTCTCATTCTCTCCACTCCTTCCGGCGTGTCCAATTGAGACGGATGCCCTTGTGAAACTGGAAGAGTGAAACTGGAAGAGTGGTCGAAGATATGGCAGCTGAGATTCAATGCCAGATATGGCAGCTGAGATTCAATGCCAAGAAGTGCAAAGTCATGCATATGGGGAGTGGAAATCCGAATGAACTGTATTCAATGGGGGGGGAAGGCTGATGTGCACGGAGCAGGAGAGGGACCTTGGGGTGATAGTGTCTAATTTATTTATTTATTTTATTTATTTAACATTTTTCTATACCGACATTCGCACGAGACATCACATCGGTTTCCAGATAACAGCAAATTCAGCCAACAGGGCTTTACATTGAAACTGATATTATAACTGGGGGGAGGGAAGGGAAGGGGCAGGGCAGTAACTTGAAATTAAATAGGCTGGGAAAGGTGAGGGAAAGGGGGGTTAATTTACAAAAGGCAGGAGTTATGTACAATCTATATGCATTCTATTATATACATTCAATATACATGGTGAGGGAGAGGTGGGGGGGCTGGGACAGGGAGGGAAGGGAGGAGGGGGGGGAGGCGGGGGTGGGGGGTGGAGTGGGGGGAGAGAGACTGGAAGTGAGTAAGGGTGGGAGGGGGTGAGGGGGGGGGGGAGGGAACTGGAATGGCAGATTAAGAGTATGCGTGCGTGAAAAGCCATGTTTTGAGTTTCTGTCTGAATTTCTTAGGACAGATCTCAAGGCGTAGATTGGTGGGCATTGAGTTCCATAGCTTGGGACCAGCTAAGGAGATGGAGCGTTGTTTGGTGGAAGCGAGGTTGGATAGTTTGGGTGTAGGAGTGGGTATTGTTGCAAGGTAAGGTGATCTGGTTGGTCTTGATGTAGTGCGAAGGTGTAGGGTGTCAGAGAACCAATGCATGTTTGGGTTGTGGATGGCTTTGTGTATAAGAGTAAGAGTCTTAAAGATGATTCTAGAGGATATGGGGAGCCAATGTAGTTGCTTAAGGATGGGTGTGATGTGGTCGTTTCTACATGTGCCTGTTAGTATGCGTGCAGCTGCATTTAGAAGGAGCTGTAAGGGGGTTGTGGCATTTTTGGGAAGGCCTAGTAGGATGGCATTTGCGTAGTCTATTTTGGATAGGATGAGTGCCTGAAGCACAGTTCTGAAGTCGCTGGGATGCAAGAGCGGTTTTAGTTTTTTGAGTGTGTGTAGCTTGAAATAGCATTCCTTAAGGGTGGTGTTGATGAATTTTTGCAGGTTGAATTGGGTGTCAAGAATTACACCAAGGTCTCTTACATGTTGAGCGAAGTCTGGGAGGGGGTGCAGGGGGCTGACAATGGTGGGTGAGGGATTGAGTTGTTGGGGGGCAATGATCATAAGTTCAGTTTTATTTGTGTTTAGCGCTAGGTTGAGTTGTGTGAGAAGGCTGTTGATGGCGGAGAGGGCACTTTCCCATTTTAGGAGGGCATTGGGTATTGAGTCTGTGATGGGGATGAGGACTTGTACATCGTCGGCGTAAACAAAATGTGGGAGACCAAGTTTCTGGAGGAGGTGGCAGAGGGGTAGAAGGTATATGTTAAATAGGGTTGAGGATAGGGAAGATCCTTGGGGTACTCCGCACGTGATATTGATGGGTTTGGATTCATGCTTTCCGATTTTGACTTTGAAGTGTCTGTTGTTAATGAAGGATTTGAACCAGAGGAGGGGGATTCCTGAGATACCAATTTCAGTCAGCCTGCCGAGTAGAATGGAATGATTGACTGTGTCGAAGGCTGCTGAGATGTCGAGAAGGGCTAGGATGTATGTGTGACCCATGTCTAGTCCTCTGATGATGTAATCCGATAGTGACGTCAGGAGGGTTTCGGTACTAAACTGTTTGCGAAAGCCGTGCTGTGAAGGTAGGAGGATTTGATGCTGGTCTAAATAATTGGATAATTGAGTGTTAACAGTTTTTTCAAGGACTTTCGCAAGAAACGGGAGATTAGAAATGGGGCGAAAGTTGGTTAGGTCAGTGGGGTCTAGTTTGGGCTTTTTTAAAATGGGTTTTACGATGGCTAGTTTAAGTTGGTTGGGAACGTTGCCGGTGGTGAGGGAGGTGTTAATGAGGTCAGCTAGAGGTTGTGCGATGCAGTCTGGTATTGATAAAAGTGCTTTGGTGGGAATTACGTCTGCGGGGTGGGAGGAGGGTTTCATTTTACTTAGTATAGATCTGATTTCAGATGTGGATGTGGTCTCGAATGCATCCATTTGGTGATTAGTGGCTATCGGAGAAGTTTTGGTGGGTGAGGGAAGAGTGGTAAAGCGTGAAGTGATGCTAGCTATTTTGTTGTGGAAGTATTTTGCGAGTTCGTTGCATTTGTTCTCGTTCGTTCATATTTGTTGATATGAAGTCTGCGAAACAATGCGACAAGGCGATAGCAAAAGCCAGAAGAATGCTGGGCTGCATAGAGAGAGGAATATCGAGTAAGAAAAAGGGAAGTGATTATTCCCTTGTACATGGAAGTCGTTGCACACTTTTTCCAGACATTACAGACTACACCTGGCGCCTCAGTGCACGGGTTCTTTTGGCGATCAGGTTCTCCGAGCAGGTCTCTCAGGACCCCACCCGGTTTAGGGAAGCTTGGGTACATCCCACTGTCTGGACTGATCCAGGTACGTACAGGGAAAAGAAAATTATTCCTTACCTGCTAATTTTCGTTCCTGTAGTACCATGGATCAGTCCAGACGCCCGCCACTAGGGGTTTCATTAGGTCCTGCTCGGATTCTTCCAGGTATCTTTCATTCTGTTTGTCTCTGATTATTGTTACTGTTCACAGCTCCTCACAAGTTGACTGTTGCTGGTCCCGTTGACCGTTTGTTTACTTATATCTTTCTCTGTTCCTCTTTGGGAACGGTTCTGGATCCAAAATGTTGTGTTTTTTGCTTTTGGGCTTTGCTATGCGTAATACTGAGCTCCAGCAGAGGGTGCACTACTCTATATGCTGACGCTCTCAAACTCTGTTCTGACTCCATTTGCTGGTCGGGGGATATAACCCACACTCTGGACTGATCCATGGTACTACAGGAACGAAAATTAGCAGGTAAGGAATAATTTTCTTATAAGCACTTCTAGGCAGTTTACATAGCAATATGCATACATTCATCAATTAAAACAATACATTAAAAAAAAAATGGCAAAACTTAAGACATCTGAGCATTCTTAGGAAACACTAGTAGTTTTTCAAAACTTAAGACATAAAAAAACCTATTAAATTGTAAGAACAATTTAAAACATCAAATCTACAAACTTTAAAACAAAAGAACATAAACAAAGATAATAAAAACCAACTTAAACATCACTACCAATAGTATTCAGTCAGTGATGTAACAATGTATTGAATTCAGTGATGACCTCCAAAAGGCCCGTCTAAAAAGATGGGCTTTTATTAACTTTCTTAATATTGGCAAGGAGGGGTCCACCCAGCACTTAGAAGGGAAACCATTCCTCCCTTTAGGACCAGCTACAGAACAGATGCTGCTTTGACTCTGAAAGTTTTTAATCAGAATAACCAGTAAACTAAGCAGATTTGGCCCAGACGTCCCAGGGCAATCATGCTGCTTCTTGAAGTTTTCTACCTGTTCAGATTGATTGGAAGACGTGCTACAATATTGCATCTGTCACAGCCATGCACAATAGCGCATTTCCTTTGGCTTACTCTAGATCCCCTATAACTGTAGCATTTTCCTGGCCTTTCAAGCATCTACTACACATACTATGCGCTGTGCCCACTGCCTTTTGCTAGTGATTTCTCATTTTTTATACAGCTCTTCCCTTGCCAGCCCAATACTCTGAGGTCAGCCCTAACATTTTCACTTGTGAGTAATATTCTTATGAGTTCCAGATAAGAATAAGTAAACAGTTACAAACACCACAAAATGCATTTGGAAAAGTCATTGCTGTAAGTGCTATTTGCAAGGTCAGGAAACATGTATTATAAGATGGTAACTTTTAAACCAGTTTGGGGGTGGACTTTCGTCAGGTCGCAGTCATGGTCACATGGGTACTTGTTATAAAATAGCCTGACCGTGCGCACAGTACTCCAAGCCATCATTCTCCCGAAACTAGACTATTGCAATTCACTTCTGCTGGGACTTCCTGCATGCTCTACCAAACCCCTCCAGATGGTGCTGAATGCCACAGCAAGAATTCTCACCAACGCCAAAAAAAGAGACCACATCACCCCGATCCTCCAGCACCTTCACTGGCTCCCCATTAAATACAGGATACAGTTCAAAAGCAGCATGATGATGCATAAGGCCCTTCATAGCATATCCCCACTCAACTTAACCTTCAAGCTGCAACTACATACTTCGGACAAGCCGACTAGAAGTGCATACCAAAACAGAATGATTACTCAGCCCGCAAAATCCTCGCTGAGAAAACGCGCTCTATCAACCGCGGGACCGTCCCTCTGGAATTCCCTACCACCAGACCTCCGCCTGGAGTCGTGCCATACCACTTTTAAGGCAAAATTAAAGACTTGGCTCTTCCTGCAAGCATTCCCAGAGAGCTAAGAACTAACTTATATAACAACCCATAACAACCCTGTCCTTTGGTTCTAATGTATTATTCTCTGCACTATTTATTTTAATTAAGATTTATATTGCCTTTTTTATTTATTTTTTATCTTTTTTTTTGTTTAAAAGTTGAAACTAGTTAGTTGGTTCGCTTATTCTTATTAGATCAAGTTCCGATTTGTTCCATGTAAACTGCCACACGGCAGTAGTTATTACCGTTTAACTGTGAACCGGAGCGATATGTATTGTATACAGGAACTCCCGGTATATAAAAATCCATAAATAAATAAATAAATATGCGTACGGAATTTTAAATGGACGCATGCCAATGCACACAAATACCACTTCTACTGTGTAAGTGGGGGGGATTTTAAAAGACGTGTGCCAACACCATTACCAGTTTTCCCAGTTCATTCCCAGTTGGCCCAGGAAAGGAATAGGACTTCTAAACTCCCCTAGTTTAATAGCCTCCCATCTCCCGTTAGCCCCGACCTTTAAAACCCTGCTGAGCTGTCTATTTATCTTCATTTTATAACTTGCACATCATCCATAGCAGAAGTAAAGTTATGCAGCAGGGGACCCCTGGCGCACACCTGTTCTTGTAAATCTTTACGCTATAATTTAAAGTTAAAATCCAGGAATGCCCATGTCTCACCCCTTTTTTGAACTTTTCATTTGTTTTCGTAGCAGCAAGTACACGCGTATCCAGGCGGCTTTTAAAATCCACTTAGCATGTGCCGACCCGAATTGTGCACCTATCTCCTGTTTTGGCACGCGCCAGGCTTGAAAATTCACCTTTAAATGTGTATGTGCTTGCCTTAAAGAAGTATTTCAGTACTTGCATCATTTCTTCACAGATCTCTCTTTAATTTGATTAAAAACTGAAACATTGAAGTAGTGGGTATCCTTGATACTATTACATGAGCCTCTTGAAATGAGATGGGACATGTTTCATAGTAATAATCAGATATACTGTAGAATTGATAATTCTAGTAGTCCGTATTCCTTAATTTTGATTTAATGTGTCTTAAGCACTATTTTTCCTGATTTCGTCAAGGAAAGCCAAGACAATCCATGTAAACTTCTGTATCTCCATTTTGAAGGTCTTTGATACCAGTAATGACACCAGCCTCTTACCAAAAGACTTCAAGAGCAGAAACAACATCCAGTCCTTAGACAGTAAGGTAAAGCCAGAGTCGAAAATCACCACTACAACATGGGATGCCGGAGAGAGAAATAACCCAGGCCAAAATGAAGATGACATCGAGGGGGACTCTTTTTTTGATGATTCATTATATAAACGCGAGAAATCTTTGGACTGGTAAGTTAAAAATGACCTCCTGATAGTGAAAATAAGGCATAGTTGAGGGCTTAATTACAAAATAGTTGGGGACATGGTTTTGCATTTCTTAGACATGTTAGGTGTATATAAGATATTTCTTTTCTTTTAATAGTTTTTGAATAGCCAGGTTGCAATTTTAAGTTTTTGGTTGCACATTTTTCCATTTTTAGAGTATTCATTAGCAAATGATTTGGCAGACCCCTTTTTGGTAAAACTATAGTTTATACAGACACGGTCTATGTGTTGGAACATTTTGGTTTTAGATTTAAGTTTGCATGTTCTATATCAGTGGTTTTCAAATCTGTCAGATTTTCTGGATATCCTCAATGAATATACATGAGATAAATTTTACTGGCTTGACTCTCTTGAATGCAGATTTATCTCATGCATATTGATTGAAGATATCCTGAAAACTTGACTGCTGAGGACCCTCAGGGCAGTTTTGGGAACCACTGTTCTACACCAGACATTTAGGACTGAATTTTCAAAAGGATTTAGGTGCATAAAACCCAATTTTACACAAGTAAATGTGTCTTTGAAAATTTCCCTGGGTGCAAGGGGCTGGGTTCATAAATATATGCATGTATTCACATGTATATTTTTACACACATAAAACAAGAGGTGTTAAGGCAGCAGAATTGGGGCGGGGAAATCATTTACACAGATCCTAGGGATGTGCTTCCTCCTAGGACAGGCAGGATAGTAATCCTCACATATGGGTAACATTATCAGATGGAGCCCAGCACGGAAAACTTATGTCAAAGTATGACACTAGCTACTCATCCACAAGGGGTCCCTCTTCAGTCTCCTCTTTTCCGCGGAGCAGTCGTCTCTTGATTGTGGAGCTCATGCTCTTTTTTTTGTTTTTTGGGAAAGTTTTTCCTCGCCGGGTCTCTCTTGGTTCCTAAGTTTTATTTTACCTTCTGTGGGATTGATTCCCAGCTGTGCCGTCTTCCGGTGTCCACTGTTGTCGACTGCTCACTGGGCTTTTTTTCATAACAGTGTTGTCAAGTTTTCGTCTGTGCCCTCATACTATGTCCCTCACGGATGCACACTAGGGGCCGGATTTTAAAAGCCCTGCGCGCATAAATCCGGCCAGATTTACGTGCGCAGGGCACTCGCGCGCCGGCGCGCCTATTTTGCATAGGCCACCGGCGCGCGCAAATTCCGGGGCTTCGTAAAAGGGGCGGGAGGGGGCGTGTCCGGGGTCAGGGGCGGTTCAGGGCGGGTCCGGGGGCATGGGGGTGTGGTCGAGGCCTCCGGACCAGCCCCTGGGTCGGGTGATGGCGTGCCAGCAGCCCGCTGATGCGCGCAGATTTACGCCTGCTTTCGGCAGGCGTAAATCTGCCAACAAAGGTGGGGGGGGGGGTTTAGATAGGGCCAGGGGGGGGGGTTAGGTAGGGGAAGGGAGGGGAAGGTGAGGGGAGGCGGAAGGAAAGTTCCCTCCGAGGCCACTCCGATTTCAGAGCGGCCTCGGAGGGAACAGGCAGCGCGTGCCGGGCTCAGCGCGCGCAGGTTGCACAAATGTGCACCCCCTTGCGCGCGCCAACCCCGGATTTTATAAGATACGCGTGGCTACGCGCGTATCGTATAAAATCCAGCGTACTTTTGTTCGCGCGCGCGTAAATTTATAAAATCTACTCCTAGGTGTGTATCCTTTGCCTGGGGGCACCATGCAATATCCGGTGATATCATTTTTGCCACCAGATGACCCCCAAGGGCTGGCGTGCCCACCTAGATAAGATGAAGCTGTTCGGATTCAAAATGTCTGAACCGTTAACAACGGCTTCGGGAGCATCGATGCTAAAAGGACATGGGGAGCCGAAGGACACTGATACCTTGGTTAAAGGGGCACAGAGAAGATAAGGCCATCGCGGAAAGATTACATGATTTTTTTGCTTCAGTGATTACTGAAGAGGATTTTATTTTATTTATTTATTTAAAATCTTTTCTATACAGTCATTAAGCTAGGTACCATCACAACAGTTTACAACAAGGCACAAATATTAATGTTGGTAGAAGTCTTGATTTCTATTCACTAAACAAGTGCCATCAGGTTACGGTAACATAGTTTTATCATAAATACTAAGTGGTGGGGGTGATAAATTATGTCCGCTTTAAAATAGATTAATCATAATATCTTATCCTTTGGTGGTGAATGAAAGTATAAAAAAATACAATATACAGGATGTTGGGGAGATACCCGTATCAGAGAAGGTTTTCATGGGTAATGATGCAGATGGACTGAACCAAAAATTGGTGAACCTAGAAGATGTGGTAGGCCTGATTGACAAACTGAAGAGTAGTAAATCACCTGGACCGGGTGGTATACACCCCAGAGTTCTGAAGGAACTAAAAAATGAAATTTCAGACCTATTAGTAAAAATTTGTAACCTATCATTAAAATCATCCATTGTACCTGAGGACTGGAGGGTGGCTAATATATCCCCAATATTTAAAAAGGGCTCCAGGGGTGATCCTGGAAACTACAGACCAGTTAGCCTAACTTCAGTGCCAGGAAAAATAGTGGAAAGTGTTCTAAATATCAAAATCACAGAACATATAGAAAGACATGGTTTAATGGAACAAAGTCAGCATGGTTTTACCCAAGGCAGGTCTTGCCTCACAAATCTTCTTCACTTTTTTGAAGGAGTTAATAAACATGTTGATAAAGGTGAACCGGTAGATGTAGTATATTTGGATTTTCAGAAGACGTTTGATAAAGTTCCTCCTGAGAGGCTTCTAGGAAAAGTAAAAAGTCATGGGATAGGTGGTGATGTCCTTTCGTGAATTAAAACTGGCTAAAAGACAGGAAACAAAGGGTAGGATTAAATGGACAATTTTCTCTGAGCAATGGTGTACAAGTCTGTATTGGGACCCGTACTTTTCAATATATTTATAAATGATCTGGAAAGAAATACGATGAGTGAGGTAATCAAATTTGCAGATGATACAAAATTGTTCAGAGTAGTTAAATCACAAGCAGATTGTGATAAATTGCAGGCAGACCTTCTGAGACTGGAAAATTGGGCATGCAAATGGCAGATGAAGTTTAATGTGGATAAGCGCAAGGTGATGCATATAGGGAAAAATAACCCATGCTATAGTTACACAATGTTAGTTTCCATATTAGGTGCTACCACCCAAGAAAGAGATCTAGGCATCATGGTGGATTACACATTGAAATCGTCAGTTCAGTGTGCTGCGGCAGTCAAAAAAGCAAACAGAATGTTGGGAATTATTAGAAAGGGAATGGTGAATAAAACGGAAAATGACATATCTCTGTATCGCTCCATGGTGAGCGCACATCTTGAATACTGTGTACAATTCTGGTCGCTGCATCTCAAAAGAGATATAATTGTGATGGAGAAGGTACAGAGAAGGGCGACCAAAATGATAAAGGGAATAGAACAGCTCTCCTATGAGGAAATACTAAAGAGGATACGACTTTTCAGCTTGGAGAAGAGACAGCTGAAAGGGGGATATGATAGAGGTGTTTAAAATCATGAGAGGTCTAGAATGGGTAGATGTGAATCGGTTATTTACTCTTTCGGATAATAGACTAGGAAGCACTCCTTGAAGTTAGCATGTGGCACATTTAAAACTAATCGGAGAAAGTTCTTTTTCACTCAACGCACAAACTCTGGGATTTGTTGCCAGAGGACATGGTTAGTGCAATTAGGGTAGCTGTGTTTAAAAAAAGGATTGGATAAGCTCTTGGAGGAGAAGTCCATTACCTGCTATTAATTAAGTTGACTTAGAGAATAGCCACTGCTATTATTAGCAACAGTAGCATGGGATAGACTTAGTTTTTGGGTACTTGCCAGGTTCTTAAGGCCTGGATTGGCCACTGTTGGAAACAGGATGCTGGGCTTGATGGACACTTGGTCTGACCCAGTATGGCATGTTCATGTTCTTATGTCCACCCCTCTGCCGAGGCTTCTGGTGGAGAGGGGTGCCGGGGATCAGCCATTATCGGTCTCCTCTCTCTTGAGGACTTCAGGTTTGTCTCCTTTGTCCTCAGCGCTGGGTAAAGACAGGGCCGAGCACCTTGGGAAATCCAGGAAGCATCGCCACCGGTCTCCATCCTCGCATGGTACCGGCTTGGGTTGGCACCGACATCTGCTGTGATGCCCCCGAAGCAACCCTGTGGCAAGGAGGTATCGCCCTCCATCGAGGTTGGGGGTTCGAGGCATTCCCCACTGATTTCGGTGCCGGGTATTGGTTCCCCTCAAGGTTCCGAGGGAAGCCTGGTTATGCCTCCTCCTCCTCAGCTGTCCTGTCCTCCACAGCTTTCAAGGAAAAGCTTGAGCGTAGGGTGTAGTTGGCGGTTGGTCAAGCCCTGCAGGGCATTGAGCCGCTGGCCCAAGTGCCTCCACTGCTACCAGAACCTGAACAGTCCATGTTGGCACTGCTCCTGGAGTGTCTCAACATTGTCCTTGGCATCTTCCCATCGCAGCTGATGCCAAGGCGCCATTGATGCCTCTGCAGCCACTGGTGCCTCTTCCTCCCGATGCCATCCCTACTGTGGGATCCTCTGAGGAGGAGGGGCTGTTGAGTCCCTTGGTTCCGCGGCTAGCGTTGCCAAGTTCGGTTCCAGGCCCTTCGGGGTTCTCCGTGCCCAAGCTGTTGGACTTGGGAAGGCCTCCCCCATGGGCACTCCTGGGAGATCTTAGTGATGATGACACCCCTTACAACCTGTGAGGAGATGATGTCTCTGAGTCTTCCTCCGATGAATCCGAGGACCTTACCTTGGATCCGTCTCCTCCAGAGGAGCGGTGCCAGTCTCCACCCGAGGACTTGACTTTTTCTGGGTTTGTACAGGCTGTGGCTGAGGCCATTCCATTCCAGCTTTTAACAGAGAAGAACACCAGACATAAGATGCTGGAAGTTCTCCAGTTTGTAGACGCTCTGAAGGAAGTGGTGGCAGTTCCCGTTTACGAGATCTTCAGGGAGTTGCTTCTTAGAATTTGGGAACACCCTGTCTCCATGCATCCGGTCAACAGGAAGGCCAATGCACTCTATCTACTCCAGCAGACTACGGGGTTTGAGAAGCAACAGCTCCCGCACCAGTCTATCATGGTGGAGTCAGCTTTTAAGGGGGCTAAGAGTTCTTGCACCCATGCCTCCATCCCTTCAGGGCGGGAGCATAGAGCACTGGATGCATTGGGGAGGAAGGTGTTTCAGGGCAGGATTCTGATTGCCCGGATTGCCTCCTACTAGCAATATATGACACAGTGTTCTCAAAATCTCTGAAAGAAAGTCTAGGAACTGTCGGTGTGCCTGCCCCAGAAGCAGCAGGACGCCTTTGTGGTAGTTGTCCAGCAAGGTCTTAAATGTGGCAAGCATGAAGAGCGTTCCACCTATGACATGTTTGAGATGGTGGCGAGGGTGGTGGCCACGGGAATTGGTGCCCGCAGGATGACCTGGCTTAATGCCTCAGACCTCTGCCCCATAGTGCAGGAGAGGCTCGCGGACCTACCCTGTACTGGTGAAAACCTCTTTGTTGATAAAGTGAGAGATGCTGGGGCTCAGTTGAAGGATGATCATGAGAACCTTGCAGCACCTTTCAACCAGTGCGTTAGATCCGCCAACCTCGCCTGGGAAGTCCTCGTGTCAGGGCCCGAGAAGGTCCTTTTACCGCCAGAGGAAGTACTATCCTCCTGTTTCTTGCACCTGAGCCCAGCAAGTGGGATCTAGGGGCTGAACTAGGTAGCTTCGGATCCCCAAATCTCAGTGGCTGTCCCAGTCAGGCCCCACTATGGGGTTTCGACTGGCTATGAGGGGGCATAAGCCAGCCACTGGTATGCTTGATGCAGGACCTTCCAGTCGGGGGCTGACTGCGGTTCTTTTGGGACCATTGGCCCAGCATGACATCAGACCAGTGGGTTTTATCCATTGTGCGCCGGGAGTACCACTGAATCTGTTGGGGTGTCCCTCCGGATTCTCCCCTGTGCACCTCGTGGGGTCAGTCCTCACATCAGGAAATACTGAAGTTGGAACTCACTGTCCTCGTAACAGCCAGGGCCTTCAAGCCCATTCCGCTGAGTAGGCGGAGGTTCTACTCTCGATATTTCCTGATTCCGAAGAGGACAGGGGGATTTCATCCCATCGTGGGCTTGAGAGCCTTGAAGAAGTTTCTAAAAAAGGAAAAGTTCAAGATAGTCTCTCTGGGCATCCTGATTCCCCTCCTACAAAGGGGGGGGCGGGGATTGGTTTTGCTCCTTCAATCTCAAAGATGCCTATGCCCACATCGGGATATTCCATGGGCGAGTGACATTTTCAGTACAGTGTGTTGCCGTTCAGCCTGGCCTCAGTCCCACGTGTCTTCACCAAGTGCTTGGTCATGGTGGGTATGTACCTCCGCAGGTAAGCCAATTGTCCCTAACCTGGACGATTGGCTCACCAAGAGCTCCTCCCCAGGAGGGAGCGGTGCAGTCGCTACGCTTGACCATTCGGATGTTAGAGTCCCTGGGGTTTATTATCAACTACCCAAAATCCCATCTTGACCCCATTGCCACAGCTGGATTTCATCGATACCAGATTGGACACGGCTCAGGCTTGAGCGTATCTTCCCCAAAATCGTGCGCTCACATTTTCGTCTCTGGCAGGAGTGTTCCATCAGAGCCAGCTGACTTCGGTGCATCCCATGCTGAGACTATTAGGGCACATGGTGTAATCCATCCATGTTACCCCTTTGCTCGCTTACACATGTACAGAGCTCAGTGGACCTTGCAGGCCCAGTGGCAGCAGGCCACCCAGTACCTCTGTGCCTGCATCCATATTGCTCCGCCTCTCGAACTCCTTGTCTTGATGGGAGAGTCTGACCAATTTGGAACAGGGAGTACCCTTTCAAGTTCCCCCTGTCTAGATTGTGTTTATGGATACGTCTAATCTGGGGTGGAGTACCAGTTTCGAAGGGTTCTACACCCAGGGCTTGTGGACCGCCCAGGAGGCACATTGCCAGATCAACTTCCTGGAACTCCATGAGATCCAGTATGTGCTCTGGGCATTCAGAGATCAGCTTGTCAACAAAGTGATTCTGATCCAGACCAACAACCAGGTGGCAATGTGGTACATCAACAAGGAGGGAGATACGGGATCGTTCCTCCTGTGCCAAGAAGCCGTTCAGATCTGGTCTGTCACAGTGTATGGTGCTCCGAGCTATGCATCTGGCCAGGACGGAGAATGTGATGACAGATAGGCTGAGTTGCGCCTTACGACCTCACAAGTGGTCCCTGAAACAAGAGGAGGAAGATCGGATCTTCCGTCGCTGGGGAACCCTGGACATGGATCTGTTCACAATCCCCTGCAACAGAAAGGTAGATTAGTTCTGCTCCCTTTACAGGGTGGATGGCAAACCAGCCCTGGATGCCTTTGCCCGCTGTTGGGGCCAGGGCCTTCTGTATGTGTATCCTCCACTTCCCCTGGTGCTGAAGACTATCCTGAAGCTTCAACAGGACAAGGGAGCTATGATCCTCATAGCACTGCACTGTCCAAGGCAGGTCTGTTTTCCACTCTTGCAGGAACTCTCCATCCAGGAACCGATCAGTCTGGGGACTTCCCCAGAAATCATCATGCAGGATCGGGGCACACTGTGCCATTTCAGCCTCCAGGCCCTGTCCCTGACGGCCTGGATGTTGAGAGGTTAATCCTGCAGCCTCTTGACCTCTCCGATGATGTCTTGAGTCCTGGTGGCTTCCAGAAAACCTTCCACTAGGAAGACTTATAGCCTGAAATGGAAGAGGTTTTCCACCTAGTGTGAGCACTGCAGCCTGGATCTGCACTCCTACTCTGCACCAAAGCTGCTGGAATGTCTCCTGCACTTTTCGGATGCTGGCTTAAAGACTATCTCCTTTCGGGTACACCTGAGTGCAATCTGTGCCTATCACCAGGGTGTGGATGACTCGCCCATCTCTGTGCAACCCTTTGTGGGCCACTTTATACAGGGCTTACTACAGCTGAAACTGCCTCTGAAGCCCCCTGCTGTCTCCTGGGATCTCAATGTGGTGTTGGCTCAGCTCATGAAAGATCATTTTGAGCTGCTGCATTCTTGTGATCTCAAATTCCTGACCTGGAATGTTATCTTTTTGGTCATAGTCACATCAGCATCCAGAGTCGGTGAGCTTCAGGCCTTAGTGACGTATTCACCCTACACGAAATTCTTCCATGATAAGGTGGTTTTGCGCACACACCTTAAGTTCCTACCTAAGGTAGTGACCGATTTCCATCTTAACTAGTCAATCATTCTGCCTACTTTTTTCCCCAGACCTCATTCGCACAAGGTCAAACGGGCTTTGCACAGTCTGGATTGCAAGAGAGTCTTAGCCTTCTACTTGGAGCGAGCAGCAGGCCCTAGCTAGTCTACACAATTCTTCATCTCTTTTGACAGGAATAGATTGGGAGTTGCGGTTGCTAAACAGAGCTTGTCCAACTAGCTGGTAGATAGCATTTCTTTCTGCTATACTCAGGCGGGACTGCAGGTTGGGAGCCATGTGAAGGCTCATTCTGTCAGAGCTATGGCGACTTTGGTGGCCCACTTGAGAGTGATCCCCGTGGACAAGAACTGCAAAGCTGCGACATGGAGTTTTCTCCACACTTTTGCCTCTCACTGTCTGGCTAGGGATGGCTGACACAATAGCAACTTCGGGCAGTCTGTCCTCTGGCATCTTTCAGCTGAGAAACTGAACTCTTCCTGCCTAGGGCCCTTTTTTAGGGTTCAGGCTATCTCCCTTTGTTACCACCTGTGATGTGACCGTTGGCATCTAGCTAGATGCCTGTTGGTCTCTTTTGTTGTTTGGGACAGCCTGTAGCTAGGGATTCACCCATGTGTGAGGACTAACATTCTGCTTGTCCTAGGTGAAAGCAGAGTTGCTTACCTGTTTCAGGTGTTCTGCTAGGACAGCAGGATGTTAGTCCTCACGAAACCCACCCACCACCCCGCAGAGTTGGATTTCCTTAGGTTTTTTATTTTATTTTTCATAATTATAAGTTACAAGACTGAAGAGGAACCCTGTGTAGACACGTAGATAGTGGCATGCTCAGTGTTCCAGTCAAAGTTTGACCTACGTTTTCTGTGTCAGGCTCCACCTGATGATGTCACCCATGTATGAGGAATAGCATCCTGCTGACCTTGGAGTACACCTGTTACAGGTAAGCAACTCTGCTTTCATTTCTTCTGTTTCGGTGAGTACGTACATACCTCACCAACTTTCTAGTAGAGGCGAAAAATGGATATTATGTACATGACATTATTAAAAATACAGAGATAATATCCATTTTTCACGTGTACTAGAAAGTCGACGAGATAATCATGTACCTGCCAAAGCGAAAGAAGCAAATGCACATCCCTAACAGATACTTCTAAATATCAATTACATATATAAATTTACGCGCTCACATTTTCACCTATTCTTTAGCAAACTTATGAATAGTTAATTTATTTTAATGCTTTGAAAGAACATAGAGGTCGATATTCAAAAGTCATTTAAATGGGTAGCTTAATAGTTATCCATCTAAATGGCTTACCCGGTTGTATTTAGCCCTTAACCAGCTAAATTTTAGCTGGATAAAAAGGGGGCATTCTGGGGGGAACCAGGAGGCATTTCGAGGCGGTCTAGAGTTAGCTGCTTAACCAATGCGGCTAACTCTGGTTGGCCTGTAGGGCTGTCCTAAAGTTAGCCAGTTAGGCATAACTGACTAGCTAACTAGCCACACAGCGGCTGAAAATGAGCCTCATACTGTTTATGTAATGTGCACAACTTAGTGTATATTGTGTCAATTTAATGTGATTAATGTATATGCACTTATAATCCACACTGAATATTGCTATGGGAGATTGTGGAATATAAGAATTTATAAATAAAAGTATGCGCATAAATTTATGTGCGCATTTCTGAAAATCTACTTTACAAATAAGCTTGCCCTAATTTCCACAGCAAATTTACATGTGAAAGTCTCCTTTAAAAATTTGGGCTAATGTAAACAAATGCTTTTTACTCATTTACTTTAGCCCTTCACAAGCAGTTATAAAATTACCCCCTCTATGCTCATGTCTACATGTGCACATTTACACCTGCTAATTATATGCATTTGTGTCATGGAGGGTTTCACACAACTATTAATTTTCAAATCGGACTTATCCTCATAAATCTGCTTTGAAAATTCAAGCTGAATTCTATGTGCATTTTGCACATGCAGAATTTATCCTAATGTGAGCTGTTATAAAATTACCATCTTGGGATCTGTTGCTGGATTGGCCAAGTATCATAAGTCAGTATGATTTTTAGGGTATCCACAGTTCATATGCATGAATTAGATTTGCATGCACTGCCTTCATTGTATGAAAATATATATCATGTTATATTCATTGTGGTTATCCTGGAAAGCAGGCATGTTTTGGGCTCTTGAGAACTGGTCTGTTGGATTACCTAATGTCCTGTAGTAGTACTAACTTCTCAGCTTTTTTTTATATATTTGTCATGGCTTAGATAGGCAAAAAATAGCAAGAGTGTCCATTGAAGGATTTTCATGCTTGTTTCTATAACTGTAAGACTTTTAAGAAAGGTACACCTGCCATCTGAGGTACAGTTATAGAGGGAGAGACCCCTTTGATCTGGGTTGCCTTTCTCTCGGGCCGATACAGTAAAGTCCGCGGGAGAGTGGGCAAACGCCCGCTCTCCCAGTGCGCACACAGGCCACTCTCCTGTGCGCGCGATTCTGTATTTAAATGAGGCCCAGCAGTAAAAGCAGGCAAAAGGAGATGCTAGGGACACTAGCGCGTCCCTAGCGCCTCCTTTTGGACCAGAGTGGCGGCTGTCAGCGGGTTTGACAGCCGACGCTCAATTTTGCTGGCGTCGGTTCTCGAGCCCGCTGACAGCCACCAGCTCAAAAACCGGACGGCAGCAAAATTGAGCGTCCGGTTTTCGACCCGACAGCCACGGGCAGACTTCAAATTTTTTTTTTTTTAAACTTTTTTTTACCCTTCGGGACCTCCGACTTAATATCGCCATGATATTAAGTCGGAGGGTGCACAGAAAAGCTGTTTTTACTGCTTTTCTGTGTATTTTCCCGGTGCCCGAAGAAATTAGCGCCTACCTTTCTGAATCGCGCTAATTTGTGAGCCTCCTATGTGGGACTGTATCAAAAGGTCTACCTTTCTGAATCGCGCGAGAATACCTAATAGGGCCATCAACATGCATTTGCATGTTGAGTGCGCTATTAGGTTCGGGGGATTGGACACGCATTTTCGGCCCCTTACTGAATAAGGGGGTAACGCTAGCGCATCGAAAATGCGCATCCAATGGCGGGTTAACAGTGCCCTCCATTGGCCCGTCTGTGAGAAGTCTGCGCCCCTCTTTTAGAAGGGGTATCTCCATCACAGTAATGTAATTTACAAATATTTATTACTTGTTTTTAAATTGTGTTCAAATGCTGGATTCCCTATTGTTTTTGCATATCTTTAAAATATCTGTAAAATGTTCTCTGCTCTCAGGCACACATTTATTACAAAACAACCACAAACAGACAACACAGAATCTGATTTTCTGTTTCTAGAGAATTTTTTTCAAATATTTTTTACACTCCTTTTCAGGAAGTTTGGCCATTAATTAATCCATTTTATTTTTCTCTGTTTTGGTATCTGTGAATATCCTGTCCTTCAGTAAAAGAAAAAGGGAATAGTGGTGCTAGAGAACTGTAATGCGCCATCCATAATGTTTTTCTTTATTTTCGTTTTTTTTATTTTTTGAGGGGCTACTGGGGATTGAGTTGTATATGGTTTTGTTTGTAACTCTTGATAATGATTTACTAAGCCCTTTTTTCCTTTTCTGTGTCTTTTGAGAAAAACCGTAGTAAATCTGGCCCTTATTATTTTGTACTTTTTAATTCTGTCTGTTGCATTTTCTAGAGAATTGTAAACAGACCACTTCATTAAATGGAGCCAATTAAGGCTGCTTCTTTTTTCCTTTTAACAAAATACAGTGGTGAGATTTTGAATGGGAAAAACAATTAAACTCTTTTTGTCATCATAAATTCAAGGTGTGAACAAGGCATGGAATAGTTTTAAAAATCAAAACTAGAACAGTCCCTATGGAGAAATCAATAAGGTAGCAAACCTTAAAGATATGAAAGATTCCTCTCAAACTCTGTATTGCATTTAAGATACTGTCTACTACATCCACACTTAAGGAATATAAAGGACCATTATATAAGTGGCTGTTGCATTCTGGCTTCACATCAACATTGTATGTTCTCAGATATAGCCATGAATAAATATAATCATAGATCCAGAACAAAATTTGTAATTGTTTTTACTATGAAAATGTCTTCCTTCCACCACATTATACCATTGAAAGGACAGTGTAGTCTGTTTATTAAAAAAGGGATTAAAAGGACCAAGAGGTAACTAGCATAGCTAAATACTGAAGTAAAAGAGACTATTAGAGCCAAAAAAGATTCCTTAAAAAAAAATGGAACGCAAGATTGAAAAGAGACTAGGAACAATGTGTGGGGGAAAGCAGAAGTATTAAACAAATACTTCAGTTCAGTGTTCATTAAAGAAGACATTGGAGGAAGACTGTTTCTGGTTGGCAAAAGTATAGATTGATATGGGTTGGATATCACTATGTTTAGAAAAGAGTGTTTGAGTAGAACTAGCAAAACTGAAAGTGGACAAGGCCATGGGTCCTGATGAGATACATCCCAAGATACTGAAAGAGCTCAGAGAGGTGCTGGCGGGTCCATTAAGGCAGGGGTCCCCAACCACCGGTCCGCGGACCGGGACCGGGCCGTGGGAGTTTTTTGCCGGTCCGCGGTGCCGCCAAGCACCGGCAGGTGTGTCGCGCGCTCCCGGTCTCTCCCGCTGCCGCCGGGCTGTCAGCACGTTCCAGCCCAGTGGGAACGGCAGCAGTGCTAGAAAAAGCTGTGGTACCCGCGGCTGGCCTTTTCTTCTTCCCGCACCTGCTCCCCCCTCCCGTGACCCGGAACAGGAAGTGATACACAGAGCGGTGCGCGGGAAGGAGAAAGGCATGCCGCGTGATAAAGTAGCAGCGGCGGCTGCAGCATCGGCCCCCGAGCAATGGAAGCAGCTGGTAATCGAGAAAGGAGACAGCAGCATGAGCCTCTCGCGGCCGATGGGATTCTTCTTTCTTGGCCTGCGGGGGCTGCTGCAGCTCCCATTTGTGCTCCGGGGGAGGGGGGAAGAGGAAGTGAGTGAGAGAAAGAGAGAAGCAGCCAGCCAGCCTGTGTGTGATTGACTGGTCAGAGAGCTGATGTGTGTGTGTATGTGAGAGACAATGAAAGTGATTGCTCAGGGAGATGACTGATGTGTATGTGAGAGTGTGAGACATTAGTCAGGGAGGTGACTGTGTGTGTGAGAGAGAGAGAGAGAAAGCATGGAAGTGAGAAGTCTGGGTATGTGGGAAAGCATGGGCGTAAGAAGCCTGGTGTTGTGGGGGTGAAAGAAAGCATGGGAGTGAGAAACCTGGGTGAGTGTGCATGCATGAGAGAGAGAGAGACTGCTTGGTAAGGTGACGGTGTGTGTGAGAGAAAAAGACTGGTGTGTGTGAATGTGAGAGAATGTGATTCAGGGAATGAGAAGCCTGTGCACGTGGAGAGTGGGCATGGAAATGAGAGAGACTGGTGTGTGTGTAACAGAGAGAAAGTGATTATGGGAATGAGAAGCCTGTGCATGTGAAGAGTGAGCATGGGAGTGAGAAACCTGGGTGTGTGTGAGACACATCATTGGATACCTGTATATCTGAAAGAGAACATGGGAGTGAGAGACTGGTGAGTGTGTGTGTGAGGGTGTGTGTGAGAGAGAGAGAATGAAAGTGATTATGGGAATGAGAAGCCTGTGCATGTGGAGAGAACAAGCATGAGAGTGAGAGACTGGTGAGTGAGTGTGTGAGAGAGAGAGACAGAGAAAGTGATTATGATAGTGAGAAGCCCATATATGTAAGTAGAACACGGGAGTGGGAAGCCTGTGTGTGTGTGTGTGTATGGCATGAGAGAAGCTGTTCAGGAAGGTGACTGGTGTGTGTGTGTGCCAAAGACTGGGAGATGATTGGTGTGTGAGAGACAGAAACTGGTCATGGGGGCATGACTGGTATGGTGTGTGAGTGAGAGACATGGGCACTAAGGAAGAGGACCATAAGTATAGAGCTTAGCTTCTACTGCTGCTTCTGGTGTGTGCCACGGCCTGCAGGGAAAGGGGAGTAAGAGAGCTGCTGGAGGGGGTAAGTAAAGGTGACTTTTTAAGTTTATTTTTCTTGACTGCCATTTTAATTGTGTAATGTCTGTTTTTTTGAAATATTTTATTGGTGTTTGGAGAATGTTTAATAGTTTTTATGAGTTTTTAATTGTTGGATGTTGTTCTGTTCATAGCTGTTTGAAACATTTATTCTGCTTATTAGTATAGTTTTACAATTATTTCTCTGTGGGGATCTATAGCTGCTTGCTAGTTCTGTTTTCCTAATAAGAGGTGTATTGGTTTTTAGGACCTGATTTAATATTTGTAGTGTTGCCTTTTCATAGATAGGTTTGCTCCTGTTTGAGTGTATTCCATAATACAGGTGTAACTGTGTGCGGATTAGTTTATGTGCATTACTACAGATCCTGGGAGTATGTTAGGTCGGTTCTGTGTCTGTTACCGAGATGAGATATTTTGCTAGCATGTAAGCGTTTGTATCGGTCTTATTTGTTGTGTTTTCTCAAGAGGACATGCATTGGTGGTAAACTGCTATCTTTTCATAAGTAGGGCTATTGAGCCTGGAAGTAGAAGGAGTTTGAGTTGCTGTTACTGAGATGTCACCAGAACCAGAATATCTTTTTTGTAGGGTGAGTTGTATGGGGAATGTCATAATTCTGCTTTACATCCATTATTGTGGGTCAGGGGGGTTCCCGTGGATACAAACTGTACTTTTACATCTAGCCCCGTGACGATCATGGGTCAGTGTGTAATGCATGTGAGAACCTATGGTGAGTTGAGTCACATTCACATTATAAATGTCATAATTAAATGATAAGTGTGCACTAAAATCCAACCCCCTCCATAACCCCGCCCCCATATGACCAAAGCCCCGCCCTGCCGGGCCATGGAAAAATGGTCTTGCTTGAAGCCGGTCCCTGGTGCAAAAAAGGTTGGGGACCTCTGCATTAAGGGACCTGTTCAATAGTTTCTTGAATATAAAAGTAGACTGAAGGAGGGCGGTTTTGGTCCTGCTTCAGAAAAGTGGGAACAGAGAGGAGCCAGAAAACTACAGGCTGGTTAGTTTGACCTCTATAGTGTGAAAATTAATAGAAAATCCATTGATGGAAAAGATAGCCAACGATCTACAATCTAATGGTTTGCAGGATCTGAGGCAGCATGGTTTTACCAGAGAAAGGTCGTGTCAAATGAATCTAATTGATTTTTTGTATTGGGTGACCTCAGAATTAGATCGATGAGCAATGAATCTGATTTACTTGGATTTCCTTAAAGCTTTTGATACAGTCCCACATAGGAGGCTCACAAATAAAATAAGCCTGAAAGTGGGTTCCAAGGTAGTGGAATGGATTACAAATTGGTTGACTGACAAATGATAGTGAATAGTCATAAATGGAATCTCTTCTGAGGAGAAAAGGGTGATAAGTGAAGTGCCACAAGGATTGGTCCTGGAGATAGTTCTGTTCAATAATTTTATGAATGATATTGCAGAGGGAATAATAGGAAAAGTCTTGTCTTTTTGTATCTGACACTAACATCTGCAGCAGAAGTGATCTGCAACAGAAGTGATCTAAGGATGTTTGTAGAGTGGTTGAAAGTCTGGCAGCTGGATTCATTGTGAAGAATTGCAGTCATTCATTTGGGGTGCAGAAATCCAAGGGAGTTTTACATGATGGGGGATGAGAGACTGATGTGCATGCACTGGGAGAAAGGCCTTGGAGCAATAGTGTCTAATAATTTGAAGGTAACGAATAAATGATAGTTTTATGGAGCAATTGATTCAGGAACAGACGAGAGAGGGAGCAATTTTAGATCTAATTCTCAGTGGAGCACAGGATTTGGTGAGAGAGGTAACGGTGGTGGGGCCGCTTGGCAATAGTGATCATAATATGATCAAATTTGAATTAATGACTGTAAGAGGGACAGTAAGCAAATCCACGGCTCTTGTGCTAAACTTTCAAAAGGGAAACTTTGATAAAATGAGAAAAATTGTTAGAAAAAAACTGAAAGAAGCAGCTACAAAGGTAAAAAGTGTGCAAGAGGCATGGTCATTGTTAAAAAAAAATACCATCCTAGAAGCACTGTCCAGATGTATTCCACACATTAAAAAAGGTGGAAAGAAGGCAAAACGATTACCGGCATGGTTAAAAGGGGAGGTGAAAGAAGCTATTTTAGCCAAAAGATCTTCATTCAAAAATTGGAAGAAGGATCCAACAGAAGAAAATAGGATAATGCATAAGCATTGGCAAGTTAAATGTAAGACATTGATAAGACAGGCTAAGAGAGAATTTGAAAAGAAGTTGGCTGTAGAGGCAAAAACTCACAGTAAAAACTTTTTAAAATATATCTAAAGCAGAAAGACTGTGAGGGAGTCAGTTGGACCGTTAGATGATCGAGGGGTTAAAGGGGCACTTAGAGAAGATAAAGGCCATCGCAGAAAGATTAAATGATTTCTTTGCTTCGGTGTTTACTGAAGAGGATGTTGGGGAGGTACCCGTAATGGAGAAGGTTTTCATGGGTAATGATTCAGATGGACTGAATCAAATCACGGTGAACCTAGAAGATGTGGTAGTCCTGATTGACAAACTGAAGAGTAGTAAATCACCTGGACCGGATGGTATACACCCTAGGGTTCTGAAGGAACTAAAAAATTAAATTTCAGATCTGTTAGAAAACATTTGTAACCTTTCATTAAAATCATCCATTGTACCTGGAGGATAGCTAATGTAACTCCCTATATTTAAAAAGGGCTCCGGGGAGATCTGGGAAACTACAGATCAGTGAGCCTGATTTCAGTGCCAGGAAAAATAATGGAATGTGTTCTAGAGATGTGTATCGTGTGATCGATCGTCTTAACGATCGATTTCGGCTGGGAGGGGGAGGGAATCGGATCGTCGCGGTTTTGTGTTTTTAAATATCGTGTAAATCGTAAATCGGGGGAGGGCGGGAAAACCGGCACACTAAAACATCCCTAAAACACACCCCGACCCTTTAAAATAAATCCCCCACCCTCCCGAACCCCCCAAAAATGTCTTAAATTACCTGGGGTCTAGTGGGGGGGTCCCGTTGTGATCTTCCACTCTCGGGCGTCGGGCGCGTTGATAGAAAATGGCGCCATTTTGCTGTACGGCAATATGGCCGATTCAGCGCGATTCAGAAAGGTACAGCAAAATGGCGCCGGCCGTACAGCAACACGATTCGAGTGCAGGAGGTCGTTCCCGGACCCCCGATGGACTTTTGGCAAGTCTTGTGGGGGTCAGGAGGCCCCCCCAAGCTGGCCAAAAGTCCCTGAGGGTCCAGCGGGGGTCCGGGAGCGATCTCCTATGCTCGTGACGTCGGGGAACAGGAACCAAAATGGCGCCGGCGCCATTTTCTATCAACGCACCCGACGCCCGAGAGTGGAAGATCACAACGGGACCCCCCCCACTGGACCCCAGGTAATTTAAGACATTTTGGGGGGGTTCGGGAGGGTGGGGGATTTATTTTAAAGGGTCGGGGTGGGTTTTAGGGATGTTTTAGTGTGCCGGTTTTCCCGCCCTCCCCCTTCCCCCGATTTACGATTTTTGATGATAAATCGGGGGAATTCCTATTAAATATTGCCTCTAACGATTTTTGATGATTTAAAGTATATCGGACGATATTTTAAATCGTCAAAAAACGATTCACATCCCTAATGTGTTCTAAATATCAAAATCACAGAACATATAGAAAGACATGGTTTAATGGAACAAAGTCAGCATGGCTTTACCCAAGGCAAGTCTTGCCTCACAAATCTGCTTCACTTTATTTGAAGGAGTTTATTTATTTATTTATTTGTTTTATATACCGATATTAGTATGCAAACATCATACCGGTTTACATTACAACTGAAAGGTCGAAAGTACAATGAACAGGGAAAAGGGGGAGGGTCTCTAAGTAATCAAAAAGAAAAGTAAGAGAAGAAAGTGCGAACAGTGAAACAGTAAACTGGGTACATTTCCAATGGAGTAACATATACACAATAAATAATCCTCTTTGCTGTATGGATAACATATATACAAGGGTCTTAGGGAGACATTAAGTACAGGGGTTCGGTAAGACTAAGGTATGTTTACTAGTGGTCAGGATGGCGAGTATCCAGGGGTGGAGAAGTCGGTGTCAACAGGGGGGGTCTGGGAGTGCGGGCTAGTCTGGGTAGGCTTGTCGGAAGAGCCAGGTCTTTAGTTTTTTTCTGAATTTGGAGAAGCATGGCTCAAGTCTGAGATCAGGCGGGTGGGAATTCCATTGTTTGGGGCCTGCTATGGAGATTGTGCGGTCTCTTGTGGCGGAGAGGTGGGCTCTTTTGAGGGGAGGTACTGTTAGGGTTCCTTTATTGATGGATCTGGTGGGTTGGTCCGAACGTGAGAGTCTCAAGGGTTCCTCCAGCCAGTCGGAGTTGTGGGAGTAGATGGATTTATGAATTATGGATATGGTTTTAAAGAGGATACGGGATGCAATGGGGAGCCAGTGGAGGTCTTTGAGTATGGGAGTAATGTGGTCAGATTTGCATGTATTTGTGTTGACCCTGGCTACAGCGTTTTGGAACATTTGTAAGGGTTTGATGGTGGAGAAGGGGAGACCAAGGAAGAGGGCATTGCAATAGTCAAGTTTTGAGGAGAGGGTGGCTTGGAGGACTGTCCGGAAGTCATGCTGGTGTAGAAGGGGTCTAAGTTTTTTTAGGACATTTAGCTTAAAGAAGCCCTCTTTGAGGATGGAGTTGATGTATTTTTTAAGATTTAGTTGTTGGTCAAGTATTACGCCAAGGTCTCTAACACTGGGTTGAGAAGAAATGGTGCTGAAGGCTGGGTCATTGGAAATAAGGGGTTTAGGGGGTTGGTGTTGGGATAAAAGGAGCAGTTCTGTTTTGGACGTGTTTAGGGCAAGGTGGATATTTGTGAGAAAGCCGTTTATGGAGGCGAGGCAAGAGTTCCAGTGTGCCAGAGCATCAGTTAGGGAGTTGTGAATGGGGATGAGGATTTGGACATCATCCGCATAGAGGAAGAATTTTAGGCCAAGGTCTGTTAGGAGTTGACAGAGGGGGGTGAGGTAGATATTGAATAAGGTGGAGGAGAGGGATGAGCCTTGTGGGACGCCTTGGGTCAGGGTGTAGAGTGTGGATTCAGCATTTCCTATTTTGACAGCAAACTTCCTGTTGGATAGGTAAGATTTAAACCAAAGCAGGGCAAGGCCTGTAATGCCTATTTCAGCCAGTCGGGTGAGGAGGTGATTGTGGTTGATCGTATCAAATGCGGCTGAGATGTCAAGTAGGGCAAGTAGATAGCTGTTACCCTGATCCAAGCCTCTGAGTATGTGATCGGAGAGAGAAAGTAGGAGTGTTTCAGTGTTAAGGTGTTTACGAAACCCAAATTGAGCAGGGTGCAGTATTTTATTGTTTTCAAGGTATTCGGTAAGTTGGAGATTCACTATCTTTTCCATAATCTTTGAGATAAAGGGCAGGTTGGAAATTGGGTGGAAATTGGAAGGGTCTTTGGGGTCTAGTGAGGGTTTTTTAAGGAGGGGCTTAACAATCGCTTGTTTAAGAGCATCTGGGACGGAGCCTTATGAGAGGGAGGAGTTAATAATGTCAGCAATGGGTTTGGCAATAGAGCTTGGGATGGAGAGTAGGGCCTTAGTAGGAATGGTATCTGAGGGGTGACAGGCGGGTCTAAGTTTTCCGAGAACTGATTCAACTTCTTTGGTTGAGGTCAGTTCAAGCTCTTCAAGGGTGGTAGTGGTGTGGGTGAACTGGGGGGGGGGGGGGGGGGGGGGGGGGAGATGAGTGTGGGAACCTGAGGAGGATGTTGGTGATTTTCTGGTGGAAGTATAGGGCGATTTCTTCGCTTCTGGAGGATGCTTCATTGTTTGGGATAGGGGGAGGGGAAGACTTGGTGAGTTTGGCTACGTATGTGAATAGGGCCTTAGGAATATACATATATTGATGGATCTTGGAGGCATAGAAGTCTCGTTTGACATTGAGAGTGGTTATTCTGTAGTGGTGAAGTGCAGATTTATAGCTTGAGGCGAGCTGGGGTGAAGGGGCTTTACGCCAGGTTCTCTCTCGCTGCCGGAGTTTATTTTTTAGTACTCTCAGTTCCGCTGGAGGTATTTCTCGTTTGGAGAGAGGGCATAATTTGTTGGCAATTTCAAAAGTGATGCTACTCCAGGACAGGAGGGCAGTTTCAGGGGAGGAGCAGTCCATGTTAGGTAAAGCGTTGGAGAGAGAAAGTGAAAGTTCATCACTGGAGCAGGGTTTTCTGGAGGTGATAGTGGTGTTGTGTACTGGAGTTGGAGGAATATGGGTGGTGATGGGTAGTGATGCTTCAATGAGGAAGTGGTCAGACCAGGGTACAGGGGAGCAAGTGGGGGGGTGGGAAGGTAAGAAACAGTGATTGATAAAGATGAGGTCAAGGGAGTGCCCAGCTTGGTGAGTCGGGGAAGTGACAATTTGTCTGAAACCTATCGCTTGGAGAGCAGTGAGGAAGGTTTCGTAAGCGGGGGTGAGAGGGGAGACATCAACATGGAGATTAAAGTCTCCTAGTATGATCGAAGGAATTTCAGTGTTAATATTAGCAGAGAGGAATTCAATTATGGGGGATGGGTCACGTTCTGTGGAGCCCAGAGGGGTGTAGATAAGGCAGATCTGAAGTGTGGGGGATTTGAAAAGGCCAATTTCCAGTTTAGGGGGAGAGGTGATATGTGCAAGTTTGAGGTTAAGGTGTTTTTTGAAGGCTAGAAGGATGCCACCTCCTCGTTTGTTGGGTCTGGGGATGGATATAATTTCATATGAGTGAGAAGGTAGTTGGTTAAGGAGGACAGTGTCTGTTTCTCTGAGCCAAGTTTCTGTAATGGCACAGACATCGGGATTGCAGTCGGTGAGGAGGTCATGAAGGATTGGAGTTTTCTTAGAGAGGGACTGGGCATTGAACAGGATGATTGAGAGGGTAGTGAGTCCTAGGATTTGGGTAAGAGGGGTTGTGAGGATGGGAAGGAGAGATTTTTCTGGGGAAGGGGAGGTAGGAGGGGTGGGGGGCGGGGGCGTCTGTTATGAGGGAGGTGAATGCGGGGAATAAAATAAGTGGTCATGGTGGTGGGAAAAAGATGAGGAGGGGGGGAAAAGAGTGCTCGGAGAGGATCAGGCGAAGTATAGTAGAATTAGGTGGTTTCAGTAATGGTTGGATGTGGCAGTAACGGGGGAGGTAGGGTGGGAGTTATAGGACAGTGCTGGATTCAGTACTTATAGAATGGCGTGGAGAAGGTTAACATGGAGTGGATGAGTGGGAATGGGGTATTGATAGGATACAGGGTAGTAGGGTAGATGGGAAGAAAGTTCTGTCGGTGAGAGAATATAGGGATGGGCGTAGTGGTGTTGACATGTGGTGAGGAGCTTTACAGAGACCACCGAGGCAAGTGCTGAGGTGGACTTTAATCTTTCAAGGGACGCACGAAGGGGCGCTCAAAGGGGCGAGCCCCTTTGTTGCGCGACGCCTGAGGTCGGGGCGCCTTTTAATAGTCCCTCCGGTCCCACTTGATGACGCGATTCAGGGGGCGGAGCAAGGCTGCGAGGCTCGGGGCAGCAGAGAGGCGCAAGATTCGGCCGCGTGGCTCGGGAGGGGGCTCCTTTGACCCCGGCGGGTCAGCGCCGAACGCGCAGGAGCAGTGAGCAAGGTCCAAAGGCGAGCGGGCGGCAAAGAGTTAATAAACATGTGGATAAAGGTGAACCAGTAGATGTAGTGTACTTGGATTTTCAGAAGGCATTTGACAAAGTTCCTCATGAGAGGCTTCTAGGAAAAGTAAAAAGTCATGGGATAGGTGGCGATGTCCTTTCGTGGATTACAAACTGGCTAAAAGACAGGAAACAGAGAGTAGGATTAAGAACATGCCATACTGGGTCAGACCAAGGGTCCATCAAGCCCAGCATCCTGTTTCCAACAGTGGCCAATCCAGGCCATATTTTTCCTGGCACTGATGTCAGGCTAACCGGTCTGTAGTTTCCCGGATCGCCCCTGGAGCCCTTTTTAAATATTGGGATTACATTAGCTATCCTCCAGTCTTCAGGTACAATGGATGATCTTAATGATAGGTTACAAAATTTTACTAATAGGTCTGAAATTTCATTTTTTAGTTCCTTTAGAACTCTGGGGTGTATACCATCTGGTCCAGGTGATTTACTACTCTTCAGTTTGTCAATCAGGTGTACCACAATTTTCTCAGTGGAGTACCTCAGGGATCTGTACTGGGACCCATGCTTTTCAATATATTTATTTATTCACTTTTTTATACTGGTTTTCAAAGCATATCATATCGGTGTACATGGTAAAAATATTCACATCCAACATAAAACAATATAAATACAACATATCTAAGAAACTGAAAAAGAAATACAAATAAATTCAATAAAATGCCTAAAAATTAACTGTATATTGCTACAATAAAATTCCGATTAACAACTAAATGATCTGGAAAGGAATACGACGAGTGAGGTAATCAAATTTGCAGATGATACAAAATTATTCAGAGTAGTTAAATCACAAGCGGATTGTGATAAATTGCAGGAACACCTTGTGAGACTGGAAAATTGGGCATCCAAATGGCAGATGAAATTTAATGTGGATAAGTGCAAGGTGATGCATGTTGGGAAAAATAATCCATGCTATAGTTACACAGTTAGGTTCCATATTAGGAGCTACCACCCAAGAAAGAGATCTAGACGTCATAGTGGATAACAATATGCTGCAGCTGTCAAAAAAGCAAACAGAATGTTGGGAATTATTAGGGAATGGTGAATAAAATGGAAAAAGTCATAATGCCTCTGTATCACTCCATTGTGAGACCGCACCTTGAATATTGTGTACAATTCTGCTTGCCACATCTAAAAAAAGATATAGTTGTGATGGAGAAGGTACAGAGAAGGGCTACCAAAATGATATAGGGGATGGAACAGCTCCCCTATGAGGAAAGACTAAAGAGGTTAGGACTGTTCAGCTTAGAGAAGAGACGGCTGAGGGGGTATATGATAGAGGTGTTTAAAATCATGAGAGGTCTAGAGCGGGTAAATGTGAATTGGTTATTTACTCTTTCAGATAATAGAAGTACTAGGGGGCACTCCATGAATTTAGCATGTGGCACATTTTAAAACTAATCAAAGAAAATTCTTTTTCATTCAATGCACAATTAAACTCTGGAATTTGTTGCCAGAGGATGTGGTTAGTGCAGTTAGTGTAGCTGTGTTTAAAAAAGGATTGGATAAGTTCTTGAAGGAGAAGTCCATTACCTGCTATTAATTAAGTTGACTTAGAAAATAGCCACTGCTGTTAATTGCATCAGTAGTATGGGATCTTCTTGGTGTTTGGGTAATTGCCAGGTTCTTTTGGCCTGGTTTGGCCTCTGTTGGAAACAGGATGCTGGGCTTGATGGACCCTTAGTCTTACCCTGTATGGCATGTTCTTATTTTCAATGTGACAAGTTGGTGACTAAGGCCAGATGGATACTGAGCTGCATAAAGAGAGGCATAACCAGCAGGTAAAATGAAGTGATAATATTTCTATTGAGGTTGTTGGTGAGGGCTGACTTGGAGTACAGTGTTCAGTTCTGGAGACCATTTTTCAAAAAGGATAGAGATTAGGCATATGCAGAGTCAAAAAATTGTTCATTTTTTTCATAGATCCGCAATCATTTGTTTGGTTCAGTTCATACAAAAAAAAATACTGTTTGTTCCATTTATTCATTCATTCATTTACTATTAATGTTGATGAGGAAATCAATGCAACCTGGTGGATAGAGCTCATCAGAAGGGTGAAGGCATGCCAATCCATTAAAACTATGTCAAAGTGTCACCTAAAGTGGCATGAAGAGCCCAAGGACCCACAGTGGGATAAACAAATACCAGCAGTGCCAGAAGTTATCCAAGGCACCATCAGGGGAGCCTAGGAGAATCAAGAGTGACCAGAAATCACAGTTGTAAAAGTGGATTAGAGGGCACCAACAGTGACATGAATCCCCACGAGGGGGCAAAGAGACATCAAGTATGACATTAAGAGGGAACAAAACCCCCAAAAAGGCAGTACCACCCTCCCTAGGCAGTGATAGAAGTCAAAACAAGTGAGAGATTGGAATGAAGACCCCAAAGCATCAGGAGAGGCACAAAGCAGCCACCTAGAGTGGCAAGAACATCCCAGGGCTCTGCATGAGGGGCAAATGACACCAACCAAATTGGTAGAAAACTATAGGCAGAGAGAAGCCAGAGGAAATCCCTGGAGGAGACCTGATATCATTTCCATATGGCATCATTAGGTGAAGGAGCTGGCTGTTCGGGCTAGTCTACACTGGAAGATAAGATATTATTGACTAAAAGGAGCAATGCTCTTTAGCCACTAACTGTTTAATATCCTGTGATTCAGGTAATTCAGGACATGATGCTTCTGAATCAGTTTTTTAAATATTGTCTCCATTACCACAGAAGCAATAATCATAGAGGACTGCTGTACTATAATTCATCGAAAGCTAAATATTGGATGATTGTCAGGGAAAAGGGTGTGTTTCCCACTCTGGAGCCGGGGTAGAGAGATGCCCATGACAGAAATTATATTCAAAGATGATGATTCAAAGGAACTGAAATAAATCTCAGTGAACTTGGAAGATATAATAGGGCAAATTGACAAACTAAAGAATAGCAAATCACCTGGACTAGCTGATATATATCCAAGAGTGCTGAAAGAACTGAAAAAATGGAATTGCATACCTGCTATTGGTAACTTGTAAATTGTCATTAAAATTGTCTATGATTACTGAGGTCTGGAGGGTTGCCAATATTTAGAAAAGGGATCAAGGGGTGATCCAGGAAAATGCAGACAAGTGAATCTGATTTCTGTGCCAGACAAAATGGTGGAAACTATCATAAAGAACAAAATTACTGAACATATAGATAGGCATAGATTAATGGGAGAAAAGCCAACGTGGATTTAGCCAAAGGAAGTCTTGCCTTATCAGTCTGCTACATTCTTTTGAGGGTGTAAATAAACATGTGGATAAAGGTGAGTCAGTTGATGTAGTGCTCTGATGCCAGAAACCATTTGACAAAGTCCATCATGAGAGATTTCTTAGGAAGCATCATGGGATGGGGGAATGTGTCCTATTCTGGATTGGGAACGGTTTAAAAGATAGAAAACAGAGAGTAGAGCTAAATGGTACATTTTCCCAATGGAAAAAGGTGAATAGTGGAGTGCCCCAGGGATCTGTTATGGGACCACTGCATTTTAACATAATTATAAATGACCTGAAAATGGTAATAACGAGTGAAGTGATCAAATTTGCTGATGAGACAAAATCAAAGTTGTTAAATCATGAGAGGATTGTGAGAAATTGCAAGAGAGCCTTGCAAAACTGGGAGACTGGGCATGCAAATGGCAAATAAAATTGAATGTGGACAAGTGCAAAGTGATGCACTTAGAGAAGAGCAACCCAAATTATAGCTACACCATGCAAGGCTCCACATTCAGAGTCACCATTCAAGAAAAGGATCTAGACATCATTGGAGATAATATGTTGAAATCTTATTTATTTATTTATTTAAGAAATTTTATATACCAGCGTTAGTGTGGTCATCACACCGGTTCACATATTAACAAAAGATTGGAAATTACATCATAACAGGAGAAAATAACTTGGGGGGGGGGGAACATTAGTGAAGCAAGGAAAGATAGCGAACAAACTGATAAAAAAAAACAAAAAAACATTAGATAGTAAGTATTTACATAAATTTACAGTATTGGTAACCTTGTATACATCAGTAATCTCATAAGAAGGACACGTGGCATAGTGGACTAGGTTAGGGTTCCTGGGATGAGTGGATGGCTAGGAGCAATAGATAACATGGACTATTCTGGGTAGGCTCGTTTGAAAAGCCAAGTTTTCAATTTCTTTTTAAACTTAATAAGGCAAGGTTCAAGGCGCAGGGTAAGGGGCATGGAATTCCAGAGGGAAGGGCCGGCAATAGAGAGGGCACGGTCGCGGGCGAAGGAAAGACGGGCTGTCTTTAGGGGGGGTACACTTAGAGTGCAACAATTGGAAGATCTGGACGGGCGGGAGGAGTGGTGGGGGGTGAATGGGATATCTAGCCAATTGGAGTTGTGTGTGTGAATGGATTTGTGTACAATGGTGAGGGCTTTATAGTGGATACGGGAGAGGACGGGAAGCCAATGGAGATTTTTGAGAATCGGAGTGATGTGTTCGAATTTGTGTGTGTTTGAGATGATTCTTGCTGTTGCATTTTGCAACATTTGCAGGGGTTTTATTGTGGAGTAGGGGAGGCCCAGGAGGAGAGCGTTGCAGTAGTCCAGTTTAGTGGCGATGGTAGCCTGGATCACTGTACGAAGATCTTGGGGGTAAAGTAGGGGTTTCAGTTTTTTTAGGACGTTAAGTTTAAAAAAACCTTCTTTAAGTGTGGAGTTGATATAATTCTTCATGTTTAAGCGTTGGTCAAGGAGAACGCCAAGATCCCTTACAGATGGCTGGGTGGTGGCGATGTTAATATTGGGGTCATTTGCAAAAGGTTGGGGAAGGGTGGAGTGGGGGGAGATAAGTAAGATCTCAGTCTTGGAGGCATTGAGGGCTAGGTGGAGGTTGGTAAGGAGGGAGTTAATGGCATCCAGGCATTTCTCCCAGTGCTTTAGGGCATCAGAGATGGAGCTTTGAATAGGGATGACGATCTGGACATCGTCGGCATAAAGATAGAATTTAAGGTTAAGATCAGACAGAAGTTGGCATAGAGGTACAAGATAAATGTTAAAGAGGGTGGAGGAAAGAGATGAGCCTTGGGGGACGCCCTGTTGCAAAGGGCGTGGGTTGGATAAAGTTTCACCAATTTTGACAGCAAAATTCCTATTTGAAAGGTAGGATTTAAACCAGGCCAGGGCAAGGCCAGAGATGCCGATGCTTTCTAGGCAGGTAATGAGATGATTGTGGCTGATGGTGTCAAAAGCTGCGGATATATCAAGGAGGGCAAGGAGGTAACTGCGGCCTTGACCCATGCCCCTGATGAGGTAGTCAGTAAGAGTGAGGAGGAGTGACTCCGTATTGAAGTGCTTCCGGAAACCAAATTGGGAGGTATGGAGGATTGCATGATTTTCAATGTATTCCATGAGTTGGGCGTTGACAATTCTTTCCATTAGTTTGGCAATAAAAGGGAGGTTGGAGATTGGGCGGAAATTGGCAGGGTCCTGTGGGTCTAAGGAGGGTTTCTTTAAGAGAGGCTTAACAACAGCGTGCTTGAGGGAATTGGGGACAGATCCATGGGTGAGAGAGCAGTTGATAATATCTGCGATTGCTCGGGCGATGGTGGTAGGGATCGCCAATAGTGCTTTGGGTGGAATGGTGTCACTGGGGTGGGAGGCAGGTTTGATTTTTTTGAGGAGATTTTCAACTTCTTTGGAGGAGGTGAGGTCGAGGGCAGTCAGGTTGGGGTGAGAGGGAGAAGGGGGGGTAGGAACAGAGTGGTGGGATTGGTCAGGTGACGTAGGGAATCTTGAGAGAAGGTTGGTGATTTTACTCTGGAAAAAAGTGGCGAGTTCTTCACATTTGGAGGCTGCATCGGGGTTTGGTGAGATTTGAGACGTAAGAGAAGAGTACTTTAGGGTTGAATCTGTAATCGTGAATTTTTTTGGCATAGAAGTCTCTTTTTTGTTTTAGAGTGGCAGTTCTGTAGTTATGTAAGGCTGATTTAAAGATGGAAGAAAGCTGTGGGGATGGATCCTTCCGCCATTTTCTCTCTTTTTGTCGGAGATCGGCTTTTAGAGCTTTAAGCTCGGAGGTGTACCATGGTGTTCCTGGTTTGGCTGTGGTGCTTATGGTTCGTTTAGAGAGTGGATACAATTTGTTCGCTATGTCACTTGTGATGCTATACCATGAGGCTAGAGCTGAATCAGAGTCGTTACAGTCAAGGTTAGGCAGGGAGGAGGAAAGGGCCGCGGCTAGATCATCACTAGGGCAGGATTTTCTGGAAAAAATTGTGGAGTTGTGGGCGAGGTTCATAAGAACATAAGAAAATGCCATACTGGGTCAGACCAAGGGTCCATCAAGCCCAGCATCCTGTTTCCAACAGTGGCCAATCCAGGCCATAAGAACCTGGCAAGTACCCAAAAACTAAGTCTATTATATGTAACCATTGCTAATGGCAGTGGCTATTCTCTAAGTGAACTTAATAGCAGGTAATGGACTTCTCCTCCAAGAACTTATCCAATCCTTTTTTAAACACAGCTATACTAACTGCACGAACCACATTCTCTGGCAACAAATTCCAGAGTTTAATTGTGCGTTGAGTAAAAAAGAACTTTCTCCGATTAGTTTTAAATGTGCCCCATGCTAACTTCATGGAGTGTCCCCTAGTCTTTCTACTATCCGAAAGAGTAAATAACCGATTCACATCTACCCGTTCTAGACCTCTCATGATTTTAAACACCTCTATCATATCCCCCCTCAGTCGTCTCTTCTCCAAGCTGAAAAGTCCTAACCTCTTTAGACTTTCCTCATAGGGGAGTTGTTCATTTCCCCTTATCATTTTGGTAGCCCTTCTCTGTACCTTCTCCATCGCAATTATATCTTTTTTGAGATGCGGCGACCAGAATTGTACACAGTATTCAAGGTGCGGTCTCACCATGGAGCGATACAGAGGCATTATGACATTTTCCGTTTTATTCATCATTCCTTTTCTAATAATTCCCAACATTCTGTTTGCTTTTTTGACTGCCGCAGCACACTGAACCGACGATTTCAATGTGTTATCCACTATGACACCTAGATCTCTTTCTTGGGTTGTAGCACCTAATATGGAACCCAACATCATGTACTTATAGCATGGGTTATTTTTCCCTATATGCATCACCTTGCACTTATCCACATTAAATTTCATCTGCCATTTGGATGCCCAATTTTCCAGTCTCACAAGGTCTTCCTGCAATTTATCACAATCTGCTTGTGATTTAACTACTCTGAACAATTTTGTGTCATCTGCAAATTTGATTATCTCACTCGTCGTATTTCTTTCCAGATCATTTATAAATATATTGAACAGTAAGGGTCCCAATACAGATCCCTGAGGCACTCCACTGTCCACTCCCTTCCAGCTGGGGGGGCATTAGCTGGGGGGGCATTAGTGGAAAAGGAGGCTTCTATTAAATAGTGGTCAGACCAGGGTAATGGGGTACAGGATGGAGTGGTGTTGGAGCGGATATCAGCGGATATCAGCGTTAATGAACAACAGATCCAAAGTGTGTCCAGCTTTGTGTGTGGGGGATGATATGATTTGCTGGAAACCTAGGGCTTGGTGGGATTTGATGACTGTTTGGCATGAAGTGGAGGGGGGGGGACGCGTCTATGTGGAGATTAAAATCCCCGAGTAGGATGGTTGGGAGGTCGGTGCTGAACGAGTCAACTATATATTCAATGACGGGTGAGGGGTTTGATTCCAGAAGAGTTGGAGGCGCGTACACTAGGCAGATCTGCAGGGTAGGGGATTTGAACAGGCCTATCTCTATGTTGGGTGGAGAGGCTGTGTTGATGTGTTTGAACTTTAGATGTTTTTTTGCAGCTAGGAGGAGACCTCCTCCTCTTTTAGAGGTCTGGGAAGGGAGAAGATCTCGTATTCGGAAGTGGGAAGTTGGTTATTGAGCACCGTATCCATTTCTTTGAGCCATGTCTCGGTGACCCCACAAAGGTCTGGTTTGCAGTCGATAAGGAGGTCACCGAGAATAGGTGACTTTTTGACGAGAGACTGGGCGTTGAAGAGAATTATGGAGAGGGTGGAGAGGCCTAGGAATTGTGTTAAGGGGGAAGTGAGGATGGGTAATAGTGATTTGCGTGCGGCCCTGCTTTGCACGGAGGGAGGGTGGTGGGAAAAGGGAGGGGGTAAATGGGAAAAGGGCCGGTGGAGGAGAGGTATGGGATACATTTTCACTTGAGGGGGTTAGAAGAGTGGGGCGGGTGAGAGGATGGGTATTGAGGGTGGAGGTGATTAGAATGCAGGTGGTGAGAGTAGTGGGGAGGCGATGAGGAGTGCTGGGGGGAGGGGAAGGACGGTGCCGAGGTAGTGGTAGGTTGGGAAGGGTACGGCCGGTGGACCTGTGGAGAGAGGTGGGGGGGGTACAGTACAAACAATACACGACAGTACAAAACAAAACCATATGAAAGCAATTGCAACTAGTAGCAGTATGGGTAGCAAGGCAAGTGGAGGCCGTTTCCACTAGCCAGTGGACTTAAGGGCAGGGAGAGGTGAATGTAAAAGTGTTAGAGGGCACACACCTTCAATATTAATGGTTGCTAGGAGGCTCTCGTCAGCCGTATTGCTTGCGAGGCCATCGAGCTCTCAGCATTAATCCCACTGAACAAATCGGTGAGCTGAGGGTAATTGTCGTCAGCACTGGCGGTCATCAGTTCCTTTTGACATTATTGACCTGTTAGGGGACTGCAGGGCCTCTACCTGTAGATGCCCATGGCTTCATTGGTCCATACCTTCGGTCGTTGGGGCTGCCTGATGATCAACACCTGTGGGCATCATGGGTACCAGGAATGGCACTGTTCATTGGCAAACTGCTTATTGATCGCAGGACATGTCCGCAGTCCTCCATAAGCACCTGCACTCATCAGAGACTTTGCTGCAGCGGTTCCCAGTGGGACTCGCTGGTGAGCCAGTTCCAACGCAGTTTGATCGCCCGCCTCTTGGAGCGTTTTCTGGTACTGGAGGGGCCGCAACCCTCCACCTTGCCTTACCCAGTGGTGCTGGGGACTGTTCCAAGGACCTCGGATGCGCAGGTGGCATTCATAGAAACATAGAAATGACGGCAGAAGAAGACCAAACAGCCCATCCAGTCTGCCCAGCAAGCTTCACACATTTTTTCTCATACTTATCTGTTTCTCTTAGCTCTTTGGTTCTATTTCCCTTCCACCCCCACCATTAATGTAGAGAGCAGTGATGGAGCTGCATCCAAGTGAAATATCTAGCTTGATTAGTTAGGGGTAGTAGGGGTAGTAACCGCCGCAAAAAGCAAGTTACACCCATGCTTATTTGTTTTACCCAGAATATGTTATTCAGCCCTTATTGGTTGTTTTTCTTATCCCCTGCCGTTGAAGCAGGGAGCTATGCTGGATATGCGTGAAGTATCAGTTTTTCTTCTCCCCTGCCGTTGAAGCAGAGAGCTATGCTGGATATGCATTGAAAGTGAAGTATCAGGCTTATTTGGTTTGGGGTAGTAACCGCCGTAACAAGCCAGCTACTCCCCGCTTTGTGAGTGCAAATCCTTTTTTCTTCTCCCCTGCCGTTGAAGCAGAGAGCTATGCTGGATATTCGTGAAGTATCAGTTTTTCTTCTCCCCTGCCGTTGAAGCAGGGAGCTATGCTGGATATGCGTGAAGTATCAGTTTTTCTTCTCCCCTGCCGTTGAAGCAGAGAGCTATGCTGGATATGCGTGAAGTATCAGTTTTTCTTCTCCCCTGCCGTTGAAGCAGAGAGCTATGCTGGATATGCGTGAAGTATCTGTTTTTCTTCTCCCCTGCCGTTGAAGCAGGGAGCTATGCTGGATATGCGTGAAGTATCCGTTTTTCTTCTCCCCTGCTGTTGAAGCAGAGAGCTATGCTGGATATGCATTGAAAGTGAAGTATCAGGCTTATTTGGTTTGGGGTAGTAACCGCCGTAACAAGCCAGCTACTCCCCGCTTTGTGAGTGCGAATCCTTTTTTCCACATTTCCTCTTGCTGTTGTAGCTTAGAGCGATGTTGGAGTCACAGTAACCATGTGTATGTTTATTGAATAAGGGTATTATCTCCAGGCAGTAGCCGTCATTCTGGCGAGCCACCCACTCTTTATTGACGGCCTCTTGATTTTATGGATCCACAGTGTTTATCCCACGCCCCTTTGAAGTCCTTCACAGTTCTGGTCTTCACCACTTCTTCCGGAAGGGCATTCCAGGCATCCACCACCCTCTCCGTGAAGAAATACTTCCTGACATTGGTTCTGAATCTTCCTCCCTGGAGCTTCAAATCGTGACTCCTGGTTCTGCTGATTTTTTTCCTATGGAAAAGGTTTGTCATTGTCTTTGGATCATTAAAACCTTTCAAGTATCTGAAAGTCTGTATCATATCACCTCTGCTCCTCCTTTCCTCCAGGGTGTACATATTTAGATTCTTCAATCTCTCCTCATAAGTCATTTGATGAAGACCTACCACCTTTTTGGTCGCCCTTCTCTGGACCGCCTCCATCTTGTCTCTGTCTCTTCGGAGATACGGTCTCCAGAACTGAACACAATACTCCAGGTGAGGTCTCACCAAGGACCTGTACAAGGGGATAATCACTTCCCTTTTTCTTACTCGATATTCCTCTCTCTATGCAGCCCAGCATTCTTCTGGCTTAGCTATCGCCTTGTCACATTGTTTCCGCCGACTTCAGATCTTTAGACACCATCACCCCAAGGTCTCTCTCCTGCTCCGTGCACATCAGCCTTTCTCCCCCCATCGAATACAGTTCATTCGGATTTCCACTCCCCATATGCATGACTCTGCACTTCTTGGCATTGAATGTCAGCTGCCATATCTTCGACCACTCTTCCATCTTCCTTAAATCCCGTCTCATTCTCTCCACTCCTTCCGGCGTGTCCACTCTGTTGTAGATCATCCGCAAAAAGACCTTACCTTCTATCCCTTCCGCAATGTCGCTCACAAAGATATTGAAAAGGACCGGTCCCAACACCGATCCCTGCGGTACACAACCGCTTAAAACCGCTCTCTCTTCAGAGAGAGTTCCATTTACCATCACACATTGTCTTCTGTCCGTCAACCAGTTTGCAATCCAGGCCACCACCTCGGCACTCACTCCTAAGCTTCTCATTTTATTCACCAGTCTCCTGTGCGGGACAGTGTCAAAAGCTTTGCTGAAGTCCAAGTAGATGACATCGAGTGCTCTTCCTTGATCCAATTCCTCGGTTACCCAGGCAAAAAAGTCAATCCGATTTGTCTGACAGGATCTTCCAATGGTGAATCCATGCTGCCTCTGGTCCAGCAATTCTCCCGACTGTAGATAGTTCACTATTCTCTCTTTCAACAGTGACTCCATTACTTTTCCCACCACCGAAGTGAGGCTAACCGGTCTGTAGTTTACCAGCCTCTTCTCTGTTCCCACTCTTGTGAAGCGGGACCACCACCGCTCTCCTCCAATCATTCGGCACCACTCCCGTTTCTAGGGATCTATTGAACAGGTCACACAGCGGACCCGCCAGCACATCTCTGAGCTCCCTCAGTATTCTGGGATGAACTTCATCAGGCCCCATGGCTTTGTCCACTTTCAGTTTCACCAGCTCTTCCCATACATTTTCTACTGTAAATGGAGTTACATCTACTCCATTCCCCTCCAGTTTCTTGTTAACTAGTGACGGTCCTTCTCCAGGGTCCTCTTTAGTGAACACAGAACTGAAGTATTCATTTAATATATGTGCCATTTCTTCGTCTCTCTCCACACATTGATCCTTTCCACCTTTCAATTTCACTATACCACTTTGAACTTTTCTCTTTTCACTGATGTATCTGAAAAATGTTTTGTTACCACTCTTTAGCTCTTTGGCAATCCTCTCTTCCGTTTGACTTTTTGCCATCTTGATTAATTTCTTCGTCTCCCTCAGTTCTACCAGATATTCTTCTTTGTGTTCCTCCTTTTGGGATCTTTTATATTTCTTGAACGCTGTTCTTTTAGCCTTTATTTTGTCAGCCACCTCCTTTGAGAACCAGATAGGTTTCATTTTTCTTTTGCTTTTCTTTACTTTTCTAACATATAGATTAGTTGCCTTGGTAATTGCTCCTTTTAGATTGGTCCACTGTTGATCCACATCTCTCTCGTTTTCCCAGCCTTTTAGTTCTTCCTCCAGGTACTTCCCCATTTCATCAAAGTCTGTGTTTTTGAACATCAAAACTTGGGTTTTTGTGCTTCTTTTCCGTGTCCTTTTTGTGATATTAAACCATACCGTTTGATGATCACTGGTGCTGAGGTGGGCACCCACCTGGACGTCTGAGACATTATCTCCATTAGTGAGCACTAAGTCGAGTATAACTCCTTCTCTCGTGGGTTCCATTACCATTTGTTTGAACAAAGCTACTTGCAGGGCATCCATTATTTCTCTACTATTATTAGATTCTGCAGATGGGATTCTCCAGTCTACATCTGGCATATTAAAGTCTCCAACGATCACTTCTCCTTTCTTTGCTATCCTGTGAATGTCTTCAACCAGATCTCTGTCCAGCTCTTCCTTTTGGTTTGGAGGCCTGTAAACCACTCCAATAAAAATGGATGCCCCATCTTTTTTTTAAGTCGGCCCATAGTGCTTCTTCTTTGCCCCATCTTCCTTGCAGCTCAGATGCTTGGATATTGTTTCTGACATAAAGAGCCACTCCTCCCCCTTTCCTATCCTCTCTGTCCTTCCTTAACAAGTTATAGCCTGGTATTGCCGTATCCCAGTTATGAGATTCCGTAAACCACGTTTCCGTGACAGCAACAACGTCCAAGTCCGCCTCCACCATTAGGGCTTGCAGATCTGGGATTTTATTACCCAAACTACGAGCATTTGTGCTCATAGCTTTCCAGCTTTCTTTGTTCAGGTTACTGCTGTTCCTGGACTCCTTTTGTGACCTATTTAGTTGAGTTTTGTTATCCACTTTTCTCTTTGCATTTGTGCAAGGGAAGAGATTAATGCCTCTGATGACAGAGTCATCCATCACTGTGAGCTTTTTCCTTTGGTTTCTGATCTGGAATTTCTGTATGCATTGGGTTTTTTCTCTCTTTTCCGATAACATTTCAATCTTTTTCTCAAGGACTTCTTCAGAATTTAATTCGGCATTTTGTACTTGTTGCACTTGATACAGTGTGTGTCTACGGAACACAGGTCTTATTCTACCAGAGCCCACTGTAATACTTCCCTATACTAGAGTTCTGCCACTTTTCAGTCTGGTCTTGGCCTCCACATCAGTCTGCACCGCATAGCGCTGAGAAGCACTGGCGGGGAAGGCGTCAATACATACTCTGGTTGGTCGTGGGGCGATGTATAACCACCTACTCTGGCACATGGTTCTCAGTCCTCGCTGGGATGTGGGGTTTCTCCCACAAAGCATGGTGCTCAAGATAATAGGTGTGCCACCATTCGTGGATGGGCTGCCACTGCATGAGTTCCACCCAGCTTGCTTTCACAGCGGAGGGCTTCTAGTTGCCCTCTGTCGCCTGGGCATTTGTGTGTGTGTGTGTTTGTTCCCCCCAGGCAGTCACAACAGGTTGTATTCAGCAGCTGCAGGACTGACCTAGGACTGTACTCCTGGTCAGATCCTGAGGTGAGTGGACTTTGCGAGAGTGGCTAAAGCTTCCTCCCCTTTCTCAGCAGAGATCTGTCTTTCACCCTCTACCATGTTGTTGTGGAACAGTCCCTGAGGCTCTGTCCCTGAGAAACTTTTCTCTGATCCAGGGCCCCGATCCTCTGCATCGGAGTATCTCCTTGGAGGCCAGGGCTGGGGGGTAGCTGAGGCAGTCATTGGACCGTCTTCAGCGGGGACCCTCTATGGATTGTAGTGGCAACCTCCCTTATCCGAGGCCTGTGGTGGGTTAGTCACTTCGGTGCCTCGGTGATCTGTGATTGTGCATCTACTCTCCTTTGGGGAGTCACTCAGGCTGTCAGGATTGGGAGGCCCCGATCCCGTGGCTTTCTTTTCCCCTTTGAAATGGTAGATTCCTCTGGGTTCTGGGGCAACCCTTTCGGGTTTCCCTCTAGATGTCCCACTGTGCACCCATTTGAGGGGTGTCCTTTGTTTCCATTTCTGGACGAGGGATGTCACTACTCTGATGGGCGCCAGCCCCAAGAATAGTTGCGTGTAGCACTCTTCCTTGTAAACTTATGGTGTAGCAGGTCTATCCTCGAGAGAGCCTGTCCAGTGTTGCCCCCGGTGACCCTCCAGGTTTTCTCTGGTTTGCCAGTTACCTTGGTGTTTACTGAACTCTGTGGCTGTCTTCTTCAAGGATCGTTATCGTCAGTCATCCTTGCCTGGTGGACCCTTCTCTGTGAGGCAGGTAGTTCTTGTCAGACGAATCCGATGAATTTCTTTGAATGAGTGATTAGATCAGAGCTTTCCAAACTGTGTGTCGGGACACGTTAGTGTGTCGCCTGCAGTGTGCAGGTGTGTCGCACAAGCCCGGTCAACTCTGATGCGAGTTTGGGCTTTTTTTTTCTAGAGATTCACTTTTTTTTTTTCAGTTTATGGGTTGCTTATTATTGGGTGATTTTTGCTGTCAATCGCGTTTTTTGGGGGGGCTTGGTGGGTGGAACGAGCCCAGCCATCCTTGCATTGGCTGCTGCTGCCGATGAGGCCTGGCCATGAGGAGTACTGACTGCAAGCAGCAGTGTCTGGTGATCATGGAAGGGAGTGAAGCACTTAACTGGCAACAATCAAAAAGACGAGGTACATGAGTGTGGGGGCCAGACATGTGCTGGGGAGAGAGAGATGAGTGAGTGGGGGGCAAACGTGCTGGGGGGACAGACATGTGCTTGAGGGGGAGAGATATGAGTGTGTGGGGGCCAGACATGTGCTGGGGGGAGGAGAGAGATGAGTGTGTGGGGGACAGACAATTTGTTTTATTATTGTTTCTCATAAATTATAACAATAACATGAATCTTGGAATATATATTTTTAATATAAATTTAAGGTTTTCATGAGATAAATGTTTCACGACACAACCTATTTATGTATATATTTAAGGAAACATACATAAATTGTCGAAATATGTTTCGTTCGTTTAACCTTTAACCTCTGGTTTACTAGTAGACTGAATTACCATGTCGTGAAATTATGTTTGTCTAAAAAGTGTGTCACCAACATGAAAAGTTTGGAAAGCTCTGGATTAGATAGTTGTATCAGGGGAGAGTACATTAGTGTAGTGTACTTGGATTTCAGTAAATCGGTTCTGCATAGGCAACATATATATGTACTAGGTGCCCTTGGTATGAGCCCTAAAGTGACTGACTGGGTTAGAAAATGGGTGAGTGGGAAGCGATAAAGGGTAATGATAAATGGAGTTCACACCGAAGAGAAAAGTGCATTACTTGAGGCAAACCAGAGGGATCAGTCCTTGGATGGATACTTTTCAACATTTTCATAAGCAATATTGAAGCAGGACTATCAGGAATGTTGTCTTTTTGTGGATGATACCAAAATCTGCAAAGAGTAGACTCCCAGGAAGGAGGGATCTAGAAAATGTGGAAGAATAGTCTAGAATCTGGGATCAAAGATTTAATACTAAAAAATAGTCATGAATTTGGGCTTCAAAATAACAAGGGAGCGACACAGTATAGGGAGTGAAATTCTCTGTGCAAAAGATAGCCAAACAGATGGATAAGGTGATGGCAAAATCCAGAAAGATGATTGTTTATATAGAGAAAAGAATGGTCAGCAGAAATAAGGAGGTGATTTTGCCCCTGTATAAGACCCCGGTGAGACTTCATTTGGAATATTGTGTACAGTTCTGGAGACATAAGAACATAAGAAGATAAGAAAATGCCATACTGGGTCAGACCAAGGGTCCATCAAGCCCAGCATCCTGTTTCCAACAGTGGCCAATCCAGGCCATAAGAACCTGGCAAGTACCCAAAAACTAAGTCTATTCCATGTAACCATTGCTAATGGCAGTGGCTATTCTCTAAGTGAACTTAATAGCAGGTAATGGACTTCTCCTCCAAGAACTTATCCAATCCTTTTTTAAACACAGCTATACTAACTGCACGAACCACATTCTCTGGCAACAAATTCCAAAGTTTAATTGTGCGTTGAGTAAAAAAGAACTTTCTCCGATTAGTTTTAAATGTGCCCCATGCTAACTTCATGGAGTGTCCCCTAGTCTTTCTACTATCCGAAAGAGTAAATAACCGATTCACATCTACCCGTTCTAGACCTCTCATGATTTTAAACACCTCTATCATATCCCCCCTCAGTCGTCTCTTCTCCAAGCTGAAAAGTCCTAACCTCTTTAGTCTTTCCTCATAGGGGAGTTGTTCCATTCCCCTTATCATTTTGGTAGCCCTTCTCTGTACCTTCTCCATCGCAATTATATCTTTTTTGAGATGCGGCGACCAGAATTGTACACAGTATTCAAAGTGCGGTCTCACCATGGAGCGATACAGAGGCATTATGACATTTTCCGTTTTATCCATCATTCCTTTTCTAATAATTCCCAACATTCTGTTTGCTTTTTTGACTGCCGCAGCACACTGAACCGACGATTTCAATGTGTTATCCACTATGACACCTAGATCTCTTTCTTGGGTTGTAGCACCTAATATGGAACCCAACATCGTGTAATTATAGCATGGGTTATTTTTCCCACACCTTCAAAAGGATAGAAACAGGATGGAGTCAGTCTAGAAGGTGGCTAGTGAAATGGTAAGTGGTCTTTGTTATAGAGCCACAAACATTTGTTGAGGCGAAGCAGGCAGGGGAAATCAGTGGTGGCATGATTCTGTGGAGGTGCTTGGAACATGGCAGACGAGGAACTCGGTGGATTCATGATCTTGTGGTGCTTGGGGATAAGCAGGCAGAAGTGGAGTCATGACCCTGCTGTGGTGCTTTAAATGTGGCAGGCAGAGGAACTCAGTGGAGTCATGTCCCTGTGGTGGTGTTTGGGGCTAAGCAGGCAAAGGAACTCAGTGGAGTCAGGATCCTGCTGTGGTGTTTGGAATATGGTAGGAAGTGGAACTCAGTGGCATTATGAACCTGCGGAGTGTTTTGGGGCTAAGCAGGCAGAGGAACACAGTGGCATCATGACCCTGCAGTGGTGCTTGGAACATGGCAACCAGGGGAACTCAGTGGAGTCATGACCCTGCAGTGGTGCTTGAAGATAAGCAGACAAAGGAACACAGTGGAGTCGTAACCCTGCATTGGTGCTTGGAACATGGAAGGCATAAGAACTTGGAGTCATGATCCTGCAGTGGTGCTTGGAACATGGCAGCCAGAGCAACAATATACCCTTGTGGTTCTGTGACATATATGGCAATGTAATGCTGCAGCTGGATGTCCTGCCAGACCTCTGTGCTATTGGTGTTAGGGTATGACAGTGTAGGCCTGCTGCCGGATGTGCTACCAGACCCCTGTGCTGTTGGTGTTGGGGTATCGTAGTGTAAGGGTGCGGCTGGATGTTTTGTCAAACCAGGCAGTGATGTTGGTAAGGGCTAGGTAGGCAGAAGGTGTCGGTGCGTGTTGGTCCCAGTGATGTTAAGGATTAAGCAGGCAGATTGTGTTAGTACATATTGGCCCCTATGATGTTGGTAAGGGCAAGGCAGGCAGATTGTGTCAGTACATGTTGGCCCTAGTGATATTTTTTGAGACATGACAGAAGGAAGCAGTATGTGTTTGAACCAACTGACGGTGTTGGGGACATGGCAGGACTCAGCATTCGGGGTGGTGTGGCCCTTGATATGGCAACTCGGGCCTGGGAGGCAACAGCAGTGTGATTGCATCTGGATGTGACCATGGCAATGCTTATACAAACTGAAGATGACCTTTCTTCTGAAAGTGCTCCTGGATGGCACTTTGTAGTTTGGCGATAATAGCTGCAGCAAACGCCTGAGACCTACATCCTCTACTACCTGCAAGAGCTGATCATCTAAAGCGATCATCTCGCCAGTAGTCCTAGTCAACCACTTTAGATGCTGCCTGCCTTTTTTTCTTGTGACAGTGCCACCAAACACCACCCCATTTTCTCCACTGTGAGCTGTCACTTCCTACATATATCTGGGGACTGCTACTGCTGGCCTGCCACTTGACTGGTAGAAGGAGCTGAAGGTTTGGAAGTAGCTTGAGGAACACTCAAACCCCTTTTAAAATAGCTGCCTTGCAGAAGGGGCCCCCTGACTACTGCTACTACCATCCTCAGCTGTATATTGAAGGGGATGCTGCTTCTTTAGGTGTGTTCCATTCCAGAATTACTTAAATGGCACAGTTGCTTCCCTTGGCTGATCTCATTCGTGCAATAGTTACAACACGCAAAGCATGGGTCCTCCCTGATTTGAAAATGGCTCTAGATCACAGATTTCTTTCATGATCCTTTCCCTCTCTCTGTATCCTTGGGGTGAATGATGCTTGCACTGTAGTGGCAATTGAGACGGAGCCTGAGAAACTGGGGCAGAGGATTCATTCATCCTTTGTTTCTGCACTGTTAGTATGGCCTGCTGTCCCTCACCAACATCAGCTCCTGCCTCTCTCTCCTCTGTCAGTAGAGGCTAATATGGTACTGACTACTCCTCCTAATACAGCTAACACCTCTCCCATTTTCTCAGTGGACTTGGTCTCACTCACTACATTTATGCTGATGATGTGCAAGTTCTAATTCCCATTAAGAGTTCAATAGACGAAACACTTAAACTGACAGCGATGTATCTAGCATTGATTAAACAGCTATTAACTAATATGAAATTGAGTCTAAATGTTGAAAATACTGAAGTCATATTTTTAGATCGTAGAACTAGCAATATCAAACCATCATTTCTGACCTTAGAAGATAACAAGACGAGTATTGAAATTAGAAGTAATGCATGAAATTTAGGAGTGATAATTGATTCTGAATTCAGTTTAAATAAACATATTAATTTGAAACTCAAAGAAAGTTACAATAAGCTACAAACTCTCAAATGTTTAAAACCTTTACTTGAGCACAATAATTTTAGAACAGTTCTTCGTTTTACTGTTCTCTAGTATAGACTACTGTAATGCTCTATTCTTAGGACTGCCACAATCTACAATTCGACCATTACAAGTACTTCAAAACACTGTAGCACGTTTACTAACCAACACAAAAAAATATGATCACATCACACCAGTTTTGATCTCGCTTTATTGGCTCCCGATACAATATCGCATAGAATACAAAGCCCTCTGTATTCTACATAGAACAATCTATGGTGAAGGCACTGAATGGCTTAATGCCTCTATAAGATTACATACCCCCCAAAGAAATCTAAGATCAAGTAATAAGGCTCTTCTATCTATTCCTTCAGTAAAATCAGCACAGTTAACGCAGATCAGAAACAGAGCAATCTCTCTCGCAGGACCAAAGATATGGAACGCGCACCTGACAACCTTAGAATGCAGCAAAATGAAAAAACATTTTAAAAAAGATCTGAAAACATGACTTTTCTGCAAAGCCTACAATTAACACAACCAGCAGAACCAGAAGGCTTAGCCAACTTTAATTGTTTAATAATTATTTTATTTTATTTGGTTTTACCCATATTTGTACTTTTTGATGAATTGTATTTTCCAGATATAATTATTAACCTGTTTTAATGTCTTACCTTTGATTTGAAGTATAACTTAATAGTTAATATTTGTCTTTTAAAGCTTTTGTTTTACTGATTTTATGTTTAGTATCATGATATTTGTAAACTGTTGTGATGGAACCTCTTTAAATGACAGTATATAAATTTTATAATAAATAAATAAATAAACTGGTTCTGTCCTAAGCTTCATTCCATTTACAGTTCTGGGGACAGGATTAAATCTAAAATGAAACCACCTAGTTGGGAAGCACAGTTATTGATGCTTTATTCTCTCCTTTTCTTCTCATGGCTTCTGTTTGATGTGTGAACTAAAAAGGATCACTGGTAAAAATAGTGATACTGAAGAAGATGCAGATGATATGCTTGTTGAAACAGGAGGGAAGCAGAAACTTCCAGAGAGGTGAGAATGTAGCTTTAAATTCTCTTGCTGTAGTGTGCACTTCATTGACCACATTTACCATCATCAAACCGCAATAGAATTTCTTATAACTTTAGTTCACAGAGAATATATAGCTTTTACTGTACAAACCACAAATTCAAGTCACTATATTCTATAACAAAGTAGAAGAAAATAGGATATAAATCATTATGAAGTATATTGATTTTCTTTAACATCGTTTTAGGAGTTATGAGCCCAGCAAACAAACTGGAGGCCTTGCATCTCTTTCAAATGCTCCCCGGTTAATCAATAGTCCAGGTTCCCTCACTGGAGGACCTTTAGTCATGGATCCTGACAGTAAGTACACAATTCAAAACCCTATCTAGAAAACAAGGTCTTATGCTACAGGGAGGTTGGCAGGCTGGAGCTGCGGTGGGGAAGTTGAAAGAATATAAGAAGTTGCCTTACTGGCTCAGATCGAGGGTCCATCAAGCCCAGCATCCTGTTTCCAGCAGTGGCCAATCCAGGTTAGAAGCACCTGGCAAGTACCCAAACATTAAATATATTCCTTGCTACTGATGCCGGTAATAAGCAGTTGCAATTCCTTAAGGTCAACATGATTAATAGCAGTTTATGGTCTTCTCCTCCAGGAACTTATCCAAGCCATTTTTAAATCCAGCTACATTAACTGTCTTAACCACATCATCTGGAAATGAATTCCAGAGCTTAATTGTGCACTGAATGAAAAATAATTTTCTCTGATTTGTTTTAAATGTGCAATTGCTAACTATATTGAGTGCCCCCTAATCCTTTTATTATCTGAAAGAGTAAATGACCAATTCACATTTACCACTTAAAGTCCTTTTATGATTTTATAAACCTCTATCATATCCCGCTTCAGCCATCTTTTTAAGCTGAACAGCCCTACACTCTTTAGCCTTTCCTCACAGGAGAGACGTTCTATCCCTTTTGTTATTTTGGATGACTTTCTGTGCTCCTTCTCCAGTGCAACTATATACTTTTTGATACTCAGCAACCAGAATTGCACACCGTGTTCAAGGTACAGTCTCACCATGGAGTGATACAAAGGCAGTGTGACATTCTCCATGTTATTCACTATTCCCTTCCTGATAATTCCTAACATTCTGTTTGCTTTTTTGACTGCCCCAGCACACGGAGCTGACGATTTCAAAGTATTATCCACTATGACACCTAGATCTTTTTCCTGGATGGTAACTCCTAATATGGAACCTAACATCATGTAACTATAGCATGGTTTATTTTTCCCTATATTCATCACCTTGTACTTGTCCACATTAAATTTCATACGCCAGTTGGACACCCAGTCTTCCAGTTTCGCAAGGTCTTCTTGCAATTTATCACAATACACTTGTGATTTAACTACTCTGAATAATTTTGTGTCATCTACAAATTTGATCACCTCATTCATAACTCTTTCCAGATCATTTATAAATATATTGAAAAGCACTGGTCCAATTACAGATCTCTGAGGCACTCTACTGTTTACCTTTTTACACTGAGAAAATAAATCCTCCTTTCAATTTTTGAAAGAAATTATTTTGAATAAAATAGCCTCTTTCACCTTGCTTTTTAACCATTCTGACAATCGTTTGGTCTTGCTTCCACCTTGCTTAATGCATGCAATACATCTAGATTGTGCTTCTAAGATGGCATTTTTGTCCATGCCTTTTGTATACTCTTAACCTGTGTAGTTGCATCTTTCAGATTTTTTGAAAAATATTTTCCTCTTTTTATCAAAGTTGCTCCTTTGAAAGTTTACTGCTAGAGCTATAGGTTTACTTGTCCTCCTTACAGTCATTAATTAAAATTTGATCATTTTATGATACCTATTGCCAACTGTCCCCACCACCATTACCTCTCTCCTAAATTCTGCATTCCACTAAGAATTAAATCTAAAATAGCTCTCTATCTTGTTGGTTCCTGAACAAATTGCTCCATGAAGAAGTAATTTATTCCATCCAGGAACTTTATCGCTCTAGCATGTCCTGATGTTATGTTTACTATTTAACATTTCTTTAGTGCTACCCAGATAATATTGGGGTAATTGAAATCTCCCTTTATTACTGCATTGTCAAATTGGTTAGCTTCCCTAATTTTTCTTAGTATTTGATCATCCATCTTATCATTTTGGTTAGGTACATGGTAGTATGCTCCTATTGCTATAGTTGTCCCCAGTTCCCAACACATGAGATTTTTTTTACCCATAAAGATTCTACTAGCAATTTACTCTCTTGCAGGATCTTTATCCTGTTGGACTCTGTGCCAACCCAGACATAAGAACATAAGAAATTGCCATGCTGGGTCAGACCAAGGGTCCATCAAGCCCAGCATCCTGTTTCCAACAGAGGCCAAAAACCAGGCCACAAGAACCTGGCAATTACCCAAACACTAAGAAGAACCCATGCTACTGATGCAATTAATAGCAGTGGCTATTCCCTAAGTATAATTGATTAATAGCCATTAATGGACTTCTCCTCCAAGAACTTATCCAAACCTTTTTTGAACCCAGCTATACTAACTGCACTAACTACCTTCTCTGGCAACAAATTCCAGAGCTTTATTGTGCGTTGAGTGAAAAAGAATTTTCTCCGATTAGTCTTAAATGTGTTACTTGCTAACTTCATGGAATGCCCCCTAGTCCTTCTATTATTCGAAAGTGTAAATAACCGAGTCACATCTACTCGTTCAAGAGCTCTCATGCTCTTAAAGACCTCTATCATATCCCCCCTCAGCCGTCTCTTCTCCAAGCTGAACAGCCCTAACCTCTTCAGCCTTTCCTCATAGGGGAGCTGTTCCATCCCCTTTATCATTTTGGTTGCCCTTCTCTGTACCTTCTCCATCGCAACTATATCTTTTTTGAGATGCGGCGACCAGAATTGTACACAGTATTCAAGGTGCAGTCTCACCATGGAGCGATACAGAGGCATTATGACGTTTTCCGTTCTATTAACCATTCCCTTCCTAATAATTCCTAACATTCTATTTGCTTTTTTGACTGCTGCAGCACACTGAGCCGACTATTTTAAAGTATTATCCACTATGATGCCTAGATCTTTTTCCTGGGTGGTAGCTCCTAACATGGAACCTAACATCGTGTAACTACAGCAAGGGTTATTTTTCCCTATGTGCATCATCTTGCACTTGTCCACATTAAATTTCATCTGCCATTTGGATGCCCAATCTTCCAGTCTTGCAAGGTCCTCCTGTAATGTATCACAGTCTGCCTGTGATTTAACTACTCTGAATAATTTTGTATCATCCGCAAATTTGATAACCTCACTCGTCGTATTCCTTTCCAGATCATTTATATATATATTGAAAAGCACCGGTCCCAATACAGATCCCTGAGGTACTCCACTGTTTACCCTTTTCCACTGAGAATATTGACCATTTAATCCTACTCTCTGTTTCCTCTCTTTTAACCAGTTTGTAATCCACGAAAGGACATCGCCTCCTATCCCATGACTTTTTTGTTTTCGTAGAAGCCTATCATGAGGGACTTTGTCAAACGCCTTCTGAAAATCCAAATACACTACATCTACCGGTTCACCTTTATCCACATGTTTATTAACCCCTTCAAAAAAATGAAGCAGATTTGTTAGGCAAGACTTCCCTTGGGTAAATCCATGTTGACTGTGTCCCATTAAATCATGTCTTTCTATATGCTCTACAATTTTGATCTTGAGAATAGTTTCCACTATTTTTCCCGGCACTGAAGTCAGGCTCACTGGTCTATAGTTACCTGGATCGCCCCTGGAGCCTTTTTTAAATATTGGGGTTACATTGGCCACCCTCCAGTCTTCAGTTACAATGGATGATTTTAATGATAGGTTACAAATTTTAACTAATAGATCAGAAATTTCATTTTTGAGTTCCTTCAGAACCCTAGGATGCATACCATCCGGTCCAGGTGATTTGCTACTCTTTAGTTTGTCAATCTGGCCTACTACATCTTCCAGGTTCACAGTGATTTCGTTCAGTTCGTCTGAGTCATCACCCCTGAAAACCATCTCCGGAACTGGTATCTCCCCAGCACCCCCCCAACCAAGTTGATCTTTCCTATCATTCCAATATAATTTGTACCCTGATATAGTATTGTCCCATTGATTATCCTTCTTTCACCAGGTCTCTGAGATATTCCTTATGTCTAACTCATTATTCACTGCTAAACACTGTAACTCTCCCATCTTATTTATTAGACTTCTGGTATTCTTATACAGAATAAAAGTAGAATTAATATTTAAGAAAGATATGTAAGGATTCCCGGTCTTGAAACCTTCATTCCCTGTACATACCAGGATCATTCCAGACGGTGGGTTATGTTCCATGTCCAGCAGATGGAGTCAGAACACAAAATTCCCAGGGGAGGAACCATATAACCATGCCTTCCCTGTAACAGCTCCCAGTAACGTTCTGACTCCAGCAGATGTGAGCAGGGGACTTGTGGTCCCCAGCTTGTTAGCTTAGGGCTACCTCCTCAGGGGGATCAAGTTTAAAAAAAAAAAATAAAATAAAAAAGAAAGTTTTAAATTTACAGTTTAGGTCACTTTGCTAAGGCTCCTCTTACAGCAGGGGGAGAGCTCTCCGCTGGTGCTGGCTCATCGCTCTCTAGCCTGGTGACTTGCTGACAGGCTGTTGCCTGTTTTCTTTCTTTCTTTTCTCATTTTCCTCACTGAGGGCTCAGTTGGGGTAAGTGTATATTTTGTTTCATCTTCTTTTTCAGCAGAAGACTGCAATTTTTTGGACTCCGTTTGGCTCTCTGAGGTGAAAGTCGGTAGTGCCGGCCTCTCCCTCCTGACCCAGATGTTCCCCCCTCCCTTTTGGGGAGCGACCGACGTCCCGACCTGCGGCCCCGCGAAGCACCATTCCCCGGGGCCGCCTGCTGTCGGGAGCGTAATTCCCCGTCAGTTCTTCTTCAGGTCGGTGGGGGACCGCGGCAAGCGTCCGTTGCCGGGTCGGCGCTCATTTTAGGCGCGAGCCACCTGTAGGGCCTCCCCCCCCCTCTCTCTCTCCCTGCGGCGATGCAGTCCGCGGCGCCTTGTGAGGGCTCCGACAGGGCCGGATTATTTTCTGAAGAGGGTCTGTGCTCAGGCTGTTTCCCCGAGGGGGAATGTGCGCCAGCTACTAACAAGGACGTTCGAGCTGCAGACCGCGTGGGAAGGAAGCGCTAGGCCCCATTCCTTCTCAACGCGGGAACGGCAGCCATTTTGTTGCAAGATTATGATGCCGCGCTTTCTGAGGAGGACGCGGATAATCCGTTCCCCACTTCTAGGCCCGTTTTGGACCCTTACTCCGAGTCTAATCCTGGTAGGCAGAGGGGGGATCCCCCGGAGGGTGACCCCTCAGGATGCCAGGCTTTTTCCCCTGAATTCATAGTCCTGATGCACAGGGCTTTTCTTCAGAGCAGAGACACGACCTTCGGGAGACTTCGTCGGGGGAAGAACAATCCCAGGACCCTGACGTGGCCGACCCCACCTTGGCGGCCCAGGTGGAGGGCGACGACCCTAGGGTCCTCCGCATCTTCCAAGCGGCGGAGTTAGGTGACCTCATTCCCTACATCCTCCTGGAAATGGATATTGATCCACCTCCGGAACCGGTGGGGCCTGACCCGGCTCTCAAGAAGGGGGACCCCCTCCTAGCAGGACTGCGGCCTCTAGCCAAGTCTTTTTCCCACTCATCACAAGATCTTGCAGTTGATCACTCGGGAATGGGATTCCCCGGAGGCCAACCTTAGGGTCGGTTGAGCCATGGAAAAATTGTATCCTCTGCCGGCCGATTTTTTGGAAATTCTCAAGGTTCCCGCCGTAGATTCTGCGGTATCAGCGGTCACAAAGCATACCACTATTCCTGTCACTGGAGGGACGGCGTTGAAGGATATGCAGGATCAGAAGCTGGATGTTTACCTCGAGCGTTTCCCTGTACGTACCAGGATCAGTCCAGACTGCTGGGTTATGCCTCCCCTCCAGCAGATGGAGTCAGAGAGAAAACTGAAAGCACCCCCTAGATATACTGGTGTGCCACCTGCCATCCTTCAGTATTTCCTCTGACTCCAGCAGATTGAGAGACATAACCTGCAGTCCTGTCTATCCTGACACAAAATCTTTTTCAGGTGTCATTTATTAATTTCTTGACTTGTACTGTCTAGATCGATTAGTTATTTCTCTGTTTAGTTAAAAAAAAAAAAAAAAAAAAAAAAAAAAGTGGAACTGTTTTAGTTTCTTGTTGTTTCCTTGTTTTCAGCGCAGCGTGCTATTCTTTTACAGGCAGGCTGAGAGAGCTTTGCTCTCCTTTATTTTCCCGGTTGGTGTCCCGTTGGTCGGGGGGAAAGTCTACCGGTGGTCCGGTCACCCTCCCCCGTCTGTTCCTGCTTTATTCCAGGGGTTTTTTCCTCCTGAAGAGGGCTTCTGTTTTAAAAAAATAAAAAAAAATAAACTAAAGGCTAATTTAAATTCAGCGTGAGGACCCGTAAGTCCTGTTGGTGACAGGCTGTGGTCCCTTGTAGCCCTAGCCTGCCGCGCGGACCAGGGACTCCGGAGGGGGTGAGGTCTCTTCACCCGGCGATTTTTTCCCCTTGCTGTTTTTTGGCACGAATCCCTGCTCCCAACCAGATACTCACGGTTCTGCCGTAGGATGCCCCGAGCTTCGGCCTGCACGGCCTGCGGCAAGGCGGGGGCGCGACTCTCCAGGGAGGGTCTCTGCTCCCATTGTATTCCCGGGGGCGAGGGACCCTCCCGGGGGCCGAGCGCTGCCCGCAGCGCAGCTTTTCGTCCCTCTTCAGGGCGATCAGGGAGCCTGGCAGCCGCGCTGTCATCAGCCCCGCCCCCCACTGTTAGGGAGCCGGCGGCTATTTTGACCACGCGGCAGCCTGCTGATTCGGCATCGGAGGAGGAGGATTTTGCTCATATCTCTCCTCCTGCCTTGAGCCCGTGCAGTGGATCCGAATTGGACGCTCCTCGAGCCCCTCCCCCCTGGGACCAGCCCGCGGGGGGCTCCAAAAGGAAAGTACCCTTTTCTTCAAAATTTGTCCTATTGATGCACCAGGCATTTTTAGACGCGGAGGCAGGTTAGGAGCCGGATGAACCCCCTCCCCCTAAGGTTCCCAGGGTCTCTCCTGAGCGGGGCAGAATCTCTCCTGAGCGGGGCAGGTCTGGGCCTAGGGACAACGCGGGGTGGTTCAGATCCCACCAGACTTTATTCATTAGGCGGCAAGGGGGGTCCGGTAGCTCCGGATCTCACTCAGGGGTCTCCGGATGGCACAAGATCGCCGGATGGTACGGGGACAGAGGTCTCTGACGCTCCGGGGGCGCTCGAGGGCGATGACCCCCAGATCCTGCGCCTGTTTAGCAAGGATGAGCTTAACTTTTTAATCCTTCATGTTTTGAAGGAATTAGAGATCCCAGCGCCACAGCAGGACACTGACACTTCCACGGGGGACATAGCTATGGCAGGTTTAAGGGCTCCCCCACAGTCTTTTCCCTTACATGCCAAGGTTTTACAGCTAGTTTCCAAAGAATGGGAGGTGCCGGAGGCATCACTGAGAGTCAGCAGGGCCATGAATAAATTATATCCCCTGCCTGCAGATTCTTTGGATATTTTTAAAGTCCCTGCCGTGGATTCTGCAGTGACGGCTGTGGTTAAGCACACTACCATACCTGTCACAGGAGGGGTAGCTTTGAAAGATCTCCAAGACAGAAAGTTAGAAGTGCTGTTGAAGCGCATCTTTGAGATAGCGGCATTGGGGGTCTGAGCAGCGGCATGTAGCAGTATGGTTCAGCGCGCTACTCTCCGCTGGGTCCAACAGTTGCTTACCACACAGGAGCTACCACCAGCCGAGGCTGAGCAGGCTAACTGCGTGGAGGCAGCGGTTACTTACACGGCGGATGCCTTGTATGATTTGTTGAGAACCTCGGCCCGCACTATGTCATCGGCGGTCGCTGCTCGGCGTTTACTCTGGCTTAGGCGTTGGTCGGCTGATGCCTCGTCAAAATCGCGCCTCGCATCTTTTCCCTTCAAGGGGAAGTTGCTGTTTGGGGAGGAGCTAGATCAGCTTATCAAAGACTTGGGGGAGAACAAAGTGTATAAGTTACCGGAGGACAAGCCCCGTTCGTTTCGCTCTTTTGGGAATGTACGATCCCGCTTTCGGGGACAACGCCGGTTCCGTATGGGAAGGGGGGCTCCTTTCCCACAGAAACAGCAGGTTCCCAGGTCTCAGCCTTGGTCTCCTTCCTTTCGAGGCAGGCGGCCACAGCGTTTGGGATCCTCGCAGAACCTCTCCACCGGCAAGCCTTCGCAATGAAGGCGCGCAGGCCCATTCCTCCCTCCCCTGCATCGGAGGTCGTTTGTCCCTGTTTTGGGAGGAATGGGTCAAGGTCACGTCGGATCAGTGGGTTCTCGACGTAGTTCGTTACGGCTACGAGTTGGACTTTGCTCGGCCCCTCCGGGATCTTTTTATGGTCTCTCCCTGCGGTCCTCAGGAGAAGCGGCAGGTTATCGCCCACACTGTGCACAGGTTGTGATTGCTGGGGGCGATATTGCCGGTTCCTCCGGAGGAGACCAGAACAGGCAGGTATTCCATTTACTTTCTGGTTCCAAAGAAGGAAGGTACGTTTTGCCCAATTTTGGATTTAAAAAAAGTGAACAAGGCATTGCGGGTTCCCCGGTTTCGGATGGAAACGCTAAGGTCTGTTATTGCGGCCGTCCACAAGGGAGAATTTTTGGCTTCTTTGGATCTGGCCGAGGCGTACCTTCATATCGGGATCAGGGAACGTCACCAGAGGTACCTCCGGTTCACAGTTCTGGGGGAGCACTTCCAGTTTTGCGCCCTTCCGTTCGGGCTAGCCACGGCCCCGAGGGTGTTCACCAAGGTTCTCGTTGTAGTTGCAGCTTATCTGCGACGTCAAGGAATTCTGGTGCATCCCTATTTGGACAATTGGCTCATCCGCACAAAGTCGGAAGCGGCGTGCCGACGAGCAGTCCAGTCGGTCGTGCAGCAACTTCAATCGCTAGGTTGGGTAATCAACTTTGCGAAGAGCCAGTTGGTCCCGAGTCAACAGTTGGAATTTTTGGGGGCGCGCTTCGATACCTTAGAGGGCAAAGTATTCCTCACGCAGCAGCGCCTAGAGAACCTGATGTCTCAGGTGCAGACCTTGCTAGCTCTACCGTTGCCTACGGCTTGGGATTATTTACAGGTCATTGGACATATGGTTTCTACTCTGGAAATGGTGCCGTGGGCCTTTGCTCATATGCGGCCTTTACAGCGAGCTCTCCTCTCCCGCTGGGACCAGAAATCGGAGGATTACGGTGTCCAATTGCCGCTGTTGGAGCCAGCTCGGTCCAGTTTGGCTTGGTGGCTGATCCCAAACAATTTATTGCAGGGGGTGGACCTAGAGCCGCCCCCGTGGATCGTAGTGACGACGGATGCCAGTTTGACAGGCTGGGGAGCGGTCTGTCAGTCCAGCGCGGTGCAAGGCCTGTGGACCCCGCTTCAGGCAGCTTGGTCCATCAACCGTCTGGAGACCAGAGCGGTACGTCTCGCCTTACGCCACCTGCTTCCGTTGGTTCGAGGTCGGGCGGTGCGAGTTCTATCGGACAACGCAACCACGGTAGCGTATATCAATCGTCAGGGCGGCACAAGAAGTCGGCCGGTGGCGGACAAAGCGTCGTCGCTGTTGATGGCCTGGGTGGAACGTCACCTAGCCCGCATAGCGGCTACCCACATAGCGGGCGTCGACAACGTACAAGCAGATTATCTCAGTCGTCAATACTTGGATCCCGGAGAGTGGGAGCTCTCAGCCGAGGCGATGGGCCTCATCACCCGACGATGGGGAACTCCGCATCTGGACCTGATGGCGACTCGGCAGAATGCGCAGGCGGCGCGTTTCTTCAGTCGACGGCGAGAGCACGGGTCAGAAGGGGTGGATGCCCTGGTGCTTCCATGGCCTCGGCACATCCTCCTCTATGTGTTTCCCCCGTGGCCCCTAATAGGAAAGGTGTTAAGACGCATAGAATCCCATCGAGGCCCAGTGATTCTAGTGGCTCCGGAGTGGCCAAGGAGACCGTGGTTTGCGGATCTCGTCAACCTGGCGCAGGACGGTCCTCTCAGATTGGGTCATCTTCACCACCTGCTTCGGCAGGGACCCGTATTTTTCGATCAGGCGGACCGCTTCTGTCTGGCGGCTTGGCTTATGAGAGGCGGCAGTTGAGGAGGAAAGGATACTCAGAACCGGTCATTTCCACGCTCCTTCGGGCGCGCAGGCCCTCCACTACGCTAGCCTACGCCAGAGTGTGGAAGGTGTTTGACTCCTGGTGCTCTGCATCAAAAATCCCGCCGCGAAAGGCCTCGGTAGGGGATATCCTTACCTTCTTGCAGACGGGTTTAAAAAAAGGGTTAGCTTACAGTTCTCTGAGGGTTCAGGTGGCGGCCCTGGGCTGTTTGAGGGGCAAGGTGGACGGGTATTCGCTCGCTGTCCACCCAGATGTGGCGCGTTTTTTGCGGGGCGTTCGGAACTTGCGTCCACCATTTCAACCCCCTTGTCCTTCCTGGAGTTTGAATTTGGTGCTCAAAGGTCTCGTCAAGGCCCCCTTTGAGCCCCTCAGGAGGGCATCGCTAAAGGATCTCACGCTCAAAACCGTGTTCCTAGTGGCAATTGCGTCAGCCCGTCGGGTGTCGGAACTCCAGGCACTTTCGTGCAGGGATCCGTTTTTACGGATTTCCAGTGCCGGCGTGTCGCTACGTACGGTCCCGTCGTTCTTACCAAAGGTGGTGTCGGCTTTTCACCTTAATCAGACCGTAGAATTACCTTCGTTCTCAGAGCTGGACCTAAAGTCTTCGCACGGTTCCGATTTGAGGCGTCTAGATGTGCGGCGAGTGCTCATGCGGTATTTGGAGGTAACTAATGCATTCAGAAGGTCGGATCACTTGTTTGTCCTGTGGCAGGGGCCCAGAAAGGGCCTACAGGCGTCCAAAGCAACTATTTCTCGTTGGCTGAAGAGTTTGATCGCATCCACATATATTGGCTGTGGTAAGTCTGTTCCTGAGGGGCTCAAGGCGCACTCTTTGCGTTCTCAGGCGACTTCCTGGGCAGAAAGTCGTTTGGTTTCTAGCCAGGAGATTTGCAGAGCAGCCACGTGGAAGTCATTGCATACCTTCGCTCGTCGTCATCGGCTTGATGTTGGCGGCACATCAGCTGATTCCTTTGGCAGCAGTGTCATTCGAGCGGGACTCTCTGGGTCCCACCCCAGTTAAGGGGGCTTGGGTACATCCCAGCAGTCTGGACTGATCCTGGTACGTACAGGGAAAGGAAAATTATGTTCTTACCTGATAATTTTCGTTCCTGTAGTACCAAGGATCAGTCCAGACGCCCGCCCGTTGTTGTCTATCCAGAGAGTCTGCTCCACTAGCCAGTTCTTTTTCAATATTTCAGCACGGTAGGTACCAATCCCTTTTCTTTGATTTTAGAGGGTGGTGCCTTTTGAAGTTCTGTTAATGTTCGCCAGTTTTTGGCATGTGAGAGTTTAAATATTTGATCTAGACAGTTGCCATGGTTTATTCATGGTTGAGTTGGCGGAGGATTGTTTTGGCTTTCTTCTGCTTTGTTATACTTTATACTGAAGGATGGCAGGTGGCACACCAGTATATCTAGGGGGTGCTTTCAGTTTTCTCTCTGACTCCATCTGCTGGAGAGGAGGCATAACCCAGCAGTCTGGACTGATCCTTGGTACTACAGGAACGAAAATTATCAGGTAAGAACATAATTTTCCTATCTTTGAGGTCTCGGCCTTAGGGATGCGGGCGGCTATCTGCAGTTCCCTTGCACAGCGAGCGGGTCTTCGGTGGGTGCAGCAGCTTCTCACCTCCCAGTCCTTACCAGACGCTGAGGCTCACCAGGCAGACAGACTGGAAGCTGTGGTTGCCTATGGAGCAGATGCTTTATATGATCTTTTAAGGGTCCTAGCCCGAACCATGGTGGAGGCGGTCTCAGCGCGTCGGCTCCTTTGGCTTCGCATTTGGTCGGCTGATGCCTCTTCCAAGACACGTTTAGGGTCCCTTCCTTTTAAGGGTAGGTATCTTTTTGGTGAAGACTTGGATCAGATCATCAAGTCCCTTAATGAGAACGCAGTGCATAAGTTGCCCGAAGATCGACCCCGTTCGTCAAGATCATATAATTACTCCAGAAACCGTTATTGTAACCAGCAGAGAGCGCGTCCTCAGAGACAATAGCCACCTCGGGCTCCCTCTTCTCGTTCGCACTCCTGGAACCGGCCCTTTCGTGGGCGCCGCCAGGGTAAGGAAGCGCAGGGTGCTGGTACATCCGCTAAATCTACCCAATGATGCCAGACGGACCCGCGAGGTGGTCCCTCGACTGGGGGGTCGCCTTGCTCTCTTATACGAAGAATGGGTCCAAATCACGTTGGATCAATGGGTTCTGGATATTCTAAGACGCGTTTAAGCTTTAGATTTTGTTTGCACTCCTCGGGACCGGCTCCTGTTTTCCCCTTGCGGGCCCTTAATCAAACAGGGAGCCGTGCGGCAGACCCTCGATCGTCTCCTTCAATTGGGGGCCATAGTGCCGGTGCCAGCCACTGAACTGGGCCAGGGGCATTTTTCAATCTACTTTGTGGTTCCCAAGAAGGAAGGTACTTTTCGTCCTATCCTGGACCTCAAGCAGGTCAACCGGTCCCTCAGAGTTCCTCGTTTTCCACATGGAGACACTCCGTTCAGTGTTAGCGGCAGTTCATCCAGGAGAATTCTTGGCTTCGTTGGATCTCACGGAGGCGTATCCCCACATACCAATTTGTCAAGCTCATCAGCGTTACCTACGCTTCAAAATTTTGGGTCAACACTTCCAATTTCGCGCTCTTCCCTTTGGCCTGGCCACAGCTCCACGGGTTTTCACGAAGATCATGGTGGTAGTGGCGGCAACCTTGCGCAAGGAAGGCATCCTTGTTCATCCTTACCTAGACAATTGGCTCATCCGTGCAAAGTCACGAGCGCAGTGTATCCTCGCAGTCGACAGAGTGGTACAACTTCTCCAATCTCTGGGATGGATTGTCAACTTCACCAAGAGCAGCCTGGTTCCGTCCCAGTCGTTGGATTTTCTGGGAGCTCACTTCGACACCAAGAATGCCAGGGTTTTTCTGCATCCGGACAGAGCTCATTCTCTGCGTCAGCAGATTCAAGGATTTATGGCGCTTGAGACGCCCACTGCCTGGGACTACCTGTAGGTACTGGGGACCATGGCCTCGACCATCGATCTAGTTCCTTGGTCATTTGCGCATCTGAGGCCTCTGCAGAGATCCCTACTCTCCCGGTGGCAGCCGGTGTCCAGAGATTTTCAGGCAATCCTTCCGATTCCGAGAGGAACCTTCATCAGTCTCCATTGGTGGCTGGAACCGCGGCACCTAGCTCAGGGTGTGTCGCTGGAGGACCCGGATTGGGTGATTATCACCACGGACGCCAGCCTCACAGGCTGGGGAGCGGTCTGTCGGGACAGCTCAATCCAGGGTCGATGGACGGAGGAACAGTCGAAGTGGCCCATCAACCGCTTGGAGACCAGGGCAGTCCGTCTGGCGTTACAGGGTTTCTTCCCCATAGTACGCCATCAAGCAGTCAGGGTGCTATTGGACAATGCGACTACAGTGGCGTACATCAATCGCCAGGGAGGCACGAGAAGTCGGTGGGTCTCTCTGGAAACCGACAAATTGATTGAGTGGGCAGAGCTTCACCTCCAACGACTAGCGGCCTTGCATATAGCGGGAGTGGACAATGTACAGGCAGACTTTCTCAGCCGACAAAACTTGGATCCCGGAGAGTGGGAGCTCTCGCAGCAGGCGATGCGGATAATAGTACGGCGATGGGGGACACCGCACGTAGACCTAATGGCAACCACCGGAAATGCAAAGGCCGCCCGCTTCTTCAGCCGCAGGCGGGAGTGTGGCGCCGAGGGCGTGGACGCGCTGGTCCTGCCCTGGCCGCACCACTGTCTCCTATATGTTTTCCCACCGTGACCCCTCGTGGGCAAGGTCATCCGCAGGATAGAGACACACCAAGGGCCAGTGATCCTTGTGGCGCCAGAGTGGCGCCGACGACCGTGGTTCGCAGATCTGCGCAATTTGACGGTGGAGGGTCCCCTTCGTCTCGGTCAGCTGCCACGTCTTCTACGCCAGGGACCAATATTTTTCAAGGAGGCAGATCGCTTCTGTCTTGCGGCCTGGCTTTTGAGAGGCGTGGTTATCCGGAGCCAGTTATTTCAACGCTACTGAAAGCACGTAAGATGTCCACCTCTGTTACCTATGTTCGAGTCTGGAAGGTCTTTGAGGATTGGTGTGGAGCGAATGACATTCTTCCCATGCAGGCCTCAGTGCCACAAGTCCTTTCCTTCTTGCAGGCAGGTTTGGATTTGGGTCTTGCTTACAATTCTCTTCGGGTTCAGGTGGCGGCCTTGGGGGCTTTTCTTCGCAGTGGAAATAAGGAGTTTCTGTCCTCGCATCCAGATGTCTCCCGTTTCCTTAAAGGAGTTGAAACACTTGAAGCCTCCGATTCGCCCACCTTGTCCGTCGTGGAATCTGAATCTGGTGCTCCGAGTCCTCTGTGGTTCGCCGTTCGAACCTCTAAGCTCGGCTACCATCAAGGACGTCACTCTCAAGACCATTTTTCTCGTGGCAATCAGTTCAGCAAGACGTATTTCCGAGCTGCAGGCCCTATCCTGTCGTGAACCATACCTTCGTTTCACGCCTGAAGGGGTTTCGCTGAGGACGGTTCCTTCTTTTCTCCCTAAAGTGGTTTTGGCATTCCACCTCAACCAATCAGTGGAATTACCATCTTTTGCCTCTTCTGAGTCTGGAGACCTGCGTAGACTGGATGTACGGCGGTCTCTGATACGCTATCTGGAGGTGACTAATGATTTTCGGCTCTCCGATCATCTGTTTATCCTCTGGTCCGGACCCCGGAAGGGTTGCATGGCCTCCAAACAATCTATAGCGCGGTGGTTGAAGGGAGTGATCATAGCGGCGTACCTTGGCATAGGTAAGTCCCCTCCGCTGGTTGTCAAGGCTCATTCTCTTTGAGCCCAGGCGACATCTTGGGCGGAGAGCTCCTCCATCTCCACTCAGGAGATTTGTAGGGCGGCCACCTGGAAGTCGATCCATACTTTTGCGAGACATTATCGCCTGGACGTCGGTGCTCCGTCGGGCGGTCAGCTTGGAGACAAGGTAATAACGAGCAGGGCTGTCTGCGGCCCACCCGTGATGGGAAAGCTATGGTACATCCCACCGTCTGGAATGATCCTGGTATGTACAGGGAAAAGAAAATTATTCCTTACCTGCTAATTTTCGTTCCTGAAATACCATGGATCATTCCAGACATCCTCCCTTGGTTTGGGGGTTTGCTTGTGGGACATCCCTGCCTACCTGTCTTAACAATCTTTTACTCTGTATTTCTAATACTGCGCGTCTTTTTTGTTCACGCACTGCTGTTTCGCAAGTTCACTGTTCAGAATATAGTTGCTGTTTATTTGGACCGGTTATTTCAATTCCTTCTTTGATTACTTGATCCCTCTGTTTTTAGTCTCTCTCTTTTGGGCTTTGTTAGTGTAGTTACTGAGAGCTGTTAAAGGGGAGGCATGGTTATATGGTTCCTCCCCTGGGAATTTTGTGTTCTGACTCCATCTGCTGGACATGGAACATAACCCACTGTCTGGAATGATCCATGGTATTACAGGAATGAAAATTAGCAGGTAAGGAATAATTTTCTTTTGCTTTTTATTTAATCATCGGTCCAAAATTCAAGAATTGTTTTGCAAATAAAATAAAGAGAAGCAAACATGTATTGGTGTGACTTTAGACAAATCCCCTGATGCAGAGGTTTTACCTCAAAACACGGCATGTGTCGGGGCTGCTGGGATTTTCATACCAAAAAAAAAAGGACAAGGCTAAGTGTTTGCTTCTCTTTATTTTATTTGCAAAAAAATTACAAAAAAATTCTTGAATGTTGGACCGATGATTAAATAAAAAGCAATGAAGGTTTCAAGACCGGGAATGCTTCTTTCTTAAATATTAATTCTACTTTTCTGTGCATGTTAGCGACAATTTTTGGATGACTTTCTTGCATATTATTGGTATACAGAAGACAAAGGAAAGTGGGGTAAGAGACAGGGAGGGAGAGAATGGGAAGAAATAAAGAATGAAAGGTAGGAGGAAAGAATTAGAGAATGTTGGGAGTAGTCAGAGATGGAGGGAAGAAGAGACTAGAAAGAAAAATATAGTCAAAGGAAGGGGAAAAGAAAACCTTTAATGAAAGGGTGGGTCAGAGAAAAGATAGGAAAGGAAAGAGTAAATGGGAGAGCAAGGAACAAAAGGTAAAAAGAGAATAGAAGTGGAAAAATAAAAGCATAATGAACTAGACTGAAAGAAATAATCCAGTGGCACACAAAATAGATTAGAGAATTTTAGCAATTTATTTCTAAAGGTAATTATTTTAAGATTTTCAGTGGGCTATATTACAAAATGCTCAATTAAATGCACAATTAAATGCACAATTAAACTCTGGAATTTGTTGCCAGAGAATGTGGTTCGTGCAGTTAGTATAGCTGTGTTTAAAAAAGGATTGGATAAGTTCTTGGAGGAGAAGTCCATTACCTGCTATTAAGTTCACTTAGAGAATAGCCACTGCCATTAGCAATGGTTACATGGAATAGACTTAGTTTTTGGGTACTTGCCAGGTTCTTATGGCCTGGATTGGCCACTGTTGGAAACAGGATGCTGGGCTTGATGGACCCTTGGTCTGACCCAGTATGGCATTTTCTTATGTTCTTATGTTCTTAAAATATATGAAAATGTGCTAAATATTTGCTGTAGAATTTTGTAACCCTTACTACAGAAGCCAACCCTGAGCTGCCAGTATAGCTTTCAGGTACATTTTATTCTGACTGGGTGTATATGAATTGTTAAATTTTTTATTTTTTTTTTTACAGAATTCAGATGCAAGTTTAGCAATGGAAAAAGCATTTGAATTATTTAAATGATGTGACTTTTATGTTAATAACATTAAAATTGATGTCCTGGGTAAGAAGGAAGAGGAGACAAAATGGTTAACCAAGTCTCACACATGGGTCACATGACCATGCTCACTGCCAAAATCGATGGATTTTTCCAGAGTTTTCTGAAAAAAGCAAAAGCCTTGAACCATTCTGTGCCATAATGCCTTCACTGCCTTTACCCTGTGGCCCCTCTCAGTTCATATTAGTCTGCCCAACTCATCAGCTACATTATTTGTTCTGTAGCCCATTAGAGCTTGAGAAGCATTATTGGATGTTTTGAAGTTTAACTTTTTCTCACAGGATAAAGCAGGATGGTAGTCCTCACATATGGGTGACGTCAGTGGACGGAGCTCTGTCATGGAAAACTTTTCTAGAAAGCTTTGACTGACACTAGCACACTGAGTGCACTGACCATGCCCAGCATGCCATTATCCCTGTGTCCACAGGTGTCTCCCCTCAGTCTTCTTTTTTCCGCACTGCAGTTAGCAACGCAATCAGGAGCTGTATGAGAAACTCTCACAACTTTTCCTCACGGAAACACTTGAAGTTTTACTTCACAAATAATTTTTCCCTACATGGGTCTCCCTTCGCGTACATTTATGTTTAAACGATTTTTATTGATTTTAACAACAACATAGTATTACAACACTGAGGCTGATTGGATTCTTAACCCTCCTGAGACAGACATCCAACATATAACAATTCACAGGTTACTCCCCATCCCTCTCCCCCCCCCCCCCCCCGCCCATCCCATACATAAGGTAAACGGCAATGACAGTGATCACAATTCTCAATCCATGTGTACATTTTACAAACAAGCACTTACATTTAGGTCTCAGTCATTAATTAGGAGACTGCGGATACGATGTGAGAGAGCTTGAATATAAGGGTGCCACACCATGAAAAAATTCTTCCTAGCACGTGGTGACTTTCAAGACGCCATATTCTCCATGGACATCATGGTATGTAAACTATTTCTCCAGGCCCAAAAATACGGCTCATTAGGTGTACGCAACTCAGAAAGAATGATTTTTTTCCCTACCAGACAAGCCTTACGAAGGAGCATACGCGAGCCAGGGTCTCTTATCCGTATTGGGGATATGCAGCCAAATAGCAACCATAATGGGGTAGTAGGAAATGCTACATCCAGCAGGTCAACTAAAATAATCGGTTACAGCCCGCCAAAAACGCTGTATCGGCAGGCAGGTCCAAAATACATGTGACAAAGGGCCCCTGGCATGGCCACAACAAATACAACTGGCCGAGGGCGCTATATTAAGGTGGTATGCTATCTGGGGTGACACGCCCAACTCAATAAGTATTGACCGAGAGCCTGGCTACATGTCGAAAGCACACTTTAAGAGTATTCTTAGTTACTACAAACGCTCCATCCTTGTTCCATTGAGACTCCAGAGTTGCATAGACATCTCCCTCCAAATACTTTCATAATTGTGCATAGTAGAATGATAAAAGATGGTGCCACCGGTGTCTCGAACTTAAATATCCAGTCCAAAGAGTGAAATATTGAGGGATTTTTATATTCCCTGGGGATAGACCGCAAATAGTGTCCAATTTGTAAATAAGAAAACGTGTGAGTGCCCCCCAGGCCATAGAGTACTTGAAAGTCCTGAAAAGAAAGACCACTCCCTCAACGTTAAGCAGGTGACCTAAGTGTGTGATACCCTTAGTCCGCCAAGTCTGAAAACCTGAGGACTGCATACCCAGTGTAAAGTCAGCATTCCCTCCAACCTGAAAAAAATAAGCACATCTGTCTGGGATCTTCAGTATTTTCGTCACTCGCCGCCATGTCAGTGTAATTGGGCGTACAAGCGGTGTATGTAAGAGAAATGATGGGAGCTGGGCCGAATTAGCTTGTACCACATAGGCTGGGGCTAATGGAGCCATCAAAGCTTGCTCAGAATATAAGGAAGTATATGACTCCTTATCCATCATCCAATCCCTGGCTATCCTCATGTTACACGCCAAATTATAAGTGGCCATGTCAGGCACCCCTATCCCACCCCTTTCCCATTTATTCTTCAACCAGGACAAAGAAACCCGGGGTTTCCCCCCCTTCCAAAGAAACTGTCGCATAACTTTCAAAGGTCTCCCCTTTTCAAAATTAGTGGCACATTCTGGAGAAAATATAACCATTTAGGCAATATGATCATTTTGAAAAGATTTATCCTGCCACTTAAGGAAATGGGTAAGCAGCGCCAGTTAGCTAAACTGTCGATAGTACTCTGCAATAGGCCAGGTACATTAACCTGATATATCTGATCTGGGTCTATTGGGATGTATACCCCCAGATAACGAATGGGGCCTGTATGCCAGTGCAGGGGGAAATCATCCTGCCAGTTTGTCGGTAGGCTCGACGGGTATGCTATCACAGAACATTTGGATTCATTCACTTTCATTCCTGAAAATACTCCGAATGACCATATCAAATGAAGCAAGGAAGACTAGGAGTCTTTCGGGTCCATAACAAACATTAATAAGTCATCAGCAAAAGCCACGCCCTTAAATATACGGGAACCAAACCAAACTCCCCGTATCGTGCGACATTGATGTATCGCTAGCAGGAGAGGCTCCAATTGTAATATGAATAATAGAGGTGATAGTGGGCAACCCTGTCTGGTTCCCCGCGCTACTGCAAAGGATTCCGATCTGCCTCCATTTAACAATATGACTGCTCTAGGGTCACTATATAACAAGCGCACCGCCTGAAGAAAAAACCCCAAAAAACCCAGTCTTTCCAGAATGTTAAATGTGTACCGCTACTCTACTCTGTCAAAGGCCTTTTCGGCGTTGAAGCTAATAACCAGGTGAGAAATGTCCATTTGACGACACATTGCCATGGCAGACAGCATGCGCCTCAGATTTGCCAAAGCATAGCGCCTTCTTACAAGCCCCACCTGGTGATCCCCAACAAGAGTAGGTATTATTGGGGCTAGGCGATCCGCCAATATTTTAGCCAAAAGTTTGTGATCCAAATTTAACAGGGAGATCGGGCGATAAGACTCCGATAAAAGGGGAACTTTACCTGTCTTAGGTATGAGTGTAATTAATGCCAGGTTTTCATGAGGAGGAAATTGACCCAGAGTTATCAATTCAGTAAAGCCCGCGGCCAAAGGACCAGATATCAGATCGCCCAATAATTTAAAAAACTCAGTGGTATAACCATCAGGTCCTGGTGCTTTAAAAGCTCTCAGTTGTTTTATTGCCAAACAGACCTCTTGTGCCGTTATGGGTTGGTTTAGCCTCTCCAGTTGGAGCTGTGATAACCGAGGTAAAGACAATCCAGAGCAAAATAGCTCGCTCGCCTCTTCACTTCCCCCACTAGCAGTATACAAGTTAGAGTAATAAGTTCAGAATCCATGAAGAATTGATTTAGTGTCTCGGACTACTTCAGTGGGTGAGACCCTCAACGCGGGGACATACCTACTTGACCGGGCCGACTTAATGAGATTAGCCATCATCTTTCCCGTTTTATCGTTGTACTGATACAAGTGGAACTTATAATATGTGTAACTCTTTTTCGCCCTTTGGTATAAAAGGGAATTAAGGGCTCCCTGAAGAGAACGATATTCCAGCCAAGCCTCCTTACTCCCAGTATTGGCCAATGACAATCAGGCTTTTAAAAATTGTCGATTTACTAACAAAATTTGTTTGTCGATGACCTTCCTACGATGTGACACATAAGAGATAATGTCTCCTCGGAGAACTGCCTTTGCAGTGTACCAAAACAATGAGGGCTAAGCAACATGTACCTGGTTAAGTGATGCGTAATCCACCCACTTAGCCCTCAAATAGTCGCGAAACTTTTCATCGCATGCTAAGACATATGGATAACGCCAATGAGGACCCAGGGCCTGAATGTCCGATAACTGAAAGTCGATCCAAATCGGAGCGTGATCTGAAATAACCATATTATCAATACTGGCATCCTGCACCCGAGAAAATGCATGTCTGCTCACTAAAAAGTAATCAAGTTTCGAGAAGGAGGCAGGTGCTCGCAACACGTGAGTGAAGTCGCGATCCAGAGGATGTAAAACCCACCACGCATCCAACAAATGCAACATTGTTTCCAAGAATTGAGGACCACGACCCATGGCTCATTCCGGAAGACGTGTCTCTGAAGCATCTAATTCAGTGTCACGAATTGTGTTAAAGTCTCCTCCCAAGATCAGGACATCATTAAGATAAGGGAGTAAATGGGTGTATAATCCCCTATAGAAGCCAGAATTGTATATATTAGGTGCATATACATAGCAAAGTACGACAGTCTGACCATATAATTCAGTCTCCAGAATGATATATCTACCTTGTGGATCTGCAATTTCTTTAATAATTGTTATGGGAAGACCCTTATGTATTAGAATAGCCACACCTGCCGAATTCGTGTTGGCAGTAGCCCCTCTCACCTCTCCACTCCAATCTCTGCGTTATTTTGCGTGCTCGGAAGGAGAGAGATGTGTCTCCTGTAAATAAGCCACCATGGTTGATTTTTTCTTTAGCAATGAAAGTATTTTGGTGCATTTAACTGGAGAGTGTATCCCACACACATTCCATGACACAAATCTTGTGGGTTTACTCATGAGTTAGCAGAAGTGTGATAATGTAAGAGTGAGGAATAAACAGTTCCAAGAGAAAGCCCTCCCAGCTGAGACTCTCCCCCCCCCCCCCAGTCCGATTCCCAGAATGAGAATTGCAAGTGAAAAATTGATGACGATCAAACAATGCCATGTGCCCGCTGTCAAGAAACATTTCCCTTCTTCCATCCCCCCCCCCCCCCAACCTCTTTCCCATTTTCTCTACTCCCCCCAATTCCATCCCCAATATCTTCCCTCCCCATCCAACCCCACTAGAGTTCTAGGCTTACTTCCCCAGATCTAGTTACTAAACACTTCCCCCAATGTCCCCGAAGGGATGAGAAATCACGATCTGATGCGCCCCTGACCCCACTCCTCCTCCCACCTCCAGCCTAGCTAGAGCCCTAAATTCAACCCCTATGCAACTTGAGCATCCCTTATTAACCAGTCAGGCAGTATTAATAAATTTAACCCCTAAACCCTAAACATCTCTTTTTCAGCCTATAACATGAAATAAGACAACCAAGTTACTTTATATTGGAATTTCCAAAATATAACACAACATACAACAAACATGAGAAACATGTGTCACTCTGAAAGAGTCCATATTGTAGGTCAACAGTTTATCAAGTCCGTGAAGACTTTACTGGGTTACACAAACCCTTAATGAATGTTGTGACTCACATAAAGACATGTCAGCACGCGGATTTTTCCCCGCTAGAGAAAGATAGTCTCTAACCGGGTCCATTTATATTAAAGAACGTATCTGGGGAAGGCCAAGTCACCTCATAGGAGTCTGGTCCGATGACAGGTAAGTATTGTGCTCCCGATGAAATTCATGGAAATTATTAGGCTCACAGCCCCTGAATGCTTGGAATCTTGTACTGCGCCCATTCACTCTACCTCCAGATCTCCAACCACGAATATAAACCCAGCCAAAACAGTCTCCTATGTAGCCATGGCATCTACAAATTCCTTGGCCTGCGACGTGGATTCAAATGTATGTGTTTGATCATCCTTCCATATCCGCAATCTCGCTGGAAACAGTAACGCAAACTTAATTCCACGATTATGGAGCGTCGTGCAAATCGCTGAGAAACTGCGTCGTGCTTCCGATACCACGGCCGAAAAATCCTGGAAGATCCTTATATGGTGTGACTGGTATTGTAAATCTTGTTTCGATCGAGAGGTGTGCCAAATTTCGGCATTATGTGCAAAATTAAGAATTTTTGCTATAACTAACCGCGGGCGTCCTGATGGCGATTTCTGTATCCCCAATCTATGTGCTCATTCCACCACGAGCTTAACTTGGAGATGTGGTAAATTTAACACTTCTGGGAGCCAAGCCTCCAATATTGAGCACAATGAATGTTCTTCGATCTACTCAGGAAAACCCAGAAATCGTAAATTGTCCCGACGAGCATGATTTTCTAGCTCATCCACTTTAAGTTGTAATGTTTGTAAAGCTTTTTCCTGCGCTGCCATCTTAGCACTCGTGACAGTGGCTGCTTCCTCTGTCTGAAATCCTTGTCTCGACCATCTCTAAACGGGGGGGTAGCGCGGCAAGGGATTCTCGGACCTCCCCCAACTGGTCAGTAAGTAGTGACCATTTTTCGTCCAGCGCCTCTCTAATTGCATCCTTAATGTCGGCTAAAGTTAGGGGCATACAAGGGGAGGGAGACTCACCAACTGGCGCGGCCGCCATCTTAGTAACCAAACCCCGCGATTTTTCTTTCTCTTTTTTGTTGATTTTTGTGGTCATCGAGGATAAATCTTTACCGCTAGAGCAAGTTGTGGACATAGATGTCAAGCCTGGATATCTGCCAATCTATCTTTTCGGATTTAGCGCGGTCAATTTAACGCGATTAGCGAGGAGGTTCAGGAGCTAGGCAGGAACACGTCCTCCCAGCTACCACATCACGTGACTCTCCTCCTTCACGTACATTTAATCGATGCTCGGTGAGTACTATGCCCTGTTTTTCAATCGGTTCCTGTCACCTCACTAACAGTTTCCCCGGCCTACCAACCGAATTGCGGCCTTCTCTCTCCCTATGTTTTCATCCTCAGTTAGCCCCACAAAGCCTGCGAGTTTCCTCCTGCAATCCTCCACCTGGTTATTAGGGCTAGTGGGATAGGGACGTCCACGGTTACCGTTGCTACCAGGGCCGCTGTCGAATCCATGCCTCCATCGATTCCCTCGGTACCTTCGTTGCGGTCGATGCCCCCATCGATACCGTTGGTGCCTCCATCCATGCTGTCCAGCCTCCATTGATGGCCCCTTCGGTCCCATCAATGCCCGCATTGATTCTGTCAGTGCCATTGATGTTTACATCCATGACACTGATCCCCCCATGAATTCCATCGATGCCCACGTCAGTGCCATCGATGCCTGGGTCGATTCCATCGATGCCGTCGATGCCCGGGTCGATGCCATCGACGCGTCCACTGATGCTTTCGACGATACCCTCGAGGCCGCCTTCAATGCCGCCATCGATACCGTCAATACTACTGTAGCACCTAAATGGAATGCCCTCGACTAAACAAAATGCTCCTTACTTCGGGTTCTTAACCAAAGCCCCGTATCATCCTAGGGCATCAGATAGTGCCAGGAGCAGTGCAGGCATGCTGATGACAGTCCGTCACTACTCGCCATGCAAGACAGCGAGGGCATCCACCTCGGCGCTGGGGAAAGACCCGGCCAGCACTGTGGAAATCATCATCACCAGCACGGTGACCGTCCGCCACCGACGCAATCCAGGACATCAGTGCTATCTTACTCGGTGCTGGAGAATGACTGGGCTGAGCGCCGAGGGAGACATTGCTACTGCCACCGCCACTGTTCCGCACATCGGTGGCAGTTCCTTGGTGCTGGAGAATGACTGGTCCTAACTCAGAGGGATACCTGTTCTGCACCAGCGTCAATGTACATTGAGCCAGTTGCGAAGCTGGCCCAGGTTCATGAGTCATGTGCTCCTCTGCACCCAAGGCGCCAAGGTGTTCTCCACTGACACGGTGCGGGGTTCTGAGCCACCACAAAATAATGTGGAAGCGCCAAACATGCCTAGCCTGTCTCCTCTGTAACTGCGCTACCATACCAGATTACAGAGTTGAGCCAAACGTTTACATCCTACAGGCTATCCTCGATGCCTCCCGAAATCCACAGAGCCATCGATATTCACCGACTCGTCCTTCTGCGATCCACCACGAAGGACGGTAAGTACGCTAATCCCGCTTCAGCAGCAGTCCCATCGAGACCTGGTCACTAAGTTGGGCCACATGGTTTCGAAGGTTCTAGGTTGTGTTATCTTCCAAGAACCATATTAGTGTCACATATCGCTATTGCCGGCTATGTTTGACACTACACCAAGAGAACCTCTCTACCACTAATTTGGGATTGCATCGAGACATCCTCCTGTTGTCAGCAGCGGGACTCCATCCTCAATATTACTCTGGCTTCTGATTCCTAATTAAGGCCCAAAGTCCCAGATACATTAGCTGATCTGCTAGACACAAGCCCACTTCGAGACCTGGGAACAGCTCTCGACGTTTTCTTGCACAGCAGGGATGCGGGTAAGACTTTTACCGCTCACGCGGGAGACTTGCTGATATCCAGATTACATCAGCTCCGCCAGTTGGACACTGGTCTCTCAACTTTGCTGGATATCAGAGCGGCCACCCCACTTAGTACCAGGGCTCAGGGTACAATCCCCTGAACGCTACAAAGCACGTGGGGTGGGGGAGTTTTTTATCTCACTATTCTTTCTTTCAACAGAAAGCAGATGCTCTCCGCCCATCCTGGACCTCAGAAATGTCAACTTTCTTCAGAAGGGACAAGTAAAATGGTGTCCCTAAACTCTGGAACACTCTTCCACCCGAACTAAGAACCTAATCGAACCTAAAAACCTTCAGGAAAGAATTGAAAACATGGCTCTTCACTAAAGCCTACCTTAACATCCTCTGACCTCCATCCATCCCCGAACCTCACACCACCTCCACCACGCTCATCCCTCTTCCAAGTAAACCTAGAAAACGATATCATGCATCAAGCTGAACAAAACGTACCACAGCCCTCCACATGAACAAAATGTACCTCAGCCCTCCACATGGTCTCTCTCCTAAAGGTTTCCTAGCAACCCTCTCAAACTGTAACAATTACAGCAAACATGTACAACTAACCCCAATAATGCATTAATTGTTCTTTATTCCTAATGTATATGTTAAATCCGTATCTACTGTATGCTACACTAAACCGTGATTTCGTCTTTCTTAATGTACATGTTACTCCTTAACTAATGTATCCATCGAAAATGTAAACCGTTGTGATGGCAAAAACCGAACGACAGTATATAAAACTCGATAAATAAAATAAAATAAAATAAATCATGCTTCCCTTACCGCAGTAAGTGGGTTGCCTCTTTCCTCTAGTCTTTCTATGTGCTTCATAGTGAGTCACAATATTCCAATCCCAAGTTCTGCCGGTTGCACTAGCTTCGACAACGTGTTTATTTCACCAACTCACTAGCAGTGGCTGTGTAAAACACCATTCACGCTTTTCCTGCATGGACGGCTGCCTAAAAGCAGTCATTCCAAGCAAGGAGCTCTAAATTCTCCACGACTCACTATAAATCTACTACCTGGGATTGCTGTTTCAACTACCATAAATCCCATATGGAACAGTTCTGGGACACTACAGTCGCAACAAACCTTTTGCCCAACAACCGCGCAGACATACTAACAAATTCCTACGCATCTCTGCGCGCATGCACCATAACCTCAGCCCCTCAATTCTTTCATTGATGGGCCACGGGGTTTTTTCACTATCCACTTTACTCATATGCCCAGATTGGCTATGAGTAAGATTCAGTGGAATTTTCAATTATCAGTGGCCCTAAGCTGTTCAACCGCTTTCGTCCCTGATCCATATTACCAATCTAGAACCAAATACTCAGATGGTCTTGGTCATGGTCGCATTTAGTTAGGGTTGAAGAGTTCAAATCCACATCTTCCCAACCCAATATGCATCTATTCCGCTGCATACAGAATTTCACATCAACTTCCTGGAGCTTCGAGCTATGAGTTATGCCTTTTATGCCTTAAAATACTGCCTCTGCAACAAACCTTTGTGCATACAGACAGAAAGCGTAGTGCAAATGTGGCATTCCGACACACAAGCACGCACAACCTCTTAGCTGCTCGGCCAGGAAGCTGCGCAGCTCTAGCCTTTGGCCCTTGCACACGCCATGCATTCCAGGCCACTTATCATTTTTTTTTTTTTGTTATTTCAAGCTTTATTAGATCCGGAGGAAAGCGATACAAGCAATGAGAGCAGCCCATACATAAACAAAACATCAGAGCAACATTTCTCCGCATAAGCAAAGTAAAGCACATGAACACACAACATAATAGCTCCACGTCAACATTCAGTGGAGGTGCTCCATCCTATGAAGCACAAAGCCCAAGCTTACGATGCTAACCTAATCAAAAGAACGCTTATTCCCCCCGGATCCCTGATGAACCTAAGAATAGCTAAGATCCAGTTGTAAAGAAAGATAAACCATAATGCACAAATCCCCCTCCCCATTTCCTACCCCAACCCAAAACATCGCCACAATATACAATAGAAATACGTCAATTCCAAGAGAATATCCCAACCTACACTAGCCCAGCTAAGTTCGGTTCACTCTTCATCCAGTCCCGGTAGGGCTGCCATGTATGCACAAACTTTCCATAGGTTTTATGACGTCTAGCGGTAAGATCCGCCAGCATATAAATTTTATGCATCTTAGTATAAACACCTCCCACAGTAGGGGGGTGACTATTCTTCCAGTTCTGGGCAACATGAAGGCGGGCTGCCGTAAGAAGAAAGGAAACCAACCGATTACCCTGCGTCCCAACCAGGGGCAAGGATTGACCCAATAACGCCTGACCGGGAGTGAGTGTAATACCCATCTTAAAAAGAGTACCAAGCCATCCCTCCACTCCCCTCCAGAATCCCCGAATTCATGGACATCCCCACCACATATGGAAATAGTCCCCTTTTTGTGCACAACCCCTCCAGCAGAGATTCGATACTGCCGCTTTAACTAAGTGTAGGTGCACTGGGCTGTAATGCCAACGATAAAGCAGTTTATAGGCGTTTTCAATCATAGAGACGGCAATCAATCCCCTCCCCAGTTGGCCAAAAATCGTTTCCCATTCCTTTTGAGTTAAGGAACACTGAAGATCCTTTTCCCAAGCCCTCATTTGGTTAGTACGCCCAAAGGAGACAGAACCCAATAGCGAGTATACTTGGGAGAGCAACTTGAGTCCCTGATCAGCCTTCAGGCACAACTCCTCAAAAGCTGATTTACCACGCCCAAGGGAATGGCCAATGGAGTGGGTATGAGCGAAATGTCGCAATTGCATATACGCCAACATATCCACACCAGAAAGAGAAAACTGCTCCTGTAGCTCTGGGAACGGGATTAAATTCACCCCTCTCCACAAGTCACCCCACTGAACAATGCCCATGCGTTTCCACCGTTGAAACGCTGGATTGGTAAACCCGGCAGGAAATTTCATATTAGCTTAAAGATAAGTGCTCCAAAAATACTCACAAGGGCCCACCAATAAGTGTCGCTTACCATGCCAAAGTTTCAAAATATGAAGCATGGACGGTGGCAAAAGGTCCTCCACCACAGTACCCCACGTATGCTTAGGCTGCCATATATAACTAGCAAGGGGAACCGTCCCCACCAGCTGCTGACTGAGAGCCACCCAGGGTTTAACATCTCGCTCCCGGTGCCACTCCACCAGCATTTTAAACTTGGCCGCCATATAGTAGCGATCTAAGTTAGGTACCCCCAACCCGCCTTGATTTCGGAACTGATAAAGGGTGGAGCGGGCCACACGTGGGCGCCCCCGACCCCAAATGTAGGTCATAAGCTGTTTTTGCCATTTAGCCAACACTACCTGTGATACAGGAACCGGTAAAGATTGAAACAGATATAATAACTTGGGCAAAACCATCATTTTCACAGCAGCAATCCTGCCCATCCAGGAAATCCGATATCGGTTCCACTCCTCCAGGTCAAGGAGAATTTTAGACCATAAAGCATCATAATTAAGGCTAAACATATGATCACCGGCACTTATGTAAATACCTAAATATTTAAGGTGGCCGCGAGCCCATTTAAACTTAAAACGAGTGCGCAGCTGGATAGCCATATTGGGAGGTAAATTAATATCAAGAATCTCCGATTTCTCAAGATTAATACGAAATCCGGAGACCTTACTGAATCGGTCCATCTCAGCAAGAAGGTTGGGAAGAGAAACCAAGGGCTCTGTTAGGGTCAGCATGAGATCGTCCGCAAATAGAGATATTTTAGAGGTAAACTTCCCCACCGTCACCCCCTGGATAGCCAAATTCTGCCTAATGTGAATAGCCAAAGGCTCCAGGAAGAGAGCAAATAATAAAGGAGAGAGAGGGCATCCCTGTCGGGTACCCCGGGACACCGGGAACACGTCCGAATACCCTCCATTGACTTTGACACAGGCACTTGGATTGGTATACAATTGCTGCAGCCACCGTGTAAACTGTGACCCAAACTTCATTTTTCGAAGAAGAGCAAAAAGATATGGCCAATGCACCAAATCAAACGCCTTCTCAGCGTCTACAGAAAGCGCCAATGAGGGTATGGCCTCCTTTTTAACCCACCACATGATATCCAATATTTTCTGAATATTGTCACTCGCCTGTCTCCCCGGAATGAAGCCAGCCTGGTCAACATGGACCAAAGAGGCAATGAAACCCCTCAATCGGTTAGCTAAAATTTTGGCCAGGATTTTAAGGTCAACATTGATCAATGAGATGGGTCGATACGAGCCACACAGCGTTGGATCACGACCCGGTTTTAGCAAGCACTGTAATTCTCGCCAGCTTAGCCATTGAAGACAAAGGAGCCCCTTCCCTCAAGGCCTTATAATAACGAGCCAATACGGGCGCTAGAACTGGGGCAAACACCTGATAGAATCTGCCTGTGTAACCATCCATCCCCGGTGACTTGCCGGGTTTCAGGTCCTTTATGGTAGCTATAATTTCCAACTCTGAAATGTCTTTTTCTAAAATAAATTGTTGCGCCGGGGTAAGCTCTGGTATAGGCAATGCATCCAAATAGCTATCAATCATACTCTCATCAATAGTAGTATCAGGAGAGTACAAAGCAGCATAAAATTGTTGAAAGCATTGTCTAATGGACGTATTGTCCATCACCATCTCCCCCTCCGGTTGTTTCACCTTCAAAATAATAGATTGTGCCTGACGTTTCTTTAGCGCATGCGCTAATAGCTTCCCCGCTCTATTGCCCCCTTCAAAATATCGTTGCTTCATCAAGTCTAGATGATGTGCAATGGAATCCATATCTAAAGACTCTATTTGCCGTTTGATAGCTGCAATCCTGGCGTAAGGAATCTGAGAAGAGCCCATCCGTTTATGAGTCAGCTCCAGGTCCCTAAGCTGCGTTAATAAATGTGTTCTAGCGGACTCCCGCTGCCGTTTAAGAAACGCCGCCCTAGATATGAATTTGCCCCGCAGGACCGCTTTTAAACAGTCCCAGACGGTCGTGCCCTGCACTTCACCCGTATCATTGGTA